>NC_138303.1:57330000-57930000 GCF_965601325.2 Salmo salar
GTTGGTCTCAGATCACATCTCACTGTACAGTAGTCAGGTACTTCCACTGAACTGTGTTGGTCTCAGATCACATCTCACTGTACAGTAGTCAGGTACTTCCACTGAACTGTGTTGGTCTCAGATCACATCTCACTGTACAGTAGTCAGGTACTTCCACTGAACTGTGTTGGTCTCAGATCACATCTCACTGTACAGTAGTCAGGTACTTCCACTGAACTGTGTTGGTCTCAGATCACATCTCACTGTACAGTAGTCAGGTACTTCCACTGAACTGTGTTGGTCTCAGATCACATCTCACTGTACGGTAGTCAGGTACTTCCACTGAACTGTGTAGGTCTCAGATCACATCTCACTGTACAGTAGTCAGGTACTTCCACTGAACTGTGTTGGTCTCAGATCACATCTCACTGTACGGTAGTCAGGTACTTCCACTGAACTGTGTAGGTCTCAGATCACATCTCACTGTACGGTAGTCAGGTACTTCCACTGAACTGTGTAGGTCTCAGATCACATCTCACTGTACGGTAGTCAGGTACTTCCACTGAACTGTGTAGGTCTCAGATCACATCTCACTGTACGGTAGTCAGGTACTTCCACTGAACTGTGTAGGTCTCAGATCACATCTCACTGTACGGTAGTCAGGTACTTCCACTGAACTGTGTAGGTCTCAGATCACATCTCACTGTACGGTAGTCAGGTACTTCCACTGAACTGTGTAGGTCTCAGATCACATCTCACTGTACAGTAGTCAGGTACTTCCACTGAACTGTGTTGGTCTCAGATCACATCTCACTGTACAGTAGTCAGGTACTTCCACTGAACTGTGTTGGTCTCAGATCACATCTCACTGTACAGTAGTCAGGTACTTCCACTGAACTGTGTTGGTCTCAGATCACATCTCACTGTACAGTAGTCAGGTACTTCCACTGAACTGTGTTGGTCTCAGATCACATCTCACTGTACAGTAGTCAGGTACTTCCACTGAACTGTGTTGGTCTCAGATCACATCTCACTGTACAGTAGTCAGGTACTTCCACTGAACTGTGTTGGTCTCAGATCACATCTCACTGTACAGTAGTCAGGTACTTCCACTGAACTGTGTTGGTCTCAGATCACATCTCACTGTACAGTAGTCAGGTACTTCCACTGAACTGTGTTGGTCTCAGATCACATCTCACTGTACAGTAGTCAGGTACTTCCACTGAACTGTGTTGGTCTCAGATCACATCTCACTGTACAGTAGTCAGGTACTTCCACTGAACTGTGTAGGTCTCAGATCACATCTCACTGTACAGTAGTCAGGTACTTCCACTGAACTGTGTAGGTCTCAGATCACATCTCACTGTACAGTAGTCAGGTACTTCCACTGAACTGTGTAGGTCTCAGATCACATCTCACTGTACAGTAGTCAGGTACTTCCACTGAACTGTGTTGGTCTCAGATCACATCTCACTGTACAGTAGTCAGGTACTTCCACTGAACTGTGTAGGTCTCAGATCACATCTCACTGTACAGTAGTCAGGTACTTCCACTGAACTGTGTAGGTCTCAGATCACATCTCACTGTACAGTAGTCAGGTACTTCCACTGAACTGTGTAGGTCTCAGATCACATCTCACTGTACAGTAGTCAGGTACTTCCACTGAACTGTGTAGGTCTCAGATCACATCTCACTGTACAGTAGTCAGGTACTTCCACTGAACTGTGTAGGTCTCAGATCACATCTCACTGTACAGTAGTCAGGTACTTCCACTGAACTGTGTAGGTCTCAGATCACATCTCACTGTACAGTAGTCAGGTACTTCCACTGAACTGTGTTGGTCTCAGATCACATCTCACCTGTACAGTAGTCAGGTACTTCCACTGAACTGTGTAGGTCTCAGATCACATCTCACTGTACAGTAGTCAGGTACTTCCACTGAACTGTGTAGGTCTCAGATCACATCTCACTGTACAGTAGTCAGGTACTTCCACTGAACTGTGTAGGTCTCAGATCACATCTCACTGTACAGTAGTCAGGTACTTCCACTGAACTGTGTAGGTCTCAGATCACATCTCACTGTACAGTAGTCAGGTACTTCCACTGAACTGTGTAGGTCTCAGATCACATCTCACTGTACAGTAGTCAGGTACTTCCACTGAACTGTGTTGGTCTCAGATCACATCTCACTGTACAGTAGTCAGGTACTTCCACTGAACTGTGTAGGTCTCAGATCACATCTCACTGTACAGTAGTCAGGTACTTCCACTGAACTGTGTTGGTCTCAGATCACATCTCACTGTACAGTAGTCAGGTACTTCCACTGAACTGTGTAGGTCTCAGATCACATCTCACTGTACAGTAGTCAGGTACTTCCACTGAACTGTGTAGGTCTCAGATCACATCTCACTGTACAGTAGTCAGGTACTTCCACTGAACTGTGTAGGTCTCAGATCACATCTCACTGTACAGTAGTCAGGTACTTCCACTGAACTGTGTAGGTCTCAGATCACATCTCACTGTACAGTAGTCAGGTACTTCCACTGAACTGTGTAGGTCTCAGATCACATCTCACTGTACAGTAGTCAGGTACTTCCACTGAACTGTGTAGGTCTCAGATCACATCTCACTGTACAGTAGTCAGGTACTTCCACTGAACTGTGTTGGTCTCAGATCACATCTCACTGTACAGTAGTCAGGTACTTCCACTGAACTGTGTAGGTCTCAGATCACATCTCACTGTACAGTAGTCAGGTACTTCCACTGAACTGTGTTGGTCTCAGATCACATCTCACTGTACAGTAGTCAGGTACTTCCACTGAACTGTGTAGGTCTCAGATCACATCTCACTGTACAGTAGTCAGGTACTTCCACTGAACTGTGTAGGTCTCAGATCACATCTCACTGTACAGTAGTCAGGTACTTCCACTGAACTGTGTAGGTCTCAGATCACATCTCACTGTACAGTAGTCAGGTACTTCCACTGAACTGTGTAGGTCTCAGATCACATCTCACTGTACAGTAGTCAGGTACTTCCACGGACCACTTTATTGCTGTCATAAGGCAGCAATAAATATAAACATATATATAAAGAATATTCTATTCCCTTCTATAGTAATACTGGACCACACTTTGGTCTCACACACTTTTATACACTCACACTCGTATTTTGTAGTGCCTCTCTAGAGTACCAGCTGGTAGGATTCAGCTGCAGAGACAGACAGACACAGACAGGAAGTATACACTGAGTTTACAAAACATTATGAACACCTGCTCTTTCCATGACGTAGACTGACCAGGTGAAAGCTATGATCCCTTCTTGATGTCACCTGTTAAATCCACTTCAATCAGTGTAGATGAAGGGGAGGAGACAGGTTAAAGGAGGATTGTTCAGCCTTGAGACAATTGAGACATGGATTGTGTATGTGTGCCATTCAGTGGGTGAATGGGCAAGACAGTAGGTGCCAGGCGCACCAGTTTGTGTCAACAACTGCAACGCTGCAGGGTTTTTCACGCTCAACAGTTTCCCGTGTGTGTAAAAATGGTCCACCACCCAAAGGACATGCAGCCAACTTGACACGACTGTGGGAAGTATTGGGGTCAACATGGGCCAGCATCCCTGTGGAACGCTTTGGACATTCCCCGACGAAATGAGTCTGTTCTGAGGGCAAAAGGGGGTGCAACTCAATATTAGGAAGGTGTTTGAGCCAATCATCTCTATGTGGCCAGGTCCTGCTCTGAGAAGGAGGATGCAAAATATTTTCCTTTACCTCTCCTCTTTTCCTCTCCACTTCTTCTTCAGTACCTCAGCCTCTCTCTCTGACACACAGGGCAGGAAGGAGGGATTTCCCTCCTCTTTTCCCCATTAGAGCCGCGGGCTAAACTACTTAGAACATGGCTCAGATGGGCCCCCCACTTTAAACCCTCAGACACGTCTTCATATCAAAGTGCCCGTCCTGCATTAGGACAGCTTACCACCGAGGAAGGGAGGGCATGCCTGATATGTATGGTCCCGGCCTCGGTGAATACCCCCAAATACCCCAACACCCGCCCTCCTCCAGACAACCAGCCAGCCTGCAGGGAGATAAGCCCCACTCCCTGCCCACCACCCCTTCCCAAACCCGCTCCTTTACCTCTCTCTCTCGCATCTTATTTCAGTTAAGAAAACAAAGTTGTGAAGGTTCTTTAGGAAGTTTACACGGCGTTGTTATTTTTCGGGCCTACTAATTTCGATTTTTCATTTCACTCTCCTAATGGTTTGTTGCTATGGGGATTGTTTAGGATGGGTTAATATTGTGTTTACTTGCACCAGAGGTGAGATCTAATTCCAATCTTGACTTAATGAAAGTAAGAGATTATAAAAGCATTACTCCATTTGGCCGCTTTCTGCTCTTGTAATTAGGCCCACAAATCTGAACTGCAGGGCCTTTCGCGTGATTAGCAGGAACTTTTGCTGAGTGTAATATTTCTCTCTCTACGATCCAATTAAACTTTCCTCCCCCTCGTACATTTGGGAAGTAGTAGAGGGATACTGGGTCTATGGGCTGCTAACATCTCATACTGCCCCTGCTTTATCAGTCCTGGCTCACACACACACACACACACACACACACACACACACACACACACACACACACACACACACACACACACACACCACACACACACCACACACACGCACGCGCACACACGCGCACACGTACACACACACGCACACACACACGCACGCACACACACACGCACGCACACACACGCGCACACACACGCACGCACACACACACACACACACACACACCAGGCAGGCCCCATGTCTAGGTAGTAATTAGATAGAAAGGTGATGGAGGTAGAGCGCGGATGGTATTACGCGTGAAATAACGGGAGTGTTTCCCAGGATCCTACTAGACAATCAGCAGGTTCTCTCTGTCTATTATCTGCTCATTAAGCCTAGCCACGGTGGAGGGGAGAGTACAGAGACACTGAAGGAGAGATAGAGAGAGGGGGAGAGAGGGAGAAAGAAAGGAAGGATCAGCTGTCAGTTGTCAGAGGGTCTGGTAGTGTATGGTGGTTAGAGGGTGTACATCAGTAGTATCCCATTTAGACCTCTCTCTCTCTTTCTGTAGCGGCATGCTCCACACCAGCCAGCAGCCCTAGTCAGAAGCCAGTGTAAACCTTGGTTCATAACTGGTAACTGCTCCGACATTGTCTACTGTCCGTGTTGCAACATGGAGGGGCAGAGAATCCCGTTGGACTTCGACTTGTATTTTTACTGTAGTCTAGTTGCTTCCTGGTCCCAAAAGATCTCTATGGGTATGAAAGGTAAAGCGGGCATCATCAGGAAGGGCAGAACCGTGTGTGTAAATGGGAATTAGGTCAGCTGAAAGAGAAAGGGGGGGGGTAGAGCGGCGGTGAACTTGGCTGAGTGCAAATGTCTCCCTGTCCTTTATTTATCTGTGTGGAAGAAAAGAAGAGACAGGTGGAAGGAAGTGAAGTGGTTCCCTCGCTTCGTTCTCACCCAGCTCTGATCAGATGACAAAGGAAGAGCTCCCCCCCCCCCCCCCCCCCCCCCCCACACACACACACACACACACACACACACATTACAGTATAAGGTATTTAATCATTCTTGTATCACACAACAGGAAGCATGCCATATGGCCGTTACAGTAAAAGTTTGTACTAATAGATTTAGGGCATGCACCTCCCTCACTCCCTCTTTATCTCTCCCACTAACCTCCCCAAAATATCATTCAAACCTCCCTTTCCAGTATAACAGACAGAGAGAGAAAGGGAGTGAGAGTGAAACGTCTAAATGGAGTGAAACCGCAGTACTTTATCTGCCAGCCTGTAGGTCTCAGCTCCCTGTTGCCTTTCTACCTCTTAATCACTGAGGTGTGTGTGTGTGTGTGTGTGTGTCTGTGTGTGTGAGGTGATCTCTCGCTCTCTCTCTTTCTCTCACTCTGTGTGGTGGTGAGCCCCGGGCTAATGATCCCCCAGCCTGCTTGCCCCAGTGCGTTCCCCTGCCTCAGCCTCCACTAGCCACCCCCCAAAATCAATCTCTCTCTCATCCATTATTCACATGTTTGCCTTTAGCCTGTAAAATATACACGAGAGGAGCATTGCCCCCTCCCCTCTCCTCCTCTCCCCTCAGCGCTCCTCTCATCCGTCTCCCTCCCTCGCTCCTTTCTTTTTACCTTTCCTCTCCATACCAGCTCATGTGGCTTTATTTTCTTTCTCCCCTCCCTACTTCTATCTATCTATCTATCTATCTATCTATCTATCTATCTATCTATCTATCTATCTATCTATCTATCTATCTATCTATCTATCTATCTATCTATCTATCTATCTATCTATCTATCTATCTATCTATCTATCTATCTATCTATCTATCTATCTATCTATCTATCTATCTATCTATCTATCTATCTATCTATCTATCTATCTATCTATCTATCTATCTATCTATCTATCTATCTATCTGTCTGTCTGTCTGTCTGTCTGTCTGTCTGTCTGTCTGTCTGTCTGTCTGTCTGTCTGTCTGTCTGTCTGTCTGTCTGTCTGTCTGTCTGTCTGTCTGTCTGTCTGTCTGTCTGTCTGTCTGTCTGTCTGTCTGTCTGTCTGTCTGTACTGTCTGTACTGTCTGTCTGTCTGTCTGACTGACTGATAGTGTGTAGAGTACATGACCACAGTGTTACTGTAGTGTTGTGATGTGTTGAATCGTTACTATATGTTTACTCAATGCTAATCCATGGGGTTTTGTGTGTTTCAGGAGCACTTGACTTCATTAGGAGTGATGTTTCTGTGTTGCAATTTAGAATAGAAACTACAGTCTACAGAGACATTAGTATTCCCAGCACACATGCACACATGCACGCACAAACACAACACACACACACACACAAACACACACACACACACACACACACACACACATACACACACACACACACACACACACACACACACACACACACACACACAGGTAGGCGGATATGCATAGAATATAGTAAAATAGACTGTGAGCCCAGAACTCTCCAACACCAACCGTGCACCATACTGAAAGTACTGAAACTAGAGCAGTGGCAATATATTTCACATCACAGCTAAAACATGCTACTTTCAACTTCAGCGTTGGAAAGGCAAACACATCAAAAATGAAATAACACCACTACTTCTACTACCACTAGTAGTACTTCCAGCATAACTAGTATTACCACAACTAGTATTACAACCAAAACTAGCACTAATAATAAAAACGAGCATTAAATAATGCTGATTATAATATGCAGCTAAGCCATGAAGGAAGATATAGAGAGGGAGGGAGAGGGAGGGAGGAAGTGAAGGAAGACAGAGATGGAGAGGGAGGGAGGAAGTGAAGGAAGACATAGAGAGGGAGGGAGAGGGAGGGAGGAAGTGAAGGAAGAGAGAGATGGAGAGGGAGGGAGGAAGTGAAGGAAGACAGAGAGGGAGAGGGAGGGAGGAAGTGAAGGAAGACATAGAGAGGGAGAGGGAGGGAGGGAGGAAGTGAAGGAAGACATAGAGAGGGAGGGAGAGGGAGGGAGGAAGTGAAGGAAGACAGAGATGGAGAGGGAGGGAGGAAGTGAAGGAAGACAGAGATGGAGAGGGAGGGAGGAAGTGAAGGAAGACATAGAGAGGGAGAGGGAGGGAGGGAGGGAGGAAGTGAAGGAAGACATAGAGAGGGAGGGAGAGGGAGAGGGAGGAAGTGAAGGAAGACAGAGAGGGAGAGGGAGGGAGGAAGTGAAGGAAGACATAGAGAGGGAGAGGGAGGGAGGGAGGAAGTGAAGGAAGACATAGAGAGGGGAGGGAGAGGGAGGGAGGAAGTGAAGGAAGACAGAGAGGGAGAGGGAGGGGAGGGAGGTGGGAACAGAAGAGGGCAGAGAGAGAGCGAGATCAATGGTAAGAAAGTGAAAGAGGGAGTAAAAAGAGATGGGATGGGTAACTCAATGGCCCCTCCCTCCCTCCCTCCCTCCCTCCCTCCCTCCCTCCCTCCCTCCCTCCCTCCCTCCCTCCCTCCCTCTCTCTGATTCAGTCTGAGGTGTGCGTTAGCCATCATAAAATATTAATGTTGGTTGTGCTCAGAGCCATAATTGCCGTCTCAGTCCCTGAATAATGGATGACTCTGCACTGTTCACTCGCTCTCATTTACTGATGGTGTGGCTAACGCCATACAACTGCATGGCAAAGGCAGTAATGGCCGCTGTTTTGCATTCAATAGCAGAATTAGATTACCAGGAGTTACCACGACTCCTTCCCATACTGGTGCGCGCGTATGTGTGTGTGTGTGTGTGTGTGTGTGTGTGTGTGTGTGTGTGTGTGTGTGTGTGTGAGTGTGTGTGTGTGTGTGTGTGTGTTTGTGTGTGTGTGCGTATGTGTGTGTGTGTGTGTGTGTGTGTGTGTGTGTGTGTGTGTGTGTGTGTGTGTGTGTGTGTGTGTGTGTGTGTGTGTGTGTGTGTGTGTGTGTGTGTGTGTGTGTCAAGAGAGAGAGCTCCAGCATCACAGTGTGTGGAGAGGGCCAGGGTGCTAAACGTGGTTGCCGCTCTGAAGTGTAAACACATATATAATTTGTTTATGTGACTTTTGGAAATGATACTTGAGCTAATATTTGGGTTAAGCTTCGGCAGAGAAATGTCGGAATACATGAATGTAAGTCGAAGACTATGCAGCGGTTTATCATTTATTAAGTATAAATCAATGGAGCACCATACACAGAGAGATACAATTTCCTCTAATTGGATAATGATGGACTTCCCTTAAACTGCAAGAGCACACGTAAATAGTAAATAGCTGCTTTTTGTTTGAGTTGGTGGGTGTTTTATTGGGAAGTGCAGGGCAGAGGTCTACTTTTGGCCAGACTGTGTGTGTGTGTGTGTGTGTGTGTGTGTGTGTGTGTGTGTGTGTGTGTGTGTGTGTGTGTGTGTGTGTGTGTGTGTGTGTGTGCGTGTGTGTGTGAGGGCGTGCGTGTGTGTGTGAGGGCGTGTGTGTGGGGCCAGAGTGAAGGGCATTTCCAGGGAGTCAGCTTGCTGTGCAGATGTGACCCCCTGACACAAGGGTCAGAGGTCAAAGTGTCCAAGGATTATATTAACCCCCTCCTGCTCCCCTCCTTTCTCCCTGAGACCACACTGTCTGTCGACACACACACACACACACACACACACACACACACACACACACACACACACACACACACACACACACACACACACACACACACACACACACACACACACACACACACACAGCCTGTAGCAGACAGACACCTCATTCTAGTCCAGCACGTTACTGCTGTTCTCACGATCATAGAGTGTCTGGTAGAAAGCCCTGCTTTCTGTGCTGAGAATCTAGTAAGATAAGAGCAGTCCAGCACTCTCCCACCACTAGCCCTCCATACCCATCTCTCCTCTCTCTTCTCCTCTCCTCTCCTCTCCCCTCTCTCTCTCTCTCTCTCTCTCTCTCTCTCTCTCTCTCTCTCTCTAGTTCCCCCCTTTTCCTCTCTTCCCTCCACCTCGCCGTCCCTCCCCCCCATCCCCTCCTCTCTCTAAGCAGAGAGTGTATCTGGTGTCAGGGCAGCTCTTTGTGTGTAATCCTTTCAGCGGTGGAAAAGGTCGGCCGTGCCGTTATGACTCTTAACTGAGACGTGGAGGAGCGGAGAGGAGAGAATGGTCTCTGACACTGCCCCCCCCCCCCAACCCCTCTCCATCCCCTACGGTCACCCAGCCACTCTGATAATTGCCTTGTTTAATTGGAGGGCCCTTAACAACGTGTGACAGCACTGGCCTATCAATTATGAAAGCATAAGGTGTGTGTCCATGTTGGCCTGCCTGTGTGTAAGGGACCCTGTGTGTAAAGGACACTGTGTGTAAGGGACACTGTGTGTAGAGGACGCTGTGTGTAAGGGACCCTGTGTGTAAAGGACACTGTGTGTAAGGGACACTGTGTGTAGAGGATGCTGTGTGTAAGGGACCCTGTGTGTAAAGGACGCTGTGTGTAAGGGACACTGTGTGTAGAGGACGCTGTGTGTAAGGGACCCTGTGTGTAAAGGACGCTGTGTGTAAGGGACACTGTGTGTAGAGGATGCTGTGTGTAAGGGACCCTGTGTGTAAAGGACGCTGTGTGTAAGGGACACTGTGTGTAGAGGACGCTGTGTGTAAGGGACCCTGTGTGTAAAGGACGCTGTGTGTAAGGGACACTGTGTGTAGAGGATGCTGTGTGTAAGGGACCCTGTGTGTAGAGGACGCTGTGTGCTTGTCTTCATTAGCTCTGGTCAGGTTGAAACCCCTGTGTGGAGGGCTCTTCACCCCGGTAATGGAGCTTGTCAGGCCGAGGGATCAAACATGGAGACAGGACGCAGCCGCCCATTAGGGGAGAGCGAAGTAATGGGACAAGCTCCGAGGCTGATGCTGCTGCATGGGGTGTAGTGGAGGTGTCCTTGCGACTGTGTGCGTGCGTACGTGCGTGCATGCGCGTGTGTGCGTGTGTGAGCATTGCGTGTGTGCGGGTGTGTGCATGGCAGTAGCAGGCAGTATAAATCCAGTCTGGACGTGGCAGTTTGCTTTGGGGATTTAGAGGGGCTGAAAACTGTGGTGACACCCACAAGGTTAAGCCTTAGCAGTTGGAGGAATGCCCTCACTTTCCCTCGCTTTCTCTTTTGTTCTCTCTCTCTCTCTCTCTCTCTCGCTCTCTCTCGCTCTCTTTCTCTCTCACTCTTTCTCCCACTGACAGTTTTAGACAGCTGGGGGACTAGCGCAGAGGGACAGAGAGAGAGAGGGAGTGACAGAGCGCAGGGAGGAGTGTAACAGGGGTGAGAAGAGGGGAGAGGAGAGGAGAGGAGGCTGGAGATTAGCAGGTTATTGACACTCTGGCAGAGCCTGAACCCTGTAGTTTACACAAGATCATCCAGTTTCCCCTCGAAATTCGACATATGACAATTGTTTTAAGCATTCATTCCGCGTGGTTACGGGGTTAAAACAGAAACAACTCAAAGGTTAACAGTATAGGCTTAACTTCCTAGTGGTTATGGTAACGCTATGGTTTGGGGCAGCCTTTAAAAAAAATGCTCGCGGCGCACGAGGGGGGTCGTTTCTCTTCTCTTTTTGTGAGCAACGAGGAAGGCATCAATCAACGCTCTCAGGACCTTTCCAGAACGTCTGAAATCGCTGTCTGTTTCTAGTGACCGGCCTGGGTTTATGAAGGCTACAGGACCGATCTGGGTACAGCCTAATCTGACCTGAACACCAATATACGCCCAGCTTCTGGACAGGGGGATCACACTGGCTGCTCGCTTAGTTACCGCGCAACATGGCATCAGAGCTGGCGTTTCCCGTGGACGCGGGTTTAATTCACACGTACAGTAGACCACAAAACACTGTGCGGGCCAACGTGAATGGACAGAAAGTGTACCCAAACAGGCTTCAGCCAAGCGTGAACAGAAAAAGGAATCAGGAAAAAAGCAGCACTCTGTTCCTGAGTAATGTGTTGGTAGGACATGCAAACAGGCTTGCGTTTCGGCCTAATCGCCTTTATCAGAGACTTGTGTTGACTTGGATAACAATGTGTGGATAACGAAGGTAGAGGTGTGGTAGATCTAGCTCAGAGCTGCTCCCTTTGATTGAGAGACACAGCTGGTCTCTGGGCCTGGCCCGGGGAGGGTGAGAGTGAGGGGACGACAGGCCCAACAACTCAATTACTGACTCGTCTCTGTGGTAACGCTATCCCTCTAACACAGAGAGAGAGAGACAGCGAGAGAGAGAGAGGGAGAGAGAGAGAGAGAGACAGAGAGACAGAGAGAGAGCGTGAGAGAGAGCGAGAGAGAGAGAGACAGAGAGAGAGAGAGAGCGAGAGAGAGAGAGAGAGAGAGAGAGAGGACTCCACCAGCCAGCCACGGAACGTCCGAGCGAGGACGATGGTGTGAAGAGAGAGTGTGTGTGTATGTGTGCGTGATCTTTTGAGGAGGCACAGCAGAGTGTGTGAAACAGAGGGTTTTATAGGAGAGATTGAATGTAGGTTCCTGTGAAAAACATGGTGTCTTGGTGGTTCGAGGGAGAGCATAGACTTACAGTAGACAGTGTGAGGTTGTGTTAAGGTTGTGAGGAGCAGCCAGCCAGACAGAGAGAGAGAGAGAGAGAGAGAGAGAAAGAGAGAGGGTCATGGGGTCACGCTGCCTGTTCTGGGCGTCGATACGCCCTGTCACCCCGGGGTCAGACCCACACCAGCCTCTCTGTCTCTGGGTAATTAACAAGGCTGAGCCAGGCGCAACTAAAGCTCAGTGTTGCCCGGGCTAACGAAGAAAAGAGTAGTTAATGAAGTCTTCTCCGCTCTGCTCTGTGCAGCCCAGTCCGAATGCTCTGTTCTGCTATTACTGTTCAGAGCCTGTCACTGAACTAGCCTGCACCCAGGCTCACACAGACACACTGTCACTGTACTAGCCTGCACCCAGGCTCACACAGACACACTGTCACTGTACTAGCCTGCACCCAGGCTCACACAGACACACTGTCACTGTACTAGCCTGCACCCAGGCTTACACAAACACACTGTCACTGTACTAGCCTGCACCCAGGCTCACAAAGACACACTCTCACTGCCCCCGGTGACACAGAAGAGATGAAAGGAGAGGGGAGAAAAGAAAGAGAGAGAAGAAACAGAGAGCAGGGTCTGTGCCGGTTGTCCTCAGCATTTCATCAGGGCAAAAAAAGAAAAGAGAGAAACGGAGAGGGGTAAAAAAGCAGAGAATGAAACAGAGGAGAAACAGAGAGCAGCAGTGGTCTCTGAAGCAATGGTAATGGCACATTGAAAGTGAGGTGAAATACCATGGTGGCATATTGATCCTGTGGTATGGACGCGTGATAATACAAGTGTGTTAATTTAGCTGCGTCCTCCTGTTGTGTGGGCAGAGTTTGGCTGGTTTGGCAATGTCCTCAGCCACCCGGTAGTTTTCCTAGTCCACTGGAATGTGTTGACATTTACACACACCACCCCTCCCATCCTATCCCATCCCAGCCTATTAGTGTGTGTGTGTGTGTGTGTGTGTGTGTGTGTGTGTGTGTGTGTGTGTGTGTGTGTGTGTGTGTGTGTGTGTGTGTGTGTGTGTGTGTGTGTGTGTGTGTGTGTGTGTGCCCAGCCCTCGCCAGCTGGAGCACCAAAACACAACCTGGAAAAACTTGTTTGTGGGTTTAGCACCCATCTGTGTGGGAGAAACTGTTTACGTGAGAATCCATCGCTGTTATTTTGGAAAATGTCACTGTATGTGTGTTCATGTATGACAAGGAGGGAGAGGTTTTACAGAGATAAATGAGTGTGTGTGTGTGTGTGTGTGTCGGCCTCAGCAGCAGTGCGGCTGGGCCCGGCAGGCTGGTCCCTAGTGACCCTCTCTCTGTGAGAGACATGGCCACATAAGGCTGTGGATCAGTGGGCTGTCAAAACCGTCTCTGTCCAGCGACAGATGGACCTGCTCCACATTTCACCACTCTGCCTGTTACTGGGGGTGTGCGTGTGCGTGCACGCGTTTGTTTGTGTGTGTGTGTTTGTGTGTGTGTGTGAGGCTATGTGGACATTTTAGGATGCTGAAAGGTCATGGTCAGGGGGGGGGGGGATCTTATGTCCATGACCTTCATGGGTCTCCTCGCTAAGTGACGAGCCGCTGACAGCAGACACACACACACACACACACACACACACACACACACACACACACACACACACACACACACACACACACACACACACACACACAGAGTCCAAAATCTATGTGGAAATTCTGTAGGGCTGCTACTGTGGTACAAGATTGAGCCACTGACCTAACCTTAATGACATAGGCAGAGTTTGTGTAGAAACTGCACTGCTGCTCAATGGTGACAGAAATGGTGGCATCGCGATATGATCTTTTTACGTAGCGAAATGCTTATGAGAGATTTAAACCCCAACAGAACTCAGCTTTCTGACTCTCTGGCTCTCTGTACTTTGACTGACCTTCCTTCTGTGTTTTTTTTTTTACAGGTTCTTCCTGAAGTTTTTCCTGAAATGCAACCAGAACTGTCTGAAGAATGCAGGGAACCCGCGGGACATGCGCCGCTTCCAGGTTAAGAAATCACATTTCTTATTCCTCTCTCTTTTTTTCTTCCTCTCCTCTCTATCTCCCCTCTGGTCTATTGACTTAACCCTCCTTCCTCTCTATCCCCTCCCTCCTTACCTCTTTTCTCCCTCCTCTGTTTCTTGTCTTCTCACTCTTTTACCTCTGTAGCTCTGTTAGGTCTGCACACACACACACACACACACACACACACACACACACACACACACACACACACACACACACACACACACACACACACACACACACACACACACACACACACACACACACACACACACACACACACACACACACACACACAGCCTAGCATAATCTCTCTACCCTTGTCACAGTGCACATTAAAACCAACTAACAGACACGTACATACACACAGTGCAGCACCATTCTTGCAGACCCAGGGTCTCGGGGATGAGGTGGGTCTCGGGGATGAGGTGGGTCTCAGGGAGGAGGTGGGTCTCGGGGATGAGGTGGGTCTCGGGGGTGAGGTGGGTCTCGGGGATGAGGTGGGTCTCAGGGAGGAGGTGGGTCTCGGGGATGAGGTGGGTCTCAGGGAGGAGGTGGGTCTCGGGGATGAGGTGGGTCTCAGGGAGGAGGTGGGTCTCAGGGATGAGGTGGGTCTCAGGGAGGAGGTGGGTCTTCGGGGATGAGGTGGGTCTCAGGGAGGAGGTGGGTCTTGGGGATGAGGTGGGTCTCGGGGAGGAGGTGGGTCTCGGGGATGAGGTGGGTCTCGGGGAGGAGGTGGGTCTCGGGGATGAGGTGGGTCTCAGGGAGGAGGTGGGTCTCGGGGATGAGGTGGGTCTCGGGGATGAGGTGGGTCTCGGGGATGAGGTGGGTCTCAGGGAGGAGGTGGGTCTCGGGGATGAGGTGGGTCTCGGGGATGAGGTGGGTCTCGGGGATGAGGTGGGTCTCCAACTAGCTCTCACAGTCTCATGTCAGAATTAGACACTCATCCATGTTTCTCAAACGTCAAATTTCAAAGCTGTTTCAAACGTCAAATTTCAAAGTGTTTAAGATTATGAGGTGGGTCTCAGGGATGAGATGAGGTGGGTCTCAGGGATGAGGTGGGTCTCAGGGATGAGATGGGGTGGGTCTCAGGGATGAGATGAGGTGGGTCTCAGGTATGAAATGAGGTGGGTCTCAGAGATGAGATGGGGTGGGTCTCAGGGATGAGATGAGGTGGGTCTCAGGGATGAGGTGGGTCTCAGGGATGAGGTGAGGTGGGTCTCAGGGATGAGATGAGGTGTGTCTCAGAGATGAGGTGGATCCTTGGTAGGTATGTCCTGGTGAGGAGGTGGTTCATACTGGTGGTGTTAAGGTGAGTCTCAGTGTTGAGGTGTATGTCACAGGCGGTTGGTGGCACCTTAATTGGGGAGGACGGGCTCAATGGAATCAATGGAATGGTATCTAACTCATCCAACATGTGGTTTCCGTACCATTTACTCCCTTCCAGCCATTATTAATAGCCGTCCTCCCCTCAGCAGCCTCATGTGGTGTGTGTGTGTGTGTGTGTGTGTGTGTGTGTGTGTGTGTGTGTGTGTGTGTGTGTGTGTGTGTGTGTGTGTGTGTGTGTGTGTGTGTGTGTGTGTGTGTGTGTGTCTTAGCCCTGGCTGTGTGTGTGGTTCCAGTCCAGTGGTGACAGTGTAATTAGAGGGAGGCTGGCAGGCCACAGAGAGGGGCTCAGACACAGACAGCAGGGTTAGTTAGCTATGCCATGCTCTTCTCTTCACGCCTCTCCTCTGCTCTCCTCCTCTCCTCTCCTCTCCTCCACCCCTCCTCTTAGCCTGCCTTAATTGGGACCACAGAGGCAGGAGACCATCCACCTCTTTCTATCCTTTTCCATCCTCCCTTTTGCATTTTTCTCTCTTCCACCACCCCCCTCTCTCTCTCTCTCACGCTCTCTCTCTCTCGCTCTCTCTCTTTCCTATTCTTCCACTTTATATCTGTCTCTCTCTCTCACAACTAATGCACTGCACTCTCTTGTTATTTCATTTAGGGGTGAAGAGAAAGGTGGGGGTAAGGGGGAGGGGAGGTAGTGGAAACATATATTTCCTTATCTTTAAAAGCCAGAATTAGGAAGTGACCACTTGAGATATCCTAAACCTCAATTCTGCTGACAGATTTATTATACGGGAACACGTGCCTGTGTGTTTGTGTTTTTGGTGTGTGTGTGTGTTTGTGTGTGTGTGTGTGTGTGTAGCTCCTCAGAGTGTCTCTCTTATCGGAAGATGCCCTTAGTGTTTAAACAGTTGTGCAGGCTATAATCCTGTCTGTGATTGGACAGGCATTGAGGGCTGGCTCTGTCTATTGCTCCTCTTTGACTCTAATTATTGGGCTCTATTGTAGTGGAACTTCAGTAGACAGGCCTGTGTTTCCTTGGGCTTAATTAGCAGCCGGGCCCATCCCTAACTCACACCCTCTAGGCCAGTGTAGTGTGGAGGAGAGGCAGGCAGGGGAGGGACTATGTGTGTAGACTGTGTGTGTATACTGGCATATGCAACTCAAAACCAATAACTCTTCAGAAATGTGCTCTGTATGTGCGTGTGCGTGTGCGTGTGCGTGTGCGTGTGCGTGTGCGTGTGCGTGTGTGTGTGTGTGTGTGTGTGTGTGTGTGTGTGTGTGTGTTTCTTCATTCACTGACATGAGGTGCGAACATCTCCCTTGCGTCCTCAGCCCGACCAGTGACATGCCTGCGGTCTGAGAAATCACAGAGAACTTTGTAAGATACTCCAACTACAAGAGAGACCGAGGGAAAGAGAGAGAGAGGCACAGGGAAAGAGAGAGAGGGAGAGAGAGAGAGAAAGAGAGAGAGAGAGAGGCTGACAATGATGGAAACGGAGAGAGAGGGGAGGTAGAGCTGTGATCTTCTTTGGGGATTGAGGCAGGGAGTTCAGGCATGGAGGGCTGTGTGGCAGCTTGAAGAGACTAGCGTGTGTCTGGCCCTGGGAGACTAGCGCTGGTGTATGCCAAGTCCTTTTCAAGAGAGGCAGGAGCCTCTTGAAGCTGCAGAGCAATTGAAACGAGAGGCTCTTCTGAGCTCCAGGGGAGTCCCCCTAGCCCAGCCCAGCTTAGTCCAGTCCAGCCCGGTTTCTATTGGCCCCACAGTAATGGCACTCAGCAGCAGCACAGCACAGTTCGCTACTACAGCAACCCATTAGCTGCCTCCCATTGTCTCTGGGCACTCGAGTGAGGGACGCTTTTA
The DNA here is from genome assembly GCF_965601325.2 of Salmo salar. Lineage (NCBI taxonomy): Eukaryota > Metazoa > Chordata > Actinopteri > Salmoniformes > Salmonidae > Salmo > Salmo salar. The sequence goes on from NC_138303.1 coordinate 57,347,289, forward strand.
ATTAAATTAATCTGCATGTCAGTCTATCAGCCAGTGGTCCCGGGGCCCAGGGAGAGAGGGAGCGAGGGAGAGAGAGAGAGAGAGAGAGAGATAAAGACACACAAACACACAGCACAGGAGGACATGCTGCAGGACTTTGATAAAGACACGGGGGACCGAGAGACGTGTGTGTGTGTGTGTGTGTGTGTGTGTGTGTGTGTGTGTGTGTGTGTGTGTGTGTGTGTGTGTGTGTGGAGGGGTGTGTGTTTGTGTGTGTTCATTAGCACAAAGAAAGGGAAGGATTCGAGAGGAGGGAGCAGCACAATCCCAGCACCACTGATGGAGGAGGGGTGCTGGGGGGGGGGGGGGGCAGGAAGAGTGGAGTTAAAGGAAACACTGTCTCTGTTTGTTTCTCCAAGGTGATGAGGGCCAGTGTTAGTTTGGATTAGAAGCATGTTGTTGTTTCTTGTCCAGTGCTGCAGTTTTCTCAAGCAGCACAAGGGAGAATGTCGAGGTGAACACACACAGACATATACAGTTGAAGTCGGAAGTTTACATACACTTAGGTTGGTGTCATTAAAACTCGTTTTTCAACCACTCCACAAATTTCTTGTTAACAAACTGTAGTTTTGGCAAGTCGGTTAGGACATCTAATTTGTGCATGACACAAGTCATTTTTCCAACAATTGTTTACAGATAGATTATTTCACTTATAATTCACAGTATCACAATTCCAGTGGGTCAGACGTTTACATACACTAAGTTGACTGTGCCTTTAAACAGCTTGGAAAATTCCAGGAAATGATGTCATGGCTTTAGAAGCTACTGATAAGCTAATTGACATAATTTGAGTCAATTGGAGGTATCCCTGTGGATGTATTTCAAGGCTTACCTTCAAACTCAGTGCCTGTATGCTTGACATCATGGGAAAATCAAAAGAAATCAGCCAAGACCTCAGCCATCATACCACTCAGGAAGGAGATGCGTTCTGTCTCCTAGAGATTAACGTACTTTGGTGCGGAAAGTGCAAAGCAATCCCAGAACAACAGCAAAGGACCTTGTGAAGATGCTGGAGGAAACAGGTACAAAAGTATCTATATCCACAGTTAAACGAGTCCTATATTGACAACCTGAAAGGCCACTCAGCAAGGAAGAAGCCACTGCTCCAAAACTGCCATAAAAATGCCAGGCTACAGTTTGAAACTGTACATGGGGACAAAGATCGTACTTTTTGGAGAAATGTCCTCTGGTCTGATGAAAGAAAAATGGAACTGTTTGGCCATAATGATCATTGTTATGGTTGGAGGAAAAAGGGGGAGCCTTGCAACCCGAAGAACACCATCCCAACCGTGAAGCATGGGGGTGACAGCATCATGTTGTGGGGGTGCTTTGCTGCAGGAGGGACTGGTGCACTTCACAAAACAGATGGCATCATGAGGAGGAAAATTATGTGGATATATTGAAGCAACATCTCAAGACATCAGTCAGGAAGTTAAAGCTTGGTCGCAAATGGGTCTTCCAAATGGACAATGACCCCAAGCATACTTCCAAAGTTGTGACAAAATGAATTAAGGACAACAATTTCAAGGTATTGGAGTGGCCATCACAAATCCCTGACCTCAATCCCATAGAAAATGTGTGAGCAGAATTTGTGGACACCAGCTCCGTCAGGAGGAATGGGCCAAAATTCACCAACTTATTGTGGGAAGCTTGTGGAAGGCTACCCGAAACGTTTGACCCAAGTTAAACAATTTAAAGGCAATGCTGCCAAATACTAATTGAGTGTATGTAAACTTCCAACCCACTGGGAATGTGATGAAAGAAATTAAAGCTGAACTAAATCATTCTCTCTACGATTATTTTGACATTTCACATTCTTAAAATTAAGTGGTGATCCTAACTGCCCTAAAACAGGGATTTTTTTACTTGGATTAAATGTCAGGAATTGTGAAAAACTGAGTTTAAATGTATTTGGCTAAGATGTATGTAAACTTCCCGACTTTAACTGTATATGTATGTCGACAGAGTACACTCATACACACCATCTTTCTCAACACAATGGCCTTATATGAAAATCCAATAGTAATGCAGATCAAGTCCTAATTGTTCATTATCGAAAATGCGTAGACATGCTATTGGAGTTTCAGGATTTACATGACATGTTGTCCGGATTGTCCTTGTATCACTCTTCTGGTCTATTTTCAGGTTGTAGATGCAATGCTCTGATCTGGCGGGTAAACTATACTTTCCAGTGATGTGTATTGTCGAGGTGACACCCTGGTGCTGAGTTAGATCTGTCCTAATATCCTAACCTTTGAACTCTCTGTGTGTGTGTGACTATGTCCAGGTGGTGGTGTCTACTACGGTCAGTGTGGATGGACATGTCCTGGCGGTCTCTGACAACATGTTTGTCCACAACAACTCCAAACACGGCCGCCGGGCTCGTAGGCTGGACCCCTCGGAAGGTACGCCGTCATACCTGGAACATGGTAGGCACCCTCTCACTTTTCTACTGTACGGCTGTCTGTCTCTCAGTCTGTCTGTCTGGTCTGACCGTCCGTCTGTCTGTCAGTCAGTCAGTCTACAGTATATCAGTCTGAGTCTCTGTCTCTCTGTGTTTGTCTGTATGTCTCTAGCCATTTGCCTCTGTGTGTGTGTGCGTGTGTGAGTCTGTCTGTGAGTCTGTCTGTGAGTCTGTCTGTGAGTCTGTCTGTCTGTGAGTCTGTCTGTCTGTCTGTCTGTCTGTCTGTCTGTCTGTCTGTCTGTCTGTCTGTCTGTCTGTCTGTCTGTCTGTCTGTCTGTCTGTCTGTCTGTCTGTCTGTCTGTCTGTCTGTCTGTCTGTCTGTCTGTCTGTCTGTCTGTCTGTCTGTCTGTCTGTGTCGGGGACAGCTCCGCTATTGTCACACGGAGGAGAAGCAGTCTTCCTCTAGTAGTAGAGCAGAGTCCCCCCTATAAAGAGAATAACATGTTATTTGGCTGGATGGGTTTGTGGCATGAACACTAACAGGAGACAAATGTCCCTTCCATTCATCTCCCTCTGTCCAGGGGCAGGGTGGGGGAGGCAGGGTGGCAGAGTGGAGGAGGCAGGGTGGCAGGGTGGGTGAGGCAGGGTGGCAGGGTGATGGAGGCCAAGTGGCAGGGTGGGGGGAGGCAGAGTGGCAGGGTGGGGGAGGCAGGGTGGCAGGGTGGGGGAGTCAGGGTGGCAGAGTGGGGGAGGCAGGGTGGCAGTGTGGGCGAGGCAGGGTGGCAGGGTGGGGGAGTTAGGGTGGCAGGGTGGGGGAGTTAGGGTGGCAGGGTGGGGGAGTTAGGGTGGCAGGGTGGGCGAGGCAGGGTGGCAGGGTGGGGGAGTCAGGGTGGCAGGGTGGGGGAGGCAGGGTGGCAGTGTGGGGGAGTCAGGGTGGCAGGGTGGGCGAGGCAGGGTGGCAGTGTGGGCGAGGCAGGGTGGCAGGGTGGGGGAGGCAGGGTGGCAGTGTGGGGGAGTCAGGGTGGCAGGGTGGGCGAGGCAGGGTGGCAGTGTGGGCGAGGCAGGGTGGCAGGGTGGGGGAGTCAGGGTGGCAGAGTGGGGGAGGCAGGGTGGGCGAGGCAGGGTGGCAGTGTGGGCGAGGCATGGTGGCAGGGTGGGGGAGTCAGGGTGGCAGGGTGGGGGAGTCAGGGTGGCAGGGTGGGGGAGTCAGGGTGGCAGTGTGGGCGAGGCAGGGTGGCAGTGTGGGCGAGGCAGGGTGGCAGTGTGGGCGAGGCAGGGTGGCAGGGTGGGGGAGTCAGGGTGGCAGGGTGGGCGAGGCAGGGTGGCAGGGTGGTCGGAGGCAGGGTGTCAGGGTGGGCGAGGCAGGGTGGCAGGGTGGTCGGAAGCAGGGTGGCAGGGTGGTCGGAGGCAGGGTGGCAGGGTGGGCGAGGCAGGCTGGGGGGGGGGGGGTAGAGGAGAGCCACAGCACAGGGACCCTGTCAGATCGCATGCTCCTGCACTTTATTATCTTATGATTAAATATGCACCAGGGCCAGACGAGACACACACACACGTAAAACACACATGTAAAACACACACATAAAACACACGAGTAAAACACACACGTTCACACGCAGCACACACATGCGTACGGCGCTACACAGGAGTGAAGGGAATCCTTTGTGCGCTCAGCATGCATAAACACACAAGAACATTTACCAGTGTGTATCCTGTATCAGAGACAGACGATGGTGTGCAGTGAGAGGTACAGAAGGAACATGGTTGTGAAGACTTCAGCCCACTCCCCTTCTCCACATGCGTTCAGTGGTGCAGAGGAAGGGAGCCTCATTAGTACACTAACCTGTCTCACTGGTCAGGGAGGGGATGGGGACAGATCTGTGTAAATGAACTTCTCCTACATAGGAATAAAGATCTCAAAAGCAACCTGCATCTCCAGTGCCAGGGTTCCTCCATGTTCTTTTCTGTACACCACAGTTATGTTAGCCTGGGTGCCGGTCTGTTTCTGCTCTCTTGCCAACTCCTTTGTTTTTCGCTTGAGAATGACTATGGAGAAGACAAAAACACAAACAGATCTGGGACCAGGCTATAGTTATGTTGGTTGCTTTGATACAACACAATAGGGTGAAGATGATGCGCTTCAGTGCCCTGACAGGTCATTGGTTCACGTGGTTGATTGGTTTGTTTTATTTATCCTCCTGTGTTATAGAAGAGACGCGACATGTTTTCCCAGACGATGAAAAACGATATGTGTTCATGTAGGCCTGGTTGTCAGGGCGTTGTCAGGGCAGATCTACCTCGAGACATGGTGATGAGACACACACTCACACATGTACGCACGCCCCCCCCCCACACACACACACACACACACACACACACACACACACACACACACACACACACACACACACACACACACACACACACACACACACACACACACACACACACACACACACACACACACACACACACACACACACACACACGGCCATATGCATCACAATGGATTACCATTGACAGCTCCCTTCTCAATAATGGATGGGTAAAATTCACTTTTTTCCCTCATTGCCAAGCAAAAAGGCTTTTCAGGGGGCTTTTAAAGGATGAGACGGAGCAACAAAGCAGTCATTTCCCCAGTGGCGCCTGTTGTCTTTGATTGCAAGTATGCTTCACGAGGATCCGCAGGCTTAAGGCAGCACACATATTTCCTCAGAGGCAGGGGGTCTTAACCCTGAGTCTCTCTCTGTCTGTCTGCAGGACTACAGACCCAGGGCCAGCCAGGCCCTCGCAGGTTAGAGAGAGAGGAGCGCTTAACGCCTTAACACTACAGCCACGCATGCCATCGCCACAGCCACTGGGCTGTTTAGACAAATCCAATCACTTTCTCATTTTGTAGCAGAATGATTTAGGAGTATGTTTTCTCATGCTCCTCGTCAAGTGAGACATATGATGTGCTTATTTCTCCGCTGGCGTTGGAGGGGGTGATAAGCCTTGGATGGTCTCCTGGGGTCAGGAGAAGAAGCTGCTTTGGCCTGAGCATAGAAGAAGTCCCTGTTGTGGAGATTTAAATGATGTGGTTATGGTGGTTATGGTGTCCTCCTCCTCCATCTCTGTGGGACAAGGAAGAGCACTACAACAGGACTCTCTCTCTGTGGGACAAGGAAGAGCACTACAACAGGACTCTCTCTCTGTGGGACAAGGAAGAGCACTACAACAGGACTCTCTCTCTGTGGGACAAGGAAGAGCACTACAACAGGACTCTCTCTCTGTGGGACAAGGAAGAGCACTACAACAGGACTCTCTGTCTGTGGGACAAGGAAGAGCACTACAACAGGACTCTCTGTCTGTGGGACAAGGAAGAGCACTACAACAGGACTCTCTCTGTGGGACAAGGAAGAGCACTACAACAGGACTCTCTCTCTGTGGGACAAGGAAGAGCACTACAACAGGACTCTCTCTCTGTGGGACAAGGAAGAGCACTACAACAGGACTCTCTCTCTGTGGGACAAGGAAGAGCACTACAACAGGACTCTCTGTCTGTGGCCATCACACACACTTGTGGATGGATCTGAGAGTCCTGAACCCCCCCCCCCCCCACACACACACACACACACACACTTCCATACACACGCCCCAGCAGCCTGCAGACAAAGGTCCGTCTGCTAAGAGAATCCTGCAGCAGGGAAGACAGGGGAAGCCTGCCCACGGACAGGAAGAGAGAGGGAGAGGGAGCGAGAGAGAGGGAGAGGGAGCGAGAGAGAGGGAGAGGGAGCGAGAGAGAGGGATGGAGGGAAAGCGGTAAAAGGAACCCCCCCCCAGGGGTAGCGGAACTCCCCAGGTGACCTGGGGGAAGAGGAGGGACAGCAATCTGTCCCTGGTGGAGTTACTGTACTGTATGAGTGGCCTCGCGTGTGGCTGTCTGTCTGTGTGTGAGTCCATAGTTTTGCCTGTCTGTCTGTCTGTCTGTTTGCACAGGGTTAAAGGGTGTTTGTATGTGTTTATGGCTAAATGTTAGTTTTTTTATGTTCAGTATGCATTTTTCTTTTACTGTGTGTGTGTGTGTGTGTGTGTGTGTGTGTGTGTGTGTGTGTGTGTGTGTGTGTGTGTGTGTGTGTGTGTGTGTGTGTGTGTGTGTGTGTGTGTGTGTGTGTGTGTGTGTGTGTGTGTGTGTGTGTGTGTGTGTGTGTGTAGTATGTTGGAAGCGAGCAGCACGGGGAGCAGATGGTGAGGAGAAAGGCTGGGAAAGTTTAATCCTATCAGATGGATTGGCGCTCCTCCATCTGGTTAATCCACACAGAATTTCAACACGGGCGAAACAGGCGATTTAGGCCAAGATTACTGTCACAGATTGCTGGCCCAGCCCCTCCTCATCCCTCCTAGTTTACCACTGGGCCAAATTGCATTATGGTCGGGCATCCACAATAAGCAAGGTAGGAGAGGAGCCTCAGCCTGAGGAGAGAGACTGATCTCAGTTCATCCCACTGAATACTACTGGATTACTGTTCCTCTCGCAAAGCTGACCTGACCAATAAATGTCAAATAAAGAAGAATAAACATGTGTTTATTTGAGGTCTGAAAGGCTATATTTTTATTTAAGGGAAAATCCACTCAAAAACGATATTTTGGTATTTTTTATTTATTAGTTGATACAGTTCCAAAATGTTTTGCATGTCAGCAGTCAAGTTCTCAAGATCTTGAACCTTCAAGAAGCAAAGTGTCCCCGGCAGCATCATCATCATGAGAGAAGTGTGAGAAGTGTGTTTTGCCGCAATCTTAAAGGACTTTAAAGAGGCACTGGGTGTGATTTCCAGCTGTAATAGATGCCCTGCTTTTCTGCCTGATCTCCATTCAGAGCTGTTAAAACCACCATCACTCTTCTGTGGGCATGGTGTGTGTGTGTGTGTGTGTGTGTGTGTGTGTGTGTGTGTGTGTGTGTGTGTGTGTGTGTGTGTGTGTGTGTGTGTGTGTGTGTGTGTGTGTGTGTGTGTGTGTGTGTGTGTGTGTGTGTGTGTGTGTGTGTGTGTGTGTGTGTGTGTGTGTGTGTGTGTGTGTGTGTGTGGAGCACAGCGCTGCACTCTTAGTTGGATCCAGCTGTGGGAGGTTTTTGTATGTTTTCGGTTTCCTGCTTTGGCCCCATGCTTATAGACTGAGAGGTGTCAAATCACAAGAGCCCATTTTCTAGCACACACACACACGCACGCGCACACACACACGTGGCATGTATATATACGCGCACACACAACGAACCCTGTGACCCTGTGTTCCCGCGGGAGAAGGTTGGGAAGCCCCAAACCTCACTGTGACCCGGGAACACAGCCATACCTCACCAGGGTGAAATGGTGTCAGAGTACAACATCATCTACAGCCTCCCTCCCTCTCCATGCAGAATACACTACCGCAGGTCTAGATCCAGGACTACAGCGCGTTTGTGTGTGTGTTTGTGTGTTTCTGCGTCCTTGCACACATACCACACACAAACTTGAACATGGAATGTCCCGTTCCTGTGGTATTCCCTGTAAGGCTCCGTGCTCCTGCTATTGTCCTTTACTTGTCCTGTGTGTCATCGGTGTTTCCCATGTTCTTTCTTAGATGTCATTGGGCTAATTGATTATTACTGTGTAACTGACCTCCTAGACAGAGGTGGTCTAACCGTAAGCTGCCTGTCTCTCCCCGCCCTTCTCCTCTCCACCTCCCCTCCACTGCCCTGTACCTGGAAGCAGCTGCCCCCTGCATCAAAGCCATCAGCCCCAGTGAGGGCTGGACAACAGGGGGCGCAACTGTCATCATCATAGGGGATAACTTCTTTGACGGCCTCCAGGTCATCTTTGGCACCATGCTGGTCTGGAGTGAGGTGAGTACATGACGATACACACACACGCACCCACACACGCGCGCACGCACAAACTCTCATCCCCCCACACAAACAGCCCCTGAATATTGACCATAGAAGTGTATTGCATTGTCTGTCTTTACAGTTCACCGTACTGAAGGTCATGACGATGCATTCTCTACATTTCCATCATGAAAGGGGGAGCGAGTCAGTCCAACTATGCCAGCTGTGGTAAAGGCCATAACCCCCCCCCCCCCCCCCCCACCCCCCACCCCCCCACCCCCCCACCAGATGTAACCAACTCACATAAAACACTGATGGAAATATCAACAAACCATCTGGACCAAAGAGAATTCTGCGGTTGTTGAAATACTGTGAAGTGTAGCTTTCTTCCAGAAATATGAAGCAAGACTTTTCACTTTTGCAATTCTGGTTTTGAAACTTTAGAAGAAACAAAAGCCCCGTGTTAGTTCAACTTACACAATCAAATGACAACGTTTACGGTTTTTGTGACTTCTGTTCGTTTAACAGGCAGGTTATTTAACATACACGCAGTGAGCATTTTCAGCAGCAAACAAAAGCCCTGTTAGACTACGCCATTTTCTCCTGTACAATACATTCCAATTGAATTTGACCTTGCACACTCTTTGCGAGGGTGAGGGGTGGTCCTGCCTCAGCCGTTAAAAGGTGTAATGGTATAAAAAGTCTCTGGTTGCTGGTGGAGTGTCTTTATTCTCCCTGCAGCAGAAGATCTGAATATGAAAGGCAGGCTAAGCGCTCTGTAAGGGACAGTTTAAAGGCATGTAAAATGCTGGTGGCTGTGTGGGCTTTAAAGACGGCGCTGATGTGTGTGTGTGTGTGTGTGTGTGTGTGTGTGTGTGTGTGTGTGTGTGTGTGTGTGTGTGTGTGTGTGTGTGTGTGTGTGTGTGTGTGTGTGTGTGTGTGTGTGTGTGTGTGTGTGTGTGTGTGTGTGTGCGCGCGTGTGTGTGTGTGTGCCGGAGCTAGATTGCTCTCTCATCTGTGTGTTCTACGCCTCACGCACACACCATCACACACACTCCCATCTCTTGGAGCTCTCCAGTCATCACAGGGGCCAATCAGAGGACAAATTCAGCTCCTATTTATTCAGCGCAGCTCTCTGATGTGCTTCTGATCCTCTCAATTAGCTTCCATATAGGACTGGTGACTGGGGCTGGGGGATGGAGACTGGGGACTGGAGACTGGGGGCTGGAGACTGGAGCTGGGGGCTGGAGACTGGAGACTTGGGCTGGAGACTGGGGACTGGAGACTAGGGGCTGGAGACTGGAGACTTGGGCTGGAGACTGGAGACTGGAGCTGGGGGCTGGAGACTGGGCCTGGGGGCTGCAGACTGGAGCTGGGGGCTGGAGACTGGGGGCTGGGGACTATGACTGTGTGCTGGAGAGTGGGGCTGGGGGCTGGCAAGTGTGGCTGGGGCATGGAGACTGGGGCTGGGAGCTGGAGACTGGGGCATGGAGACTGGGGTTGGGAGCTGGAGCCTGGGGCATGGAGACTGGGGTTGGGAGCTGGAGACTGGGGCATGGAGACTAGGGCTGGGAGCTGGAGACTGGGTCATGGAAACTGGGGTTGGGAGCTGGAGACTGGGGCATGGAGACTGGGGCTGGGAGCTGGAGACTGGGGCATGGAAACTGGGGTTGGGAGCTGGAGACTGGGGCATGGAGACTGGGGCTGGGAGCTGGAGACTGGGGCATGGAGACTGGGGCTGGGAGCTGGAACCTGGGGCATGGAGACTGGGGCTGGGAGCTGGAGACTGGGGCATGGAGTCTGGGGCTGGGAGCTGGAACCTGGGGCATGGAGACTGGGGTTGGGAGCTGGAGACTGGGGCATGGAGACTGGGGCTGGGAGCTGGAGACTGGGGCATGGAGACTGGGGCTGGGAGCTGGAACCTGGGGCATGGAGACTGGGGCTGGGAGCTGGAGACTGGGGCATGGAGACTGGGGCTGGGAGCTGGAACCTGGGGCATGGAGACTGGGGCTGGGAGCTGGAGACCTGGGGCATGGAGACTGGGGTTGGGAGCTGGAGACTGGGGCATGGAGACTGGGGCTGGGAGCTGGAGACTGGGGCATGGAGACTGGGGCTGGGAGCTGGAACCTGGGGCATGGAGACTGGGGCTGGGGGGAATATGAGGGGGATATGTTATGTTATTGCTACCATTAGCAAGTGCAGTGAGGAATAGTAAGGTGAAGGTTTACATACTGTTTAAGTACATCTTTATGTTTGGCCACATCAGGATGAGTAGACCTTACACCTTACGCTATGGTCTACATCTGGAGCACGTTTATAGCAGAGCCCCCTCAGCCCTCTCTCTCCTTTCCCAGTAGCCGGAGGGGAGTAAGGGGATGGAGGGGGCTTAGGGGATGGAGGGGTTAGGGGCTGGAGGGGGGTTAGGGGATGGAGGGTTAGGGGATGGAGGGGGGTTAGGGAATGGAGGGGGTTAGGGGATGGAGGGGGGTTTGGGGATGGAGGGGGTTAGGGGATGGAGGGTTAGGGGATGGAGGGGGTTTAGGGGCTGGAGGGGGGTTAGGGGATGGAGGGGGGTTAGGGGCTGGAGGGGGTTAGGGGATGGAGGGGTGTTAGGGGCTGGAGGGGGGTTAGGGGATGGAGGGGGTTAGGAGCTGGAGGGGGGTTTGGGGATGGAGGGGGGTTAGGGCATGGAGGGGGTTAGGGGATGGAGGGGGGTTATTGGCTGGAGGGGGGTTAGGGGCTGGAGGGGGTTAGGGGCTGGAGGGGGTTAGGGGATGGAGGGGGTTAGGGGATGGAGGAGAGGGGTAAGGGGATGGAGGAGGGTTAGGGGCTGAAGGAGGGTTAGGGGCTGAAGGAGGGGTTATAGGGGATAGAGGGGGGTTAGGGGCTGAAGGAGGGGTAAGGGTTTGGAGGGGGGGTTAGGGGTTTGGATAGGGGTTAGGGGCTGAAGGGGGGTTATAGGGGATGGAGGGCAGGGCGAACCTTGTAACTGTAGTGCTGGTAAAAAGCAGCCTGAACGAGGCCAAAGTTGATTTCCTCTACCTGCCATTCAGTCTGCAGGCTAATGAGCTGATCCAATCTTCAACACACTCCACTCTCCTCTCCCCCGCCGGCCAGGGATTCAGCTATAATAATCACTGCTTATTTATTAGACTTTTAAATTGCAGAACCATGTTGGCGTAATGTTAATACACGGGTTTCGAGTCCCACACATGCTTGCCGTTAAACGCTTGGCTCTGTATTTTTGTTGTATTTATTCTTTTAATTTGTAGAATAATTGCAGCTTTATTCAACCTTGGCTAGTGGAATAGGAACCTTTGCTACAGTAGTTCCCCAGCGCCAAAGGGGTTCAGAGCCAGTCATGGTCATGGGGTAATGGCTGAAGCCAGGGGGAGAGAGACGGGACGGGGGTCAGAAATAGCACTGATTAGGCCTCCAGGGGCAGATTTGCCTGAGTTGTCCAGCTGCCCTGCCCTCCCTGCCTGTTTACCCACCCTCAACCCTCAGCCCAGGGTTTATTTTAGAGGACACGGACAGAGGTAGAGGCAGTCCCTCCTGTCTCCTCACCCCGTAGCTCTGGAGAAAAGCCAGTGGTGGAAAAGCTACCCAATTGTCATACTTGAGTAAAAGTAAAGATACCTTAATAGAAAATGGCTCAAGTAAAAGTGAAAGTCACCCAGTAAAATCCTACTTGAGAAAAAGCCTAAAAGTATTTGGTTTTAAATATACTTAAGTATCAAAAGTAAATGTAATTGCAAAAACATATTTAAGTATCAAAAGTAAAAGTAAAAGTATAAATAATTTCAAATTCCTTTAAGAAAACCAGACAATTTTTGTATTATTTTGATTATGGATAGCCAGGGGCACACTCCAACCCTCAGACATAATTTACAAATGAAGCGTGTTTAGTGAGTCTGCCAGATCAGAGACAGTAGGGATGACCAGGGATGTTCTCTTGATAAGTGTGTGAATTAGATAATCTTCCTGTCCTGCTAAGCATTCAAAATGTAATGAGTACTTTTGGGTGTCATGGAAAATGTAAGGAGTAAAAAGTGCATAATGTTCTTTAGGAATGTAGTGAAGTAAAAGTATAAAGTTGTTAAAAATATGAATACTAATGTAAAGTACAGATACCCCAAAAAAACGACTTAAGTAGCACTTTGAAGTATTTTTAAGGAAGTACTTTACATCACTGAGTATAGCCTACATAGAACTACTGCTCCAGTGTCCCATCTAGTCCTCAGAATTCTCTGCTGGTCTCAGAGGCTGGTTGGTTGGAGTGCTGTTCGGCCCTTGGTCTGATGTAGGAAGTGCCGGGGCCCCACAGTGTGTTTCCAATTACCGCCCTCCCATACCGGAGAGGCCAGGGGTGAGGCTATGTTAGCTCCCTGCTCTCAGGGCCTCGAGGGCCCTCCAATATCACCCAGCCAGTCCAACCCCCCTCCCCCTGTACCCCCGATACTGATCAGCCCTGCAGAGCTGTGATAACCGTCGGCCAGGCATAATGAACACACACACTCTCAGTACACACACACACTGATCCTTGTCATGCTGTTCCCCTAGCCCCACTCAAGCTCCATGTTTATGTACCTTCTGTAACACACAGCCTCTCCAGGTGTGTAAAGAGCTATGGCTCCAGTCCAACAATACCCCTCTCACTTTGGATGTGTGTGTGTGTGTGTGTGTGTGTGTGTGTGTGTGTGTGTGTGTGTGTGTGTGTGTGTGTGTGTGTGTGTGTGTGTGTGTGTGTGTGTGTGTGTGCTCTTTAACACCACCCAGACTCACAACACTTTTCAACAACTCATGAGATCCTTAGCTGCTGCAGTGCAGATGACATAGTCCACTCATAAACGCCCTTCATTCACCACAAGTCATCAAATCAATAAGCGTGTTGTTTATGTGTCTGACGGCATTGTCGACAGTTTGTCCTGCTCTCCTTTCCCTCCAGCTGTCCCTCTGCTCTCGTTCAGTGTGAAGGGTATTTACCCTGGCAGACAATGGAAAGGGATCAGCGGAGGCTCATTGATGTGAAGTGTTTGTTTGCTGTGTTGAAGAGCACCACTCACACACCCAAACTCTGACTCAGGGGAGGAGAGGAGGTCGGAGGAGAGGGGAGGGGAGAGCGAACTGAGTCTGTAGAGAACACAACTGCAGAAGTCATAGACTTGAATAACGGTTCTCTTTCTTTCTTTCTTTCTTTCTTTCTTTCTTTCTCTTTCTTTTTTTCTCTCTCTCTCTCTTGCTCTCTCTCTTCTGTGCGCTCTCTCTCTCCTCCTGCAGCTCATCACACCCCATGCCATCCGGGTGCAGACTCCGCCTCGCCACATCCCAGGGGTGGTAGAGGTGACCCTCTCCTACAAGTCCAAGCAGTTCTGTAAAGGCACGCCCGGACGCTTCATCTACACAGGTCAGTTTCTCTACTGCACACAATGATATAGTAATAATAACAAGAAGAATAGTATACGCCATTTAGCTGATACTTTTATCCAAAGTGACTTACAGTCATGCGTGTATACACAGGAATCAAACCCACTATCCTGGAGTTGCAAGCATCATGTACTACTGTACATCCTTACAGGGGATCACACGGGTAGTCCAACTCTTTCAGAGTATTACAGTTATTTCAAGTATTAAAGCAACGTCATTACAGGTTATTTACAGACAGAGAATCGACAGTTTCATATCAGTATTTTAGAGCCTTGTGTTAAAGACACAATATGTAGCCATCGCGCCGCCATTGCTGGTAGCTAGAATTCTATCATGTTCGCCTGTGTATAGTGTAGAGAATCATTGTACATGCTGTGAAATATTGCTAAAATAACGAAACAAAAAAAGACGCAAAAGTGAAAGTTAAGACGGAAAGCATAGAAATAGCTCACATAGAACAGATCTACCACCTACCAGACTTGATTTCAATGACAGTGACAGATCTATAACTCACATTTGGTCGGGCCGCCTACGAAGATATTTAATGAACCTTTAAAGAACCATCATCTGCGAGGTGAGCGATCCAATAGCAGAGTTGAGTACAGGAGTGCAGAACGCACCAGAGCTTGTTATTATCAACTCCATAGTACGGAACAGAAAACACAGTTAGCTGCACACTGAGAGCCTCTCCAGCTCTCTCTCTCTCTCTCTCTCTCTCTGTAGCTGTGTGATTCACAGTGGATGACAGGGGCTTCCTAGCAAACACAGGCCTATCTGGCCTAAGAATCCCACCTATTTCCTCTGTGTGGAGGTTAATGCTCGGCACGGCGCTCTCACAAGCAGTGACATCCTGTACAATCCAGTAGATAAGGCCAATAGAGAACTTATCTCGCTCATAGGAAGGAAAGAGGGGCCTGATTCATCCGTCAGTGAGCAGAGCCACTAGCCTAGCTCTGCCTGCCTGCCTGGCTCCATAGCCATGTGTTTATGTGCAGAAATTAGCAGGAAGTTATATGGAGCGCTTGTATGCCAAGAGGCTGAGAAAGGGTTGTGTGTTGCAGCACAGGCAGTACCCCCCCGCTGCTTTAACAGTAACAAGGAGGCCTGTTGGACTAGCAGGAAGGTAGGCTACAGCACCCACTCTGTGAATGGGAGGTTCAGAGGGAGGCCAATGTTGACTTAATTACTGTAGATTGGGAGATTGTAACGACAAATGCTCGTAAAAGCGTTACAATTAAGCTAGGAAAACAGTCTGGGCTTTATAGGCCTCCATCTTGAAGCCATTTGAAGAAAATGAATCCGTCCAGAACGTGAGCGAATGCGTGTTGGGTTTACACACACGCACACACGCACACACACACGCACACACACACACACACCACGCACACGCACACGCACACACACACACAACACACATACATGAGCATACACACACGTAAAAGCACATAAACACACAAACACACACATATTTACACTTTTAAGATGTTAAGAATGTACAATCCCGTAGAGAAATAAGTATCTGCAAAAACAAGCAATCTTTCATTCTCTGATGCTCTTTTTCATAGCAACACACTAACATCCACACTAACACCCACACTAACACCCACACTAACACCCACACAAACACCCACACAAACACCCACACATACACACACACAAACACCCACACTAACACCCACACTAACACCCACACTAACACCCACACTAACACCCACACAAACACCCACACAAACACCCACACATACACACACACAAACACCCACACAAACACCCACACTAACACACACACTAACACCCACACAAACACACACACAAACACCCACACAAACACCCACACTAACACCCACACAAACACCCACACAAACACCCACACAAACACACACACCCACACAAACACCCACACATACACACACCCCCACACACACACCCACACTAACACCCACACAAACACCCACACTAACACCCACACAAACACCCACACAAACACACACACCCACACAAACACCCACACATACACACACACCCACACACACACCCACACTAACACCCACACAAACACCCACACTAACACCCACACAAACACACACACCCACACAAACACCCACACATACACACACACCCACACACACACCCACACTAACACCCACACAAACACCCACACAAACACCCACACAAACACACACACAAACACCCACACAAACACCCACACAAACACCCACACAAACACCCACACAAACACCCACACAAACACACACACAAACACACACACAAACACCCACACAAACACCCACACACACCACACTAACACCCACACAAACACCCACACAAACACCCACACAAACACCCACACAAACACCCACACAAACACCCACACAAACACTAACACCCACACTAACACCCACACAAACACCCACACAAACACTAACACCCACACTAACACCCACACAAACACCCACACAAACACCCACACAAACACCCACACAAACACCCACACTAACACCCACACAAACACCCACACAAACACTAACACCCACACTAACACCCACACAAACACCCACACAAACACACACACATACACACACACTAACACCCACACAAACACCCACACAAACACCCACACAAACACCCACACATACACCCACACAAACACCCACACTAACACCCACACAAACACCCACACAAACACTAACACCCACACTAACACCCACACAAACACCCACACAAACACACACACATACACACACACTAACACCCACACAAACACCCACACAAACACCCACACAAACACCCACACATACACACACACTAACACCCACACAAACACCCACACAAACACACACACATACACACACACATACACCCACACAAACACCCACACAAACACCCACACAAACACAAACACAAACACCCACACAAACACCCACACAAACACCCACACAAACACACACAAAAACACCCACACAAACACCCACACAAACACCCACACAAACACCCACACAAACACCCACACCAACACAAACACCCACACAAACACACACACATACACACACACATACACCCACACAAACACCCACACAAACACCCACACAAACACACACACAAACACCCACACAAACACCCACACAAACACCCACACAAACACACACAAAAACACACACACATACACACACACATACACCCACACAAACACCCACACAAACACACACACAAACACCCACACAAACACCCACACAAACACCCACACAAACACCCACACAAACACACACACATACACACACCCCGTGCTGAAACCGAAACAGTGGTGGATTCTGCCCTCCCTGGGCTCACAACCTCGTTTCACCTAATTGAAAATTATAAGAGATGCCCTGGAGGAGAAATTTGTTTGTAATAAGTTGTACATAATGGAGGAACCTGGCTGCAAACCATTTCACTGAGCTCTCTTAGTGGGTGGAACCAATCCCAGAGCAATTTTAGAATCCTGTAATGGCTGTGGCATTATTCCCCTTTCTGCACTTTTCCTCTCTTCCCTCGGAAAGAGGAAGGGAGGAGGGAGAGAGGAACACTTCTGTAGTGAAGTGGCCCCCTTCCTCTCTCTCATTTTATTTCTCTCATGCTCACACTTGCATGCTCATACGCATGTATATACAAATACAATGCACGCACACAGACACAAACACACGCACACGCACGCACGCACGCACGCACGCACACACACACACACACACACACACACACACACACACACACACAGTGGAGGGTGTGGGTGACAATGGGAGGCCTCACTCATTAATATTGATCCTCTTGACACGGGTCCACAATGCCACACAGTAGGGCACCCTCCAGTGTGTGTGTGTTTGTGTGTGTGTGTGTGTGTGTTGTACACTCCAGTTTCTACTCACGACACACCTCATATCATATCATTTCACCAGTAAGATGATATAAAACATGATTTAGTGTTATGTTACCATGCTAAGCCCACACTCGTGTTGGGACTACTTTCTCTCTCTGTGGGCTGTGTGACACTATGCAAGGCAGTGACTCTGCACCCTAACCAAGCCCTGCTGTAAATGGGCTGGCTGGGAATGGGGAAGTCTCATTACCCAGAAATGATTTTTAATCATCTTTGGTTGCCGGGCGGGCTAGGCTGTCCTCCCGCAGGCTACCTGACTCCATCCATACAGGCCTGTCTGGCTGCTAAGTGCTTTTTTCAAGTGGGCGGAGATGAACCCTGACCTGCTCATTTGCCAATTTCTTCAACATGTGAATTAGGAAATTCGATCCGGCCCGGCGGTTACCTCACCCCGCGTCAAGGTCGACTTCTCTCCCCGGGTGAAAGGTCATAGCTGGGAGCGCTCACTGGCTCTCCGTCGGATTCCGTCTGTTTTGTTGTTGTTGCTCTAGTCCCCCCTCTGGCAGAGCAATTAACCACGTACTCTCTGCACAAACGAGAGCCCCGAGTTGAAAGTAATTATACATTTCTTTTTTAAATGAAGAGAGAAAATGTCTGTAATGTGGCTGGCAGATGGGATTCCACGGAGCGCCTTATGCTGCTTGATCTGCAGCGGTGAGAAATGTACACGTAAACCACATATTCCTAATAATACACAGCTGGGCCTTCTCCGTTCACCGGCTCCTACAGACGCTCAGCAGCGTCTTATCTCTCCTTGGTCTCTGATATATGATCAAACTCCTCTACCTTCAGCACAGAGACATCACGCGGTGTTAACTGGGTTGGGCAGCACACCCATGCCACCTCTCTCCACAGTCCCAGTACCGTGTCCTTTGTGTCCCTCCTGTCCCTCAACTTCTCCTGGCCTCGGCCCCCTGTGAGGCACCAGGCAGGCCTGCTGAGTAGAACTCACCACCAGAGTTCTGACTCTAAACCCCTTCTTTTTCCTCTGGTGCCTCCTGTCGGCACCTCGTGGTGGGTTGACTGGGCTCCTGTGCCACCCGTCCTGGGCATGGGGGATTGGTAGGCATGGGTGGCAGCTGGACGCCGTGGCACCCGTAGGACAGCTGGCAGCACTAATAATTTGCTGCCGTGGAGACGGAGCGCGGTGGAGTTGAGGGCCTAATTAAATCAATACAGGCATCGGCATGAACGTCTCTCAAGCACCCCCCCCCCCCCCCCCCCCAGCCCCTACGGCTGGGCCAGGCAGAAATCAATGGCTACCTGGTAACCACGGGGTACATGTCAGCTGCCACTGGCCAGAGAATCAGTCAGACAGAGGGGTTCCCACCCTTCTCCTACAGCAGGGTTAATGAAAAGCTAGTAGGCAGGCTACAGTAAACACGGAGGATTCTTTCTCTTTTCTCTCTCTCTCTTTCTCTCTCTCTCTCTCGCTCTCTGTCTGTCTGTCTCGCCCTCTCGCTCTCGTTATATTCTGTCACAGAGGTGTGGACTTGAGTCGCGTGACTTGGACTCGAGTCGGACTCGAGTCACAAATTTGATGACTTGAAACTCGACTTGGACTTGGAGCCTCAAGACTCGGGGCTCGACGTCGGCCTGAGACTGATTACTTGAAATGATCTGGCCAGGTTCTGTAACGGTTCTGTCACTCATTTTGTGGCACAGAGTCTGCGTGGATTACTCTCCATGCAGCCAGAGACAGTAGCCACAGCGTCGCACTTGCAACAAGAAAAACCTGCAACAAATTGACTAGTGAAACGCACACTCGGCCCTTTGATTGGACCAGCAAACTGTCAATCAACAAGTTGGGGCGAGTTAGAGAACAGATTGCTGATTTGCTGTACAGCTATTGGATCGGGGGTGCAGCATAAACGTGACATTCTAGGGAGATAGGATTGCCATAAATCAATATGCAGCTCCAACATTTTTGGGGGGTGATCAAGAATATGAACTGTTTACTTTGCACGCTCATCAGCAATGAGGCATCAAGCAACAATGACTAGCATAAGCCTAATAGTCTTTTGGTATGTCAAAATGTACTTATGAAGCTTGCGTATGGAATTTGTTGTTAAAATGTATTATTACATAATCAAAATGGGTTGTAGACAAAATAATGAAAAGGGCTGTCTTTTTTTTGTTGCTGAGACTTGACTCGACTTGACTTGCTCGTAGAACGCACGACTTGGACTTGACTCGAGACTCGACCCATTCTACTTGGAACTCAACTTGAGACTCTTGTGACTTGAGACTTGCTTGACTCGAATAATACTGACTTGGTCCCACTTCATGTTCTGTCATACTGTAGGCAACATGGCGGCAAAAACAATGAACAAAAAGACAAACAAGCAGATCATTATCGCTCCCCCTGGCACACAAGGTCCTCAGTGTGTTCTGGCAGTGGTTGTAGTGTGCTGTTGACTCTCAGCCACCGCCACCGTGTGACATATGTGCTGTTGAGAATGGCGTCTGGTGGAGGTGTCATGTCACCTGTGAAACACAACGTTGATGTCGCCGCTCTGTGTTACACAAAGTGCCAAGTGACAATCAATAAACAAAGAGAAAACAAAGATGCCGCACGTGTGACTTGTGAGAGAGTGTGTGTGTGTGTGTGTGTGTGTGTGTGTGTGTGTGTGTGTGTGTGTGTGTGTGTGTGTGTGTGTGTGTGTGTGTGTGTGTGTGTGTGTGTGTGTGTGTGTGTGTGTGTGTGTGTGTGTGTGTGTGTGTGTGTGTGTGTGCGTGTGTCTGCTTACTGTAATGCCTTGCGCAATTAGGGGCTAGGCTGAACTGATGATAAAGCCAAACGCCTTAGGGGGAGCAGCATATCACACATACACTCTGTTTGTAAAACCATATCCCCAGCCTGAGAAATGACACATAGCCCTTTTCTCTCCATATCTTTTCTCCATTACACCATACCCTAACCCGCACGTTGTTATTGTAAAAGAGAATGTGTTCTCAATGACTTACCTGGTTAAATAAAGGCTAAATAAATAAAACCCTTGTGATGACAAATCTGGAGCTGAAGACGGTGTGAAACATAACTCAAAGCAGATTAAGAGGGACAGTGTGTGTGTGTGTGAGAGAGAGAGAGAGAGAGAGAGAGAGAGTGTGATATGGTAGAGTTAAAAAACAGGAATCTTCTCTCCCTGAATTCTCCTATTTTAATTCATACTGCGTGTCGCTACTGTACAGTGTACACAAGAGGAGTGAAGTGTGAAGCAAGGCCATTGGAAGGTGGAACTGTGCATCTGCAAGGCTCTACCGTCCCTTTATCTCCTCGGCCCCGTTTAACGGTTAGTGGATGGAGCCTATGTTGATCGCTTAATACGTCCTTTCACAGTTGACTCACAGCTCACTGCGCCAAAAACAAGCCAGGTACAAATTCTACAAAAAACAAGCAGTCCATTTTAGATATGGATTTCAGGCATACATGTCATTTCTCCCTCCAAGCACAAGGCCTCATTTAGCTCCGATGGAGAAGAAAAAGACACAAAAAAATCCCTACAGGCTGTATGGAAAAATGTATAAAAATAAGATTGTATTCTATTGATCCCAAAGTGGTATGGGCTTGGAAAAAATAACTCATCTATAATAAGGAGAAGAATGAAGCAATAATTCAGAGGTATTGAGCGCCGGGCTGCTGAGCGTATCGATTCCCAGCCGCAGCCATGAGATCACACCTGAGAAACATGGAGCCCTAGGGGGGAGGAGAGGAGAGGGAGGAGATGGGGGAGGATTGGAGAGGCCGCGCTGCATTCCCTAGCTCATTACCACTCTGCTCACTCTCCCCGTTCTCCCCTCTTCTCCCCCGTTCTCCCCTCTTCTCCATCGTTCTCCGCTCTTCTCCCCCGTTCTCCCCTCTTCTCCCCCATTCTCCCCTCTTCTCCCCCGTTCTCCCCTCTTCTCCCCCGTTCTCCCCTCTTCTCCCCCGTTCTCCCCTCTTCTCCCCCGTTCTCCCCTCTTCTCCATCGTTCTCCCCTCTTCTCCCCCGTTCTCCCCTCTTCTCCATCGTTCTCCGCTCTTCTCCCCCGTTCTCCCCTCTTCTCCCCCATTCTCCCCTCTTCTCCCCCGTTCTCCCCTCTTCTCCGTCGTTCTCCCCTCTTCTCCCCCGTTCTCCCCTCTTCTCCCCCGTTCTCCCCTCTTCTCCCCCATTCTCCCCTCTTCTCCCCCATTCTCCCCTCTTCTCCCCCGTTCTCCCCTCTTCTCCCCCGTTCTCCCCTCTTCTCCCCCGTTCTCCCCTCTTCTCCCCCATTCTCCCCTCTTCTCCCCCGTTCTCCCCTCTTCTCCCCCATTCTCCCCTCTTCTCCCCCGTTCTCCCCTCTTCTCCCCCGTTCTCCCCTCTTCTCCGTCGTTCTCCCCGATTCTCCCCCGTTCTCCCCTCTTCTCCGTCGTTCTCCCCTCTTCTCCCCCGTTCTCCCCTCTTCTCCATCGTTCTCCCCTCTTCTCCGTCGTTCTCCCCAAGTCCAGCCCAACGCTTGTTAAACTGCAGCCCTAGCTATTACCACACACAGGAGAGTTAGTTGGCTACGGTAGCTACCCCGCTAACACCTATCAGAACCTGAGGGAGCCCGGCCCAGTCCATTTAACACTCCCACCTGAGCTAGGGAAACATGCACTGGCCTGGTTAACACCAACAGGGGGAAAAACACACAGACCAAAAATAATAAAACAATGGAAGCAATGTTGGTGTTTTATGTCCATTTTATTTACTGTAGGCAGTGGAGGACCAAGGCTATTGTGGAAGGGGCAGGTGAAGAGAATAGTGGGAAAATCCATACTGATCTAGTTCTGCTGGTTTTATATATATATATATATGAAGGTATATATATGAAGCTATATATGTAGATATCCAGGACTATGTGGAACACTGCTCAGTGGGGGTGCCCCAGTAGTGATTTAGGCTCCCTCCCTCTCCCCACACCGTGCTTTACACTGACCCATTTTTTTTATGGGGGGTCTGACCCCGCTCCTTACCCCCTCCACTCCTCCTCCTCCTCTCCTCCCCACACACTCACACCATCCTCTTCTCCAGGTCATTATTGTGAAATATGATGAGGCCTGGATCTGCCCTCATGAAATTTCAATGAGCATTGATCTGTGTGATTGCAAGGAATCCTTCACATAGTGGTTTGAGCAGGGGGAGATGGGGGGGGGAGATGGGGGGGGAGGGGGGGAGATGGGGGGGGGGGGGGGGGGGGGGGGGAGATGGGGGGGGGGGGGGGGAGTGTTCATTTATTTATTGCTGTTTGGTTTTAGTCGTTTGGATCCGATCTTCTTTGGGGGAGCACTGTCAGAATGCCTGTCCCTATGATTCCATGGCTAGAGAGGCGTTGTGCCTTTATACACTAGTAGACTGTTGAAAATCCAGTGTTGACAACCAGGGGCCTAATCTTGGAAAATTCTCCCAACGACCTCCTTGCTAAGGTTGCGCCATTTTGTTGTGGTCAACTGTAACAGGCTGCTATGGTAACCTGTAATGTGTCGTTCTCTGACAGTGGTCAAGTAGGGTTACTAAGAAGTAGCAATGCGTTCTGGCCCTAATTGTATTTTTTATTTAACTTGGCAAGTCCGTTAAGAACAAATTCTGCCTTGTTCAGGGGCAGAACGACAGATTTGTACCTTGTCAGCTCGGGGATTCGATCTTGCTGTGTAAAGTCACTAGCTAACACAGCCCATGGAGTAACATAAACCAGCATCTCTTCCCCAAGTCAACACATGTGCTATTAATAAGTGGAAAACAATAAAACAGTTAAAAGAGGGAATTCTCCTGCACTATAAATACTCTCTGTGTGGTTTGAGTTGTTGCACATGCAGAGAGCGCCAGGCAGCAGAGGTACAGGAGGACGGATGGCCAACCCAAACTCACTTCTCCATTCTCAACATGTTTATGTGGTCATGTTTCACTTCTATGATATCTATAGTGTTGTATTTCTATAAACTGTCTATTTCTGAAGACAAGATGGCAGGGTGTTTCCTGATTAGATGGTGTTGGTTGTTTTTCCCTGAACATGATTGGTTTTGTAACCGTTTGAAATCATTTTTTATATGAGACAGATTAGTAATGCCGAATATAACTGGAGCTTTTGACTGCAATTGTCTATGTTTTATTTTATCTTTATTTAACTAGGCAAGTCAGTTAAGAACAAATTCTTATTTACAATGGCGGCCAAACCCGGCCAATTCCTCCCCTCCTCTGTGCGTCGCCCTCTGGGACTCCCGATCACATCCGGTTGTGATACAGCCCGGGATCAAACCCGGGTCTGTAGTGACACGCCACTCGGTCCCCTATGACTGGACTATGATTATAAATTGTGACGCATACTTTTGTTGTCAATGCTTATCAAGTGGACTCATTCATTGAAAACAGTGCACGGCAGAGAATAGGCCTGGTGTAATGGGACCGGAGAGTAATTTTACATAAACAGTGTATCCAGGCACACACAATGGATGTTTGGTTAGAATCACTGTCAGCTTTTGACCACCTCTCCACTCTGTTCATATGAATGGGAACATATGTACACATTTTAAAGGCTCACGTCCCCTAGAATATGTTTCCTTCTTGGCATAATACCTTGACTGGGCCCCCCTTCCCACACAGATTTAAATGTGTGTGTTCAGTGTGATTTCTCAGTGGTGTAAGTGGAGGAAAGGTTAGTTCTTTCCTAAGAAAAGACAAACATATTTTGTAACCGATTATTCTTGGGTGCTTGGGAGGTTTTTCTCAGCTCTCGGGGGCTGGCATCAACAGTGAGGGGAAATCATGCTTTTTTTATGTTAAGCTCAAAATGAATCACCACAAAACATTTCGTTTTGTCATGGGGATATTGCTACGGGAGTATTTCGCCCCTCATGTTCATTCATCGAGCTCCAAGTGTCTCCCTTCCTCTCCTCTCCCCCCCTTTCCCTGCCCTCTTACCTCCCAGTAAGTGAATATTATCCACTCTCCTGGTGCAAAGATTGTGCCCAATGTGGAAATCGATAGCAATAAGGGGGAGTAAACAGCATCTGACATCCACAACTGCGTGGCCGTGTTGACACGCAGAGCAGAGCCCATCCATCTCCATATCAGCCTGTTAATGGAGACCTTACAGGCAGCGCCGCCCTACCGCCAACCTTGGCCCCCTCCCCCGCCTCGCTCCCTGGCCTCATCAACCGCCAACCTCCCTCATCCACCCTACACCATTCCTCAACCTTGCCGTCCCTTCCTCACCTCCTCATCCATATTCGATTCCTAGGCTTCATCAGGCCCCGTCCTCCTCTTCCTCCTCCCCTTACATGACTCCTTGCTACACCCGTCAGCTCCCTAACACAACTCTTCATCTGAATATGAATTTCATTCTTCTCCTTTAAATAATAATGTGGAGACTGTCGTGGCTAAATCAATTAGATCAGTCCCTGCCGAGAGAGAGAGAGAGAGAGAGAGAGAGAGAGAGAGAGAGAGAGAGAGAGGTTCTTCTTTTCTCCTCCACACTGTATTTGTGCTACTCACCTACCCATTCCAGGCGACCTGCCACTATGCACAGACACACACTCCTTTAATTCGCGTTTTGATGAACAATTGAAGCGTTGTTGCCTCAAAGAGTCATCATTTTAAATAAAATATGTGCTTGTAGGGATTGAAGGAGGGTAAGAGGGAGAAACGATAGGCACAGTCAGAGTATAAAATGTGAAGGAGACACAGAGCTCTGTTTTAACTCCAGGATGGTTGTTGTTAAAGTGGGCCGGTGTGGTGCCATATTACCTGGTGCCACTCTGTGTGTGTGTGTGTTCTCTATACCTCTACATGCACTGTATATGGGAATGTTTTGATGTTGGTGGTACTTTTTTTTTACGAGCTACCGGTTACATTACAAATACATACAGTAGTTGTTATCTGTCAGTATATGTGGATGCCATTCTCTGTACAGATGTGGACATATGCTTTTTAAAGGGTCTTTTTGATAATTTTGAGACAAATTGACTGGCTATATTCTCGTCTCCGGTGGTGTGTGTGAGCTCACCACAGACAGACCAATTATGGAACACAATACACTAAGCTGTAACGGACATTTACTGGAACACTCCATGGAAAGCACCTAGCATCACACACACCTCACACACCATTCTAATATCTCATCTATCCATACCCTCACACCCTTCTAATATCCCCTCTATCCATACCCTCACACCATTCTAATATCTCATCTATCCATACCCTCACACCATTCTAATATCTCATCTATCCATACCCTCACAACATTCTAATATCTCATCTATCCATACCCTCACACCCTTCTACTATCTCATCTATCCATACCCTCACACCCTTCTACTATCTCATCTATCCATACCCTCACACCATTCTAATATCTCATCTATCCATACCCTCACACCCTTCTACTATCTCATCTATCCATACCCTCACACCATTCTAATATCTCATCTATCCATACCCTCACACCATTCTAATATCTCATCTATCCATACCCTCACACCCTTCTAATAACTCATCTATCCATACCCTCACACCCTTCTAATAACTCATCTATCCATACCCTCACACCCTTCTAATAACTCATCTATCCATACCCTCACACCCTTCTACTATCTCATCTATCCATACCCTCACACCCTTCTAATAACTCATCTATCCATACCCTTACACCATGTCAACCACTCTTTTTCTCTTCCTCTTTTACCCTCGCTCCATTTTCTCCCATCTGTGTGTGTGTGTGCGTGTGCGCTTGCCTGCGTCCCTGCGTGATTGTGTGCATATAGATAGTATATCCGTGAATGTGGTGAGTCACAGAGATATTGTGTGTGGGTCTCCTAGAGAGCACCAGACATCACAGCATACACTCAGCCAGACCCCTCTCTCCCCAGACCCAGCAGAAGAAAGGGTCATTGTTCCAGTGTCAAAATGCTGCAGGCGTCTTGACAAAGGCCCGGGAGGTTATGATAACAGGAAGAGAAAGCCCCACAGCCACAGACTGTGGAGGCCGGGGCTTGGGAACGGGGTTTAGGGATGGCTGGTGTTGGTGGGCGTTCGGCTGTGCAGACAGTATCAGATTCCTGCTGGAATATCTAGCTTTTATTCTGCTCTTTGTTACAAAATTGCGAATTGTCATTGGTGATGTGGGTTCAGTCCCTGTGGTGAAAACGTTCTTTGCCACAGACATGATTTTATCCTTTTCAGAATAAATGAGCATTTGTGTCAGTGATAATGTGCAAACTGTTCGGCTTCAGGGGTGAGATTATTCTAGCAACAGGAATAGTCTAACCCTGTTATTCACTTATATTTTTAACCTAAACTATGCCTGTCCATGGTAATAATTATCAAAAATAATTCTGAAGTGAGTATCCTCAACACTTTTTTTCTGTTAGGTGAAATCAGCCTTCAGGCCTGATATTGGTTCCTCTCAGAAGTTGAACCTGAGATACTTTTTGTCACATCAAATCCTTATCTAAGTCTCACAGAGCTCTTAAAGGCTCCATTTAGGGCAGATAGAACGCCATAAAACAATGCTCTGGGGCTGGGCAGCCATCTTGTCTCCCCCTGCCCCCACTCCGCTCCGCCATTCCGGTTCCTCTATCGCTAGTCGCCTGGCTGGCTGTCAGCAGGCATGTAAATATGCCTCTCGCCTCGCTCCCCTCACTGACTGACAGGCTTTTACATCTCTCTCTCTCTTCTGACAGGATAAAGGGTTTATACCAGTAATTGCAATGCTAAACGTAAAAAGTAAATGTCCTTTAAAATCCCCAGATTACCATACCGTATGTGCTTTTTACACTCACTTTTATAAATACAGGCAATCTAGCTTCATGGGAATGTAAAATGACTTCCATTAGCCACGATCATATATTTAAACCCCCTTCACTCTTCTTCACGCTAGCTCTGTTTTATCTCTAGATTGTTGCTTAAACTAATGAAAAGCTCACTTTGAAGCAATCACAGGCTGGAAAGTGCCTTGGTACCTGTCTGGTTGCTTGATGCATGTGTTTTACTGATGTATTTAGGACAGTCACTTTTCTGCTACCTTGTACTTCCATTGGGGACACAACTTCGGAAATGACCTGGAAATGTACGGCAAGATGAATACTATACGAAGAGGGAACTCAAGGCCATTTGAGATGATATTGTGATCGTATGCTCAAATTATTCTAAGATGATGTTACAGTATTGTAACCCTGTGCTCCTGTGTGTGTGTGTCCTCAGCCCTGAATGAGCCCACCATCGATTACGGTTTTCAGCGGCTGCAGAAGGTCATCCCCCGACACCCTGGAGATCCAGAACGCCTTCCAAAGGTACCGGTCACACTGCCTGCACCTCTACTATCCAATCAGTCCACAGCCTGTGCCCTAACTGTCCAATCAGAGTCTACCGTCCTCTCTCATGCCACTCTATGTCTATATTTCTACACGTTTAAGCATGCTCTGTTAGAAAATCAAAAAGTAGTTTGATTTTCAAATATTCTACCAATACCACTCAAATGATTGAATCAGCGGCTCTATCTTGCTACTCTTGCCTAGATATGTTTTGTCTTTCACTTGCATCAAGATCCTATAATGTTCTAGATACGGTATTTGTTTTATCAGTGAAGCAAAAAGACTGTTGAGTGGAAATACATATGTAAACAATTAGGACCAAAGGATCATTTATCTTTTTATACAAAGATGTGTCAGTTCTATCAACGCAGGCAAAGACCAGGTCCTCTCCAGTACAGTACTCCTGCAGAGTGCAGATGCAGCTGAACCTTAGCATACTGTACTGTAGCCTGTTGGGTGGGCAGGGTCACGACCCTGTGTGTTCACCAGCTGTTTGGATCGGCGTTGTTTCTCACTGAAGCGCTTCCAGCGACGCGCACTTTCTGTGACATCAAAGGGAACAGACTCACGTCTCGGCAACGGTGGAGTCCTTGTCATCTCGGATGTCATCGACGACACTCAGACTCCTGCACGTGTTAACGATCTCACGTGTTGCCGGGCGAACGCGCTTAATCCAAGGGTAGTTGACATCACTGCTGTGGAAGTGCACACCATTTTCTGTTACAGTTAGCATTGCCTAAAAGTGGTGCAAAAGCAAAGCACCACACTCCTTTACACTCCTTCACCAGCAAAGTGTGTGTGTGTTCATGTGTGCACGCTACGTGTGTGCGCACTTGGACGAGTGTATAACTTGTGTGTGCATGTTGCGCTCTGCGAGCCACAGAAAAGCAGGGTGTAAATTGATCCTTTGGGAGTAATAAATACACAGCACTTTATCTTGTTTTCTGTGCCTCATACCCTGGAGCCCTGCTGGAACAACAGCACTTAATAGAGTAAGAGGAAGGTAATTAGGAGCAGTATGGCTGTGTGCCCTACTCCACCCCGCCACTCGCCTTACCCCGCTCCTCGCCCCGCTCCTGTACTGTACATAGAGTAGGCTCAGACTTCTAGCCCAGTCTCCTAGCTCACACACGCTCCACACGCTCTAAAAGCGCCCAAAAAAGTTTGTGCATATACGCTGACGACGGTTATGTTCATTTTGGTCTTCAGGAAGGTGTTTTTTTCGGCTGTTCGTGCACCAATATTTTTTTCTTTTGGCGAGTTGAAGTCAGTAGCCGAAGTCTACGGCCCGTTGTCGGTGTTTGGTCAACAGTAAGGATTCTAAAATGAAGTGTTTGTTGTCCTTCAGCGAGAGACGAATCGTTTTCATGCACATTTTGTTCACTTGAGAAATACTGCACCAAGCATCTTAGTTAAATTGCACGACTACAATATCCTGTGCAAAACATCAAAATGAATGACAGATTTCTTTCGGCGTCTCAAACAGTCCTATTGCTGGTTTTATCTCGTTCAGTTCAGAACTCCCCTCACCTGGTTGCCTATGGCTTAATTTAAAGGAAAACCAGCGGACAACCAGCAGTTCCAGCCGAGCCAAAGCAGAACTTAAGACAGGGGTGTCAAACTCATTCCATGGAGGGTCTAGTGTCTGGTGGTTTTTGGTTTTTCCTTTCAATTAAGCTCTAGACAACCAGGTTAAGGGAGTTCCTTACTAATTAGTGACCTTAATTCCTCAATCAAGTTCAAGGAGGGAGTGAAAACCCACAGACACTCAACCCTCCATGAAATGAGTTTGACACTGTGCATTAAGACTACAGCAGCTCCATTGGCAATCCAACCTGGGCTCTGGTGGGTAGTGAAGGACACTACTCTCCTCATTACTTTAGTAGCTAGAATATCTCCAGTGAAAGAAAAGTTATAGAACATCTTCCAAATTTTACCTTATTTAACTAAGCAAGTCAGTTCAGAACGAATTCTTATTTACAATGACAGCCTACTGGGGAACAGTAGGTTAACTGCCTTGTTCAGGGGCAGAACGACAGATTTTTACCTTGTCAGCTTGGGGATTCGATCCAGCAATCTTTCGGTTACTGGCACAACGCTCTAACCACTAGGCTACCTTCTGCCCCCCAAGAAAGAAGAAAATAAGAAAGGAAAATGTATGGATTGAGTATGTCTTCACACCCCACAGTTAATACTTGGCGATGCACCTTTGGCAGCCTTTTTGTTTTGTATTTTTGATTAATTTGGTTAATGTTCTATAATTTTTGGTTCACTTTAGAATTGTGTAATAGGTTGTGTACATTAGTAGAAAAAAAATCTAATCCATTTTAAAATCCATTTTAAGGCAACAAAATGTGAAGACTGTCTCTCACTCTACTCTTCATTGACATTCAAGGCGCTTGAAGCTAATTGGTTTAAGTTTTAATAATGCTAAATATATGCTAATATATGCATAATTAGATCATTATTGATATACAAAATAGATATGGAAAATTCTAGTTTTTGATATAAAAAATGTCATTATCGATATATTTCAAACAATTATATAAAACATGTTATATTGATATTTTGATATCGATGATTCCATTTTTTATATAGAAATGATAATTATTGATATAGAAAATACCATTATTGATATAAAACACAAAAATATTGATATAAAAAATAATATTAACATATGTTAAAACGGCTTTCCATACACACGCACGCACACACACGCACACACACACACACACACACACACACACACACACACACACACACACACACACACACACACACACACACACACACACACACACACACACACTGCACACGTCATTAGTTCACATTAACCTCACATGTAGAGCAGCACCAGCCGTGTAATAGGCAAACAGACAGCTATTGTAGCCATCGCTCCATACCGAACGCCCTCCACTCACTCACACTCCCAGCACTTTTATCCCCATTAGATGCAGACCAGTGCACTGTCATGTCCAATGAGGTTGGTTTGATTTGTAAAAAATCGGACACATGGACATGGAGATTGACACGGTCATTTTCACTGCCTTTGCTGACCTCTTTTTTGATTGAAGTGAGAAAAATCAGCATGGAGTTCCAGTACATCACATTTGAAATACATTCTCCAACATCTCATAACGTGTTAATCAGTGAGAGGAGCAGGAAAGATGTCATACCCAATGACTGACCAGTGTTGATGATGTGACGATGTCATCAGGCAGTGGGAGTGTTCTACTTCCTGGAAAGGATGAGTCAGGGTGTACGGGCCAGTGACTCACCTCCTTTTAGACCCCCGTACTCCCCCCTCCTCTGATGTGGTTATCTGTGTTAGTACTGACCACCCCACCATCCCCTATACCACCCCCACTACCCAGCCTGGCTGCAGCTGGCCTGGGGAGGACAGATCTGATAAACCTCTATAGGTGTTGATGGTGACGCAGCCAGTTGGTGCTGTCGGCTCTGCTGTCTAGTCCTGCTCAGCAAGGCATAGCCGGCGCCTCCAAGGGTATTTTAGAATGCTCGACATTCTCTTGGTCCAGGCCAGAAGCAAGTACTGTTAAATCTAGAGTTCAGTAGCCATATCTTGATGAGACTGGATTGTCAAGGGCTTAGTGTCTGAGCTGAGGAGGACCTCATTTGGATAAGGTCATGTAGCTACTGACTGTATGTGATTCAGATGGAGAGTGTGCTACTTAGTAAGCAATATCCAATCCATTACTTTAAAGCCTTTGAGACTGTAGACCAGGGCAGTGGCGGTTCTAGACCATTTCAACTGGGGGGGGGGGGCAAGCTGGGGCCAGTTGTACTGTTAGAGGGGCCAGTTACATTAGACGTTATTGTTGTCATATCATTTTCTTCACTGCATTGCAGGCATTAGCAGGCAAAATACCATGTTCATAATCATTAGTGTTCCGCGTTGCCACTGTCTAATAACAGATGTAAAAAAAGAACGATCGCAAAAATGTGTTATGTAAAAATTATTTCATACTCCACATTTAGGGGGGCCACAAGGGGGTCCAAAATTGTTGTCACAGGGGCACTAGCCCCCCCCTGCCCCCTCCCCAGACCCACCCCTGGACCAGGGTTCTCCAATAGGCAGCCCAAGGGGCTAAATACGGCCTGCGGGTGATTTATTTGGCCCCCGAGTTCTCAGAGAATTTTTAAATTTTTTTTAATTAACTTTTTTGGGGTTGATTATTTTAGTTGTAAGACATAAAAGACGAAAATAATTGTAATTTTGGAAATTTGTCCCCAAGTATTCCCATGCATTAATAGAGAGGCATAGGCCTATGTGATTGTACCCAAATGTAATCAAGGTTTGAAATAATTACGTTTTTTTCTTATACTATATCTATTTGTTCGGGATTCTTGCGGTCAATTTCCAGTGTAAAAATTATTTATAATTATATTCTGCCCCCCGACAATCCGCTGAAGGAAAAATCGGCCCACGGCTGAATGTAATTATGGACCCCCTGCTGTAGGCCATCAGCGTTGAGCTGAGTGGGTTATAGTCAGGTCATGAGGTCCTCTGTCACCCACATACCCCCTTCGCTCCCTCCCTCAACATCCTCCTAACAGTTGAGAAAAACAACCCTGTCCCCTGAGAGAGAGAGGGAGGCCTCATGGAAGAAAACATCCCCTCTTCTTATATCTTGCATTAGCCTGAGCAGGTGCCATACACCCCTAGGGATGTCAAGCTAAACGTGTGTCTGTGTGTTGATGCATGTGCACACAGACACGCACGTCTGTAAAGTATACACAGATCCTGGACTATAAATGGGAACTCAGAAACAATAGGCTTACAGGATACAAGAGCGTGTTGCCTGTCCTTCGTTCCTCTGTCTCTAGCACGCTGTCTCCAATATTTCCAATACATATACAGACAGTCATATCTTCCTTTTCACATTGTTATCTGCAGGCTCAACACTCCAAGGTTTACAGTGTATGGACAGCAATCTATGTGGGCGTGAGTGTGCGTGCTCGCGTGTATATGCGTGTGAGGGGGGGTGTTTGCGCTGTTTAAGTGTGCAGGCAACCAGAGGTGATCCATCATGGTGCAGTCAGCAGCTTGCCTTCCAGCGGGGCAGCCGATCGAAGCCTCCGCTCCCTGGACTTTATTATTGTTCCGCTAAGAGTAATTGAGTCACAGTAAAGGGGAAGACACACTAGTGTTTGTGATAGTGTGACCGTGTGTGATACCATGATTATGTGTGTGGGCATAAGAAGGGGGGGGGGGGGGAGAATTCATCCCCACACACAAATGACGTCTTTATTGTAACGTCTTGTGAAGTGTTTGGACATGGGCGGCCAACGGAAGTGTGTAGGTAATTTCTTTCCCAGCAGCCTCTCCGGCTGGCTGACTGGTACAGTGGCCTCCCCCTCCTCTCCTCTCTGCTGATATCACCAGCTTGGCTGCTCATCTCTGCCCTATCGATCTCCTCCTTTATTGAGGTAATAACTGTCTGTTGACGGCACTCCTTTCAACTGCTGAACTCAATCTCCCAGGGTAGAGAAGGGGGAGAGAGAGGGAGAACGAGAGAAAGAGAGAAAGAGAGAAATAGATAAAGAGAGAGTAAGAGAGAGGGAGAGAGAGTAAGAGAGAGAGAGAGAGTACGAGAGAGAGAAAGAAAGAGAGAGAGAAAGAAAGAAAACAATTGAAGAAGTGACAACATCCCTCTATCCAGTCTAGAAGAATGGTCTGAGTTGATAACACATCAGGCCTGGGATCAGACTGGAACAGATAATAGACAAGCTCCAGTGGATATCATTGACATTCATTTGGATCGTCACAACAGATTTTCTAGCCTAGGTGAACAGGGAGGTTGTGATTGGGAGCAAGTGTGGTTGTGCGCGCGCGCGTGTGTGCGTGTGTGTGTGTGTGTGTGTGTGTGTGTGTGTGTGTGTGTGTGTGTGTGTGTGTGTGTGTGTGTGTGTGTGTGTGTGTGTGTGTGTGTGTGTGTGTGTGTGTGTGTGTGTGTGTGTGTGTGTGTGTGTGTGTGTTGAGTGCACATATAGAGCCAGGTCGCCTGGCTGCCCGACGGGAGCACATGGGTGGGGAGCGACAGACAGACAGACAGGCGGGCAGGGACAGACGGAGTAGTGGGCCGTGTGAAGGGATTAGGACGGGAAAGCAGAAGCTCTAATTGTTCAGTGAACATTCACACCACTACAGAGAAGACAGAGGCTGCCTTTAGAATGACCCCCTTGGCATGCGTTCAACAAGGACAATCTGGGGCCGCCAGGAATGAACTATTCCCCAGCAACAACCTCCATCCGTCCCCTCAACATGTTGTTGTTGTTTGTTCCGTAGCTCGCCCTGTGTATCAGATATACGCGTATACAGTATACACGCCATTCGTTTGCGCGAAAAAAAGCTATCTGTCTGTATTCCACACGGCAAGGTAACATAGATCAACCGAACACACTGTGAGACCAGACATAGCAGTAGCCACACACAAGCCCCTCTCTCTTTTCCTATTTCCTTCCTTCTCTCTCTTCCTATTTCCTTCCTTCTCTCTCTTCCTATTTCCTTCCTTCTCTCTTTCTTCCTATTTCCTTCTCTCTCTCTTCCTATTTCCTTCTCTCTCTCTTCCTATTTCCCTCTCTCTCTCTATTTCCTTCTCTTTCTCTTCCTATTTCCTTCTCTCTCTCTTCCTATTTCCTTCTCTCTCTCTTCCTATTTCCTTCTCTCTCTCTTCCTATTTCCCTCTCTCTCTCTTCCTATTTCCCTCTCTCTCTCTCTTCCTATTTCCCTCTCTCTCTCTCGCTCTCTCTCTTCCTATTTCCCTCTCTTTCTCTCTCTCTCTTCCTATTTCCCTCTCTCTCTCTCTTCCTATTTCCCTCTCTCTCTCTCTCTCTCTCTTCCTATTTCCCTCTCTCTCTCTCTCTCTCTCTCTCTCTTCCTATTTCCCGCTCTCTCTCTCTCTCTTCCTATTTCCCTCTCTCTCTCTCTCTCTCTCTCTCTTCCTATTTCCCTCTCTCTCTCTCTCTCTCTCTCTCTCTCTCTCTTCCTATTTCCCGCTCTCTCTCTCTCTCTTCCTATTTCCCTCTCTCTCTCTCTTCCTATTTCCCTCTCTCTCTCTCTCTCTCTCTCTCTCTCTCTCTCTCTCTTCCTATTTCCCGCTCTCTCTCTCTCTCTTCGTATTTCTCTCTCTCTCTCTCGCTCTCTCTCAGGCGGGCTAAAAACAGACTGTAGGAAAGTCATTGATTGTCAGACGTATCTATCTGCCATAGGTTGCTGAGAGCTACTAAAGCTTGTGGAAGTCATGTTTTACAGCGTTCCATTTGTCATGGGCTTGAATGGTGATACCAGAGTAGAATAACTTATTTCTATGGACTGAGTTGATATACAGGAAATGTGCTGTACAACATTAGAGTGAAGATACAATATAAACCTTTAGTATTTTATATTTAACTAGGAAAGTCAGTTAAGAACAAATTCTTATTTACAATGACAGCCTACTGGGGAACAGTGGGTTAACTGCCTTGTTCAGAACAACAGATTTCTATCTTGCGAGTTCAGGGATTCGATCCAGCAGCCTTTCGGTGACTGGCCCAACGCTCTAACCACTAGGCTACCTGCCGCCCCAATATACAACATTGGACATTTCTCCTGTGGTCATTGAGTCACGCAGAGATGACATCATACTGTATCGTCTCACCAAGTACTATCGTAAACGAAATCCCAGCAGCCTGCTGCATTAGAGAGAGGAGTTAGGGGTCCATGGGAGCAGAGGGGAGCAGGGGCTGGGCAGCAAAAGGATGACATCATCATTTTGGTCTCTCGTTCAAGACGAACGACTCTGACCCTGCTTGTATTATGGCTCTGGTAGAGCATTAGGACATGATACAATTGCAAATGAACAAGCTCAGGGATAAATGTGTCATGTATTTGCTGGCCTGGCTTGCGTGTGAATGTGTTCTTTGCGTGTCGCCTTTACATCTAGATATGACCCAAGTGTTTCTTTCCCACCATTTCCTCTCCCTAATGTATGGTGATCACATTAGGAGCGATCATCATTTACCCAGTAAAAGCCTGTCTGATAGAGCGCAGACACTTCCTCCTGAGAGAGAGAGAGAGAGAGAGAGAGAGAGAGAGAGAGAGAGAGAGAGAGAGAGAGAGAGAGAGAGAGAGAGAGAGAGAGAGAGAGAGAGAGAGAGGGAACGAGAGAGAGGGAACGAGAAAGAGAAAGATAGCGAGAGAGAGAGAGAGAGAGAGGGAACGAGAAAGAGAAAGAAAGCGAGAGAGAGAGGGAACGAGAAAGAGAAAGAAAGCGAGAGAGCGAGAGAGAGGGAACGAGAAAGAGAAAGAAAGCGAGAGAGCGAGAGAGAGGGAACGAGAAAGAGAAAGAAAGCGAGAGAGCGAGAGAGGGAACGAGAAAGAGAAAGAAAGCGAGAGAGCGAGAGAGAGGGAACGAGAAAGAGAAAGAGTGAGTGCCGCGTGGTCATCTAGAGAGAGAGAGAGTGGTCCTAATGCAGGAAGACAGTCAGCTAGCACATGGATCCACACACACACACACACACACACACACACACACACACACACACACACACACACACACACACACACACACACACACACACACACACACACACACACACACACACAGTATTGTTACTACAGTTTAGTGTGAAGAACAATGGTGAAAGAAATAATTCTAGTAAGTACATCTAGTCGTAAACAGACTGTAGTTTAAAGGGTGAGAGCCGTAGAACCTTAGCTATTTTATATGAAGTGTGTTCTGGGTTTGTGAAGCAGCAAGACAGGAGTCCATGTTCGGTTAATGATGGTGCTGACCAGCCGGAGGATCGGGTTGCTTTCCTGTTTATCGCTGGGCGCCTGCGTTTACTGTAACCCAGGAGGAAATGGATTCGGGTTACACAAACCAGGCCAATGGATCACGCTGGTGTCACACACCCCGTCTGTTAGCCTCAGCAGATCATCTATCTATCTATCTATCTATCTATCTATCTATCTATCTATCTATCTATCTATCTATCTATCTATCTATCTATCTATCTATCTATCTATCTATCTATCTATCTATCTATCTATCTATCTATCTATCTATCTATCTATCTATCTATCTATCTATCTATCTATCTATCTATCTATCTATCTATCTATCTATCTATCTATCTATCTATCTGTCTGTCTGTCTGTCTGTCTGTCTGTCTGTCTGTCTGTCTGTCTGTCTGTCTGTCTGTCTGTCTGTCTGTCTGTCTGTCTGTCTGTCTGTCTGTCTGTCTGTCTGTCTGTCTGTCTGTCTGTCTGTCTGTCTGTCTGTCTGTCTGTCTGTCTGTCTGTCTGTCTGTCTGTCTGTCTGTCTGTCTGTCTGTCTGTCTGTCTGTCTGTCTGTCTGTCTGTCTGTCTGTCTGTCTGTCATGACTAAGGTATCATACATATATCTATCTATCACGGCGGAGACAGGATGAGATGGAGAGGTTAGGGTTTAGACAGAGAGAGCAGAGCGTGTTGGAGGATAGAGAAAAGTTCCGGGGGTCATGAGGAGAGGGGAACAGCTCAGGAGCGAGGTGTGCGCGGTGTTTGTGTCTCAGCCTGCGTCCTCTGTGATTTAGCCCTGGTGTTTGTGTTCACCCAGTAATGTGTGTGATCTGAGTTTCCCCTCGTCTCTCTCATCTCCATCTGATGGATGGCTTCCCTTGTCCCACATTTCCCTCCATAGCTCTCTGGGGCCGGGGGCCGGGGGCTGGAGCCACACAGAGAGACGACCAAAGAAACGCACTCTCCTCCATCTCTCCATACTCTCTCCATATTCTCTCTATATTCTCCCCGGACCCCCGTGCCTCTCCATCCCTCCATCTCTCCATACTCTCTCCATATTCTCTCTATATTCTCCCCGGACCCCCGTGTCTCTCCATCCCTCCATCTCTCTGGGGCTGTGGGAGGCTGGGAGGCGGGCGCAGTGTGGAGTGGTCTCTCTTCCCTCCCCCAGTCCTCCCCCGGCCCACTGAGCCAGTAATGAGAGGTTAACACAGTGGCAGCGCTGCCATAATTGAGTGAATTTAGCACCTTGGACAGCGCACTAAAACTCCTTATTGCTTTCCTGACCTCCTCATCATGTTCTGTCTGTATGGTCCCCGGGTTTGAGAGGCAATATGTTCCAGCGCTGCACACACACACACACATTCACACACAGACAGACACACACGCCTACACAGCTTCACCCACACGCCTACACACACATGCTGCAGGGCGTGTTCACAGCAGAGGTTAACACCGGGAACGGGAGAGCAATTTTCTGCTTGTCGCTCCGCAGCCTCACGCTGTGGGCCCAGCACATTAACTTTTAAAAAGGACCCTTCACACACAGGTGTCTGCTTAAACGGGTGGGTGGGGGTGGGGGGGTGGGGGGGGGGCCATAGGAAGGAGAAAAGGATGAATGTAAAGATGAAAACAGATTAATCTTATGGTGGTAAACTGGTGTTTCTGTACAGTTAATATGGGAGCTCCTATGCATTGTATTGTCATATTATAAACTGGGTGGTTCGAACCCTGAATGCTGATTGGCTGACAGCCATGGTATATCAGACCGTATACCACGGGTATGACAATTCACTACTGTAAGTCGCTCTGGATAAGAGCGTCTGCTAAATGACTAAAATGTAAAATGTAAAAATGTAAAAAACATTTATTTTTACTGCTCTAATAAGGCACCTTGGGGGTTTGTGGTATATGATCAATATACCACGGCTAAGGGCTGTATCGAGGCACTCCACGCTGCGTCGCGTGAAAGAACAGCCCTTAGCTGTGGTATATTGACCATATACCACACCCCCTCGTGCCTTATAGATTAATTGACAATTGTTGTCTTTGTTTTCACCTTTCCATTGTTTAACACCAGTTAAGCAGTTGCAGTATAAATATGGCAAATACAAAATGTATGGATATTATGCATACAGTACCAGTCAAGGGTTTGGACACCTACTCATTCAAGGGTTTTTCTATATTTTCACTATTTTCTGCATTGTAGAATAAAAGAGAAGACATCACAACTATGAAATAACACATATGGAATCATTTATTCTACAATGTAGAAAATATTCAAAAATAAAGAAAAACCCTTGAATGAGTAGGTGTGCCGAAACCTTTGACTGGTCTGAATTCACAGTTGTAAGAAGAAGTTCTGTAACTGAACGTGTATGTCTGAGAATAATTGTATACAACAATATTAGGATTTAGGGTAGCCTAAAGGAAATGAGTCTATAGCAAAGCCTTAATGTGATTTTCAGACAGTCAGAGTGGTCTGAATTTCTATCTTTCCTGGACCTGGCATGTCAGAACACATAAGACACGTAAAAAAAACCCGCTTCCTTTAAGAAATCATTTTTAATTCAAAAATAAAAAACTTGACAACACATAATATGCTTTTAAGACAACAAGAAAAACAACTTATTTAACAAAACAAGTCGAAAATGACAGAGAAATGAATGCAATTATTGTTGTTGGTGTCCCTGGGGGCCTGCGTCTTAGATTGGAGATAAGAGTGAAGTTCCCTAGGCAGCCATAAAGCGTTTGATGAGTTGGAGAGGAGGGAGGCTAGTGCTTATGAGAAACAACAGCTAACAGGATACATACAGCAATATTTCACACAGTTGGCATAGCTTGGCTCAGGATACTTCCCCCCCTGGATGAAACGAGAGAATGATTCACTTCAAGAATTGTTTCTCGTTAACAAAAATGCCTTTGTGTTGACGACTGTTGTCTAATTGCCATGGAAATGTGTTCTGAGAAAGAAGTGTCTTTGCTAAAAAAAAAAATCCAACACCAATGAATAGTGTATGAAGAAGTGCTTAGTGACCTTTACACACAGATTGCATTGTCTTTCTCCAATAGAAAACAGATGTAGAGTGAACGCAATACTGGTGCTATTCTCTCTCTCTCTCTCTCTCTCTCTCTCTCTCTCTCTCTCTCTCTCTCTCTCTGTCTGTCATAATCTGAACAATTGAACAGGCTTCTCTGTACTGTATTGTTCCATGTGTTAGTTTTGATTTGTGTAAGGAATTGTTCAAGGTATTCCAGGAAAAGACCAAATTACATGTTGCACTGTGAAAGAGCCAGGACAGAGGTGAAAGTTGAAAGTTTTACAGTAGATGGCACAACCACAAATCTGAGGTCTATCAATGCTTATAGCCGGACGAAAATGTATTGCTACACCAGCTCACCCTCTCTCTCTCTCTCTCTCTCTCTCTCTCTCTCTCTCTCTCTCTCTCTCTCACACACTCTTTCTTTCTCCCCCCCTCTCTCTCTCTCTCTCTCTCTCTATTTCTCACACTCTTTCTTTCTCCCCACTCTTTCTTTCTCCCCCCCCCCCCCCCCTCTCTCTCTCTCTCTCTCTCTCTCTCTAGGAGGTGATTCTGAAGAGGGCAGCAGACCTTGTGGAGGCTTTGTATGGGATGCCACACAACAACCAGGTGAGGTTCAGACAGACAAACGCCATCTCACTCTCAGGTCTGCTCTCACCCTGTCCCCTCCACATCCTGCCACATCCCCTGCATCCGCGTTGACACCAGTTATTCACCATTATTAATTCATCTCCGGTGGTTAATAACATGCCTGATCAAATATTAATCAAATACTTACAGGACATGTCCACATTAATTATTCCCACTATTACTAATATATTGCCACTTTGTGAAAATAGTGATTACACATTAAACATACAGGAAGTCATTTGTAACCTACTTAGAGTCATCCTGTCTAGACGAGGGGAGTGCAGTAACGGTAATGTATGGGGGAAATTACATGTTGAATAATGCTCACAGGTACGGCACCGTTACAGTGGTACTAATGTGAACACTGCTTGAACTGGTGTTGTTCATGTTAGCAGTCCTTAAACTGTCACCGATGTTGTTCATTATATGTGAATGCTACTTTAACTGATACCAATGTTGTTCATGGGAATGCTACTTTAACTGATACCAATGTTGTTCATGGGAATGCTACTTTAACCGATACCAATGTTGTTCATGTGAATTCTACTTTATCTGATACCAATGTTGTTCACGTGAAAGCTACGGTTTTATTTGTCAGCGCTCCTCTACCAGTGTTGTATATGTGAACGCTCGTCTAACTGTGTTCTCCTGTGGCAGGAGATGATTCTGAAGCGGGCGGCGGACATAGCAGAGGCTCTCTACAATGTTCCCAGGAACCACAACCAGCTGAGCGGCCTGGGCAACAGCTCCGTCCACGCAGGCATGATGGGGGTCAACTCCTTCCCTGGCCAGCTGGCCGTCAATGTGTCCGAGTCCTCCCAGGGAGCCAATCAGGGTGAGGGGGCGGGTCGATACGGGTGTGGCGCTATCGTCATAGAAACCGGTAACTGAATAGCAATGTAGTCACTGTGAAGTTACATTTTTACGTCTTTCTTTGATTGAACAAGGTGACTGATCTGTCTTTGTTCTGTCTCTGTCGGTCGGTCTGTGTAGGTTTCAGTCGGAACACGAGCAGCGTGTCTCCACATGGCTATGTGCCCAGCTCCACCCCCCAGCAGACTAACTACAGCTCTGTGACCACCAGCATGAACGGCTACGGCAACACTGTCATGTCCAACCTGGGAGGATCACCCAGCTTCCTCAACGGCAGCGCTGCCAACTCGCCCTACGCCAGTGAGTCCCACTCTAGCTCTTCTACTCACCCACACCCAGCTCACAGCCGCCTTCACCCACCTCCATCCATCCAGTCAGCCGACCCACCCACACCCAGCTCTCACACTCGCCCACCCACACTCAGCTCACCCACATTATCACCCACAATTCACTGCAGACCTCCCCCTATTTCCCAGACTGCTGCTGTAAATGCATGAAACCCCCATTCCTCCCTGTGACTCTAATCCAGTGGTGTGTGTATCTGTATGAAGAGCTGTACAGTATGGGTTCTGGTCTGTAGTCCAGTGGTCTGTCTGAAGAGCTGTACAGTATGGGTTCTGGTCTGTAGTCCAGTGGTCTGTCTGAAGAGCTGTACAGTATGGGTTCTGGTCTGTAGTCCAGTGGTCTGTCTGAAGAGCTGTACAGTATGGGTTCTGGTCTGTAGTCCAGTGGTCTGTCTGAAGAGCTGTACAGTATGGGTTCTGGTCTGTAGTCCAGTGGTCTGTCTGAAGAGCTGTACAGTATGGGTTCTGGTCTGTAGTCCAGTGGTCTGTCTGAAGAGCTGTACAGTATGGGTTCTGATCTGTAGTCCAGTGGTCTGTCTGAAGAGCTGTACAGTATGGGTTCTGGTCTGTAGTCCAGTGGTCTGTCTGAAGAGCTGTACAGTATGGGTTCTGGTCTGTAGTCCAGTGGTCTGTCTGAAGAGCTGTACAGTATGGGTTCTGGTCTGTATTCCAGTGGTCTGCCTAAAGGGCTGCACATTACTATACAGAGTTCTAGTCTTTGAGGAGTGATGAGAGGAGTGGGAGTTTTCTCTCCCCATTTGTTTGTTTATGAGACAGCGGTGCATGTGACAGTGAAGTCTTCAGATCTATGGCTATTTCCCTATGGGGCTTTCTGCCTGGCAGTCTCCCAGCACTGGAGCCTGTCTTGAACAACTCTTTAAAACCAGTCCTATCCTCTAATCCTCTTTCATCTGACAGCCATACTTCCACACTGTTGTTGTTCTTCTGCTAATTCTTAATTGACTACCCTTTTCCAATTAGGAAAACACAGAGGGAGAGTGTTAGAGAGGCAGTAAGAGAGATGGGTGATTGTTTTTTGGGTCTAATGATGGTGGGAGGAGGGAGGGTAAGTGCCAGTCGTAAAGGCTTGTGTTTGAGGACAGTTTGGCATGGATCTAAGAACCGACACCCACAGATTTCTTTCAGGGAGAGGAATCAACACTTCGATATCGACTAGCTATATGAGACTTAGAGCACTCAATAGTTAGGAGGTGAAACCATGCTGAAATGTTCTGGCTTGTGGAGGACTGCCGGCCTCTCTCCTTAGCAATGTGTGTCCTTCCATCGGATTGCCCTGAAATTAGATTGAGAGCCACTGTGGTATTGCCTGTTTGCAACGCCTGACTGGCCGTATCACAGCTCCTTTCTAGGCCGGCCACAGAATTAAAGACTGTTAATTAAATCAATAAACTAATTGGAGGGGTAACAATTCAATTTCACCACTTTGGTCCTCAGGATGTTAACAAGTATTTTAAAAGGTTGGCTGACTCCATTAGACACTTCCAATCAATCCACAAGCCTGGGCTCTGTGCTTCCAATTTTCATGAATTGATTAGTTAGGACTTGATAAATGGATTGTGCCATTGTTACAAGGTTCTGCTTGGATTGAGCTATAAACCTATTTAAATGGTGCAATAACAAGAATCACTTCTAATGAAGTGTAACCAGTAGGAAAAACATTAAAGAGCAATGAATGTTGAGTTCAAATGGTTGTCTAAGTGTGCTAGCATTGAATTGTTAACTGCCTAGGAGACCACTGCTAGGTGGATTGGGAAAATACTTGATCGATAGCTATTCATTTGTTAGAATGAACTTGAATGTAAATTCCTCTCGTTTGAGACTCCCTCGCACACTTATGGAGTTGTTTTTTCTCTTGTGTACTCGAGAAGTTATAAATCCCACACGGTGAAATTAACCTCTTGCTATGCCCTTTCTCTGTCTGTCTGTCTGTCTGTCTGTCTGTCTGTCTGTCTGTCTGTCTGTCTGTCTGTCTGTCTGTCTGTCTGTCTGTCTGTCTGTCTGTCTGTCTGTCTGTCTGTCTGTCTGTCTGTCTGTCTGTCTGTCTGTCTGTCTGTCTGTCTGTCTGTCTGTCTGTCTGTCTGTCTGTCTGTCTGTCTCCATCGCCCTTTCTTCTCTCCCTCCCCCATCTCTCTCTCTCTCTTTCTCTCTCCATCTCCCTTTCCTCTCTCCTCTCCCTCCCCCATCTCTCTCTCTCTCTCTCTCCCTCCCTCCCCCATCCCTTCAGTCGTTCCCTCCAGCCCCAACATGGCGTCCTCCACCAGCCTGCCCTCTAACTGTAGCAGCTCTTCTGGGATCTTTTCCTTCTCCCCTGCCAACATGGTGTCGGCCGTCAAGCAGAAGAGCGCCTTCGCCCCCGTGGTGCGACCCCAGACCTCACCCCCGCCCACCTGCACCAGCACCAATGGCAACGGTCTCCAAGGTGAGCCCCTCACCTAGTCGAGACATTGTGTTCTTTCCAGTCCAGTCCGTGACGCTCTCTAACCAACCTCTCCGTCCCCAATATCCCCTGCCATTCCTCCTCCTCCCATCCTCTAACACATTGTTTTCTCTTTCTCTCCTCCCCTCTCCTCTTCTTCCCTGTCTTCCCCTCTTTCTTTGCGCTCCCTCCCTCAGATCAGTCTTTTGTGGACTCTAGCAAGTACTCCACAGCCAGCTCGCTGCAGGGCCTGGCCTTCTCCTGAAGTATGTTACTCTCTCTTGCATGCACCCATCCACCCCTCTACTCCTCTATCTCATTAACCATCCATCTATCCATCCACTCCTCCATCCATCCATCTACCCATCCATTCACCCATTACATGAACATTAACCATCCTCATACTGCAACTGTATATGTTGAGGAAAGAGAGGATATCTCTCATTTTGCTCTGTGCTTTTGTTTATTCAAGGGCATTTGGCAGAGTCGGCATATTACTCACAAGTTTGTCCTTTTTTATTTGGCTTGAATGTTTTCGTGGTTGTCCCTAGCTTCCTGTGTGTGAATGGGGAGAAAGGGAAAGGATGTTTGGG
Organism: Salmo salar; assembly: GCF_965601325.2. Lineage (NCBI taxonomy): Eukaryota > Metazoa > Chordata > Actinopteri > Salmoniformes > Salmonidae > Salmo > Salmo salar. Next base: position 57,391,910 of record NC_138303.1, read on the forward strand.
GAGAGGGCAGGGCAGGATGTAGCTGTGTGGGTGTGGGAATACAGAGCCGACAGGACACACTGCTGTCTTCAACAGACCTCATACATAGATACAGGAAGTATCTTCCCAAGCGCAACATCAGTTGCGGAGACCCATAGGGTCCTGCAGGGCTGCAAGCATCAGGCAACAACCTTACTGTAACACAATGCGAAGAGATATCTCACCATTTACATTAACCTTTTGTTTATTAAATAAACCATCCAAGCCATGAGTGGATAATCAGTATAGGAGGTTCGTGTTGGAGAAGATCTGTTTAACCATAGTGTACGTAGTGTTATGCTATGATTCGAGCTCCACCAGCCTACCAGGAGCTGAGACACCAGGAGTACAACCTCATTTCTTCAACAGCTTGTAGTGTAGTGTAGTGTAGTGTAGTGTAGTGTACTTACCAGGAGCTGGGACGCCAGGAGTACAACCTCATTTCTTCAACAGCTTGTAGTGTAGTGTAGTGTAGTGTAGTGTAGTGTAGTGTAGTGTAGTGTACTTACCAGGAGCTGGGACGCCAGGAGTACAACCTCATTTCTTCAACAGCTTGTAGTGTAGTGTAGTGTAGTGTAGTGTAGTGTAGTGTAGTGTACTTACCAGGAGCTGGGACACCAGGAGTACAACCCCATTTCTTCAGCAGCCTGTAGTGTAGTGTAGTGTAGTGTAGTGTAGTGTAGTGTAGTGTAGTGTAGTGTAGTGTAGTGTACTTACCAGGAGCTGGGACACCAGGAGTACAACCCCATTTCTTCAGCAGCCTGTAGTGTAGTGTAGTGTAGTGTAGTGTAGTGTAGTGTAGTGTAGTGTAGTGTAGTGTAGTGTAGTGTAGTGTAGTGTAGTGTAGTGTAGTGTAGTGTACTTACAGAGTCTCTCTTGCTCCCTTTCTGCTGTTTGTCAGACAGGCTCTTCTCTCTGATCAAACCCTCCCACTATGCTGGGAAATGATCAACAATGACAGCTGTTGGGCTCTGTTGACAATCGATACTGTCGCTATTTACATTGACACACACACACCGACAGCGTGCGTGTGCGTGTGCGCTTGCATGCCTCTGTGTGTGTTACACTACGGCAGATCAAAGCAGAGTTGAGGCACTGTCATATACGATGTTCTGTCAGCCAGAAGCGGTATCTAAATCCAAGCTCCTTCTCTCCCAGTCCCGTGTCAGTTGTGTCACAATATGACACAACTGACACGGGAGTGCCAGAAAATTCCACATGCTGCAATGGTATCTCTGCAGTCGAGCGCATTATCAGCAGGATTTGCTGAGAAGCATCATGCTTTCCATGTAAATCAGATTGTTCTAAGATTAGTAAACCAACTCTGCACTCTTAGAAAAAAAGCGTTCCGAAAGGGTTCTTTGGCGATCCCCATAGGAGAACCCGTTTTGGTTCCTGGTAGAACCCTTTTGTGTTCCATGTAGAATCCTCTGTAAAAGGGGATCTAGATGGAACCCAAAAGGGTTCTAATTGCAACCAAAAATGGTTATCCTATGGGGACAGCTGAAGAAACCTTTAAGGTTTGATTCAAAGATCATTTTGATAGCCTGACATACTAATGTCAAATGATTTTGTTTTGTATGTTACACTCGTGATTTCGGTTAAGGACTTATTGTGTTTTATCGATGAGCTTACACAGGGTGTGGGCTGTGTGTGTGTGTGTGTGTGCGTGTGCATGACTGTTTCTGCCTCTCTTGATTCCATCAGCAGTAGTTTGAGAGCACAACGCCTGCAGAAAAACACCCAGCGTCCTCTTTTGTGTTTGTCAGCAGTTGCAGAACTAACGTCAAGTTAAATTTGCAGCAATAAGCATTTCTCCCCCACTTTAAGGAACATAGCTTAGAGGACCTCCTCCGTCCTGTCCCACTACACTGGATATGTTAGGCCATGTTACGCTCCACTCATGGCATAACCACATCTTGTCATTCCCTTACCATGCACTCAAACACAATCCCTATCCCTGGGAATGATTGAAGATGATGGAGCTTGTTTCTTGTTTATTCTAGTCAAAAATGTATTTTATATATATATATATATATATGGGAGAAGAAATACATCTTGTATGTATTTACTGTATATATATATATATATATATATATATATATATATATATATATATATATATATACAGTAAATACATACAAGATGTTGAATGACTTTCAACCCCTCCCAGCCATGTGTAGTATAGCGTTGTGTAGTATTGTGCCTGGTATGTCGTCACTGCACTGCATTCTGTAGTCACACTTGGTCTGATTCGGAGCTCTCATTAAGCATAGTTCTGTTCCTCACATGTTGACACGGATCCCCATGCAGCCGTTTGAAGCCGCCGGGGGATGATGCAATACGTCACAAACACAATGAGCCTCAGCGCATGCAAACAATTAAGAGGCAGTTTTTGACAGCACTAATCAAGCGTTTCAAGTGTCCCATTTGTGCCAATTTCCAATTTGGCAGGGCTGTGAAAAGATAGTAATGATTTATCCCTTGTTTGAAACCGTATTTGAGTCATAGTTTCATAGGCCATAGTTTGTTATGCAGATGTGAGAACAGATTGCTTTATTTAAGAGGAATCATTATGTGAGGAAAACACTGTTTATGCATTAACCAACTCCCCCCCCCCCCCCTCCACCCAACAGTGATTCCTGGAATGATCGTTCCTCCCATGTAAGCGGTGCGTGTGTGTGCGGTGAGGAGAAGGACACACACACCCAGACATGGATCTCAGCATGTACATAAGGCTCCGGTTTAGGACTGGATCGTCAGTCCTGCATTGAAGGAATGGAACCCGTAACTCAGGCCCTTTTTAAAAGGAATCACATTTGAACAAAAAGAAGACGAAGAAAAAAGAACAAAAAAAAAAACGGAGAATTTGCAACAACCTCTTTTGAATTTGTACACCTTGTTGACACTTTTTAAGAGGGAAGGCAAGGCCACAGATTACCCAGAAAGCCCACCTAAAAACAATATTTATTTTGGAGAGGATTGACTCTTTCTTTTATTTAGTGCATCGTTTGTGTTTTACCTTTGTGCGAAAATACATATTTCCCATTTTCAAAATGTAATACACACTATTAGAGGGATTTTTTTATTTATGAATTTAAAAAAAGATAAATGAAGAAAATGTTTGGGAAGGATAAAACAACATGTTGAAAGTGAGTGGCAGAGAACCTCCAGTTGAATAGTGAAGACTGAATTAGATTTATACAATAACAGTATGCTGGAGACTATGCCACATGCCCTAACTAACCCTAAGGCACAGAAAGACACAGACATGCTAGGTAGCACAAGCTAACTATGCACCATTGCCGAAACTCTCTGCTTTCGAGTTTCTTTTGGCCACCGCAAACAGCCCATACACATTTCTCTCCCTCTCATGCCAAGCAGAGACTGCCATCGCCACGACTAGCGCTTTCACTCATCTCCACAGAAAGCAAGTGATTTATCCATGATGACACATAACCAGCCATTCACCCCATGTTGGCTGTGAGTGCACCGATCGTGTCCAAGCTCCTAGGTGGTTGTCAGAGATAGAGAGCAGAGCCTGAACCTGCCCTGGATGCCAACAGTGTCTCTACTGTATGGACTTTGGACCGCTAACTTGCCGTGGAGCCGCTCAGCCAAGTCCTGTAACTGTACATCAGAACCCCTTTTGTTAAAGTGTGCTCTCTCTCTCTCTCTCTCTCTCTGCCATCCACCACGAAATCTCAATGAAGGAAACCATACATTTTTATAGGGTGTTGCCATTTCACTTTTGCTATATCGTGTGAATTTAAATTTTGTATTATTATAGTTGTTCTGTTTGTTATGCTCTCGCCATGAAACTGTGATCATGGGCCGGCCATTAAAAATGTGCTTCTTATTCCACCATGTTACCGTACAACAGTTTAGGATCTGAGAAACGGAATACTGGGAGACACTTTATAGACAGACTAATGAGTCAACAGTGAGGTGTGTAGTGGTGTCCCAGCTGCCATGGTGATCAATGGAATAGCCAGCACTGTAAAAGTTACCTACTCCTCAGATGCCTAGCAAATATCTGAATCCAACCTTTTCAATTGTTTTTTGCTTTCTTGTGTGATGTGTGTTTTTTTGTATATAGTAATACATTTGTTAGTCTTTGTGATTTTTCTTTCTTTGCCAAAGTCATTGTTTAAGATATATTTATACATTTAAAGAAGTCTTAAGGCAGCTTTACAATATAGTGTCACGGATGTCATGTTTACTACATACTCAAAATGATCTCATCAACTTTAGCTCGGAGATTTTGGATAGTAAAAAGGGATATACAGTATGTAAAATATCCATATAAATAATGTATGTATCTCCTGAATTTGTACATTGCTTCTTCATCATCCTTCATGTGTATGTTTGCATTTTTGTGACAGTACCAATCAGTTTTTATTTGGTTGTCTACCATGTTCCATGTTTAAATGTAATTTTGATACATTTCATTGGTATGTTTTTTGTTTTGTTTTTTGTTTTAAGCCATACTTTCATTTCTAATTCCATCCACCCTAAAGCCATTGTCTATTTTTGTATAATTTGTTAGTTAATGAAAATGTTGTTGTTTTCTTTTTGTCTTGATATTGGATTTGTTTTATCACATGGTAAAAGTAGCATATTATTCTTATAGTATTTAGTTATATAGGTTTTGAGAGTATATAAGTATATCATATAAATATCTTTTTTGCTTAGATTTTTTGGCTTTCAAAAGAACTGATACTGTTTAAAAACAAACAATATGCATGGGTTTTCTCCTCCTAGCGATGCATTTGTGTGCTAAAAGCAGGAAGACCATTTTTGGCAAAAATATGAAAATCCCCCCGCCCACCGCACCCCACCCCCCCACCCCCCAATTTCGCTTCCATGTTATTTTCCCTTTCCCCTCTGTTGTCTCACCAAAATCTGAACCAGCAGTTTAGATGCCTTAACAATGCAAAGCCACAGCCGTCAGTGTAGAGTAGAGAGCCCACCAGTGCTCTGCTAACATACTTCAAAATGGGTGCGACAAGCTAAAATATAGAGGGGGGGTAGCACAAGTGGAGCTGTTCCTTATCCTGGAGCCCTGAGGAATGTTTACCTGTTTTCCCTGTCACAGTGAGCGCTCGGCACGGCAAGGCAGAGAGAGTGGCAGGTAGTAAGAGAAGAGGAGAGCTGTAGGATAGAGAGGAGGAGGAGGGAGGGAGGCAAGGTGGTGGATGGGGCTGGCTGGCTGATGGGGGGGGAGGACACTGTGATGAGATGACTGAGAAGAGAAGGGAGGATAAATATTTAATGTGTTGAGCAGCTGGAGGGGTAAGGAGTGGTGGAGGAGAGGAGGAGAGGAGTGAGGTGCACTGCAATACTCATTTGAAGCCAAGCCTCCCCTTCATATTCCTCTCTCATATACACAGCTAGGGGTGGGTTGATGGTAAAGCCATATTCTATCTACTGTTTGGTTCTGTTTGAGAAAGGTTATGGTACAACAACAGATCTGATGATAAACAGTTTTAAATGACAGCACAATAATCTGTACACACAAGTCATTTTACACCCTCGCTTCGACAATTGCTACTACCCTCTTCTGACTCCTCCCCCTTCTCTCTTCCCCTCCCTTTATATACAAATTGAGCCACCTGTTTATCTCTGACATGGGTCATATGACCACTCTTTGTAGTCTTTTGTGTGTGTGTGTGTGTGTGTGTGTGTGTGTGTGTGTGTGTGTGTGTGCGTGCTGTGCGTGCGTGTGTGTGTGTGTGTGTGTGTGCGTGCGTGCGTGTGTGTGTGTGTGTGTGTGTGTGTGTGTGTGCGTGCGTGTGTGCGCGCTAACAGTCCTCTGAAAGAGAACGTGGCTTTTTAATTTAATTGCTGCCGGATATTTCTTTAAGTGACTTTGTAGGAGGGGGAGAATTTAAACTGAGGATTCTGAGGATGAGGGAGTCTCTTGTAAAATGCACTTGTGTAACGATGAGTTCAGCGTGTATGCATTGTGACTCAGTTCTCCTGGCTTTCGGGTACAGGGACAGATACGTTTGAGGTTTACTGTGTAACCGCCCAGCCAAGAGTATAGAGCCATCCCTGTCAGGGAGGTGGCCACCTGGTCAACGAAATGAATGAAATTGTTCTCTGAATCCTATTGTCACCCTTTTGAACCCATCTCTCCATCTCTCTTACCAAGCCTTGTCTTTGACTGGACACACAGAGCAGTTATATATTGATAGACAGGGAAAAGAGAAAATGAAACTACTGTAAAGATTATCTCCTTTTTTTTTGGATTAACTTTGAACTGTAAAATAACTTTTCAACTTTCACAATATTTAATTAAAGTTCCCTCTTGTCTGTGAAACTGTTGATGTGCTTGTTGTCTTTGTGAAGCTGTTATGTCTCGGTAACATTTTTTGCAATCTCACCATAGGCTATTTCCCGGTGACGTGATATACTGGCGCACCAACACACTCTGCAAACTCAAAACACGCACACACTATACAACCTCGTTCCTGGACCCGCAACACGGTGAGATTTGAGTGTCCACGATTTCATTACACACCCACTGTCACAGCGCCATTATAAACTCAGCCATGCCAAGCCAAAATCATATAGCATTGCTCAGGATTTATCCCATGTTCAAGTCGTACTGGATGGGTTTGAATGCAGGGCAATGCCAGGGTATGGCGTCATCAAAGCAGTGAACCTGAATGGCCCCATTCAAATCAGAGTGGAGGCCTGCCCATCTCTCATCTAGATCACAAATGAAAGGGTTCCTCCCCTCTGGATCAGAATCCTGCTTTAATTAGTTAATTAATTCATGTATTACAGCCTAATGAAATGGTGAATATGCCCAGCTAGTTTCCTTAACATATTAATGATGGCTTCCTAAGTTATTAATTGATATGCGCTTTGCATGTAATTGATTCATCATTTGCATTTACGGTCCTCAGCAGAAATGAAGTGTCTTTTTTCATTGTGCATATTTAATTTGAGCCACTCAGATCTGATTAGCTTGTAAAACGCTCATTCCGCTGACCTCACAACTGTTCCCTGGCCGTGCAAAGCATCATGGGGTTCTGGATACGAGGGGGGAAAAGGACCAAGATTGTCCTGGAACTGTGATTTTTGGATCGTCTGTCTGTGTGCCGTGGAGCTAGCTACCACATCAAGCACATTTTCACAAGCCCTGTGATGTTGTGCGATTCTCATCACACTGCCAATTGCGTGGTCATAAACACTGAATGGAGACGCTCACATAATGGAAAGCGTTAGCGAAGTGTCAGGCGCTTCAGACGTCATGACGAGTTTGCTTTCGTAAACAATGCTCAGTGAGGAAGGCCTTCTTAATTAGACAGATGTGCCCTGCCCTGGGTTATTGATCAGCCAGGCTGCAGGCGGAGATTGTGTGTGTGTGTGTGTGTGTGTGTGTGTGTGTGTGTGTGTGTGTGTATGTGCGGAGGTGTATGGGAAGGTTATTTTTCTATTCCTAAGCCTCAAGGCCTGATCAAAGCAGAGCGAGACACAGATGTCTTATTGACATCAATGAGTTTAAGTCCCATGACACATGTGCTCTCTCATATTGAGTTAATTTATCACACTGAATTTTTAGGGACACTTGAAGTCACAATGAATATAGGAATACACACATACACACACGTTTTATCCACATCGGATGCATGCGCACACTCCGTCTCTGAAGCGTAGTAGATGAGTGTGTGGCGACGGTAGTGGGGATAAGTGACAGGGCTCAAGACATCCATTAGCTAATGGATCTCTGAGAGAAGAGAAACCTCCTCCTTCTCTCTCTCTCTCTCTCTCTCTCTCTCTCTCTCTCCCTGTCTCTCTCTGTCTCCCTCCTCTCCTCCCTGCCACACATCACACCCCCACTGCACTTAACCCCACCGGGCTCATCCCCTCCCTCCCTCTCCACGTCCCTCCCCTCCCTCCTCTCTCCCCCTCCCTCCCTCTATCAGGCTGTCAGGGGTTGGATTGGGTGGGGGGTGGGGTCCTGCCCTCTTCCTAATGCAGGCGTGTGATTGATAGATGACTAAGTGAAGATATAATTTAGCAATCAGGGCTGCTGAGCTATTTATCCTGGCTGACAAGGGGGCCGTTAAGCACAGAGCATGCTTGACCTGTGCCTGTGAGGAGGCTGTCGCGGGGTAATGAGAGGGAGGAGGCCTGCATATGATACACTTACCGCTGCCATTCAAATCATACACACTCTGCACCAGACAAGGTGCACTGGTGGGCCTAGGATCAGTAGTCTAACCATGCTTTCAGTGTGTATGACAGTTCTCTCTATCTTTCTCTCTCCCCCTCTTTGTTTTCTATTCCTCCTCTTTCTCGATGATAGTGTGGGACTATGGTTTGTGATGTGCCGTGACATTCAGAGGACCATAAGGATGATAGGAGCATCTGTTACTGAAGTTGTGTCCCAGAGGCTGGGAATTCACCGGTGTCAAGTTAGGGGTCAAAGTTCAGAGGTCATGGTGAAATATTAATCCCCCAAAGAAAATCTCCCACGACAACAGGTGTGTTTTAGTCTTCCATAGTTACCTGTCCTCTCTTTATAATAAATATAAAAGACAAACATGTTACAAACATTTTAAATGTATAATGTATTTGATCCAGACATATTTATCGGGTCATATCACCAATAGAAGGCAGATTCTTCAGATCTGGGGTGGACTAATTACCGGAATCTGTGTCATTCCCCCCATTCAAGGAAAATGTCATTCAATGTTGCTCAGTGAGCTCTCACCTTTTAGGTCAAATGTTATCCTACAGGTCACTGTTGTCCACTGCAGCAGAACAGGTCCACTCCCAGGTAGGTCACCACATAACACTACAGCCTTTGTGTTCTGTCGAGGGGTCAGGAGTAACTAACCAAGTGTGTAGTGGTGCTGGGCCCTAACTAGACAATGGGGTCAGGCGAAATACTGAAGGACAAAGTTGTCATTGTATAACGTTGCTGGGAAATTTGTTGCTTCTCTATGGGTTTTCTTCTCTCTGTTCCTGCTTTTCTACATGCTACCCCCGGCATGTTGTGTAACAAACCTTTACACAGGATAATCCATACGCCTTGATCACTGATGCTCAACAATTGTGTTTACTGGCAGTTTATTTGCATGTTTAGACATGCAGCGCGGTGAACCTATTATTGTACTGTATACCTTTTACATCCTCACCTGCCTCCCACCCTGCCACCATCCTCCTCTATCTATAGTGTGAATCTCATTATGGAGGCAGTTTGCAGCACTGATGTTGCCGTGTCCCTGGTCTATTCATTATTCATACATCAACAGACTGAGTCTGGCCAGACCCACAGAGATAAAGGCTGGGGAGGAAGGAGGGACGACTGGCGAAGAGGAGGGATGAGTGGAGGAGAGGAGGAAGGCAGGCCTGCCCCAATGCTGCAGTCTCTTCCTGGAGAGCAAAGCTTTCAGGTAATTCTCTGAGATCAAGAGATGCTGCACACAGGAACCCCCTGCGCCTCTCTGGGCTAAATAAATAAATATATCTTCTCTACTGCGGCTCTTTTTACAGCAGACGATAAAGGAAATGGATTGAAAGACAGCCTTAGAACTGAAAACACACGGTCCCGGTGGGGATGGAGAATGGAAGGGGAGAGAAGAAGGGTTGGGAGAGAGAGAGAGAGAGAGAGAGAGAGAGAGAGAGAGAGAGAGAGAGAGAGGGACAGAGAGAGAGAGAGAGGGGGTAGACGAAGAGAAAGAGAGAGAGAGACAAAGATTGGGAGGGGAAAAAGGGAAAAGGAGAGTGGGAGGAGGGAGAGGAAGAAAGTCCTTGCAGCTGGTGAAGAGGAGAGGGGCTAGATGATACTGGAGATCTGAGAGTGTTGGTGGGAGGGGTACGTGAGAGACAAAAGGGGCACAGGTGGAGGTGATATGTCATACCACCACCAACACCCCCCAAAAAAGAAGTGTGGGGAGTTGGGTGGTGGATTTAACCTCTTGTCACTCCTACAATTTTAGCCTCCGGTTTGGAGCAGGTGAAAGACATCCTCATACTGTATGATGCCTAGGTCTAAAATATAGGCGTGAAGACAGCGTCGTCACAAATCTAGGAACAGCTCCGTGGCTAACTACTAGCGCCACTGCTTAATGAATCTCTTGCAAAGAGTTATGGAATATTAGAATCCCGTTTATTTCCAAAACGTTATATCCATAATTTTTTTACATTTCATTTTTTTTCATTAGAAATGTAATATGAATAGATGTATATGATTATTTATTTCCTTTTTTTGCTAAACGCTATATGTCCAATGTTTAGCTGGAATGGAATATTTGTGTCCTGTATATTTGACTGTGATATGTGGTTGTCTCACCTAGCTATGTTAAGATGAATGCACTTGATGTAAGTCGCTCTTGATAAGAGCATCTGCTAAATCTTTCCATGATGTAGACTGACTAGGGGAATCCAGGTGAAAGCTATGATCCCTTATTGATGTCACTTGTTAAATCCACTTCAGTAAGTGTAGATGGTCTTCCCTGTGGCTCAGTTGGTAGAGCATGGTGTGTGCAACACCAGGGTTGTGGGTTCGATTCCCACGGGGGCCAGTACAAAAAAAGAAATGTATGAAATGTATGCATTCACTACTGTAAGTTGCTCTGGATAAGAGCGTCTGCTAAATTACTAAAATGTAAAATGTAAGTGAAGGAGGCAGGTTGTTAAAGGACTTTTAAGCCTATATATATACAGTGCATTAGGAAAGTATTCAGACCCCTTGACTTCTCCCACATGGTGTTATGTTACAGCCTTATTCTAAAATGGATTAAATTACTTTTTTTCCTCATCAATCTACGTCGAAAAAAACTAAATGAAAAAGTGAAAACAGGTTTAGCCGAGGTAGGCCGTCATTGTAAATAAGAATTTGTTCTTAACTGACTTGCCTAGTTAATAAAGGTTAAATAAAATAAATAAATATTTACAAAAGTATTCAGTATTCAGACCCTTTGCTATGAGACTCGAAATGAAGCTCGTGTGCCTCCTGTTTCCATTGATCATCCTTGAGGTGTTTCTACAACTTGATTGGAGTCCACCTGTGGTAAATTCAATTGATTGGACATGATTTGGAAAGGCTCACACCTGTCTATATAAGGTCCCACAGTTGACAGTGCATGCCAGAGCAAAAACTAAGCCATGAGGTAGAAGGAATTGTTCATCGAGCTCAGAGACAGGATTGTGTCCAGGCACAGATCCGGGGAAGGGTACCAAAAAATGACTGCAGCATTGAATGTCCCTAAGAACACAGTGGCCTCCATCATTCTTAAATGGAATAAGTTTGGAATCACCAAGACTCTTCCTAGAGCTGGCCGCCCGGACAAACTGAGCAATCTGGGGAGAAGGGCCTTAGTCAGGGAGGTGACCAAGAATCCGATGGTCACTCTGACAGAGCTCTAGAGTCCCTTTTTGGAGATGGGAGAACCTTCCAGAAGCACTTCACCAATTAGGCCTTTATGGTAGAGTGGCCAGACGGAAGCCACTCCTCAGTAAAATGCACATGACAGCCCATTTGGAGTTTAACAAAAGGCACCTAAAGACTCAGACCATGAGAAACAAGATTCTCTGGTCTGATGAAACCAAGATTGAACTCTTTGTTCTGAATGCCCAGCGTCACGTCTGGAGGAAACCTGGCACCATCCATATGGTCAAGCATGGTGGTGGCAGCATCTCCAGAGATCCTCTGTGGAGTTGGGAGAACCTTGCAGAAGGACAACCATTGCTGCAGCACTCCACCAATTAGGCCTTTATAGTAGAGTGACCAGACGGAAGCCACTCCTCAGTAAAAGGCACCGGACAGCCTACTTGCAGTTTGCCAAAAGGCACATGAAAGACTCTCAGACCATGAGAAACAAGATTATCTGGTCTGATGAAACCAAGATTGAACTCTTTGGCCTGAATGCCCAGCATCACGTCTGGAGGAAACCTGGCACCATCCCTACGGTGAAGCATGGTGGTAGCAGCATCATGCTGTGGGAATGTTTTTCAGTGGCAGGCACTGGGAGACTAGTCAGGATTGAGGGAAAGATGAACAGTGAAAAGTACAGAGATATCCTTGATGAAAACCTGCTCCAGAGCTCTCAGGACCTCAGACTGTGGTGAAAGTTCACCTTCCAATGGGACAACAACCCTAAGTACACAGCCAAGACAACGCAGGTGTGGCTTCGGGACAAGTCTCTGAATGTTTTTGAGTGGCCCAGCCAGAGCTTGAACCCGATCGAACATCTCTGGAGAAACCTTAAAAAATAGCTGTGCAGCGACGCTCCCCATCTAACGTGACAGAGCTTGAGAGGATCTGCAGAGAAGAATGGGAGAAACTCCAAATGCAGGTGTGCCAAGCTTGTAGCATCATACCCAAGAAGACTCGAGGCTGTAATTGCTGCCAAAGGTGCTTCAACAAAGTACTGAGTAAAGGGTCTGAATACTTATGAAATGTGATATTTCAGTTTTTATTTTCAATACACTTGCAAAAATGTGTAAAAACCCGTTTTTGCTTTGTCATTATGGGGTATTGTGTGTAGATTGATGGGGGGAAAAAACAATTTAATCCATCTGGGTTGTGCAATCCGTGTCCTCAGAGCATGCGCAGACCAGCATATTCATATCTCTCCCTATCCCAGTCTGCTGTCCCCACATGCTTCAAGATGGCCACCATTGTTCCTGTACCCAAGAAGGCAAAGGTAACTGAACTAAATTACTATCGCTCTGTAGCACTAACTTCTGCCATCATGAAGTGCTTTCAGAGACTAGTCAAGGATCATATCACCTCCACCTTACCTGCCACCCTAGACCAACATCTCCACTTCGCTGATCCTCAACATTGGGGCCCCACAAGGGTGTGTGCTCAGTCCCCTCCTGTACTCCCTGTTTACCCATGACTGCGTGGCCATGCACACCTCCAACTCAGTCATCATGTTTGCAGACGACACAACAGTAGTGGGCTTGTTTACCAACAACGACGAGACAGCCTACAGGGAGGAGGTGAGGGCACTCGGAGTGTGGATAACAACCTCTCACTCAATGTCAGCAAAACAAAGGAGATAATCGTGGACTTCAGGAAACAGCAGAGGGAGCACCCCCCTATCCACATCAACGGGAGTGGAGAAGGTGGAAAGTTTTAAGTTTCTCGGCGTACACATCACGGACAAACTGAAATGGTCCACCCACACAGACATTGTGGTGAAGGCGCAGCAACGCCTCTTCAACCTCAGGAGGCTGAAGAAATTTGGCTTGTCACCTAAAACCCTCACAAACTTTTACAGATGCACAATTGAGAGCATCCTGTCGGGCTGTATCACCGCCTGGTAGGCCAACTGGACCGCCCACAACCGCAAGGCTCTCCAAAGGGTGGTGCGGTCTGCACAACGCATCACCGGGGGCAAACTACCTGCCCTCCATGACACCTATAGCACCCGATGTCACAGGCAAAAAGGGCAAAAAAGATCATCAAGGGCAACAACCACCCGAGCCACTACCTGTTCACCCCGCTACCATCCAGAAGGCGAGGTCAGTACAGGTGCATCAAAGCTGGGACCAAGAGACTGAAAAACAGCTTCTATCTCAAGGCCATCAGACTGTTAAACGGTCATCACTAACACAGAGAGGCTGCTGCCTACATACTGACTTGAAATCATTGGTCACTTTAATAAATGGAACACTAGTCACTTTAATAATGTACCATCTATTGCATCTTGCCTATGCCGCTCGGTCATCGCTCATCCATATATTTATATGTATATATTCTTACTCCATCCATTTACTTAGATTTGTGTGTATTAGGTAGTTGTTGTGGAATTGTCAGATTACTAATATATATTACCGCACTGTCGGAACTAGAAGCACAAGCATTTCACTACACTCGCAATAGCATCTGCTAACCATGTGTATGTGACCATTAACATTTTATTTGATATTTGCCTATTACTGTATATATTTAAAAAGATCTTCAAGCTCTGTCAAAATTATGGAGATCATGGCTAAACTGCAAGTCAGCAAATATTGCCATAGTATTTCAGGCAGATTTAAGTCAAAATTGTAACTTGGCCACTCAGGAACAATCACTGTCTTCTAGGTAAGCAACTCCAGTGTCAATTTGGCCTTGTGTTTTAGGGTATTGTCCTGCTGAAGGTGAATTTGTGAATTCCTCTCCGTGTCTGGTGTAAAGCAGAATAAAGCAGGTTTTGCTCTATGATTTTGCCTCTTCTTAGCCCTATCCCGTTTCTTTTTAGTCTGCTTTAAAATCTCCCCAGTATTTGCTGACATCAAGCATACCCATGCCATGATGCAGCCACCCCCATGCTTGAAAATAAGGAGGCAGTTATTCAGTGATGTGTTGTGTTGGATTGCCCCAAACATAGCGCTTTGAATTTAAGCCAAAAAGTGTATTCCTTTGCCATGTTTTTTGCAGTATTACGTCTTGTTGCATACAAGATGCATGTTTTGTAATATTTCTATTTTGTATATTTGTTTTCTTCTTTTCACTATGTCATTTAGGTCATTATTGTGGAGTCACTACAATGTGGTTGATCCATCCTCAGTTCTCTCCTTATCACTGTTTTAAAGTCACCATTGGCCTCATGGTGAAATCCCTGAGTGGTTTTCTTCCTCTCTGGCAACTGAGTTGAGAAGGACGCCTGTATCGTGGTAGTGACTGGGTTTATTGATACACCATCCAACGTGTAATTAATAACTTCACCATGCTCAAAGGGATATTCAATGTCTGCTTTTTTATTTTTACCCATCTACCAATAGGTGCCCTTATCTGCGAGGCATTAGAAAAACTCCCTGATTTTTGTGGTTGAATCTCTTTAAAATTCACTGCTCGACTGAGGGACCTTACTGATAATTATATGTGTGGGGTAAAGAGATTAGGTAGTCATTCAAAAATCATGTTAAACCCTATTATTACACATTTTCCAGATCGGTGGTGGTCGGTGCCGTTTAAGATGAGGGAGGACAATTTTTTTATGAGCATGGCCTTATTTCTATTACAGCATAATGGATGACTGTCATTCATATTCCATTCATCCAACTCAATGTAACATCGATAGGTTTAGGCTACTACATGATACTCAAATTCTCCCTGTACCCATCATGGGGTTGCTACAACCTAGCCCATAAATTAAAGTTTACAACATAGGTGCACACAGGTCGAGAGAAACATTTGATGTGACAGATAGTGACACATGGACAGACAGTGACACATTCGATACCGCCTTGCACATTCTTGCCTGCATTTAGCTGATCTCTGGTGTAATCATTAGCCCAACAGTTGCAAACGAGCGTTTCTATTGGACAAATTTGGGTATGTTTATCCAAGTCAAGGTATGTTTGTCAGTAAGCAATACATTAGTCCAACACCTCCAGTGTTGGATAGCCATAGCCAGCTAGCTAACATAGCATCCCTGTTGGAGCCAGGTGTTTGAGTAGGGTAAACTAGTGAAAGTGAAAGTGAAAAAAAAGGACGAAATATAGCTAGCTCTATCTCTCGCTCTCTCTTGCTCCTACTTCATTTTTGAAGAAATGAATTTGTTCAAAACTGTTCAACTATCGTCTTTCTCTCTCTTTGAGTCAACTACTCACCACATTTTATGCACTGCAGCATTAGCTAGCTGTAGCTTATGCTTTCAGTACTAGATTCATTCTCTGATCATTTTATTGGGTGGACAACATGTCAGTTGATGCTGCAATAGCTCTGTTAGGTTGGAGGATGTCCATCCGGAAGTTGTCATAATTACTGTGTAAGTCTATGGAAGGAGGTGATAACCATGAGCCTCCTAGGTTTTGTAATGAAGTCAATGTACCCAGAGTAGGTTAGAAGCCAGCTGTCCTCCGGCTTCCCCATGATTCTACCCTACAGAGTACTGTTGAGGCTACTGTAGACCTTAATTGCAAAACAATGTGTTTTAATCAATTATTTGGGGACGTGAATATATTTTGTATTGTTTTATCTAAAAAGGAGAACTTTTTAAATGTTTCACTATTTTTATGAAATTCACTGAGGAGGATGGTTTCATTTCATTCCTGTCCTGCAGCTCAGTTCAGAAGGACGACTGTATCGTTGAGGTGTCTGGGTAGTTTAATAGATTATCCACAGCATAATTATTAACTTGACCACGCTTGAAGAGATATTCAATGTCTGATTTGTTATTGTTACACTATCAATCACTGCCCTTTTTTTATTAGGCTTTTGAAAAGCTCGCTGGTCTTTGTAGTTGAATCTGTGCTAGATATGTTGTATGTATGGGAGGGGGAAGTTATTGCCCCCCTATTTACATGAAATGGTTCGGTCCTGCCCCCAAACCAGGCGCTAACTGTACTTGCGAGCAGTGAATTGCGAGTGAGGAGTGCCGGTGGAGCATCATGTCTCAGCTTCCTAAAGAAAAATCTGTCTTCCAAAAACAAAAAGAAAGACAGGAGAGAGAAAAGAAAGGGTGACAGTATGTCACCTAATTTTTCACAACGGAAGGTGGGTGTAGTCTGTGTTTGGTGGAAATGAACCTGTTAGCTTTGTCCATAGTGAAATAGGCTACTTTTGCTCCCTTAACATTAGTTACTTAATATCTTCACAGAGCATTCTGAGTGTTTACATTTCGCTCCTCTTTTAGCCGACATGTAATCAACGCAGGCAAACTTTTAGCAAGCTATTCATACTAAATCAGTTGTCCCTGCCCCTGCCTGGTGCCAGGCCCAACAGATGCAGCTTCAGGCTTGGCAGCCCTGTCTCCCCATCGCCCTGAACCAGCCTTACAACCAACTGAAGAAGGAGGTGAGCAGCATTATGTTGAATGACATGTCAGTTGGCATAATTGCAGGTACTGCAATGCATTGAGGACAGGAATGTGATTCTCCAGTCAGGAAAAATCTCACTTGACACAGAGGCAGCCAATATCAGAGCCTTAAAGGAAGAGATGCAGGCTCTTAGAGATGGATGGGAGTCTCTCCTGTCTGGGTCTGGATGTTGCACCTCAATTTAGCAAGCAACACAGCCACCAGAGGAAAAGGAAGAGATTCCATAATGAGACCTCCCAAGAGGAGACAGCTCAGGACAGTGCAGAAACGGTGTTTCAGAACACAGTGTTTTTTACTGCTGTGGACAACATCATAAGTGACTTGGACACTAGGTTCCACACCACTGCAATAATTGTAGAATAATTTTCTGCTGTTCTGAAAGTTGGGCAGATTAGTGAGGATAAAGTCCCTTCTGTGTGCCAACCACTGATCATGAAGTATTCCAGAGATCTTACACCTGAGTTTCAGGTAAGACACCTACCTGAACACTGTATATGCTGCCACTTTCCCCCCCCCAACTTGTCCCCTCTTGGTCCCCTGAATGCAATTTGTAAGATGCAGCTGCAAAGCATTTTTGGAGAGGTGTGCATTGCTTTACGTATATTTTGCACACTGTCTGTGACTGTTACTGGTGGTGAGAGAGATTTCAGTAAGCTAAAACTGATTTTAAAAAACGATTTGAGGTCCACTATGTCCCAGGACAGGCTTTGCAGTCTTACCATGCTGTCCACTGAAAGTCAGTTTGCTAGAAAGCTGGACTTCAAAGACTTGATCAGTGACTTTGCTAGAAAGAAGGCTCAGACCTGGGCTCTTGGTGAGTAAGGCTGAGCAAGGGCCAGTGATAACTGGCTAAAGTGTATAGCCAGCATAAATCAGACAGACTGGCTATGGATATTGGATCACTACACACATGATGCCCACAGGCTGAGAACAAGACTGAGACCAGACTGAGAACAAGATATATCTCAAAGTAATGGCTGGATTGCCGTAATATTTGTTGTGCACAATCAAGACCCCAAGTGGAAGAAACCTATTGATTTGGTGACCTCTTGACCTTTCCTCTAGCGCCACCATCAGACCTTTTCATTTCTATTTCCATTTTGTTTTCCCATTTCTACTTTTACAGCTGCTTATTTTCTAGTTGGTACGTATACTTAGTTGAGAAATCTGCTGCTGATTTGATTATTTTGTTTGTTATATAATTCTATAGATAATGTTAATTTATTTTGATTGAAGAGTTTAATGTATATTTAAGTTATATTTATTTTGTTATTCATTAATGATAAGATCATTTTCCATTCAAAAATGTTACCATTAAAATTACATTTAGACTGTAAAAGATGGCCTTTAGCACATTTCTTATAGAGGGTATCAGTCTTGCATCAAATAGTGAATTCCACTGTATGCAGAATGTTGCATGCATGTCTACCGAGTGTTATATTGTCACAGTTCACTGTCTGTAAATATCGTACAGTAAATATTGGACTACAAGAGAGTTGCAAGCCTGCAAAGGTAGAGTTATTTAAATATTTGAATGGGTCGATTGGGTTCTGGAGGTGTGTGGTTACAGCAATTGTGCAGAGTTGGTGTGGCCGATGGTGGTGGGGCCCAATGTGATATCTTTTCATGGGGCCCAAAATCCCTGGCGGCGCCCCTGGGGACAGAGGAATGTTTATCTCAACCCCTATTATTTCACACAGAGTGAGTCCATGTAACCTTTTATGTGATTTGTTAAGCAGAACTTTACTCCTGAATTCATTTAGGCTTACCTAAACAAAGGGGCTGAATACTTATACAACAATTATATTTTAGTTATACATAGAATTTTTTATCTTAAAAATAATTCTTCCACTTTGACATTACAGAGTATTTTGTGCATATTGTTGACAAAAAAATGACAATGATTCATTTTAATCCCAATTTGTAACACAATAAAATGTGAAGAAATCCAAGGGGTCTGAATACTTTTGATCAAATCAAATGTAATTTGTCACATGCGCCGAATACAACAGGTGTAGACCTTACAATGAAATGTTTGCTTACAAGCCCTTAACCAACATGCAGTTTTAAGAAAATACCTAAAAAAGTAAGAGATAAAGTATCAAATAATTAAAGAGCAGCAGTAAAATAACAATAGCGAGGCTATATACAGGGGGTACCGGTACAGAGTCAATGTGCGGGGGCACCGATGTCGAGGTAATTGAGGTTATATGAACATATAGGTAGAGTTATTAAAGTGACTGCATAGATAATAACAGAGAGTAGCAGCAGCAGCATAGAGAAGAGGGGGCAATGCAAAAAGTCTGGGTAACCATTTGATTAGATGTTCAGGAGTCTTATGGCTTTGATGTCATAAATGTATCGTTTGTATATTTCTTTATTAGAAATGTAGTTATTTGTTACAGTTACATTTGACTTTGTAAAACCTATCAGTACTACTTATTTCTCTGAGAGGGAGGCGGATGAATATCATTTAGCAAAAATATATAAAATATTTGTCTCTCTGAAATGAAACCATTAAGTGATAGATTGTCTGTCATTGAACAACCCCATGCCATGATTAGATAGTGACAAACAAAACCATTCTCTTTCATAATTTATTTTAACAATAAAAGCTAATTTACCAGCATTTCTGAAAAGGGATATATAACACTTTGGAATGATATTCTTTAAGTCTTCACATTCCCAACAAGTTACAGGAAGTTCAATGACAACTGAGATTACATACAAGTCTTATGATGGTGTCAACGCTGGATCAGCATATCTTTAAAATAAAGTATAACAATAATCAGGTTTCCATCCAACCTTTTTATGTGAGTAAAGTATGTAGGACAAAAAAATGTCACGACAGGACTGATGGAAACAGCAAATTTGTCAACAAACTTTTCAAAAGTCGCCAAAACAAAATACGCAAGACAAAGTGGGATCTTTTAGTGTCTGTACAATGAATGCTAGAAATGGCGGTAGAAATGTTTTATGCGCAAATATTGATATAATAACCAACTTAGAGTCACACGATTACACTGGATGTTTCTCAAAATGCATACTACCGTTCTCCGGGCACGCAGATTGGAGCATGGGAGGGTCAGAGTATGAGTCCAAATGAAAGTATGCGAAACGGAGCAAGGAGGACACTTCTCGAATGCGTACTCCGTTTGTACATATTTTGAAGTATGCATCAATGCAAGCTTCAACGGAAAGTATGCAAAGAAATATGATGCAACAATGTAAAAAATTACATTTTCTTGAAATCAATGTCGGGCATTCATTTGAGCTGAAGTGAGAGAAAATACACAACTTCGTAATTAAATGTTGCCTTTTCCAATGGAGGCTGCTGAGGGGAGGACGGCTCATAATAATGACTGACTAATGGAATGGCATCAAACAATGTGTTTGATGTATTTGATACCATTCCACTGATTCCGCTCCAGCCATTACCACGAGCCCGTCCTCCCCAATTAAGTTGCCACCAATCTCACATGTTGCCTGACTACAATATTTTATCTTGATACGTTAATAAATACATGCCGTACCTAGCTAATAATTATGAAGTAAAAGGTTTGCTTTGTGTATTTCTTGTTTGGTCTCTATTGTTGCCATTGTCCTGGCTGGTAGAAGGTTCAGTGAATGGGGAGGGGAAGCGTGAGGTAATACAGTAAGGGGAGTGCTTCTCAAATGTCATGTTTTATGCGTCCTCCACACTCTCATCCTCACAAGAACGTACTCAAGAGAACGTCCTCGGAGAATGCACTTGGAGCATGAGAGTGTGGAGCACGGTAGTATGCATATTGAGAAACAACTATATGTTGTGAATGTTGTGTGGTTGTCCCACTACGACTCGGGAAAGCACGCAGTTTATTAGGCTACAGACGATATCAATTATGATGAACTTCACAGGGAGGTGAAAGTGCACGGTGATGAGCTTGATGTTCCTTTCCAATAAATATTGAGTGTTTTATTCTGGTGACATGATGATCGATGCCTGGCTGCCGTTTGACGGATAAAAAATAATCTTGCTATTTTGTCCTTGATCATCTCATCATGTAGGCTATAACCGCACTGTATATGCAAACTGTTGGCTAGAGCGCGCATGCCAAGACCAAAGTGAGCACATTTGCTATATAACGCAACATTTTCTGTAACAAAATCATCAGTAGAGTTGAAAATGCGATGGTAAACCATTTAACTTGCATTTTTTATTCGGTACATGGGAATTTAACAGCAAAAGTAATTTTTTATGTGCACTATGTCATCACGCACAGCCTTTTATCCACAACAAGTCAATTTGATGGAAACATCTCTGCGGATTTTGGAATATTCACATGAAAATCTCGCCAATTGGATGGAAACTTAGCTATTGTTATATACTGCATGGAAAAGTGATTCCACTGCTAATGTGATACCAAGCAGATAATGTTATGAGGTAATCTCCATGATTATGTTTGGTGGTGTGTATGTGGCAACATTTTAGTACATTTCTTTGAACCTTTATTTAACTAGGCAAGTAAGTTAAGAACAAATTCTTATTTACAATGACGGCCTACACCGGCCAAACCCAGACGACGTTGGGCCAATTGTGTGCCGCCCTATGGGACTCCCAATCACAGCCAGTTGTGATGCAGCCTGGAATTGAACAAGAGTGTCTGTACTAACGCCTCGTGCACTGAGATGCAGTGCCTTAGACCGCTGCGCCACTCAGGAGTTAGATGACTATGCGAGCATGGTGGTGATGGCTGTAACAGAGATACAGTATTTAGTGCAGAGGGTTTGAACCTGGCTGACATTATTACTCCTGTTGTTAACAGAATGTCAGCACCCTCACCGCGTAATTTTCATCCTTAGGATCACTGTGTGTTTTCCAACATTGGCTGTCTCCCCGACAAACTGGTCATTTATAAAAGTCTGTCTGATTTCTGCTGGCTATACACTTTACAAGCACACAGCGCTTGCATATCAAAGGGGAGAGATGGGGGAGAAAAGGGCAAATGTATAAATCAAGTTTCATCCAGGATTTTTGCTCACCTTGCGGAAAGAAAAAAACCCATCTGTCTCAGCCATTCCTGAAGTTTAAATGAGATACTGTATGGGAAAACTCAGAGGCTCACACCAAGAGTTAAAGGGGCAGTCAGCAGTAGCTTCATCAATTTTTGGACTTATAAATGAATGATACAGTAGGCCTATATACCCATTGATTATTGAATAATATAACTTTTAAATGCCTAATGAGCTTAGTTAAACTGTCAAACCCCATCAGAACCCAAAATATAAGCTTGTTTTACTCCAACATTGTAAATGTAAACAAACACTGTAAAGCATCAAAACATGCTTAAAACTAAAGTTTTGATATCTTGGATGGTCAGTCCTTTCCTTGCATCCATAGCTCTGTCTATGCATTTGAGAGTGGTTACATTTCTCTAGGTCCTTCCCTCAGCTTTTTGCCAAAATAGAGGTGGGGTGCCCACATTGTTATTGTTTCAACTCAGGATTTCCCCTTTAAGGACGGCTACATCCTCGGAATCAGTCAATTTAAGTTCCACCAAGGTGTGAATTAAGTCCTTATATCATATAAATCCAATCAATTGTATACAGTAGCAAGCTGACGTCATTGTTTCATCTGAGGTACATACATATTTTCACAGGCCATGCTCAACTGCATAAACTACTTTCATACTTCATTTTAAGCCTTGATAAACACCCATCCATGACGATAATTGTGGCAAACAGTGGGACTGTGTGTGTGTGTGTGTGTGTGTGTGTGTGTGTGTGTGTGTTCAGTCACTGTGTTTATTTCAGGTGGGCAGCCTCAGTGAGTCACTGACCCCTCCCCCCCTCCTCAGAAACAAAGTCCATCATCAGCACCTTCCTGCTCACTTTGTTACCAGGCCAATAGCCCGTGATGATGTCATGAGGGCCGCCTTCTGTGTGTGCTAAATAATTGATATAATTAGAATCCCATAATGTCACCTTGAGCCCCTTCAATATTTGATGAAGCACTTCCCTCCCATCGCGCCAGCCTGAGACGGACTTTAGAGCCATTGTAAAACTTGCATTAAGGGGCTACAGACCCCCACAGAGCACAACCATAAATCCTCTCTCTCTCTTCCCTCTCTCTCACTCATGTTTATCTTCCTGTGCGTCCAAGTGAGCCGAGGGTCTCTCTGAGTGAGGGTTACTCACTCTCGCTCTTAAACACTAGCGCTCACACATTCACCCGCTCTCTGTGTTACTTTCGCTTGCGCTAAAATAGTTCTAGTGCTAGCCCACCCTTTCCCCATAGCTCTTGCACTTTCCCTTGCCCTTAAACACTCCCGCTCACACACCCTCTCTGTTACTTCTGCAGTACTTACACATTGTCTCTCTCTCTCTCTAAGTACTTGTGAAAGGAAAACAGTGATGTTGTCCAATGCTGAGCCAGAGCCCGTGTGTTGTGGATACAACAAATAAGCTTATTGACCAATTAGGACTTGAATATGACACCACGTCACTTAATAATTTAACATGTACATTATTTTTTACATAGTGATTACACGCTCACTCGTATTTCAATTGTTAGTGATTCAATGGTACTTATACAACAGGTGGGTCTAATCCTGAATGCTGATTGGTCGAAACCGCATTCCAGGCGATGTCTATTCCGCAAGTTACCACCGGCTAAATCTATGACGTTAAAATGCATATTTACTCTGTTCCATCTGACTGCACAATCCACTGTCTCATCAACCCAGCCAGGCAATTTATGAACTTGATCTCCACTATAAAAAGCATCTAGACATAGTCTCACATTTCTTTTAGATTAACATATCGTTTTCAACAGTGGAGATTTGTATAAACCTTGCTGTCTGTCTCTCTGACATTTGCAACATTGTTTCAATATTCAAATTCGATCTCCAACTTTCCCATAGTAATGAACGTGTCGGGAGTCGGGACGAAACAGACAGGCAGGCACCGTTTCTCAGGCAGTCGAAATCATGAATCAGATGGCATCAATTTTATAGCTGTATACAAAGAAATGTCAATTGAAAAAAGGAAAAACAAAATGAAGTGCGGCTACTTACAGTCTTTCCAGCTTCAGTTTAAAGTGATTGTGTTAGCTGTGTTGTTGGCTAGCTCTTCTGAACAACGGTGTCCTTACGAGTGAGCACATTTTGCTATGCCAGGCGAAATCACGCCTCATTAGCTCAGGACCCAGTTGCACAGGGCGGGGTCGAGACCCAGGGTCTCGAGCTTAATGACGAGTTTGGAGGGTACTATGGTGTTAAATGCTGAGCTGTAGTCAATGAACACCATTCTTACATAGGTATTCCTCTTGTCCAGATGGGTTAGGGCAGTGTGATTGCGTCATCTGTGGACCTATTGGGGCGTAAGCAAATTGGAGTGGGTCTAGGGTATCAGGTAGGGTGGAGGTGATATGATCCTTGACTAGTCTCTCAAAGCACTTCATGATGACAGAAGTGAGTGCTACGGGGCGATAGTCGTTTAGTCCAGTTACCTTAGCTTTCTTGGGAACAGGAACAATGGTGGCCCTCTTGAAGCATGTGAGAACAGCAGACTGGGATTGTTTGAATATGTCCGTAAACACACCAGCCAGCTGGTCTGCGCATGCTCTGAGGACGCGGCTAGGGATGCCGTCTGGGCCGGCAGCCTTGCGAGGGTTAACACGTTTAAATGTTTTACTCACGTTGGCTGCGGTGAAGGGGAGCCCGCAGGTTTTGGTAGCGGGCCGTGTCGGTGACACTGTATTGTCCTCAAAGCGAGCAAAGAAGTTGCTTAGTTTGTCTGGGAGCAAGACATTAGGGTCCGCGACGGGGCTGGTTTCCTTTTTGTAGTCCGTGATTGACTGAAGACATATACCTCTCTGTCTTTGTCTCTATACTGACGTTTACCTTTTCTGATTGCCTTGCGGAGAGAATAGCTTCGTGTTTGTATTCGGTCATGTTTCCAGTCACTTTGCCCTGATTAAAAGTAGTGGTTTGTGCTTTCAGATTTGCGTGAATGCTGGCATCAATCCACGGTTTCTGGTTGGGGAAGGTTTTGACGTGACTGTAAGTTAGCCATAGTTGGCTAGCTTGCAAGCAAGGGATAAGAACTTTGCCAGCCAGTATGGCAATGAAACATTTAGAATGAACGACTGGGTCGCGTCCATAGATTTAGACAGTGCTTAATTTGAGCCGGATCCATCCGGTACCTCTACATGAAAAATAAAATCACTATTTACAATGAGAAAATTAGAATAAAAGTGATCAGAGTTCATTCGATTTGCCTCCTCATGAATTATCCTGCCCCTTATAAAAACATATTGTGGAAATGTAGATTTTTATCCGCATCTGATATCCTAAGAATGAATTCCTTTTGGGCAGGAATGGTTTGCGCAACATTATAGCCTATGTTTGAGATCAACGCTTGGCCGTTGCTGTAGTGAGCGAGAGAATCGCGCCTGTGTCTCACTAGAACTAAAGTGAGATTCACTTTCTATGATCTCTCTCCCTCTCTCTACTAGACATGAGCCTGCAACTCTCCTCTCTCCAGCGTTGCACTTCATAACTTATTTCCTTGTAAAATCATAGCTGCGGGAAGGGTGCTGGAGGAGCTGCAGCACCCCTGATTAATTGAAATACATTTTCCAAAGTTATAGAATTACTGCTGTCTGTTCAGAAAGGAATGAAATAATTCAGTATACTACACCAGGAGAAGGCCTATAATTTAGCCACAGAGGACAAATTGCATCTTTTAAAAAATAGCCTAGCTGTGGATTGTGTTTATGTAGCCCAATCACAAGGCATATAGCCTGGGAACGGGCTGCAAATCTGTCAGTGAACAGCATGCAGCCAGAATTAGACTTTCGCAATATTTAAAATACAACCGCAGGAAAACACAGGTTGGAAAGCAAATGGCTCCTGCTTAAAAGAGAAGCCTTTAATCTTACAGTAGGCTTCCACAATATTTTATCAGCTTCCAAATAGGCATATTGATTAAACATTGTTTTATAAACTTAAACAAGAGAGGCTTTTGGCACGAGAGTATAGGTCATCGCCTGTGAGTGAGCTGTGCATCATTGGGTAAGTCAGTGAAAGTGGAGAGCATTTCTATGACTATAATTTCCTCCTCATATTGTACAATATGTGTCAACACACCTAGGCTTAGGCTATTGATGGATTCAAGACAAGGTTGGTTTTATTAATCTCAGATTTTCAGTTTGTCAGTGTCAAAGTAGCCTGTCATTTCCATCATTTGTGTGGTATTAAAAAAGATTCTGCTAAAGTCTCCAGTCATTGTCACGCCTGCTCCCGCTCCCCCTCTCTGGCACTCGAGGGCACCAGGCTGCTTCACGTTGTTGATTGCCCCCTCTATATCTGTCTGTTCCTCAGTTTTGTTCCCCCGTGTCAGCATTATTGTTGTAACGTCGTTTTGTGCCACCGCCGATGGAACCTGGGGTGCCCCAGCTGGCTCGTCGGGCTTCCACACCTTAGCTGGCTCGAAAGGTTTCCTTGCCTCGGTTGGCTCGGCAGGCTCCCATCCCACGTCATGCCTCAGCCGACTCGTCGGGCTCCTACGCCTCAGTCGGCTCATCAGGCTCCCGTCCCACGTCATGCCTCAGCCGGCCCGTCAGGCTCCCATGCCTCAGCTGGCTTGTCAGGCTTCTACGCCTCAGCTGGCTAGTCCAGCGCCCATGCCTTGACCGGCCCTCTCGCACTCACTTTTTGTTCCGGCACCTCCAGATTTACAACTTATGCACTGGATTTCGAACAAAAAGACTTAATGACTGGGCTGCGTTACTACCAGCCGCCTTGGGAAGCAACCCTAGATTTGTGTATGGACTATATCTCATGTAAGGATGAAATAGTATGAATACATTTATAAAAATAACATTTTTATTAACAATATGTCAATTATTATTTGAATATGATGGTAACCCTTGTATAAAACTGATAATGCCCGAGAAGCCAGTGTTTGAAGAATATATTGGCACGGTTTTCTGGTCTACGGCGAACAACACCTGTGCCAATATATCCTCCAAACACCAGCTTCTTGAGTATTGTCACATAAGTAAGGTGCGCTAGCAGAGGGCCAGTCAACCCATTTACCTGTGACTGTACTCATGATACAGCATATTAAAATAACAATGAATTAAAATAACAATGAATTACATATTATCATTAAAATATTATTTTGATAAGTCAATTCATACAATTTCATTCTTCCACCAGGAGATATAGTCCAGCCAAAAATCTGGTCGTTAGATCTTTTGGTTATGTTGCTACAGACGTGCCCCAGTCGTTAAGGCTTTTTGCATAGTTCTATTAAAAAGGACTTGTCGTCCGTTCTAAACATAATGGTTGCTCTGCAGGCTGGATAACGTTCTTGTCACTAGCTACCCATAAAACCTAGCGGTCAAGCAGGGAAATGGATCCAATTGTTTTTCCACCATTCATTTTTCCCATAGGGAAGGCTTGCCCTGGCGTGACGTTTTAATAACCATGTAAATCTCTCGGACAAGGTGACTTTAATCAATAAATTTGGTTCTATTTACTCTCAGATTCTAAAATTCTAATTTGCATCAAAGTACACATCATGCAAGACTACAAATCACTACAAGTTCCTGCACGTCATCTCTAGCTGACACCTTTGCTAACAGGTATTGTGTCAATTTAAATCTTGCGCAAGACAGTTCACAGAATTGTCAATTCAAAGAAATGTAGCCAATTTATTCATTACTAAGTTTAGCTAACAGTAGATAGTCCAGAGATTTTTACCTTTACCTCAATTCGGCAGTCACATCCAGATCATCATGGTATTTGTAGTTCTTTATGATAGCCACATTAGCAGCTAATTAGCATTTCATTTTTGGCTGTGTTTCATTTAGGTAAGCCTAAACGAAACACTTTCCAATTTTCCTGCCAATCAGTGTTTCTAAAATCCCCTATGGGAAAATGGAAAATCGATTGGAACCATATCCTTGTTTAACCGCTAAGTTTTATGGGTATTATGACTCATACTGTGGTACTCTATACAGCATGGCTTGGAAAGCTGCTAGTCCAATCAGCTGAGCCGGCTCCAGGCATAACTCCCCAAAAAATGTACAATATTTTTTTTATTTTGGGGGGGTCTCAAGTCAGGGTCTCAACTTACTGTTGAAAGTTAGAATAGTAGAATACACAAGGTGTAAGTTCGAAATGTGGTTGTGCACCAGCAGTTTTTTACTTGTTTTGTCAGTCCCTGACAGTCACTCAATAAGCCATGTCAGCTAACAACGTTTTAGATTAGTAAATTCATTTAGCCAGTTATCTAAACTTGTAGTAATGATAGCCAAATACCAACTTGGCACACAGGGCAAAATGGGTCAAATTGAAGGACATTTTCCTGCCAATCAGCATCCAGGATCCAAGCAACCAGTAATATAAAGGGAAATAATTCACCCTCTAAAATGCCCCTTCAAGCCAATTAGAAACAAGTATTCAACAATGCCATGGAATAAATATCAAATAATGTATTTTGAATGGCTTAAAAGCCTTCCCCTTCCCCACATCCTTTCTTTCTTTTTTCTTTCCCTCCCTTTTTTTGACACCCTCGCACCTCTCTTTTCAGGTACACAGTCTGTACATGGTTCACACACACACAACCTCAGCGACGTCACCACATACACACACACACACATGGACAGGAAGTTCCTGTGACCCCCAGTTTCTCTAATCAAACCAGTGAGCACCTGCTCATGTGGAGTGGAGAGGTGAGCCAAGCCTCTCTGCATCCTAGAATGACATGACCTCCATATAACCTGTTACCTCAACTGAGCCTGCTTATCACTGTAACACACTCTGCTGCTGGACCTCTCATGTCATACATGGCCTACACTGACACCTCACTGATCTAACAATCACCTTTAGACATGGGACAGCAGGGCCAAGCACTGGCAAGGTTTTACACCACGCATAATCTCCTGTTAAGTAACACTAGCACCTGTTTATACCTGGTTCTAACATGCATCCTTTGTCCTGATCTTGTCCACATCCTCTGATTGTGTACACATCTTTTGACAATTAGGTGTAGACATCTTTTGACAATTAGGTGTAGACAATCAAAAGACACGTTGTGATCTGATTGTGATCAGATCTTGCTGCCCACCTCCGGAGGTAGTCAGGCAGGCATTGTCTCTGGATATCTTACAAATGTAGATGGATCTGGAGAGTAAAACCATTTTAATCATCTTTATTCCACCCTCTAAAATCATTGACAGGTGGCAACATTGACTTATGTAATCAATATATGTCAAAATAAATGTAATTGTGAAAACATTTCGGTCAAATAACTTGCATACAGGGAGGGACCAGGAAATCTGATCACAATGCAGACACAGTAGATGGATAAGATACATTTTAATACCATGTGTGGACGCATGTCTGAAAATGTGGGCGCAGTCATAATGTGTACAAGATCAGGACACATATTAGCACCGGGTATTCTGGGTTTATGAGTGGCATAGATCTCTCTGTGTCAGAAGTCCATGTTCCATAGTAGGCCAGGCCAGTGCAAAGAGCGTCTGAAAGAGAGAGAAAAAAAGGAGAAGGAGACAGAGAGTGTGAGAGATAGTGTGTGTGTGTGAGAGAGAGTGAGAGAGAGAGAGAGAGAGAGAGAGAGGCATATAAAGGGCAGAGGTAGAGATAGAAAGAAATGGAGAGTGTGACGAAGAGGGAGAGAACAAGAATGAGAGCCCCAGAGAGGAATGCAGTGCAACAGGGTGGAGTTAGCAGTGCTTCTACTCCTCTGTAGGGCTCTCCCGTGGGAACAGGCCTGGGATCAGCCTGGGGATTTCAGAGGCCATTCATCATAATGGAAACACTTAGAACACATGCAAGCAAAGCTCCAGTAATCCACTAGGCCAGGCCAGGCAGCGTTTCTCTGGCAGACCCCTAGCGTTCCACGACACTGAAACATCTGGCCGGAGAGAAGTACACCACGGCCATGGCAACAACATCGTTTAGCCTTGGGAGTCCCCTGGGCGTTGGGCCCAGCCCGCTCCACCCTACCCAGCATGCCACAGGACTTTCCCCCAATGTATTACCACTATAGGGTTAGGATTAGGGTTAGGGTTAGACCAATGATGTATATAAACCCTGGATGTCTGATGTATTGGCCATTGAGAGGCTTTTTAGCCACCGGTGGGCCATATTGGAAGTCCCCAGTAGGAGCAGTCCTCCAAAGGAATTAATGGAATTCTACAGTATTTCAATGACATGTATTTGAGTATTTTGTTGTTCTAATGGGGTCAGTAACATTATTAATAAAAATATATATACTTTCAGGAAGATGTTTTTTTTATTTTTTCATTTGTATTTTTAGCTCACATAATCTAATTTAAAAGTAGGCATTAAGGTGTCTGTAATAGAATAAACGTGGCAAAAACCTATGTAGACATTAGTAAATGCATTTCTATAGCTTCCAAAATATTTTTTACAACAGTGGTGGAGTGCGAAGATGGAGGCATGGTGGCTTCAACACAGCGCCCCTATCAGTCATCTAATGTATACATGTACATGTACATATATAATATATATATATATATATATATATATATATATATATATACTGCTCAAAACACTTAAACAACACATCCTAGATCTGAATGAAAGAAATTATCTTCATTAAATGCTTTTTTCTTTACATAGTTGAATGTGCTGACAACAAAATCACACAAAAATAATCAATGGAAATCCAATTTATCAACCCATGGAGGTCTGGATTTGGAGTCACACTCAAAATTAAAGTGGAAAACCACACTACAGGCTGATCCAACGTTGATGTAATGTCCTTAAAACAAGTCAAAATGAGGCTCAGTAGTGTGTGTGGCCTCCACGTGCCTGTATGACCTCCCTACAACGCCTGGGCATGCTCCTGATGAGGTGGCGGGTGGTCTCCTGAGGGATCTCCTCCCAGACCTGGACTAAAGCATCCGCCAACTCCTGGACAGTCTGTGGTGCAACGTGGCATTGGTGGATGGAGCGAGACATGATGTCCCAGATGTGCTCAATTGGATTCAGGTCTGGGGAACGGGCGGCCCAGTCCATAGCATCAATGCCTTCCTCTTGCAGGAACTGCTGACACACTCCAGCCACATGAGGTCTAGCATTGTCTTGCATTAGGAGGAACCCAGGGCCAACCGCACCAGCATATGGTCTCACAAGGGGTCTGAGGATCTCATCTCGGTACCCAATGGCAGTCAGGCTACCTCTGGCGAGCACATGGAGGGCTGTGCGGCCCCCCAAAGAAATGCCACCCCACACCATGACTGACCCACTGCCAAACCGGTCATGCTGGAGGATGTTGCAGGCAGCAGAACGTTCTCCACGGCGTCTCCAGACTCTGGCACGTCTGTCACGTGCTCAGTGTGAACCTGCTTTCATCTGTGAAGAGCACAGGGCACCAGTGGCGAATTTGCCAATCTTGGTGTTCTCTGGCAAATGTCAAACGTCCTGCACGGTGTTGGGCTGTAAGCACAACCCCCACCTGTGGACATCGGGCCCTCATACCACCCTCATGGAGTCTGTTTCTGACCGTTTGAGTAGACACATGCACATTTGTGGCCTGCTGGAGGTCATTTTGCAGGGCTCTGGCAGTGCTCCTCCTTGCACAAAGGCGGAGGTAGCGGTCCTGCTGCTGGGTTGTTGCCCTCCTACGACCTCCTCCACGTCTCGTGATGTACTGGCCTGTCTCCTGGTAGCGCCTCCATGCTCTGGACACTACGCTGACAGACACAGCAAACCTTCTTGCCACAGCTCGCATTGATGTGCCATCCTGGATGAGCTGCACTACCACTTGTGTGGGTTGTAGACTCCGTCTCATGCTACCACTAGAGTGAAAGCACCGCCAGCATTCAAAAGTGACCAAAACATCAGCCAGGAAGCATAGAAACTGAGAAGTGGTCTGTGGTCCCCACCTGCAGAACCACTCCTTTATTGGGGGTGTCTTGCTAATTGCCTATAATTTCCACCTGTTGTCTATTCCATTTGCACAACAGCATGTGGAATTTATTGTCAATCAGTGTTGCTTCCTAAGTGGACAGTTTGATTTCACAGAAGTGTGATTGACTTGGAGTTACATTGTGTTGTTTAAGTGTTCCCTTTATTTTTTTGAGCAGTGTATATATATATAAACTCAGCAAAAAAAGAAACATCCCTTTTTCAGGACCCTGTCTTTCAATGATAATTCGTTAAAATCCAAATAACTTCACAGATCTTCATTGCAAAGGGTTTAAACACTGTTTCCATTGCTTGTTCAATGAACCATAAACAATTAATGAACATGCACCTGTGGAATGGTCGTTAAGACACTAACAGTTTACAGACGGTAGGCAATTAAGGTCACAGTTATGAAAACTTAGGACACTAAAGAGGCCTTTCGTATGACTCTGAAAAACACCAAAACAAAGATGCCCAGGGTCCCTGCTCATCTGCATGAATGTGCCTTAGGCATGCTGCAAGGAGGCATAAGGACTGCAGATGTGGCCTGGGCAATGAATTGCAATGTCCGTACTGTGAGACGCCTAAGACAGTGCTACAGGGAGACAGGACGGACAGCTGATTGTCCTCACAGTGGCAGACCACGTGTAACAACACCTGCACAGGATCGGTACATCCGAACATCACACCTGCGGGACAGGTACAGGATAGCAACAACAACTGCCCGAGTTACACCAGGAACGCACAATCCCTCCATCAGTGCTCAGACTGTCCGCAATAGGCTAAGGCAGGTCCTCACCAGACATCACCGGCAACAACGTCGCCTGTGGGCACAAACACACCATCGCTGGACCAGACAGGACTGGCAAAAAGTGCTCTTCACTGACGAGTCGTGGTTTTGTCTCACCAGTGGTGATGGTCAGATTCGTGTTTTCATCGAAGGAATGAGCGTTCCACAGAGGCCTGAACTCTGGAGCGGGATCGATTTGGAGGTGGAGGGCCTGTCATGGTCTGGGGCAGTGTGTCACAGCATCATTGGACTGAGCTTGTTGTCATTGCAGGCAATATCAACGCTGTGCGTTACAGGGAAGACATCCTCCTCCCTCATGTGGTACCCTTCCTGCAGGCTCATCCTGACATGACCCTCCAGTATGACAATGCCACCAGCCATACTGCTCGTTCTGTGTGTGATTTCCTACAAGACAGGAATATCAGTGTTCTGCCATGGCCAGCGAAGAGCCTGGATCTCAATCCCTGGAGCACGTCAGGGACCTGTTGGATCGGAGGGTAAGGGCTAGGGCCATTCCCCCTAGAAATGTCTGGGAACTTGCAGGTGCCTTGGTGGAAGAGTGGGGTAACATCTCACAGCAAGAACTGGCAAATCTGGTGCAGTCCATGAGGAGGAGGTGAATTGCAGTACTTAATGCAGCTGGAGGCCACACCAGATACTGACTGTTACTTTTATTTTTAACCCCCCCCCCCCCCCTTGTTCAGGGACACATTATTCAATTTCTGTTAGTCACATGTCTGTGGAACTTGTTCTGTTTATGTCTCAGTTGTTGAATCTTGTTATGTTCATACAAATATTTACACATGTTCAGTTTGCTGAAAATTAACGCAGTTGACAGTGAGAGGATGTTTCTTTTTTTGCTGAGTTTATATTGCTCCCGAGTGTCGCAGTGGTCTAAGGCAATGCATCTCAGTGCAAGAGGCGTCACTGCTGTCCCTGGTTTTAATCCAGGCTGCATCACATCTGGCCGTGATTGGGAGTCCCATAGGACGGCGCACAATTGGCCCAGCGTCGTCCGGGTTTGGCCGGGGTAGGCCGTCATTGTAAATAAGAATTTGTTCTTAACTGACTTGCCTAGTTAAATAAAGGTTAAATGAAAAAATATATACATTACCGTTTAAATGTCCTTGTTTTTGAAAAAAAAAAAAAGCAGCATTTTTTTACCATTAAAATAACATAAAATTGATCAGAAATATAGTGTAGACATTGTTAGTGTTGAAAATTATTATTGTAGCTGGAAACGGCTGATTCTTTATGGAATATCTACATAGGTGTACAGAGGCCCATTATCAGCAACCTTCCTAGAACGCCAGTATCCGAAGTCGCCTCCTCACTGTTGACGTTGAGACTGGTGTATTGCAGGTAATATTTAATGAAGCTGCCAGTTGAGGACTTGTGAGGCGTCTGTTTCTCATATTAGACAATCTAATGTACTTGTCCTCTTGCTCAGTTGTGCACAGTGGCCTCCCACTCCTCTTTCTATTCTGGTTAGCGCCAGTTTGCGCTGTTCTGTGAAGGGAGTAGTACACAGCGTTGTATGAGATCTTCAGTTTCTTGGCAATTTCTCACATGGAATAGCCTTCATTTCTTAGAACAAGAATAGACTGTTGAGTTTCAGATGCTGATGCTCCAGATACTCAACTAGTCTTTAATCAGAACAACAGTTTTCAGCTGTGCTAACCTAATTGCAAAAGGGTTTCCTAATGATAAATTTGCCTTTTAAAATGATAAACTTGGATTAGCTAACACAGCGTGCCATTGGAACACAGGAGTGATGGTTGCTGATAATGGGCCTCTGTATGCCTATGTAGATATTCCATAAAAAATCTGCTGTTTCCAGCTACAATACTCATTTACAACATAAACAATGTCTACACTGTATTTCTGATCAATTTGATGTTATATTAATGGACAAAAAAATTGCTTTTCTTTCAAAAACAAGGACATTTCTAAGTGACCACAAACTTTTGAACGGTAGTGTATATATAAATATTTGGGTTAGAATGGTAATTTTTTTCAATTCAGTATTTAACCTTTATTTAACTAGGCAAGTCAGTTAAGGACAAATTCTTATTTACAATGACGGCCAAACCCGGATGACGCTGGGTCAATTGTGCTCGTTTCTATGGGACTCCCAATCACGGCCAGTTGTGATACAGGCTGCAATCGAACCAGGGTCTGTGGTAACGCCTCAAGCACTGAGATGCAGTGCCTTAGACCGCTGTGCCACTCAGGATTACATCGTACTTACATGAGTAGTGCTAACCTTAACCCTAATTTTGGCATGGTCCGAGAGCTGTGAGTGTAGGAGAATTAGGAGAGAAGATGCTTCAACTAGTCAGTCATGATATCCATTGGAATCTGAGAGGCTGCATAGTTTCTGACTAAGCTAGGCTCTTGATGGAAAATAAACGACACTAGTTTGATTATTGTTGCTTGTAATGCTTGTCATGGCATAATGCTTGAAATGCTTGCATTTTTCTCTGGACATCTCCTCTGATCCCAAGTCTCTCTCTTTTAAGGTCTTGCTCGCTCTCTCTCTCTCTCGCTCTCTCTCAGACATATACATGCATATTCATACACATGCACACACATACACACACGCACGCACACACAAACACATATACACACACACACACACACACATGTTTCCAGGTATTGCCAGGCCCCTGCATTGCTCTCTGCTGTGCAGGGATAGTAGTGAAGGTCCTCTGTATACAGACTTCAGAGCTCAGCTCAAGATTTCCATTCATTTCTGTGTGTTGCTGTTGTACCTGGGCCAACGGAACAGTGTGTGACCACTGCATGTCCGTTTCAGCTTTTCCTTGACGGCCTAAGTTAACCCTGTGAGATCCAAGGACAGATCCAAACGAGGAAAAATATATTACCCTTCGGAAATACTTGCTACAGGCCTCTGATTATGAAAATAATCTGTTTTTTGAATTTCAAGTTTGTAGAACAGTTTTCTGGAAATGTTGCAAAAATGCGACATTGGGCTGGCATCAGTGGTAGGGAAATGATGTGGTAAAAAAAACTGTACAATTCAATTAAAATCACATCAAAATGGGTCAAAGCATTTACATGTGATGGAAAATATTGTCTAACGATATATACATCTGAAATTAAGTCCCATTTGGTCTATTATCTTTTAATATATTATTTTTCTTGTCAGTTTTTTTTTTTATATGTGGAGGGGACAACAAAGTTACTCTTGAAGTATTTGGTTGTCCATATTTGCAGAATTTGGAAGGAGATCAATCTCTCTAAATTGTCTATCAATATATGAATGTGGCCTAATGTCTCAGTTTGGCAACCTTTTAATTGGATACTTCAGGATTTTGGCAATGAAGCCCTGTATCTACTTCCCCAGAGTCAGATGGACTCATGGCTACCATTTTCTCTGCATACAGTATGAAGGAAGTTAGGGGTAGTTTTGCGAACCAATGCTAACGAGTATTAGCGCAATGACTAGAAGTCTATGGTATCTACTATCATTGCGTTAACGCTAGTAAGTAATTACGCTGACGCAAGTCAGCAACTTCTTTCAAACTGCAAACGCAACATTAGACTTAAATGGATACTTCAGGATTTTGGCCATTAAGCCATTTATCTACTTTCCAAGAGTCAAATGAACTCATGGATACAATTGTTTTGTCTGTGCATCCAGTATGAAAGAAGTTAGAGATCATTTTGGGAGCCAATGCTAACTAGCGTTAGCGCAATGACTGGAAGTCTATGGTATGTAGTATAGTATAAATATACAGTACCAGTCAAAAGTTTGGACACACCTACTCATTCAAGGGTTTTTCTTTATTTTTACTATTTTCTACATTGTAGAATAATAGTGAAGACATCAAAACTAAGAAATAACACATGGAATCATGTAGTAACCAAAAAAGTGTTAAACAAACCAAAATATATATTTTTATTTGAGATTCTTCAAAGTAGCCACCCTTTGCCTTGATGACAGCTTTGCACACTCTTGGCACTCTTTATGTGGTCGTCATCTGGAATGCATTTCAATTAACAGGTGTGCCTTGTTAAAAGTAAATTTGTGGAATTTGTTTCCATCTTAATGTGTTTGAGCCAATCACTTGTGTTGTGACAAGGTGGTATACAGAAGATAGCCCTATTTCATAAAAGACCAAGTCCATATGTTACCCAATTCAGGAAACTAGGTGTATGTCGCAAGTCAAGACTTCACAGGTTGCCGTTTGAACGTAAACATTTTTTTTTATCAAAATGCGTTTTTTGGCAGAAATGCCTTCTCGAACATGTGAACTTTCATGTGCCTTAATAACAAACATTTATGCCATCTGCAAATACGAATAAAGTTGATAAATTACAAGCCTAGTTGGTTGAAATTACAAGCCTAGTTGGTTTAGCCAAAGAAAAAGTGAGGAACCTTCCCGCTAGCCATGATTAGCTGAGATAATGAGTGGGCTGGACATGACAAGAGATGAGTTTCAGATTGGTCTGCAGTGTAGCATCTTGTGTCTATTTATAAAATGAGCTGGTGTTATGCGTAGATAATCCTTTCTACAGCAGTTTTTTCGAAATATATAACGTTAGTCATGGAGAACTGCAAATATGTTGCTACTGCTCTCAATAACATTGCTGCCCTGAATTTATCAGGCGCTATTGACAAAAGTCAGTGGATTGGGCCATGCTGACTCTGGACGAAGTTGACCGAGTTTTGAAATCAGTGGAACACAACAACAGCACAAACAAGCTGTGCAAACTAAACGGAAACAACACAGGACGTCTTATTTAATAAAAGGGTTTGCAGTCTGCTGTGAAGCTTTCATCCATGTTTATGGGTAAGAATTTAACTACAGTTTCAGATATTGTAAGCTTCTAATTTTGTCAGAAAGTTGTTTTCATTGCAAGTTTAAGCTTGCTGTTAGCTAGCCAGCTGGAGTTCGATGGCTGGCTTACTAGCTAACATTGAACCTATTTGGTTAACTTTAGCTATCTATGACAATCGGTTTGTTTTGCTAGCAACGTTACTCTATGGATTGGGATTATAGTTCATTTTTTAGCTAGCTAGCTAATGTTAACGTGACATGTCTAAACAAAAGACCCCAAGTTAAAGCTTGCTGTTAGCTAACATTAACTTACGTGTGTACGTAAGATAACATTGAACCTATTTGGTTATCTTTAGCTAGCTATAACAATTGGTTTGTATTGCTATTTAAAGCTTGCTGTTAGCTAGCCAGCTGACATTCGATGGCTGGCTTACTAGCTAACATTAAACCTATTTGGTTAACTTTAGATAATTATGACAATTGGTTTGTATTGCTAGTGACATTGCTCTGTGGATTGAGATTATAGTTAATTTTTTAGCTAGTTAAAGTTAACGTGACGTGACAAAAGACTGTGACGTGTTTTCTCAGAATGCCGTTTCACATTGATAATTATAGCTTAATGTTAACTAGCTAACATTGAACCAATTTGGTTAACATTATCTAGCTATGACAATCAGTTGGTATTGCTAGTTAAAGCTTGCTGTTAGCTAGCCAGTTGAAGTTAGATGGCTGGCTAGCTAGCTAACATTGTGTATGAACTGTGTGTATTGATATCTCAGAATGCCATTTCGCATCTATTACAAATATTTTAGCATTATTATCTATCTGGAATTTGTTTTTCAGCATCAGTAGAACATGCCTGACTCTCCTCCACCAGTCATACAAGGAAAAAGGTCTAATGCCTCCCATCAAAAAGAGAGCTGGCCCAAGCAAGCAAAAGCAGCAGCGCAGTCATCAACTACATGCACCATTTCTTCACCAACTACAGAGTTGGGGAAACACGGGTGGACCTGAATTGTGATAACTGCAGTGGCTAAAACAGGAACAAGTTTGTGCTCTGGTTTTGTGCCTGGCGGACCATGCACAAACTCCACCACAGTCTGGACCTTCACTTCTTGATCACAGGCCACACCAAGTTTGCCCCCGACTGGTGCTTCAGCCTCATTAAGCAGCGCTTCAGAAAGACCAGAGTGAACACTTTGTCTGAGATTGCTGGTATTGTGAAGGACATCACTGTGACAGGGGTCAACATCCCACAGCTTGTTGGACTGGAGGATGGTACGGTGCTGGTGGACAGTTATGGTTGGCAACAACACCTGACTCCGTACTTCAGACTGCTGCTATAGTTCAAGCAGTACCAGCACTTCAGGTGAAAATAATTTTCATTGCATTGTGTGAGGTTATTCTTATCTGAACTTGGGAGGTGAATTGATGTTGTGCCGGGTCATAATGTCTTCTGATTTATTTTTTGTTGTTCCCTGTTTTATAGCTCGATGCTCTAGTGCATGGTGTTGTTGTCACCAAGGAGCGTTTTGACTATCAGGACCAGGTCCCGTGTGGCTCAGTTGGTAGAGCATGGTGTTTGCAACGCCAGGGTTGTGGGTTTGATTCCCACGGGGGACCAGTACGAAGGGAAAAAAATGTATGAAATGTATGCATTCACTACTGTAAGTCGCTCTGGATAAGAGCGTCTGCTAAATGACTAAAATGTAAAAAAAAAAATGTAAAAATGTTTCAGCTAATGCGCAACACTGACATCCTTCCTCCCATAAATTGTCTGCCTGTACAAGCACCACCTGGACTGGACACAGCTACACAAACGTATCTTTTTGAGAAAATCAGGGAGTTTTGTGACAAAGAGGCTATGGACATCACATGCCCTGCACCAAAGTCAAGGGCAGGACAGAAACAGGCTCTCCGAATATAGATTCCCTTGTTCATGCGTGGTTCGGACGGACCAGTCATCAGCACCATCTGCAGTGCCTCTATTCAAATAACTCTCTCCTAACACACACGCCATAAGTTCCTGCTACTATTTTTTTATCCTGCTGCTCAGCCACTTTATCCCTGATTGTATGCATATAACTACAATGTCTATCACTATCGTTATTGATATTGTTCGTGTACATACTGTATTTTATTGTATTTATATTGACACTATCTATTTATTATATTGCTACAACACAACCAACCATTTGGCTGTACCGTTTACACCTTCTGTAGAGACCCATCCACTTAGCAAGATTTAGCAAAATATTGATGTATAAAATGTATATTATGTGTGGTCATAACATGATTTTGTGACATACCACAACTATCGTGTGACCGTATCTAGTGTCCACCACATAAATATATGGCGTAGTCATCTGTTTACAGTGAGGGAAAAAAGTATTTGATCCCTTGCTGATTTTGTACGTTTGCCCACTGACAAAGAAATTATCAGTCTATAATTAGCGATGGTCTTGTAGCCCATTCCAGCCTTGTGTAGGTTTACAATCTTGTCCCTGACATCCTTGGAGAGCTCTTTGGTCTTGGCCATGGTGGAGAGTTTGGAATCTGATTGATTGATTGCTTCTGTGGACAGGTGTCTTTTATACAGGTAACAAACTGAGTTTAGGAGCACTCCCTTTAAGAGTGTGCCCCTAATCTCAGCTCGTTACCTGTATAAAAGACACCTGGGAGCCAGAAATCTTTCTGATTGAGAGGGGGTCAAATACTTATTTCCCTCATTAAATTGCAAATCAATTTATAACATTTTTAACATGCGTTTTTCTGGATTTTTTGTTGTTGTTGTTCTCTCTCTCACTGTTCAAATAAACCTACCATTAAAATAGACTGATAATTTCTTTGTCAGTGGGCAAACGTACAAAATCAGCAGGGGATCAAATACTTTTTTCCCTCACTGTATGTACTGTGTATGTGCACCTCACTCATGTTTCAACTCAGGTTGCATGGCCTTAACTTATGTATGGAATACTATGTGATAAGTGCGTGTAACAGTATGTAAAGTATGCTAATATACTGGTGTGAAGGCATTTGGACAGTGGTGTAAAGTACCTCAGTAAAAATACTTGAAAGTACTACTTATGTATTTTGGGGGGTATCTGTACATTACTTTACTATTTATAATTTTGGCAACTTTTACTTTTATTTCACTACATTCCAAAAGAAATAACGTACATTTTTACTCCATACATTTTCCCTGACACACAAAAATACTCGTTACATTTTGACAGAAAAATTGTCCAATTCACACACTTATCAAGAGAACATCCCTGGTCATGCCTACTGCATAGGGATGACCAGGGATGTTGATCTACATTTGATCTTGCAGACTCACTAAACACACATGCTTCTTTTGTAAATGATGTTGGAGTTTGTCCCTGGCTATCCATCAATGAGAAAAGAAAAGACAATTGGGGTGTCTGGTTTAACCTGGTTGACCTCAACACCCAATCTACACACACGCGCAAACACTCACATTCAGACTCATATATACACGCTGTCCCTCTCTCCCCTTACCTTCCTTGGCCTCTATTTTTTACATTTCTCAGAGAAAATTACAATTTTCGTGGTATTGCTTTGTGCACTGACTTTACTGAACTGTGGAGAAAACGAACATTGCCGCTGGGTGAGTACATCTGACAATGTGCTCTCCTGTCCATTAGACATTTTGTCTGCAGGAACTCGCTCTTTTTCACTCGGTCCACTCATCCAAGTGCTGATGCATTTGTGGCATGATGTGAACAGTACGAATTTGTGTCACTACCAAAGTCTAATGGTTTTAAATGATTGTTTTGTATTGTCTGGAAACGCACTTGTAGAATTCACTTGCAGTAGGTCTCTTAAAAAAGAGAAGCCGTGCATAGTTATTAAACAGAGGTGCCTAGTTATTCTTCTATTGCTGATATCAGGTAATGTGCAACCTAACCCTGGCCCTGATATGCAATGTCTCCAAACCCCCTCTGATTTTAAATCAAGATCTTGTTTTGGTATTTTTCATTTAATTGTCTGCAGCCTGTTGTCAAAAATGGATGGGGTAAGGATTTGGGCTAAATCAACTGATGCAATTGTGTTTTCTGAAACCTGGCTCAGCAAGTCTGTTTTTGATAAGGATATTTGTATAAGTGGTTACAATGTTTATCGCACTGATCGAGTTAAGAAAGTTGGGGGTGTGGCTATATGTAAAAACTAAGTGGCAAAGTCTGAAACTATTTGTAAACAGTTGGAATGTCTTGCTTTGAGTATTGAGGTTTCAAAGGGTCTCTCTATAACTGTGATTGGCTGTTATAGACCCCCCCTGCTCTCGGTGATGCATTTTCTTCTCTGATGAACCTTATGTCTAAACTTCTTTACAGTGAAATGATCTTGATTGGTGATCTCAACTGGTGTTGGTTAAAGCCGGTGTCTGATGATTTAAAAATGTTTTGTAATTCTATGAATCTTACCCAGTTGATTAACTCACCCACTCGCCCAAATCTTAAATGCCCATAAAAATCTACCCTGATTGATTTGATATTGACAAATGTTCCACATAAATATTTTGCGGTTGGTGTTTTTTGTAGTGATTTAAGTGATCATTGTGCTGTTGTTGCTGTTAGAAATACTAAGGTTCCTAAGACAAACCCCACGTTTTATTCGTAAGAGAAATTGGAAGTGTTTTAATGAGCAGGCTTTCCTTCATGATTTGTTTTATTTTGACTGGAGCAAGATTGAGCTTATCCCTGATGTGGAAACTGCCTGGAAATTCTTTCATTATGGTTTTCTCCAAATAGTAAACAAACATGCCCCATTCCGCAGGTTCAGGGTTAAAGGGCGGGATAATCCATGGTTTTCTTCTGAGCTATCTTGTATTATTCACGACCGTAAACTAGCCTGGGCTAAAGCAAGGAAATCATGTTCTGATGCTGATTGGCTTATTTTTAGGCAGTTACGAAACAAGTGTTCTTTTCT
The DNA here is from genome assembly GCF_965601325.2 of Salmo salar. Taxonomy (NCBI): domain Eukaryota; kingdom Metazoa; phylum Chordata; class Actinopteri; order Salmoniformes; family Salmonidae; genus Salmo; species Salmo salar. The sequence continues at coordinate 57,434,212 of NC_138303.1, forward strand.
TCTCAGGAAGGCCAAGTCTGAATATTTTATATCTGTTACCACTGATAACCTGAATGACCATAGAATGTTTTGGAAGGCTATTAAGTCTATGTCTGGTAACAGTAATGTTAATGTATTACCGTCATGTGTATTGAAGGACTTTGTTGCTGTATATGACAAAACTGAAATGCTGAATTGTTTCAATGAGCACTTTGTATCATCTGATAGGCTGTTTGATTCAGTGTCCTCTGTCTCTGTTCAACCCTGTGTGGATGAACCAGTGAGAGCTGGTCAAACTTTTAGTTTTTTGCCATTCTCAGTGCAGGTGGTACATAAAGCCCTGAAATCCTTAGATCAGCGAAAGCCTGCAGGTCCTGATCTTTTGGATCCCTGCTTTTTAAATCTGGCAGCTGATTTCATAGCTGAACCACTTACATATCTGTTCAATCTAACCCTGGAATGTAATGAAATTCCAAAGATCTGGAAATCAGCATTTGTCCTACCACTTTTAAAAGGGAGAGATCCAACTCTTTTAAATAATTATAGGCCAATCTCAAAGCTGTCACCTCTGGTGAAAATACTTGAAACCCTTGTGAGTGAACAGCTAAAAGAGTTTTTATTTACTAACTCTATTTTATCAATGTACCAATCGGGCTTCAGAAAGAAGCATAGCACAATTATAGCAGCCATGAAGGTTTTAAATGATATCACTGAAGCCCTTGACAAAAAGCAGCACTGTGTCTCACTTTTTATTGATCTCGCTAAGGCTTTTGATACAGTTGATCATGCTATACTAAGGCAGAGATTGTCGAGTGTAGGTCTTTCAGAGCATGCAGTAGCATGGTTTGCTAACTATCTGTCTGATAGAACTCAGTGCACTCAATTTGATGGGCTCATGTCTGTTAAATTGTTTGTCTGTAATGGTGTGCCCCAAGGCTCTGTACTTGGTCCTCTCTTATTCACTATTTATATAAATAATTTAGACAAAAATGTCCAAAATGCGCAACTTCATTTTTATGCTGATGATACTGTTATTTACTGTTGTGCCTCATCTCTTACAAAAGCTTTCCAGAACTTGCAGAATGCTTTTTATACTGTTCAACATACCTTGTGTCAATCGAAGCTTATCCTCAATACTGACAAACCTAAACTAATGGTGTTTTCTAAAGCAAGAAATAGACCTCTGAACTTTTTACCTATTATTACCTGTCAGGGCATTGAGATTGAGACTGTAACCTCATATAAATATCTTGGAATTTTAATTGATGACGGCCTCTCTTTTAAATTGCATATTCAACAACTTACAAAAAATGTTAAGCTGAAATTGGGATTTTATTTTAGGAATAAGGCCTGTTTTTCTTTTGAAGCCAGGAGGCTAGTATCAGCTACATTTATGCCTTTACTAGACTATGGGGTTATTTTATATATGAGTGCTTCCGCTCAATGTTTGAGATCAATTGACACCCTTTACCATGGCACTTTGAGATTTATTTTAAACTGCAAAACCCTTACGCACCACTGCACTTTGTATACCAGGGTTGGCTGGCCTTTTCTAGTCACTTGTAGGCTCAGTCACTGGTATACTTTTATTTACAAAGCCATTTTGGGTTTACTACCTTTTATTTGGGTATTTTTATTGTTCAAAAATGTGGTGGGTCCTCTCCTCGTTCGCTGGACTTTATCCTGCTAACTGTTCCAAATGTCTGAACTGAATTTGGTAAAAGGGCTTTTATGTACTCTGCGCCATCGTCTTGGAACGCCTTACAAAATACTTTTAAACTGGAAGAACTTGTCCCGATTTGTATTTTTAAGTCACTGATGAATGATCTTGAGACTGATTCCCTGACCTGTCAATGTTTTTAATTTGCTGTTTTTGGTTCTATGGTTCTTACTAGATTACTTGTAGTTTTTCATGTTGTTGTCTGTCATTTTGGTAATGACTTCGTGCTGCCTATCTTGGCCAGGACGCTCTTGAAAAAGAGATTTTACATCTCAATGAGCCCTTCCTGGTTAAATAAATGTTTAATAATAAATAATAAATACAAATATATATAAGGAATTTGAAATGATTTATACTTTATACATTTTAGCAATTCCATTTACTTTTGATACTTAAGTATTTTTAAAACCAAATGCTTTTACTCAAGTAGAATTTTACATGCTGACTTTTATTTCAGTCATTTTTTGTTAAGGTATCTTTACATTTACTTAAGTACAGTGGCAAGAAAAAGTATGTGAACCCTTTTGGAATGACCTAGATTTCTGCATAAATTAGTCAGAACATTTGACCTGATCTTTATTTTAGTCACAACAATAGACAGACAGTGTGCTTAAACTAATAACACACACATTATTGTATGTTTCTTGTCTATATTGAATACATCATTTAAACATTCACAGTGTAGGTTGGAAAAGGTATGTGAACCCCTAGGCTAATGACTTTTCCAAAAGCTAATTGGAGTCAGGAGTCAGCTAACCTGGAGTCCAATCAATGAGACAAGATTGGAGATGTTGGTTAGAGCTGCCTTGCTCTATAAAAACCACTCACAAAATTTGAGTTTGCTATTCACAAGAAGCATTGCCTGATGTGAACCATGCCTCAAACAAAACAGATCTCAGAAGACTTAATAGTAAGAATTGTTGACTTGCATTAATAAGCTGGAAAGGGTTACAAAAGCATCTTTAAAAGCCTTGATGTTCATCAGTCCACTGTAAGACAAATTGTCTATAAATGGAGAAAGTTCAGCACTGTTGCTACTCTCCCAAGGAGTGGCCGTCCAGCGAAGATGACTGCAAGAGCACAGTGCAGAAGGCTCAATGAGGTTAAGAAGAATCCTAGAGTGTCACTTAAAGATTTACAGAAATCTCTGGAACATGGGAGGACACCACGGAAGAAGCCACTGCTGTCTGAAGTTCGCAAAAGTGCACCTGCACCACAGCGCTTCTGGCAAAATATTCTGTGGACAGATTAAACTAAAGTTGAGTTGTTTGAAAGGAACACACAACACTATGTGACGAGAAAAAAAGCACAGCACACCAACATCAAAATCTCATCCCAACTGTAAAGTATGGTGGAGGGAGCACCATGGTTTGGGGCTGCTTTGCTCCCTCAGGGCCTGGATAGCTTGCAATCATCAACGGAAAAATGAATTCCCAAGTTCATCAAGACATTTTGCAGGAGAATGTAAGGCTATCTGTCCGACCAAATTGAAGCTCAACAGATGTTGGGTGATGCAACAGGACAACGACCCAAAACACAGAAGTAAATCAACATCAGAATGGCTTCAACAGAAGAAAATACGCCTTCTGGAGTGGCAAAGTCAGAGCTCTGACCTCAACCCGATTTGAGGTGCTGTGGCATGTCCTCAAGAGAGCAGTTCACACCAGACATCCCAAGAATATTGTGTCTGGGTAAGCGTCATCTATTTATTTTATTTTATTTATTTTATTTAACTAGGCAAGTCAGTTAAGAACAAATTCCTATTTACAATGACATTCATTTAAAATTATGGCCTAACCTAATATTTCTAAAATATTTTTATCTGGACACTTTCTGTTTACCTGGAATTTTTTCTTATTGTAGGCTACTACAACTTTTAGTCTTAATCTTTACTACACTACACACTGTTTAGCACGTGACCTCACATGTCAATCCTTAAAGATATAGATGGGTGGGGCTGGTTTAAGAGGGTGTGAACAATACTGAATGGGTGTAGACAAAGGAGAGCTCTCCAGTAGGTCCCAAAACATTCAAATCAAATCAAATGTATTTATACAGCCCTTCTTACATCAGCTGATATCACAAAGTGCTGTACAGAAACCCAGCCTAAAACCCCAAACAGCAAGCAATGCAGGTGTAGAAGCACGGTGGCTAGGAAAAACTCCCTAGAAAGGCCAAAACCTAGGAAGCAACCTAGAGAGGATCAGGCTATGAGGGGTGGCCAGTCCTCTTCTGGCTGTGCCGGGTGGAGATTATAACAGCACATGGCCTAGATGTTCAAATGTTCATAAATGACCAGCATTGTCAAATAATAATAATAATCATAGTAGTTGTCGAGGGTGCAACAAGTCAGTAACACAAGAGTAAGTGTCAGTTGGCTTTTCATAGCCGATATTTGAGAGTATCTCTACCGCTCCTGCTGTCTCTAGAGAGCTGAAAATAGCAGGTCTGGGACAGGTAGCACGTCCGGTGAATAGGTCAGGGTTCCAGCAGGTCTGGGACAACAGGTCTGGGACAGGTAGCACGTCCGGTGAACAGGTCAGGGTTCCATAGCTGCAGGCAGAACAGTTGGAACTGGAGCAGCAGCACGGCCAGGTGAACTGGGGACAGCAAGGAATCATCAAGCCAGGTAGTCCTGAGGTATGGTCCTAGGGTCTCCCATTCCACTCTGCAGATCCTCTCAAGCTCTGTCAGGTTGGATAGGGAGCGTTGCTAATCAGCTATTTTCAGGTCTTTCCAGAGATGTTCGATCCGGTTCAAGTCCCAGCTCTGGCTGGTTTCAGGTGGATGGATTAACTTGGCAAAGGATAAATGCTCACTAACAGGGATGCAAACAAATTTGTGCACATAATTTGAGAGGAATACATTTTTGTGCGTATGGAACATTTCGGGGATCCTTTATTTCAGATCATGAAACATGAGACCAACAATTTACATGTTGGTTTTATTTTTGTTCAGTGTACATAGTTGAAGTCGGAAGTTCACATACACCTTAGCCAAATACATTTAAATTCCCTGTTTTAGGTCAGTTAGGATCACCACTTTATTTTAAGAATGTGAAATGTCAGAATAATAGCAGAGAGAATGATTTCTTTCAGCTTTTATTTCTTTCATCACATTCCCATTGGGTGAGAAGTTTACATACAGTCAATTAGTATTTGGTAGCACTGCCTTTAAATTGTTTAAGTTGGGTCAAATGTTTCGGGTAGCCTTCCACAAGCGCCCACAATAAGTTGGGTGAATTTGGGCCCATTCCTCCTGACAGAGCTGGTGTAACTGAGTCAGGTTTGTAGGCCTCCTTGCTCGCACACTCTTTTTCAGTTCTGCCCACAAATGTTCTATAGGATTGAGGTCAGGGCTTTGTGATGGCCACTCCAATACCATGACTTTGTTGTCTTAAGCCATTTTATCACAACTTTGGAAGTATGCTTGGGGTCATTGTCCATTTGGAAAACCCATTTGCGACCAAGCTTTAACTTCCTGACTGATGTCTTGAGATTTTGCTTCAATATAGCCACATCATTTTCCTCCTTCATGATGCCATTTATTTTGTGAAGTGCACCAGTCCCTCCTGCAGCAAAGCACACCCACAACATGATGCTGCCACCTCATGCTTCACGGTTGGGATGGTGTTCTTCGGCTTGCAAGCCTCCCCCTTTTTCCTCCAAACATAACGATGGTCATTAAGGCCAAACAGTTCTATTTTTCTTTCATCAGACCAGAGGACAAAAAGTATGATCTTTGTCCCCATGTGCAGTTGCAAACCGTAGTCTAGCTTTTTTTATGGCGGTTTTTGAGCAGTGGCTTCCTCCTTGCTGAGCGGCCTTTCAGGTTATGTCAATATAGGACTCGTTTTAATGTGGATATAGATACTTTTGTACCTGTTTCCTCCAGCATCTCACAAGGTCCTTTGCTGTTGTTCTGGGATTGATTTGCACTTTTTGCATCATAGTATGTTCATCTCTAAGAGACAGAACGCGTCCCCTTCCTGATCGGTATGATGGCTGCATGGTCCCATGATGTTTATACTTGCGTACTATTGTTTGTACAGATGAACGTGGTACCTTCAGGCGTTTGGAAATTGCTAAAAAAGGATGAACCAGACTTGTGGAGGTCTACAATTTTTTTCTGAGGTCTTGCCTGATTTCTTTTGATTTTCCCATGATGTCAAGCAAAGAGGCACTGAGTTTGACGGTAGGCCTTGAAATACATCCACAGGTACACCTCCAATTGACTCAAATAATGTCAATTAGCCTATCAGAAGATTCTAAAGCCATGACATCATTTTATGGAATTTTCCAAGCTGTTTAAAGGCACAGTCAACTTAGTGTATGTAAACTTCTGGAATTGTGATACAGTGAATTATAAGTGAAATAATCTGTCTGTAAACAATTGTTGGAAAAATGACTTGTCATGCACACAGTAGATGCCCTAACCGACTTGCCAAAACTATAGTTTGTTAACAAGAAATTTGTGGAGTGGTTTAAAAACGAGTTTTAATGACTCCAACCTAAGTGTATGTAAACTTCCGACTTCAACTGCAAGTACACATACAACCCTGGCCCGGTGGCCAGCAGTCTCTTGGGACATTCATTGGGAATTCTTCATCTGCAGACAGGCTTTCGCAGCTCTCCATATCTGAGGACAGATAACGTCACAAAGAAACAAGCTTCATTATATTACAATTAGACAGCCCTGACTATTATGTTGCTATTATCTCTCTGTCTGTTGTCATAGTTTTCCTCTCTATGAATTGGAGAATATTTTCATAATGTCTTTCCACAAAATTATATGCCCTATCCAACTAGTACTGTTGTATCCAACATGTGCTAACATAAGTACACATACAACCCTTACCTGCCCTATCCAACTAGTACACCTACTACTTCCCTTTTCTTACAGCTGGAGCAGCAAATCCTTTGCATTTGAGGATGTGTTTTTAATTTACAATTATTAATATGGCTACATCAAGATAACAAGCTAATATGAAGTTAGCTAGCTGATGATTTTCCACTTAGCTATACAGTATGTAAAGTTGTCTCGCTAGCAAGCTAGCAGCTCCTAGACTACACACAGTGGCCTGCTGTAGCCAGCTAGAGTACCAGTCAAAAGGTTGCACACACGTACTCAAACCCTTGAATGTCTTTATTTTGATTGTTTTCTACATTGTAGAAGAATGCCAAGGGTGGCAACTTTGAAGAATCTCAAATATAAAATATATTTTGATTTGTTTAACACTTTTTTTGGTTACTATATGATTCCATATGTGCTATTTCATAGTTTTGATGTCTTCACTAGTATTCTTCAATGTAGAAAATAGTAAAATAAAGAAAAACCCTTGAATAAGTAGGTGTGTGCAAACTTTTGAATGGTACTGTATATTTTTGTCACATTTCAAGAGCTTGGGACTATAAGGTTCTATCTGCAAATAATATTTTTCTGAGATAATAGGCTTTAAAGTTCTGAACCCTCATTGGTTTGAATGATGTCAGCAATTTGTTTTATCTTGTAGTATTTTGAACAACATGAATTGGAGTACTACAGTATAGGTGGAGAACATTTAACAGAATAAGGGTATGTCAATAACTCAATTTTGACAACAATGCAGATAAAACCTTATAGTGTCAAACTATCGATTTTCAAAATGTATTTACTTACTTGAATAGGTTCTACGCCCATGAATTGACCAATCTTTTGGAGTAAAGCATTGTCAAGCTGAGGCCCCGCTTCTGGTCAAAACGGGCTGTAGTACCTGTGACACTCCATGTAGGAGAGCACACTTTGACTAAAACACGTAGGTTGATAGAAAGACAGCAGTCACACACAGCATGATTTTAAAGAACCATTAGGTTCTATTACTATTACTTCCTATTGTTGCAAACATTGTTATCACATTCAGCACACAAAGTAACCAGTGATCTAAAGTTTAAATGCAAAAATGTTTCACATGCATAACATATTATTTTCAAAGAGATAGCTAACAACAGCAAGCGAGCAGCAATAAAAGAAAACAGTTCCATTCACCAAATGATTATAATTTAAAACACAACTTCTTAGTGAAAGATAATGAAAAGGGAGAAGCTAACAAATTAGCATCAACATCCTCTTCGATAGCACCTGCTACTGCAGCCACCACCGCACATTAGCCTACAACAAATACTAGCTAGCATAGTACGTGGGAAAACTAATGCTCGCTATTGTGCAGTGACCATCTGCCTTCGAAAAGGCAGAAGTTTCCATACGTTTTGTAAAAATGGTCCCACCCATTACAAGTCAAAATATGATTGGTTGATTCCACTGTCACTCCAAAAGTCTGCTCTAATATAGTTGAATGGCTTTCTATCGAGCTTCTGAGGGCCTCGACAATGGTGAGCTATGTAGCTAGATTTATCTCCACAGAGACCCTCAAACAAAAATCCTTATTGGACATGTTTTTCTCAGTTTAACCCTTTCCTTTCCAACACAAACTGAAGAGATTAAATCAGAATGTCATTGATAAAAATAACATAATCAGAATATCGTTTAAATATTATTGAAAAGATGAACTAAGAGAAGAAAAAAATAAATAATTATATTTAAAAAAAATACAGCAATTATTTTATAAATCCTTGGGCCTTCTCTGAAGGCGTAGAAGTCCTTGACTGTTCCCCACTGCACAAAATACATAATAACTTCCATATGAGAATCTCAGTTCCTTTTTTTTCATTCCTCTTGGAGTAATCATATCGGAACGCTTGGGGATTCCAAGATTCATACATTTGAAATATGCACTAAGGCAGTAGTTCGTACTTCCTTCAAATAATCCCCCCTTAGAAAAACACACTTGCTGGAAGTCAGAGTGTGCGCACACAGCTACAGGGGCTGGGAGAGGTGAATTATGGCACACTTGTCAATTATAGAAATTGAGACTGAGCGCTGTAGCATACATCAGAATGTTGAAAAGACTGCCTGTGCCCCCAACTCTGTTCAACTCTGTGCTTTGGCTTGATTTAGCAGTTCTTTGGTTGAGAAAGTTTAAATGAAAATAAATAAAAAGCACAGTGTGATGTTGTTGCGAACATGTTTTGCTCTCTCTCTCTCTCTGTGTGTGTGTGTGTGTGTGTGTGTGTGTGTGTGTGTGTGTGTGTGTGTGTGTGTGTGTGTGTGTGTGTGTGTGTGTGTGTGTGTGGGTGTGTGAGCATGCGTGCGTGCGTGCGTACAAGCATGAATGTGTGTGTATGTGTGCATACATACGTGTGTGTGTGTGCATGTGTGTGAGTTTATGAGAGTGCGTGCGTTGTTTGTGTGTGCATATGTGTGTGGCTTGCTAAATCAGGCTGAGGTTCAGCAGTAGGCTGGGAGTAATGTAATGATGAGGGAATAGCTCCACCACACACTGCCATCGGAAAGTATTCAGACCCTTGAATTCTTCCACATTTTGTTACGTTACAGCATTATTCTAACATTGATTAGAAAATCCTCAGCAATCTACAAACAATACCCCATAATGAAAAAACGAAAACTGTTTTTTAGAAATGTTGCAAAAACAGAAATACCTTTTTTTACATAAGTATTCAGACCCCCTGTTTCCATTGATCATCCTTGAGGTGGGGGAGCAATCGGGGGAGAAGAGCCTTGGTCAGGGAGGTGACCAGAAACCCGATAGTCACTCTGACAGAGCTCTAGAGTCCCTCTGTGGAGATGGGAGAACCTTCCAGAAGGACATCCTTGCAGCACTCCACCAATTAGGCCTTTATGGTAGAGTGGCCAGACGGAAGCCACTCCTCAGTAAAAGGGGTATGGGGTATTATGGGGTATTGTGTGTAGGTTGATGAGGGATTAAAAAAAATATATATATTTTAGAATAAGGCTGTGACCTAACAAAATGTGGAAAAAATCAAGGGGTCTGAATACTTTCCAAAGTCAATGTATGTTCCCACTACAATCAATCAATCAATCAATCAATCAATCAATCAATCAATCAATCAATCAAATGTTTTTATAAAGTCCTTTTTACATCAGCCGAGGTCACAAAGTGCTATACAGAAACCCAGCCTAAAACCCCAAACAGCAAGCAATGCAGATGTAGAAGCACTACATGGAACTGATTCATTCTCTATTTCTCTCATTCTCTCTCGCTTTCTCTCTATTTCTCTCATTCTCTCTCGCTTTCTCTCTCTCTATTTCTCTCATTCTCTCTCGCTTTCTCTCTATTTCTCTCATTCTCTCTCGCTCTCTCTCTCTATTTCTCTCATTCTCTCTCGCTTTCTCTCTCTCTATTTCTCTCATTCTCTCTCGCTTTCTCTCTATTTCTCTCATTCTCTCTCGATTTCTCTCATTCTCTCTCGCTTTCTCTCGCTTTCTCTCTCTCTATTTCTCTCATTCTCTCTCGCTTTCTCTCTCTATTTCTCTCTATTTCTCTCATTCTCTCTCACTTTCTCTCTCTCTCTCTCTCTCTCTCTCTCTCTCTCTCTCTCTCCCTCCCTCTCTCCCTCTGTCCCCCCCTCCATCTGAAAGGAAGTGACTGAGCCCCAGACCCCAGGCCTGGGAGAGAGTGAGTAGGAAATTAAGGGAAGACAGAGGGATGTTGACCTTGATGCTGGGAAAGGTCTGGCTTGTAATTGCTGCGAGGTTTGTCTTCCAGTTAGACTTCTGGAGCAGCAGGGCTGTGGGAGTGGAGGGTTGGGGTAAGAGGGGGGTGGGAGGGGACCTGACCTGACTCCCCCTGCCTGTGTGGATTTCTCTGGCACTGTGAATGGCCCCCTGCTCTAGTTACACTGGGCCCAGCTGGGCAGGGACAGGAGGCAGTGTTGGAAATGTTGGGAATGATAGGGGCTTTTTTAAATCAAGGTCATATAAATTCATACACCATTCAACAATACTACTTTCAGAAATGCTATTGGATAACCTTTTTCAGTCCTTCCTTTTTAGTCCTTAAGACAAAAGAAGGTATGTGTGGTCCAGACTTCAGAAATTCTTATTTCTGTAATGCTTTTACTAACACCATATTTTATCTTTCACTATTTTTTCTTTCCTCAGACATACAGATAAATTGGACGCTCACACACTCACTTAGAAGCACACTCACACACCATCTATTAGACACGGCTGAAGTTTCCACTCATGCATAACTTACCTGGTCCTTGAGTGTAAGTAGGGCTCTCAGTGCGGGCAGGCATGCAGCCGAAGGTGTTTCGATTTGGGCCCAATCAATCCCCTTAAGTGTGTGATATGAGGAAGAAGGGCTGTAAACACGTCAAATTAGCCCTAATGAATGGTGCGGCCGGAGTGGAGGGAGCTGGGTGCCGGAGCAGGACTGTCCATTAGGAAGAGTTATATGTGACGCTTCACACATACACACACATACGGGCAGAGGCAGATATACACATACACACACACATACACACACACACACACACACACGCACGCACGCACGCACGCACGCACGCACGCAGAAAAACACACACTTATGCAGCACGCGCACACACACAAACATCCACCTACGCATGAACAATCACGTTCACACACACTCACTCACAGGGTTAACCCTGCGAGACCAAACATTGTAAAAATGCAACGTTTCCTAAATTGCATCCTGTACAGGTCCTAAAGTCAAAAATCATGTCAAACACTATCTATCTCCTTAGACCCAGATGTATCTTTTTTATTTTTGTATTTTTATTTCACCTTTATTTAACCAGGTAGGCCAGTTGAGAACAAGTTCTCATTTACAACTGCGACCTGGCCAAGATAAAGCAAAGCAGTGCGACACAAACAACACAGAGTTACACATGGAATAAACAAACGTACAGTCAACATAATAGAAGAGTCTATATACAGTGTGTGCAAATGAAGTAAGATTAGGGAGGTAAGGCAATAAATAGGCCAAGGTGTCAAAATAATTACAATTTAGGAATTAAATACTGGAGTGATAGATGTGCAGAAGATGAATGTGCAAGTAGAGATACTGGGGTGCAAAGGAGAAAAAATATAAAAAATAACAATATGGGGATGAGGTAGTTGGGTGGGCTATTTACAGATGGGCTATGTACAGGTGCAATGATCTGTAAGCTGCTCTGACAGCTAATGTTCAAAGTATCTCTTAGTAGTCTCTTAGTAGTATTTGTTGTGTGTTGGTATGATTATTGTGGTATCAGTAGCCTCTGAAAGATTAGAAACCCGTCCACTTGCCTGAGACCACACTGGTCTCAGACCATATTTATTGTAGCTTGGGACATTAATAATGCAAATCTGAGGAGAACGCAACCGAAGTTCTAGCAATACATTGCCTGCAGTACTCGCGCTTCAAAAACTCTCAACCATTGTTACTCTACCTTCTGTGGTGGCTACAAGCCCATCCCCCACACCCCCAATGGCAAATCATATCCCGACTCCATTCTGCTCCTTCCTTCCTATAGGCAGACAATCAAACAGGAAGTATCCATGCTAAGGTCTATTCAACGCTGGTCTGACGAATCGGAATCCATGCTTCAAGATTGTTTTGATCATGCGGACTGGGATATGCTCCAGGTTGCTTCTGGGAATAACATTGATGTATACACTGACACAGTGACTGAGGAAGTATATAGGGGATTTTGTTCCGACTGTGACGATTAAAACCTATCCAAACCAAAAGCGGTGGATAGATGGCAGCATTCGCGCAAAACTGACTGGGAGTATGGTCGTTTACAAATAGTCCAGTTATGCACTCCTTATTAAGGCAATCAAACAGTCAAAACGTCAGTACAGAGAAAAAGTAGAGTCGCAATTCAACAGCTCAGACACGGGACGTATGTGGCAGGGACTCCAGACAATCACGGACTACAAAGGGAAAACCAGCCACGTCACGGACACCGATGTCTTGGGGCAGCTCCCGAGTGCTGTGAGCTCTCGTTCTCTGTGACCAACACTTAATATGTTACGTTTATATTTTTGTTCAGTATACATAGACATGGAACACTGGTCGCTTTAATATTGTTTACAAACTGTTTTACCCATTTCATACAGTATGTTAGCAAATGTTGTATACAACAATACAGTTAAAGGCGGAAGTGGTAAGAGTACTAAAATATCCTACTCAAGTAGAAGTACTGTTACTATAATGACATTCGACTCGTGTAGAAGTAAAACTGCTGGTGTTAAAAACTACTCATGTAAAAAGTACCTAATTTAACCCCCTAGAGTCGATTGACGCACCGGTGAAAGGTGGCAGAGCTAGAGCGGTGTTTATCAGACCATGAGACATTCCGAAAACCTGTCTTCTCATGAAAACGTCCGAACGGTTTGACCAACGAACTATTATGACCACTCTATGGAGCGGGGGACTCTTTCCACACGATGGTAGTCTCCGTTTTGTTTTGCTCTACGACCCTCATAAGTGTCACAGGACACCGATACCGTTTTAAAAAAATGTATGGAAGTATGAAGGTAGTTTTGTGCCTACCCAGAATAGGGTCAAATATATATATTTCCTGAGCTTTGTTATAGAACAAACACTTCAAAACCTTGTTTCTTATGATTACATTTCTTGACTGTCTTTTTTTACATTTATGAATGTGTTATTCAATGCGTTTCTCTGGGCTATAGTGTAAAGGCCAAATTCAATATTATATTCAATATTTTTGAAATTTATTTTATACCTAAAGGGGTCCTAGAATTCTAAATCAAACAACTATATGATCCATAGTATGACCATCTTAAAACAATTCCATATGTCAGCTTAGAACCCACCCCCCAGCAGCTTAGACTTCTAATAATTAAAAAGTATTTTTGTAAATAAAAACTTGACCTTGATAATTAGCTAATTTCGCTAAGGTTATTTGAACGTTTTTACACATGCAATAAATAGAAAAAGGAAGAGAGGAAATACAGTAGGAACTAAGTTAATTTGTTCTGTGAGTTACAAAAAGGCACATCTGTATGTAAAAAACAAAGGATTTGTCAAGAATATACTATTAACATTTGAAAATAAATGAAACATTCAAAGCAATAAAAATGTATTGATAAACTAAAGCAATATAAAATAAAGTGCATAAACAATCAATCATCCAGTCACGCTCTTTTCCTCACTCACTCACTCACTTGCTCATTCACTCACTCAATCACCCATGCAAGGCCAAATGGAGAGTGCCAGGGCACACTGGACATGCCTAAAGGATTTGATGTCTAATTAGCTCTAGAGGCAAGAACAGAACCTTGTGGAAATGCAAAATGAATGAGCGAACCTTTGAGTCCCCCTGAAATAGAAAAGGGGCTATATATCAAATGAAAGTTTATTGGTCACATACACAGTTTAGCAGGTGTTATAGCAATGCAAGCGAAATGCAGTCAAATGTCAAAAAAATGTAATGTAAAGAAATATACAAAAAAAATGCAAGAAATCAAGAACGGTGGGATGAATCCAATTTAACAACCCAAATAGCACTGCAGAAGTATCAAAATGCAATCTATACATATGTACACCAGGGGAATCTACCCAAAATAAACTAAGAATGATATACAGCAGTAGATATATAAGAGTAAGCTATGTCAAGAATCCAGTATATAAATAAATATACGGTGTGTGTATAAACAGTGTAACTACAATACAATGTGCAGTAGTAGAAATATTAGAATAAGCTATGTCAGGGATACAGTATTTAAACACACAGTGTGAAACGGGAAGTGACTAGTGGTTCAATGTCTCTATAACATGGAACAGCAGCATTGGCTGTGAGTGAGTGTGTGTGTGTGTGATAGCTTGTGTGTGTGTTTGTTTTATTTGCATCACCTGGTAGACGGCTAGTAATGGCTGTCAACAGAATAATTGGCTGGTAATAGAAGCTGTTTTGTAACCTAAGGGCTTGGCTTTGATGTACTTTTACTGTCCAAGTGAACAGTCTGTGGCTCGGGTGAGTGAGGTCCTTGATAATCTTCTTGGCCTTCCTTTGACACCAATTGCTGTAGATGTACTGGAGGGAATGCAGCATGGTCCCAGTGATGTGTTGGGCTGTCCGGATCACCCTCTGGAGATGTGGTTGAGAGCGGAGCAGTTGCCCTACCAGGCGGTGCTGCAGCTCAACAGAATGCTCTCCATGGAGCATCTGTAGAGGTTTGTGACGGTATTAAGGTCCATGCCGAATTTCTTCAGCCGCCTGAGATTGTAGAGGCGCTGTTGCGCCTTCTTCTCCACAATAGCGGTGTGGCGAGACCCTTTCATTTCCTCAGTGATGTGCACGCAGAGGAACTTGAAGCTTATGACCCTATCCACTTCAGCCCCGTCGATGAGGTTTGGGACATGCTCGCTCTTCTGTCCCCTGTTGTCCACGATAACCTCCTTTATTTGTTGACGTTGAGGGAGAGGTTATTTTCCTGGCACCACTCCGCCATGGCTCTAATCTCCTCCCTATAGGCTGTCTTGTTGTTGTTGGTAATCAGGCATACCACTGTTGTGTCGTCAGCAAAACTGATGATTGAGTTTGAGTCATAGTCACTAGTGAACAGGGAGTACAGGACGGGGCTGAGCATACACCCCTGGAGGGCCCCCGTGTTGAGGATGCGCATTGCAGAGGTGTTGTTGCCTACCCTCACCACCTGGGGTCGCCCCTTGAGGAAATATAGGATCCAATTGCATAGGGAGGAGTTCAGACCCAAGTTCCTGAGCTTAGTGATGAGCTTGGAGGGTACTATTGTGTTAAAATCTGAGCTGTAGTCAATGAACAGTATTTTCACATAAGTATTCCTCTTGTCCAGGTGGGATATGGCGGTGTGCAGTGCAACGGTGATTGCGTCGTCCATGGATCTGTTGGGGTGGTATGCAAATTAGACTGGGTCAAGGCTGTCGGGTATGTTGGAGGTGACATGGTCCTTGACTAGCCTTTCAAAGCACTTCATGATGACAGAAGTGAGTGCTATGGAGCAATGATAATTTAGTTCAGTTACCTTGGCTTGCTTGAGTACAGGAACAATGGCGGCCATCTTGAAGCATGAGGGGATGACAGACTGGGGTAGTGAGAGCTTTAAAATGGCTATAAACACTCCAGCCAGCTGGTCCGCACGTGCTCTAAGAGCGTGGCTTGGGATGCCATTCGGGCCATCAGCCCGGCAAGGCTAAACAAGCTTGAAAGTTCTACTCACGTCGGCTACAGAGATTGGGAGCCCGCAGTACTCGTGAGCAGCGGGGGCAGTCGGCGGCGGCTCTGTGTTGTTTTCAGGCGAAGCAGGTGAAAAAGTTGTTTAGCTTGTCTGGGAGTGATGCGTTTGGTTTTCCCTTTATTGTCTTTATTGTCTGAACTCCCTTTATTTTCCCTTAATTGTTTTCCCCGTGATTGTCTGAAGTCCCTGCCACATGCATCTCGTGTCTAAGCTGTTGAATTGCGACTCCACTTTGTCCCTGTACGGTCTTTTTTCCTATTTGATTGATTTGCGGAGGTCATAGGTGGTCTGTTTATACTCGTCCATGTTTTCACTTTACTATGGTTAAATGCTGTTGTTCACGTTTAACATTTTGCATGAATGCTGCCATCTATCCATGGTTTTTGGTTTGGGTATGTTCTAATTGTCACTGTAGGAACAACATCTTCTATGCACTTCCCGATGAACCTAGAGACAGAGTCAGTATATTTGTCCATGTTATTCCCAGAAGATGCCCAGAACATATCCCAGTCCGCGCGATCAAAACAGTGCTGTAGCATGGATTCCTATTGGTCAGACCAGCATTGAACAGACTTAAAGACAGGTGCTTCTTGTTTCAATTTCTGCCTATAGGCGGGGAAGAGCAGAATGGAGGCTTGGGCTGATTTGCCGGGGGGGTTGACGAAGGAGGGCTTTGTATCCGTCTCAGAATGGCGAATAACAATGATCCAATGTATTATTCCCGTGAGTGAGGCAAGAGATGTGTTGGTGGAATTTCGAGAGAATTTTCCTTAAATTTCCTATGTCAAATGAATGCTGCCTCGGGATATGCTGTTTCCAATTTTTTCAAAATTCCCTATAATTCCTTGAGTGCCAGAGCGGTGTTGGCTTCTGGTGGGGATATACACAGCTTTGATACAAGAAGCTGTGAATTCTCTCAGGAGATAATGGGGTCGTCATTTGATCGTGAGGTATTCCAGGTCAGGGAAACATCCCTACAATCAAACCATAAAACATGCTCCTCCGCCTTTGTTTTTCCCTCAAAGCTCTTTTACCCTGTTCACACAATGTACTGTACAGAGAACCCCATAGGCTGTAAAACCTGATCAAGTACCTTCCCCCGATAACCAAGTCACTGTGAGGCAGATTACATTACAGTTTCCGGTATCTCTCTGGTAGAAATCCACTTTCTGAACTTGCAAAGTTTATTGTCCAGAAACTGTACATTAGCAAGCAATATACTAAGAAGTAGTGGGTGGTTTGCCCTTTTACATAATCTGACTAGAACTCCAGTTTAGACTGCCAAACCC
Organism: Salmo salar; assembly: GCF_965601325.2. Lineage (NCBI taxonomy): Eukaryota > Metazoa > Chordata > Actinopteri > Salmoniformes > Salmonidae > Salmo > Salmo salar. The sequence continues at coordinate 57,451,312 of NC_138303.1, forward strand.
TCTGCCCGAGAAGATAGCGGGGAGACAAGGTCCGGAGGCGAACTCTCTTCCTGGTACGCCGACAGCTAGCGGATGAACATCTGGGCCGAGGGTATGTTGACCTCTTCCTCTTGCTCAGGCAAGAGTGGGGGCTGATAACCCATGGAGCACTTGAAGGGCGAGAGCCCAGTGGCTGAGCAGGCAGGGTGTTCCGAGCGTGCTACACCTACACGAGTTGTTGGCTCCAGGTGGTGGGGTTGACCGAGACGAGGCACCAAAGAGTTGTCTCCAGGTCCTGATTGGCACGCTCCGACTTGCCGTTGGATTGAGGATGAAACCCAGAGGACAGGCTGGCTGATGACCCAATGAGGGTGCAGAACACCTTCCAGAATCGGGACGAGAACTGAGGACCACGATCAGAGACTATGTTGACAGGAAGTCCATGGATTCGGAAGGCGTGCTGCACCATGAGCTGGGCCATCTCCTTGGCTGAAGGTAACTTGGGGAGGGGGATGAAATGGGTGGCTTTAGAAAACCTATCCACCACTGTAAGGATGGTGGTGTTGCCATCAGACTGAGGGAGACCAGTGACAAAGTCCAGGGATATATGGGACCAGGGGCAATGAGGAACAGGGAGTGGTTGAAGGAGGCCAGCCGGAGCTTACCGCTGAGTCTTATTCTGAGCACATACCATGCATGCGGTGACGAATGCGGAGACGTCAGAAACCATAGTGGGCCTCCAAAAGCGTTGTCGGAGGAAGGCCAGAGTTTGGTGGGATCCGGGATGGCAGCTTAGCTTAGAGGAATGAGCCCACTCCAGGATCGATAGATAGCCCGCAGAATTGCTCCAGTAAGGTGTGGAAGGTTTGGTCATGGCGTTCTGCCACGGTGTGGAATCCCTCCATAAGGTTCCGTTGCAACTCCTCGTGTCTTCTAATGGTGGCTCCTTGTGAGGAGACAGTGTTGCAGAGCTGGTCCCAGTCTGCTGGGTCGGCCATGGCCAGTTCGTACTATCACAACTCAGGATATGACCCAGATGCAGACACAGGAGGTGAAGAGTACAGTTCTCATAATATTTATTATACAAGGGGTCAGGCCAGCGCAGGTCGAGGGCAGGCAGAGGTCAGTAGTCCAGGGCAGAGTCAATGAGGTACAGAACAGCAGGCAAGCTCAGGGTCAGGGCAGGCAGAATTATCAGAACCAGGAAGACTAGAAAACAGCGACGAGAAAGACTCGAAAACGGGAAAACACGCTGATGAGACTTGACGGGACAAGATGAACTGGCAACAGACAAACAGAAAACACTGGTATAAATACACAGGTGATAATGGGGACAAATGGGAGACACCTGGTGGGGGGTGGAGACAAGCACAAGACAGATGAAACAGATCAGGGCATGACAGGCGGCATCTTTTTTTAAAAGGGCTCCCGTGATGATTGGAACCGCTTCGGAGGATCTCGCTCCAGAATGTCGAATTTGTGGTGAGTAATCTCCGATCTGATGTCCAGAAGTGCTTGTCGGTCATAGGAAATAATACTAGAAACTTTCTGATCAAATAAAGTAAAGCAAAAAAAACACTAAAATAAAGAAAAGACTGAAGTTGGGTGGGAGCTAGCAACAAGGCGACCATCGTCGACGCCACAGCTTGCAATAGATTGATAAACTATAGGGCTACATGTACAGAGTACATTTGCTTATGTAGTGTTCCTTCAGCAAAAACAAAGGAGTTCTGTTCTAACGCCTTCACTTCTCTCTGATCTTGCTGTTCAGTTTCAGCAAGAGCTGATTTTCAAAGTGAATCGAGTCTATCCTGACTCACTTTGCAGTGAAGAACAGTCCAGCACAAATAAAAAGACACTTACAGGCAGCAGAGGCAGGCAGGCCTGTGTTCAGTTTGAGAGACAGCAAGTCTATCTTCTCTGACACACAGGCAAAGTACACATCCAGCTCCACTGTACCTTGTGACCTTCTCGTGATGAACAGAAATCATCTTTATCAGATGAATGCTGCCTCTGTTGCCCTGTCTTGCCCTCTGTCATCATGTCAAGATGATGCTTCACCAAACCTGTACAGTGGCAAATACACCACATACACATATTGAATATGTCTGCAGATACTGCTTTATGTGGCAAATTAGTTCATCATATCACTGACATTACAATAACCCTAACACAGACTTCCCATATTTATCTCAGATACTGAGACTGTTGTGAGTTTGTCAGATGTTCTCAGACCCAAAAGGTTATGGCCATGTCTAGCTGTACCTAGTGTGTAGACTCAGTTATATGCTAGATTCATTTAAACCAACCCATCTATTGGTGTCTCTCACTTCACATACACACTCAATAAAATGAGAATAATGTGTAGACAAAACATTACTTGTGAGAGACGTTGATAATGAATGAATACATCAGTCACGAAGGTTAATGTAATGAATGATAGGCCTACTTCAACTCTCATGAATGTGTCATGAACTGCTTCATAGAGGTGTTATGAATGTTACAGAATGGTTTTACCCAGCAAACACGCATTTTAAGTGATTGAATGATGTGATATTTGGCTATTTTATGCTTTCATACATTATCTGAGTGATCTAACCAAATATAGTTCGTTAAAATAAGAAAACAAGTTCACCCATTCTATCTGAGACTTCCTGAGTCTGGCTTTCGGAGCGTTATCATAATTTACACGTTACTGCTCCTCAACTGATGGGCTAAAGGCAGCGGTGGCCGAGTGAAATTTGAATAAAGTAGAGCAGAGTTGAACTTTTTATACAGCTCCGCTAGCAGGTTTCTCGCCACTCACCTTCCCACAATCCCCGGCACATTTCTCCACATGCCCTCGTTGAAAATGAATGGGGGCGGGAACTTCTCCTGCCGACTCAGCGTCTGGTGAAAATGCACTGTTACTACGGTTGCTGTCCTTTCAGCATAATGAGCCTGTTAAACTCACATCCTTTGATGTGTCACTGTTGTAACTTTAGGTGATAGTGGCAAATCAAATCAAATCAAAAATCAAATCAAATTTTATTGGTCACATACAGTCATGGCCAAAAGTATTGAGAAAGACACAAATATTAATTTTCACAAAGTTTGCTGCTTCAGTGTCTTTAGATATTTTTGTTAGATGTTACTATGGAATACCGAAGTATAATTACAAGCATTTCATAAGTGTCAAAGGCTTTTATTGACAATTACATGAAGTTGATGCAAAGAGTCAATATTTGCAGTGTTGATCCTTCTTTTTCAAGACCTCTGCAATCCGCCCTGGCATGCTGTCAATTAACTTCTGGGCCACATCCTGATTGATGGCAGCCCATTCTTGCATAATCAATGCTTGGAGTTTGTCCGAATTTGTGGGGTTTTGTTTGTTCACCCGAGCCACTTAGTTATCACTTTTGCCTTATGGCAAGGTGCTCCATCATGCTGGAAAAGGCATTGTTCATCACCAAACTGTTCCTGGATGGTTGGGAGAAGTTGCTCTCGGAGGATGTGTTGGTACTATTCTTTATTCATGGCTGTGTTCTTAGGCAAAATTGTGAGTTAGCCCACTCCCTTGGCTGAGAAGCAACCCTACACATGAATGGTCTCAGGATGCTTTACTGTCGGCATGACACAGGACTGATGGTAGCACTCACCTTGTCTTCTCTGGACAAGCTTTTTTCCGGATGCCCCAAAAAATCAGAAAGGGGATTCATCAGAGAAAATGACTTTACCCCAGTCCTCAGCAGTCCAATCCCTGTACCTTTTGCAGAATATCAGTCTGTCCCTGATGTTTTTCCTGGAGAGAAGTGGCTTCTTTGCTGCCCTTCTTGACACCAGGCCATCCTCCAAAAGTCTTCGCCTCACTGTGCATGCAGATGCACTCACACCTGCCTGCTGCCATTCCTGAGCAAGCTCTGTACCGGTGGTGCCCCAATCCCGCAGCTGAATCAACTTTAGGAGACGGTCCTGGCGCTTGCTAGACTTTCTTGGGCGCCCTGAAGCCTTCTTCACAACAATTGAACCGCTCGCCTTGAAGTTCTTGAAGTTCTCCCTCTGCTGTTTCCTGAAGTCCACAATCATCTCCTTTGTTTTGCTAATAAATGGTTGATTTAGGTGCAATCTTACTGGCAGCAATATCCTTGCCTGTGAAGCCCTTTTTGTGCAAAGCAATAATGACGGCACGTGTTTCCTTGCAGGTAACCATGATTGACAGAGGAAGAACAATGATTCCAAGCACCACCCTCCTTTTGAAGCTTCCAGTCTGTTATTTGAACTCAATCAGCATGACAGAGTGATCTCCAGCTTTGTCCTCGTCAATACTTACACCTGTGTTAATGCGAGAATCACTGACATGATGTCAGCTGGTCCTTTTGTGGCAGGGCTGAAATGCAGTGGAAATGTTTTTGGAGGATTCAGTTCATTTGCATGGCAAAGAGAGACTTTGCAATTCATCTGATCACTCTTCATAACATTCTGGAGTATATGCAAATTGCCATCATACAAACTGAGGCAGCAGACTTTGTGAAAGTTAATATTTGTGTCATTCTCAACTTTTGGCCACGACTGTACACATGGTTAGCAGATGTTAATGTGAGTGTAGGGAAATGCTTGTGCTTCTAGTTCCGACCATGCAGTAATATCTAACAAGTAATCGAACAATTTCACAACAACTACCTTTATACACACAAGTGTAAAGGAATGAATAAGAATATGTACATATAAATATATGGATGATTGATGGCCGAACGGCATAGGTAAGATGCTGTAGATGGTATAGAGTACAGTATATACATATGAGATGAGTAATGTAGGGTATGTAAACATTATATAAAGTGGCATTGTTTAAAATGTGATACATTCATTACATCCAATTTTTTTATTATTAAATTGGCTAGAGATTTGAGTCAGTATGTTGGCAGCAGCCACTCAATGTTCGTGATGGCTGTTTAACAGTCTGATGGTTTTTCAGTCTCTCGGTCCCAGCTTTGGATGATACCTGGGTGAACAGGCAGTGGCTCGGGTGGTTGTTGTCCTTGATGATCTTTTTGGCCTTCCTGTGACATCAGGTGGTGTAGGTGTCTTGGAGGGCAGGTAGTTTGCCCCCGACGATGCGATGTGCAGACCTCACGAACCTCTGGAGAGCCTTGCGGTTGTGGGTGGAGCAGTTGCCATACCAGCGGTGATACAGCCCGACAGGATGATCTCGATTGTGCATCTGTAAAAGTTTGTGAGTGTTTTTGGTGACAAGACAAATTTCTTCAGCCACGCTGTCTGTGTGGGTGGACCATTTCAGTTTGTCCGTGATGTGTATGCCGAGGAACTTAAAACTTTCCACCTTCTCCACTACTGTCCCATTGATGTGGACAGGGGGGTGCTCCCTCTGCTGTTTCCTGAAGTCCACAATCATCTCCTTTGTTTTGCTGACGTTGAGTTTGAGGTTGTTTTCCTGACACCACACTCCAAGGGCCCTCACCTCCTCCCTGTAGGCCGTCTCGTCGTTGTTGGTAATCAAGCCTACCACTGTAGTGTCGTCTGCAAACTTGATGATTGAGTTGGAGGCGTGCATGGCCACGCATTCATAGGTGAACAGGAAGTACAGGAGAGGGCTAAGAACGCACCCTTGTGGGGCCCCAGTGTTGAGGATCAGCGGGGTGGAGATGTTGTTTCCCACCCTCACCACCTGGGGCCAGCCCGTCAGAAAGTCCAGAACCCAGTTGCACAGGGCGGGGTCGAGACCCAGGGTCTTGCTTATTGACGAGTTTGGAGGGTACTATGGTGTTAAATACTGAGCTGTATTCGATGAACTGCATTCTTACATAGGTATTCCTCTTGTCCAGATGGGTTAGGGCAGTGTGCAGTGTGATTGTGATTGCGTCGTCTGTGGACCTATTGACCCTTGACTAGTCTCTCAAAGCACTTCATGATGACAGAAGTGAGTGCTACGGGGCGATAGTCGTTTAGTCCAGTTACCTTAGCTTTCTTGGGAACAGGAACAATGGTGGCCCTCTTGAAGCATGTGAGAACAGCAGACTGGGATAGGGATTGATTGAATATGTCTGAAAACACACCAGCCAGCTGGCCTGCTCATGCTCTGAGGATGCGGCTAGGGATGACGTCTGTGCCGGCAGCCTTGCGAGGGTTAACACGTTTAAATGTTTTACTCACGTTGGCTGTGGTGAAGGAGAGTCCACAGGTTTTGTAGCGGGCCGTGTCCGTGGCACTGTATTGTCCTCAAAGCGAGCAAAGAAGTTGTTCAGTTTGTCTGGGAGCAACGGGGCTGGTTTTCTTTTTGTAGTCCGTGATTGACTGTAGACCCTGCCACATACCTCTCTGTCTGAGCTGTTGAATTGCGACTCTACTTTGTCTCTATACTGATGCTTAGCTTGTTTGATTGCCTTGCGGAGGGAATAGCTACACTGTTTGTATTCGGTCATGTTTCCGGGCGCCTTGCTCTGATTAAAAGCAGTGGTTTGCGCTTTCAGTTTTGCGCGAATGCTGCCGTCAATCCACGGTTTCTGGTTGGGTAAGGTTTTAATAGTCGCTGTTGGTGTGATAGTGATGGTGTGGCTACCGTAGGTTGTGTATGCAGTGTGGTTGTTGTTGCTGGTAACATTAGTGCTGTCTGTGTTTTTCTTGATTTTTGAGTTTGGGGAATGTTTTGGAAGATTTTTTTCCTCGACTAAAGGCTTAGGTCCAATAGCCACGATTTGCCACTGAAGGAAAGTGCTGTGTATGTGTGCATGTAAATTGTGTTTTTTGAAGCATGTGTTCCACAGAATTTATTTGATGTCAAAAGTGAAATATGCAGTATTTCAAAGCTATGGTGTATAAACATCTGGTGAACCTCTCTCACACATTCTTGGGAATGTGTTTTGGTCCCTTCCCATTGCAACATGTTTGTTTTGGGTCTGCACAGGTGAGAAACTGTTTCGTTGACTAGGGAGTCCAGTGTTGCTCTCCATAAGGATGGGTTAGGAGATGGCAATGAAGCGTGATACATGAGAATAATTCAGAACAAGAAAAACTAGAAATGCACACCGCCAGAAACCTCAAAAACCAAGCTCATCTGCAAATGTTCCCAGCCAAAGCCCACTCTAACCTCAGCTTGAATCAATCCAATGAATCCATCTGTCAATCTTATTTATATAAACGCTATCAATCAATCTACACATCATACCTGTTTATATAGAGTGATCCTATTTGGATGGAGAGTTCCAGTATCGGAAGGGGTTACCATGCCTGGGAAAATGATCATCTATACACAGTTATGGATACTGCTTATTATGTTTACACTGAGTGGGACTATTGGAGCGCGTATCGTTTCTTTCCACTACACTGAAGTCATTTTCATCTCATCATGGAATGAAAGAGAAAAATAAGCAAGAATGAAATGGAGAATTAAAATAGCGCAATGAGCTTCATAGAGGGTTAACTATCCTGCCTGTGGCTGTTCTTGTAGATCGGCCTTTTGCTCTCCTGTACAAGCAACAAAGGTTATGTTGAACCAGGATGTGAAGTGAAAGGAAAGCTCAGCTCCTCTGGCCAAAATGGGCCCTGTTTTTCTTGGCCTAGCACAGTCTTTCTTTCCACATAATTTAACAGATTTAAAACACTGAAAACACAGAAAAATGTGGTGATTTGTTGGTTTCTGCTCTGCACGTCTGCAATAACAGCACATGTCAAAACAACTCAATAGTTTGACAGCAAAATTTGAGAAACTTAAAACAACAGCCTTATCAGAAACACATGATCTTCAGATTACACTGTGCCATTATTGTAATGGCTGTGATGGTACTTACCCCGTCGTACAGGGTCTCAGTGTTGTTATGCCAAGGTGACATTTGTGAAACTCTCAAACACAGGGGAGGGGGTGCCTGTAAGAATTTGCCCTGCTTATGACCTTATGAACATTAAAATATCGTCCCAATTTTACCTCTCACTTTTATTTTTCTTCGATCGGGTTCTTAGAGCATTCCAGAGAAAAAAAAGATCCGTCCAACGCGAACTGGGGCAAGAGTAAATATTGGATAGATGAATTAGAACCACAACCAACCATGAATTCAGCACGTTGATGCCAACTCCTATTTTCCAGAGTGTGCCTAACACACCCCAGTGGCTCTCTGGACGTTACACAGAGCCCATAATGCAACAGCCATAGACTAGCACTGAGCTGCCAATGAGTTAATGCCTCATTCGTAAACACACAGGAACATACACATTCACACACATACTGGACTGTGGCTGGTGCAAACCTACCCCACTGACTACGAAAATCAGAAAAAAATAATAGAGAGAGAGAGAGAGAGAGAGAGAGAGAGAGAGAGAGAGAGAGAGAGAGAGAGAGAGAGAGAGAGAGAGAGAGAGAGAGAGAGAGAGAGAGAGAGAGAGAGAGAGAGAGAGAGAGAGAGAGAGAGAGAGAGAGAGAGAGAGGGGGGAAAAAAACAAACTGTTGTGGCCAATGGGTTATGCAAGAGTGAGAGGAGAGTGATGGGAAAGGGGATAAGGTTCTGCCGGGGAGTCACCCCGTCACACCCCGACTGCTGTAATTAAATAATCATCTCTGCTTGGTGGGAGGGGGCGGGGGGGGGGGGGGGGGTGAGGGGGAAGGGTTAGAGGGGGAGGGAGAGAGAGAGAAAAAAGGGGCAGGAGAGGGGAGGTGTCCAGATGTCCCCCCAAGCCTCTCGGAGTGGAGAGCAGCAGAGTATCACTGACCCGAGGGTGGAAGGTCAACCAGACAGAAGGACAAACTTCCTCTTCAGGCTCTAGCTCACACAGATTGACTTACACATTGTTTGTCAGACATACCCTGCAGAGATTGTACACAGCATAAATACCATCCACCCAGAGTTGTAATGCATTTTGTGAGTTGAAATCGGGGATCTTAGAACAACATGGCCTCTCCCAGAACAACAATGCCTTATAATAATGTTAATTTTTTTCAATCAACGTTTAATTGCTCTGTAAGGTATCTAGCGATCAGTTTGTCTCTTCAGGACCGAGCTGTTTGTACAGGCTGCAGAGCAGAGTTTGTCTTGCTCCTCTGCCAAGAGGTCCCAGTTTTGCAAGCTTCCTGCGTACAATGGCAGGCAGTGTATTCTCTACCTCAGAGATCTAACATACAGTGCCCCATTAGAATACTTCCTCAGATATTAAAAAAGGAAAGAGGAGAAATGGAAGGGAGGGAGGGAGAGCGGGAGAGAGGGAGAGAGGGAGAGAGAGAGAGAGAGAGAGAGAGAGAGAGAGATCATTTTTACCCCCCCAAAAAAAGCACAGCTAACTCTCGATAGCAGAAAAAAAGGGAATCTCACTGGTTAGTGGTCAGCCTTATTACTACTTCTTATGCTTCAGCAGCCTACACTACACTGGTGGTGACTAAACTATCCTGACACCGTCCCCGCAAGGGTGGGAGTCATGTAGTCTGGTGGTTGGATTATGACAAGGCAGGACAGCCTGTGACTAGGCATTATCCTGGTCGGATCCCGTGCTGTATATTGACAAAGCACTTTCATTTCTGTCTACAGCTTCTATTTTAAAATGACCACTGAAAAGACCCACAAAGAATTTCAATAGAATTCCACTGTTGGTTAACTTTAGTCCCTGGTAATTTAATGGGGGAATTGATCCCAGTGGATTGCCGTCAATCCAGAATACAGGGTATGTCCTAAATGGCACCCTATTCCCTACAAAGTGGACTACTTTTGACAGGAGCCCTATGGGCACTGGTGAACAGGGTGCCATTTGGGATTCAGTCAAAGTCACCCCCGCAGCAGTCTGAACTGGCCTGCAGTGTTACAACAGAAAAGATATGATGACCAAAGATCTTGCCTAACAGGCCTTGTACTAGGCCAGGGCTTCTCCATAAATAGAAACAGCTGATAATTTAAATGCATGAAAAGAGCGTTCAAATTCCCAACACAATGGCCTGCGGTGGGCTGGCATCTCACCACCACTCGCCTGTTGAGAGAAAGGATTGCAATCTTTCATTTCTCTTGGACCCAAAAACGGGTTAGAATTATGCAACGAAAAGAACATAATAACACAGCCTTAAACACTCATCTGCTTGCAGTCTCCGCCACAGCATTTGTTTTGGTTTCTGCTGATATTTTAGTAAATTGAAAACATTGCCGTTCACAGATGCTGCCTGGGAAGGCTTTGGAGGAGAAATGCTTGAGAAAAGCTGGGTTGTTTGTTTCAGTGGGGAGATGTGGGGAGGGGGGCAAAACATCGAGCTGAGCTAAATCAGTGAGATGGATGGAGAGAAACTTCCCTGTTTGTAATTGTAAATCAACAGCTGGATGTGTGGATGTGTTGGAGTGGGGGGTGGAGATGGGGGGGTCATCCCACCACACCCTGGAGTGTAATTGGTTGACTGGTGTCTGTGGGTGATGAATTGATCGTGGCTCCACGCCTTCCTCTAGTTGTGTGGGATAATCCATCAGTGAACTGCAGGTCCAGGTGGGACCAGATGCACCTTCACTCTCCCTCTCACTCCTAGGCTGTGTTCTTCTCCTGCCTGTCAGAGAGCAGTGTTGCCCAGCCCAGCCCTGGGAAGGTCACGAAGGATTTACACCTGATACATTTCCCCTCTCTGTTCACTTCACTCAGGGACTGTAGCCTACTGTACAGTCAAAAAGTGGGAAAGGTAACACATCAGAACCTGCACAAGGTCAGAGTGAGCAGCACAACAAGTATCTGAGTCTCTGGAAAGAGACCAAAAGCTTGTTTAAAATGTGGAGATAACCCAGCAAACCAAAATTGGTTCTGTGAAACTTCCCAGAACATTCGTTACGCTGTGGAAAATGTTCTCATAACACCAAAACTGTCCAGAAGTGCTGAGGATTATACAATATGTAATGACGTGACTTTCATTAATGTGATGACTGTTATATATCAAATAATTACCTACTATGTTCAATTGTTACCAGATTAAATTAATCATGTAACAATTAACTCATTAGGAATTTGGGGCACCATGGAAGAAGTTGTTTAACGAGTTACCATCTCCTGAATTAAACTCAAGAATATATAAATTCTATATTGATAACAGTCCCTTATTAATCATTACTTCATATCAATCTCATCTGAACTTCGCAGACTTCTTGAATCTGCACAAACCCGAGTCTTACTGATCATTCCGTACCACACAAATTGATTTGATTATTGATTTACTAACAAACTAAATGATAACACGGGATACACACACACACACACACACAGTATAGGTTATTGATTAGAAACGTAATACGATGAAAACAGGTTCCTAGCGGACTAACACAATATGACACTTGTTACAAAAGATGGAGAGTTAAAGAGAGAGAGAGAAAGTGAGAGAAAAAGAGAGACAACACTTGGATACATTTGGAAACTACGCTCACAGTAATCCTAATACCTTTTCCCGAACTGCCGCCCGTTTGGGTAAGAAGTAATGCATGTATTTATGTGTTGAAGGTCTTCGTCGTTTATCTTTGTTGGACCCAGGACTTCATGAAAAGGGTTCCACTTCGTGAAAAGGGTTTTATTGGGCCTTCTCCTTAGTTTGTAAGTGTAAGTCTCTGATTGTCCACAAGATGTCACAATGTTCTTCTCCTTAGTTGTCTGTGTTTACTTTCACTCGTTTTGGAAGAGTGGTCTTCTGAGGACAGCTAATCTGTCGTTTCGATGATCCCCAGAGTTGTGATGAGAGCAGTGTAGTCGACAGTTGTTTGAATAGAATAACCGGATGGTCCTACTTAAATTAACTTTCTTAGATACAGTACTTAGAACAGCTACTCAGCCTTAACATTGATTGTTAGAGAGGCTACTTTGTCTTCTTCAACTGATTGTTGATTTTCAGGGTTGTGACCAATGGAGACCTAGCTGCAGCTTGTGGTCCTTCTAGTCTGGTATGTTAATTCTTAACTCAATCTTTTATACACTTGGGTAAAAAGAGGCCTTTCCGTAATACTGACATGCTCTCTGAGCTCCCTCTGTCACGCCTGCTGCCGCTCTTCCTCCCTCTGGCGCTCGAGGGCGCCAGACTCCCCAACATTACGCACTCAAGCCACTTTCAGTACGCACACCTGCCTTTCCCCGTCACGCGCATCAGCGGTCATTGGATTCACGTGGACTCAATTGCTTGTGTAATTTCCTTCCCTATATCTGTCTGTTTCCTAGCTCTGTTCCCTGCGTCAGGATTGTTTGTCATATGTCCTTGTTTACCCATGTGCTGACGCTGTTGCTGTTGTGTTCAATGTCCATTCCTGAATAAACGTTTGACTTCCCATACCTGCTTCTCCTGTCCGGCGTCGGTCCTTACACCCTCGGACGTGGCTAGTTACGGGGCAAAACATCATCAAAAACTATGATCTCGTTAGAAAACTAAAATCACATTCCTATCTTAACAAAAATATTCTCGGAATCCTTGATATTTCCTACACAATGTAAAGGATGTAAACCTGATATACACAGTGTGAAAGCTCTTCAAGTTACAATATCTTCATTATATCACATTTTTTATGACATCACAAAATAGACATTCATCTCCCATATTCCATCTCTCATCATTCCCCACATTCAGATGTTGAAATATATTGTCCCACTGTTCACTTTTGGACGTTTATAGTTTTTGGGTGGCAAAACGTCTCTGTAACAAAGAGACATTCCAATCCCCATACTAGAGACCAAAAAGAGTCGTCTGCTAAATAAAATGTACAATTGGCGTGAGGTGTCATAAAACCCTCACACTAATCCTTCCTCCCCTCTGCGGGTGAGAGGGATCTGTAGACGTTGCTCCATTGTAACCTGATCTTTGGATCCTCACAGGAGAGTCATGACAAGTTTTTGCATAAAACAGTTGCCTGACGTTGCAAGAATGTTCCCAGAACACATTTTGTCTGTTCTTTAAAGGTCCCAGAATGTTTCATTAGGTTGTGGGAACAATCTTGTGGGAACATCACAAAAAATATGCTCCCAAAACACAAAAACTGTGTCTTCTAGGGTTTCTTTAATTTATATATACAGTAAAAGTTTGGACACACCTACTCATTCAACGTTATTTCTTTATTTTTCATTTTTCTACATTGTAGAATAATAGCAAAGACATCAAAACTATGAAATAACACATATGGAATCGTGTAGTAACCAAAAAAGTGTTCAACAAATCAAAATATATTTGAGGTTCTTCAAAGTAGCCACCCTTAGCCTTGATGACAACTTTAAACAGTCTTGACATTCTCTCAACCAGCTTCATGGTACAATGCACAAAACAATGCACAAAACATTCCTTCAATGTTCTTTGAATGTTATTCCTATGTTCCCATAATGATAGAATTAAGTTTTGAACAGTCCATGGAGGTTTCTTTCATGTGTTAGTGTTAGCTTACTGTTGAGTAAGTTAGTTGTGGTCATTTCCATGTAAAACTTCCACCGAAGTCGGTTCCTCTCCTTGTTCGGGCGGCGTTCGGCGGTCGGCGTCACCGGTCTTCTAGCCATCGTCGATCCACTTTTCATTTTCCATTTGTTTTGTCTTGTTTTTCTGCACACATGGTATTAATTTCCCTCATTAATTGTTGTGTATTTAACCCTCTGTTCCCCCCATGTCTTTGTGTGGAAGTGCTTGTGCACATGTTTACTGGTGTGCGTCGGGTTTTGTACCTATGTTCGTTATTTCTTTATGCCGTTGGTTTTTTGCAATTAAACTGCTCCGGCTATTACCTAGTTCTGCTCTCCTGCGTCTGACTTCCCTGCCACCAGTTACGCACCCCTTACAATATGAAGTTTATAGGAGCATATCAAATGTGGTGTCGAATGAAAGCTAAGAGTCTATATTTTGAGGAAATTAAGGCATATATACATTTTTCAACCATTTACCAGCCTAAAGGAAGGAATAATCATAGGCTTTGATTTCAGGTCACACAGATGGAAAATGGGTCTTTAAAACATCTACTAGAAAAAGTGAAGGTATTAGAAATACATCAAAACACAATAGTGGTAAGTAGTCTACCGGGTCCGGAAGCAACTTCACAATTCATTTTCTGTATTCAGGGGTTCACTCAAACATCGTTTTAAGCTTTGTTTTACTATTGACAGTTGCAGCTGATTTCGGGATTGTATATCGATTCGCTCTCCTTAAATATGTCATCTGATATATTTGTTTCAGTCTCTGAATTGTTAAATCAAACTCGAGGTAATATGCACATGTAGGTAGGGGAAACGTGACTAAGCATATATAATAAACAGCAAGTAGCAGCAGTGTAAAAAAAAAAGGGGGGGGGGGGACGTGACGCCAATTGTCCAGGTAGCCATTTGATTAGCTGTTCAGTAGTCTTATGGCTTGGGGGTAGAAGCTGTTAAGAAGCCTTTTGGACCTAGACTTGGCGCTCCGGTACCGCTTGCCATGTGGTAGCAGAGAGAACAGTCTATGACTAGGGTGGCTGGAGTGCTTGGCAATTTTTAGGTCCTTCCTCTCACACAGGCTGGTATAGAGGTCCTGGATGGCAGGAAGCTTGGCCCCAGTGATGTACTGGGCCGTACACACTACCCTCTGTAGCGCCTTGCGATCGGCCGAGCTGTTGCCATACCAGGTGGTGATGCAACCAGTCAGGATGCTCTCAGTGGTGCAGCTGTATAACCTTTTGAGGATCTGAGGATCCATATCAAATATTTTCAGTCTCCTAAGGGGGAAAAGGTGTTGTCGTGCCCTCTTCACGACTGTCTTGGTGTGTTTGGACCATGATAGTTTGTTAGTTATGTGGACACCAAGGAACTTGAAGCTCTCAACCTGCTCCATTACAGCCCTGTTGATGAGAATGGGGGCGTGCTCGGCCCTCCTTTTCCTGTAGTCCACAATCATCTCCATCTTGATCACTTGAGGGAGAGGTGGTTGTCCTGGCACCACACTGCCAGGTCTCTGACCTCCTCCCTATAGGCTGTCTCATCGTTGTCAGTGATCAGGCCTACCAATGTTGTGTCGTCGGAAAACTTAATGATATTGTTAGAGTTGCGCTTGGCCACACAGTCATGGGTGAACAGGGAGTACAGGAGGGGACTAAGCACGCACCCCTGAGGGGCCCCCGTGTTGAGGATCAGCGCGGCAGATGTGTTGTTGCCTGCCCTTAACACCTGGGGATGGTCCGTCAGGCAGTCCAAGATCCATTTGCAGAGGGAGGTGTTTAGTCCCAGAGTCCTTAGCTTAGTGATGAGCTTTGAGGGCACTATGGTGTTGAAAGCTGAGCTGTAGTCAATGATCAGCAGCTGCAGCAGGTGTTATCGAAGAGGATGTTGTTGCTAATTTCTTAGCTTTACTCTTTTCAAGATGAACTTTCAACAAGTTAAGGTTCAGCTGATCATCATCTGGTCGAACTGTGTTTTTTATTGCAGCTCGCATGCTGTTGTTAGCTATCTAACTTATGTGTTGCATTTAAACTTTAGATCACCGGTTACTTTGTGTGCTGAATGCCCAAAATGTATTTGCAATGGGAAGTAATAGTTGCAAGTTTAGATTGGGAAATGCTTAGCGTAATGGTTGTGTTTTTGTATTCTTATGATTGGGACCTGCTGGTCTTTTATGTGAATGTGAATGGACTGCTTATCCTTTAACATCATGCTGTGTGTGACTGCTGTCTTTCTATCGGCCCTATGTGTTTTACAAAAAGTGCACTCTCCTACATGGAGTGTGCTGATGTTATGGTCGCTGTCCTTTCAGCATCACGAGCGAGTCTCACACATCCTTTGACGTGTCACTGTTGTCGCTTTGATGATAGTGTGATAGTGATGGTCTTGAGAACTACAGCACTGGTTTATCCTGTGGGAACAGCTGCATAAACTTTTTAGGCTCTAGATAGGACCTTTGTTTCTATGAGTGTAACGAGAACTTCATGGGAATGTCAGCTAATGTTCTGGTATGTTCCAGGTTTGTTGGGCTGTTTTTGTTATCAATACACATCATTGGTTGTTAGGCCTATACAGAATCTTAATTTGACCACCCTGTTGAAGGATGCATTTTCCTGCACTGCAGGAAATGAAAACTTGTACAGTATTTGAGGTTTAAAAATGCTTCTAATTTCCACTTTAAAATGTCAGACTCGATTTGCCACAACGAAAAATGTACTGTATCAACCCATTCAAAATGTCCATTAATTATAATCCACATAGTAATTCAGATTTTCCTTTACATCAGGATTATTTTCCTGCTGTGAGAAACTGGTAAAATTAAGATCTTATACTTTACCTAGGTAGTTGTCTCACATGACATCTCCATTAATGTTTGCCAAACGTTCCAGTAATGTTTTCTCAGAACCAATTTATTTGAATCCAGACATGATTGCTGAACAATGTTTAGGGAACGTTATTGGAACAATCATGTCATAACATCATACCGTAACTTTGTGACAGCATTGTGGGAATATAATATTTAGTTTGTTGTTATGGGTGTTTTTAATAACATTAGCAGAACGTTCCCATGAATGTTTCAAGAACATTCCAAGGATGTTTGAGAGAGAGAGAGAGAGAGAGAGAGAGAGAGAGAGAGAGAGAGAGAGAGAGAGAGAGAGAGAGAGAGAGAGAGAGAGAGAGAGAGAGAGAGAGAGAGAGAGAAAAATATATGATTACCTGAGAGTGGATATTTATTCACCAAAGCTTCCTCCCGTGTATGATAGTTTTTTCCTGCCTCACTAACAACGCCTTTTGCCTATTCCCTGCCTGTACTTTAGCATATAGGATTTCCTGTTATTTCCTGTACTGTTGCCCTTTTGGACCCCATGTGTATGACCTTCTGCCTGCTCCTGGACCCAGCTACCTGCCTCCTCCTGTGGTCCTTTACAATTAACACCTGCTGTGCCTGGAGCTTGAAACCAGCTCTCTGTCTCCCATCGTGTTCGTTACACGTCCACACAGTGACACACACTCTGGATTCAGCAGATTTACTTCTATTATTTCAACCCCTCTCCCCCTACTCAAGTACAGTAACACACATACATACACCATATATACAAAAGTATGTGTACACCCCTTCAAATTAGTGGATTCGACTGTTTAAGCCACACCTGTTGCTGACAAGTGTATAAAATAGAGAAATCTCCATAGAAAAACATTGGCAGTAGAATGGCCTTACCGAAGAGCTCAGTGACCATACAGAAATGGTTTGTCGAGATCGATGTGGAAGAACTTGACAGGCCTGCACAGAGCCCTGACCTCAACACTATCGAACACCTTTGGGATGAATTTGAACCCCGACTGCGAGCCAGGCCTAATCGCCCAACATCAGTCCCTGACCTCACTAATGTGGCTGAATGGAAGCAAGTCCCCACAGCAATGTTCCAACATCTAGTGGAAAGCCTTCCCAGAAAAGTGGAGGCTGTTATAGCAGCAAAGGGGGCACTAACTCCATATTAATGCCCATCATTTTGGAATGAGATGTTTGACAAGCAGGTGTCCACATAATTTTGGTCATGTAATGTATTTCAATGGCAGCATTGTCACTGCTCCATAGCAGATGATTGTTCTGTGAAGCAGCAATGTGGAGTAAGCCAGGCATGACAGCTCCCTCCTGCTCTGACACCATGTAAAAACAGAACAGGAAATGAGACAGAATGAAGACCTGGGCCAGAATAAAAATATCCATCAGCCTTCATTTCTCTCAGGGTTGTTTCACTTCGTCTCGTTTTCTGCTCTCTCTCGCTCTCTCTCGCTGTCTCTCTCTCTCTCTCTCTCTCTCTCTCTCTCTCTCGCTCTCTCTCTCTTTCTCGCTCTTTCTCTCACTCTCTTTCTTTCTTTCTGTTGGTGGCTGTGCTCCAGAGGAAAGCACCTAGATGCACACTGGGAGGGAGATTATCGACTCCTCATTGGACCCATGTGGAAACCATTTCCCCATAATCTCCAGTAATTGTATCCGTATTACGAGGAGAGACCTGGTTTTAATTTTCTCTCCATCATCTTGACCGGGCGATGCTGTAACAATGGTACAGTACATTACAGCAGGCTTGGCCATGGCCAGCCATACTGATGTAAAGGGAGACCATTAAAAGTTTGTAAAAATAAGGGTAAAGAGATTTCCTGTTTTAACAAACAAACGATACATTCATGTTAATGTACTTTCTGTCCTTCCTCTGAACCCACCAACAACAGTCTACGTCACTTCACATTACGACCATGTCAACTCAAACAGCCATACCTTGACGTTAGTTGTTCAAGCAAGTTTTTGGTTTCAATGAGACAAATTAAGTACAACAGTGTGCAACCTTATTTCAGAGCATTTAGTATTTTTCTGTGCGTACATCCGAGACACTCCATTTAGTATGATATGTTATGTTTCGCATGGTACACTATATATACAAAAGTATGTGGACATCTCTTCAAATGAGTGGATTCGTCTATTTCAGCCAGACCCGTTGCTCACAGGTGTATAAAATAAAAGCATACAGCCATGCAAAATCCATAGACAAACATTGGCAGTAGAATGGCCTTACTGAAGAGCTCAGCGACTTTCGACGTGGCACCGTCACAAGATGCCAACTTTCCAACGAGTCAGTTCGTAACATTTCTGCCCTGCTAGAGCTGCCCCAGTCAGCTGTAAGTGCTATTATTATGAAGTGGAAACGTCTAGGTGCAGCAACGGCTCAGCCGCGAAGTGGTAGGCCACAAAAGCTCATAGAACGGGGCCGCAGAGTGCTGAAGTGCGTAGCACGTAAAAATCGTCTGTTGCAACACTCACTGCTGAGATCCAAACTGCCTCTGGAAGCAACATTGGCACAAGAACTGTTCGTCGGGAGCTTCATGAAATGGGTTTCCATGACCGAGCAGCTGCACACAAGCCCAAGATCACCATGCGCAATGCTAAGCGTCGGCAGGAGTGGTGGTAAAATCACCGCCATTGAACTCTGGAGCAGTAGAAATGCGTTCTCTGGAGTTATGAGTCACGCTTCACCATCCGGCAGTCCGTCGGACAAATCTGGGTTTGGCGGATGCCAGTAGAACGCTCCCTGGCCGAATGCATAGTGCCAACTGTAAAGTTTGGTGGAGAGGGAATAATAGTCTGGGGCTGTTTTTCATGCTTCGGGCTAGGCCCCTTAGTTCCAGTGAAGGGAAATTTTAAGGCTACAGCATACAATGACATTCTAGACGATTCTGTGCTTCCAACTTTGTGGCAACAGTTTGGGGAAGGCCCTTTCCTGTTTCAGCATTATAATGCCCCGTGCACAAAACAAGGTCTATACAGAAATGTTTGTCGAGATCGGTGTGGAAGTTCTTGACTGGCCTGCACAAAGCCCTGACCTCAACCCCATCAAACACCTTTGGGTTGATTTGGGACGCCGACTGCAAGCCAGGCGTAATCCCCCAACATCAGTGCCTGACCTCACTAATGCTCTTGTGGCTGAATGGAAGCAAGTCCCCGCAGCAATGTTCCAACATCTAGTGGAAAGCCTTCCCAGAAGAGTGGATGCTGTTATGGCAGCAAAGGGGGGACCAACTCAATATTAATGCCCATAATTTTGGAATGAGATGTTCAACGAGCAGATGTCCACATACCTTTGGTCATGTAGTGTATGTATTAATTAGTGGATATCCATCACTCATTTCGTATTATATGTTACGAAATACAATTCAAATTATATGTTATGAATTTGTAAAACGTACAATATGTTAAAAATTGGCAAAACTTATGATATGTTACGAATTCTGGCTAGCTGGCTAACTTCAGCTAGTTCGCTAATGTTAGGTAGGTTAGGGTTAGGGTTAAGGTTAGTGTTAAGTTTAGGAGTTTAAGAGCTAACATAATACAAATAATAATGATTATGTTATTGTTTTCATTGATGATCCAATCAGGATTTTTCTTTGGGTGTCTCTGGTACATCTAACTAGCTAAGTCAGCCATTGGCTAGGCCATCAGAAGCTTGATAGAAGGCATCTGCCATTCAACTGTATTAAGGCAACATTTTGGAGTGACAGTGGAATCAACCAATCACATTGGCTTGTAATAGCCAACAGGTCGAAGACCAACAGGTCACTGTGAAATAGCAAGCAGTAGTTTTCCTACAGTCTAGCTAGCTAGCTAGCTTTTGTTGTAGGCTAGTTTGTGGCTGTAGCAGGTGTTATCGAAGAGGATGTTGTATCTAATTTGTTAAGTTAACTTCTCCCTTTTCAAGAATAACTTTCAACAAGAAGTTACGTTTCAAATGATTATCATCTGGTGACTGGAGCTGTGTTTTTTATTGCAGCTCGCATTCTGTTGTTAGCCATCTCTTTGAAAATAACTTATGTGTGTGACACATTGTTGCATTTCAACTTTAGATCACCAGTTACTTTGTGTGCTTGAATGTGAAATGTTTTTTGCAATGGGAAGTAATAGTTTTAAATTTAGATTGGGAAATGCTTAGCCTAATGGTTGTGCTTTTCTATTCTTCTGATTGGGACCAACTGGCTTTTTATGTCAGAGTGAATGGACTGCTGTTCCATCGGCCCTATGCAGTGGTGTAGTGGTGCCTGGAGAATTGGGTCCTGTGTGAAGGAAAGGCGTCCTGTGTGACATATACTATGTTTTCCTATAGATTTTTCTGATTTTCACTCTCAAAATCACACTTTTTTAAATAATAATAAAAAAATGTCCACAACAATGCTTAAACCACATCAGGAGACCATTTTTTAGGTCTGTGAAAAATCCCCAAAATAGATTTTTGGAGGGTGTTAGTTGCCCTTTAATTCAATTGAGGAAAACAAACGCTCTCCCCATTGATACAAAGCATTAAATCATTCTGTCAGGAATGCCTACATTGCAGTCAACATTTAATTGGGAAGGTTTTTTGGGAAAGCCTTTAGAAATGCAAACAGCGCATGATGACTGGATTGCACTTTGCAAATTGCCTACTAACTAAGACTAAGGACCAAACTTTTTCAGTACCTGGTTTGCATACCCATAAGTTAGTACTTACTGGTAGATATCATAAGTTGAAATGTTTTTCCTACCTGCAGACTACCGATGTCATTCTTCTGTGAGCTGCTCCATGCGTCAATCAGTTGAGAGAGAAAACAATTGAACTCTCCTACATGAGTGCGCTGGAATTATGGTTGTTGTCCTTTCAGCAACACGAAAGGCCTTGGTCCAATAGGTTCGCCCTGTACTAACCTGTCACACACTGAAGGCCTTGGTCCAATAGGTTCGCCCTGTACTAACCTGTCACACACTGAAGGCCTTGGTCCAATAGGTTCGCCCTGTACTAACCTGTCACACACTGAAGGCCTTGGTCCAATAGGTTCGCCCTGTACTAACCTGTCACACACTGAAGGCCTTGGTCCAATAGGTTCGCCACTGCACAAACATATGTTTTATAGATATAAAGACTGTTACAATTTCCCCGTTTCCCCTTAATTAATAGCGAGCAGGCAACTTTCCAATAATTTCCCCCACTCTTCCCTACCAGTGAGTCAAGGAAATTCAGACAAAGTTTGAGGATATTTTTCAATGAACGTAAAGGACATTAATGTTATGAGTAAAGTAGGAATCCCAGGTTTCAATATGCAATAAGATATTCATGTTTCAATAAAGGAGTGTATATATTTGGCCTGACGAAGGGCTTTTATGCACTGACTGAATGGAAGCTGATAATTCTGCATTTTTACTCCGCTGGTCTCGGCTGGTCTCGAGAAGAAATTACAAGTCCTCACTGTCCTAGACAGAGTCAAGACCGAGTAAAAATGTATCCGACACAGAGACAAGATCGAAACACTCACTTTGGTCTCAAGACAGGACTCGAGACCGAGACTGGTCTCAAGGACTCCAACACTGGTTAAAAGGTTAAAGTTAGGGTTAGGGGAAGGGTTAGCTAACATGCTAAGTTGTTGCAAAGTAGCTAAAAAGTGGGAAGTAATTGTAAAGTTGCTAATTAGCTAAAATGCAAAAGTTGTCTTTGATGATATTCGAACCCGTCCACCCCAACCAACCACCCTCCTTTCGTTTTGGCCTTAAGTAACCATATTTCTTATGTAACCATACCAAACATAACATATCATACGAAATGAAGTGTTTCGGATTTACATACAGAATAATAAGAAATGCTCTGAGACCAGTTTGCAGTGTGAGATATCGCTATCACCTTGCTGGTACCCATTGACAATCTAACCTGCTGTATAGTGTCTACATCAGAACAGCACCACCAGGAATACGGTTGTATTTTTTTATTTTTTTTTATTTCACCTTTATTTAACCAGGTAGGCAAGTTGAGAACAAGTTCTCATTTACAATTGCGACCTGGCCAAGATAAAGCAAAGCAGTTCGACAACATACAAAAAACACAGAGTTACACATGGAGTAAAACAACATACAATCAATGATGCAGTAGAAAAATAAAATAAAAAAAATAATGGCCGATGGCAGTATTATTATACAATACACAGGTAGGTATGACTAGGTAGTGTTGCCCTAGCTGTGTTTGCCCACTGGCATAGGGAAATAAACCAGAGCAAGTTGCTCCAGGCTAACACTGATTTGAGTTAGATTTTTATTGCTGCCTCCAGCAAACCCATTAGCACTTTGTCACATGAGGTCAGATCACTTGCGTTATGTAGGGAGGCCCAACCTTGTAGAATCTAGCAGAGCAGAACATGCAGAGACAATTTATGATTTAGTAAGTGGGCTACCAGTACTTAGATATCATGTTTTGAGAGAAACAGATATTTTGATTGTATGCTTATCATTATTTATAATGCATGTCAAATTAAGTTTCAATTCCTTGAACACTGTTATTGACACAGGCATTGACTCAGAAAAGCATAAATATTATGCGCAACTCTCATTAATTAGAGTTAAACATCTATGGACAAAATGACCCTATGGCTTTAAAATAATCATGCACTTTAGATTGCTTCCACGAACAATCTGGATTTGAAATTGCCCAAGTACCCCAAATGTGGTCAATTTGATACAATTGCAGTGTAACCCTTTCACCCATGGTTTAATGGGGCCTGGTAATTATACTATACCACCCACTTCTCTCCTCCCTCTAAACTGGGCTTTAATACGGTTTCCATTACAATATTATCCATTCATTTCTCCTCTCAACTCGGCTGTGGAGCGCAGAGTCAGAACACATTACCGGCGCTGCAGTCAAAATAACATTACATCCACAGCGACACGACCCTCTCTGTGTTCCTCTGCTCTCTGGCGTGACCCCATATCCTGAACACAGCGGCCTGGGAGAGACAGAGACACAGCACTCCACTGAAAGGGAAGGGTGACTCCCCCTGGTCTCCATAGGAACAGGACAGACTTCTGAATGTTAACCCAGTAGTAACATTATGCTGTAGTCCAGCAGCCTGGAGATAGCTTTTCAAGGATGAAATAATACTGGTTTAATGTCATCCATTTCACTGGAGACCTGGTATAACTCACAGAGCCAAACAGACAGTACTAGTCAAAAGTTTGGACACACCTACAGTACTCATTCAAGGGTTTTTCATTATTTGTACTATTTTCTACATTGTAGAATAATAGTGAAGACATCAAAACTATGAAATAACACATATGGAATCATGTAGTAATCAAAAAAGTGTTAAACATATCAAAATACATTTTAGATTTTAGATTCTTCAACGTAGCCACCCTTTGCCTTGATGACAGCTTTGCACACTCTTGGCATTCTCTCAACCAGCTTCACCTGGAATGCTTTTCCAACAATCTTGAAGGAGTTCCCATATATGCTGTGCACTTGTTGGATGCTTTTCCTTCACACTGCGGTCCAAATCATCCCAAACCATCTCAATTGGGTTGAGGTCGGGTGATTGTGGAGGCCAGGTCATCTGATGACCACTTCTTGGTCAAATAGCCCTTACACAGCCTGGCGCTTGATGGTTTTGCAACTGCACTTGAAGAAACTTTCAAAGTTCTTGAAATGATCCGGATTGACTGACCTTCATGTCTTAAAGTAATGATGGACTGTCATTTCTCTTTGCTTATTTGAGCTGTTCTTGCCATAATATGGACTTGGTCTTTAACCAAATAGGGCTATCTTCTGTATACCACTCCTACCTTGTCACAACACAACTGTTTGGCTTAAACGCATTAAGAAGGAAAGAAGTTCCACAAATGAACTCTTAACAAGGCACACCTGTTAATTGAAATGCATTCCAGGTGACTACCTCATGAAGCTGGTTGAGATAATGCCAAGAGTGTGCAAAGCTGTCATCAAGGCAAAAGGTGGCTACGTTGAAGAATCTGAAATATAAAATGTATTTTGTTTAACACTTTTTTGGTTACTACATGATTCCATATGTGTTAATCCATAGTTTTGCTGTATTCATTATTATTCTACAATGTAGAAAATAATAAAAATAAAGAAAAGCCCTTGAATGAGTAGGAGTGTCCAAACTTTTGACTGGTACTGTCACGCCTTCCACCGAAGGTGGTTCCTCTCCCTGTTCGGGCGGTGCTCAGCGGTCGGCGTCGCCAGCCTACTAGCCATCACCAATTCATTTTTCCTTTTCCGTTTGTTTTGTCTTTGGTTCTTTCACACCTGGGTTCATTTGATTTAATTTCTGTGTGTGTAATTACCCCTGTTGCCTGCTTAGGTTTGTGTGGGATTATACGTGTTTTGTTGCTCGTTGAGGTTGTGCCTCAGGTTTATTCACGTTTATACTGAGTGTGTATAAGTTTAGGAGCGTTGTTTTCCTCCATTCCGTGAGTACTGTGTTCTCTTGTGTCGTGGGCGGTTTCTTGTTTTGGTATTGTACCTGACCTTTTGTGTGTTGTGGACTTGCCTATTAAAGACGCTACTTGGACATCTCTGCTCTCCTGCGCTTGACTCCTTCACCTACCTCTAACACAATTCTCAACAGGCACTGTGTTTTTGTTCAATTAAATGAAGTTAGAAGGGGAACTTAAGGCACGGTCTCATATTCATTCTGGCTACGACTCTTATATACTGTGGGATGTTGAAACAGATTTGTTTGAGTCAGAACTATATGGTAAAGGTAGGTGTAGGTCTGCCTTGGCTGTGAAAAAGCTTATCCTAGTCCAGCCCTTACATACAGCACGGGCAACTTTTCCCCAAAGTGCCGTGACAGCATCATCTTCACCATCCTCATCAGGCTGGATCTCCTAGGCGCTCTCTCGGTCTCTGAGTCTGACCAGCTATCACAGCAGTAGCAGCATGCAGCATGCCTCAGCACTGCCCAGATGATAGATGAACCGTGCCCCGGGCTGCATCTTCAACAATCATTTATTTTCACTGAAAGGAAGAGGGTGTTCTAGAAATATAAGAAACATCAGACCCCACAACACAACACTCACATCAAACTACCCACCTCAAATCCCCTACCTCTCCACCACTCCCTCCCAACTCTAAAAAAAATAAATAAATAAGCATTGCGGGCTTGATACATTAGCCTGTGAATGATAGGCCAAAGACCTCCCTTAATTGCTTTTTTCTTGTAGTGTCTCAATTTATTTTTTTCCCTGAACTCAAAGCACACACTGGGCTCTTTTATGATGGATGGTGGTAGGAGGATGCACCGGCTCGGGTAAACTGTGAGGGGCTTTGATTAACGATGCTGCTGGGAATCCCCCAGGAACCTGCAGGAGAATAACATTGTTATCTGGAAACAGCTGCTGCTCCCAGAGACCAGGGGCCCCCGGGGGCACGCACCAGGCAAGGGCCCCACAGCCACATATACCGCTGGCCAGGAGGGAAGAGAGAGGTAGAAACAGACCAAAATACAGAGAAAGTGTTAGAAAACATTACAGCGAGTGACCAAATCGAAAGAGAGAGTGTATAATAGTGAGACACTGAGCTTGAGTTGATGAAGGTCCCATGAAGAGGAGCCAGGGGATGAGCTGGTTGACATGGGTACAGAATGTAAAGGAATGGTGAGGAGGGGAGAGGGGTGAGGGGAGGAGGTGTATCTGCAGGGAGATGTGCTAGACATGAGAACAGTCTCAGTGGAGAGACCATGTCTGAAGGGGCTAAATCTCCCTGACAGCCCTGTGTCATATCAGACACTGCATCATAGTGGCTCCCTAAAGGGACTACATGCCCACAAGACTCTCTACAAAGCCACTTACCACTATCCATGTTCTGTTTTATATTCTACCTTCACTCAGCAACCATGCAACTTTTTTTCATTATTGTCATTATCAGTCAGTGAATGAAAGATAATTAGGTAATAAGGGAGTAAGCTGACTGAAGTGTCTCTTAAAAGATGAATTCTATATTTTTCCTACAAACAAATGTCCTCCCTCCCTCTCTAAAACAGACAGGTTAGTGAATATATCCTCTGGTGTTTCTGTATAGCTAAAATACAGTGGCAAGAAAAAGTATGTGAACCCTTTGGAAATACCTTGATTTCTGCATAAATTGGTCATAAAATTTGATCTGATCTTCATCTAGGTCACAACGATAGACAAACAGCCTGGTAAAACTAATAACAGAAAAAATATATATAAATGTTCATGTCTTTATTGAACAAACCGTGTAAACATTCACAAGTGCAGGGTGGAAAAAGTATGTGAACCCTTGGATTTAATAACTGGTTGACCCTCCTTTGGCAGCAATAACCTCAACCAAACGTTTTCTGTAGTTGCGGATCAGACCTGCACAACGGTCACGAGAAATTTTGGACCATTCCTCTTTACAAAACTGTTTCAGCTCAGCAATATTCTTGGGATGTCTGGTGTGAACTGCTCTCTTGAGGTCATGCCACAGCACCTGAAATCAGGTTGAGGTCAGAACTCTGACTTGGCCACTCCAGAAGGCGTATTTTCTTCTGTTGAAACCATTCTGATGTTGATTTACTTCTGTGTTTTGGGTCGTTGTACTGTTGCATCACCCAACTTCTGTTGAGCTTCAATTGGCAGACAGATAGCCTAACATTCTCCTGCAAAATGTCTTGATAAACTTTGGAATTAATTTTTCTGCCGATGACAGCAAGCTGTCCAGGCCCTAAGGCAGCAAAGCAGCCCCAAACCATGATGCTCCTTCCACCATACTTTACAGTTGGGATGAGGTTGATCTTGGTGTGTTGTGCCATTTTTTTCTCCACACATAGTGTTGTGTGTTCCTTCCAAACAACTCAACTGTAGTTTCATCTGTCCACAGAATATTTTGCCAGTAGCGCTGTGGAACATCCAGATGCACTTTTGCAAACTTCAGACGTGCAGCAATGTTTTTTTTGGACAGCAGTGGCTTCTTCCGTGGTGTACTCCCATGAACATCATTCTTGCTTAGTGTTTTACGTATCGTAGACTCGTCAACAGAGATGTTAGCATGTTCCTGAGATTTCTGTAAGTCTTTCGCTGACACTCTAGGATTCTTCATAACCTCATTGAGCATTCTGTGCTGTGCTCTTGCAGTCATCTTTGCAGGACGGCCACTCCTAGGGAGAATAGCAACACTGCTGAACTTTCTCCATTTATAGACAATTTGTCTTACCGTGGACTGATGAACATCAAGGCTTTTAGAGATACTTTCGTAACCCTTTCCAGCTTTATGCAAGTCAACAATTCTTAATCTTAGGTCTTCTGAGACCTCTTTTGTTCGAGGCATGGTTCACATCAGGCAATGCTTCTTGTGATTAGCAAACTCAAATTTTGTGAGTGTTTTTTATAGGGCAAGGCAGCTCTAACCAACATCTCTAATCTTGTCTCATTGATTGGACTCCGGGTTAGCTGACTCCTGACTCCAATTAGCTTTTGGAAAAGTCATTAGCCTAGAGGTTCACATACTTTTCCCAACCTACTCTGAATGTTTAAATGATGTATTCAATATAGACAAGAAACATACAATAATTTGTATGTTATTAGTTTAAGCACACTATGTTTGTTTATTGTTGTGACTTAGATGAAGATCAGATCAAATTTGATGACCAATGTATGCAGAAATCCAGGTCATTCCAAAGTGTTCACATACTTTTTCTTGCCACTGTACATGCAACCCGCTATTTGTACTGTAAGAGGAAGGTGACTTTGGCTGAGGCAGGGAGACTCCACAAGTCTCCTTCAACAAGGTCCCATAACATCTGCCCAGCTGACTAGAGCCTGGGTTTTCATTTGTCATTCCCAACACTGGACCTCCACGCCTCTACCCAAGCGCTGCTCTCTGGATCCCAGCCAGGCTGCTCTAAGGCGGGGTAGTGTTGCTGTGACCCCTCTGGATCTGTGACAAGAATGTGCACTGTGGAGCGACACATATCCAGATGGCATGAAGTCTTAATTGTGGGCAGCTTGGGTTGTTTCATTCCTCTTTCATTCTCCCCTCAAGCTACTCCCCTCCCCTCCATCACTGAAATCAAAGGAGGGCAGTTGTGTGGCCCCTTCCCCTCTCTGTTCCTCAGCTAGACGAGGGAGAGAGGGGACACCTCGAAGCAAACGTTTTTTGGACGGGAGCCACAGTCTGTCAGGCCACGTCTGGGCTGGTGTATGAGGCGTCAGGGACTCGGGGAGGGTGCTGGGGCTCTGCCTGGGCACTTTTGTCCGCCTCTGTCAGGGCTTGCCCCGTTCTCACCCCCTCATCGCCTCCTTCTCATGGTCCCTGTTTATTTGTTCCTTCAGACAGCCGCGACAGTGCTGGCCGGCCAACTGAGAGTGCTGCTGAAGCACTGGGACTGTATGAGTAGAACACTGGGCCGGCTGGTTTATTTTTGT
Source organism: Salmo salar (assembly GCF_965601325.2). Classification (NCBI taxonomy): domain Eukaryota; kingdom Metazoa; phylum Chordata; class Actinopteri; order Salmoniformes; family Salmonidae; genus Salmo; species Salmo salar. The sequence goes on from NC_138303.1 coordinate 57,479,879, forward strand.
TGCAGCTTGGTTTAAGTGCACATAGTTTGGTGCCCACGTGTTGTTTTCTCTCCTTGTGCGTAAATGTTTACATGAGACTGGAATTTTCGGAAATGTGATCTGCTCCGTCTGAAGAAATCTGAGTGGAGGAGCTTTGTCAAACACAGTGAATCATGTTTGTTTTACGATGGAGAGATTTATACACTAGAAAAATGGGAAAATGTTGTCAAAACACTCAACAACAAAAAATCCTAATCCATGACCAATCTTTGTCACACGCACAAACTTACTCTTTACATCACTGGTTTTCACCCTTTTTATCAAGACACTTGGTAGGCTATGGTAGGCTAGTAAAATACAGTTGGCCTAACAGGTACACCTTGGGGTCAACAAGAGAGCCGTTATGCCACAGAAATCCTATAGGCCTGTGTAGGCCGATGATAAACACTTCTCTGACATTCATCTCATCATTGCATCAGCTCAAGAAGGCTGAAGCAGGTGTTGATATAACATTCAATGATTTAATCACTTCTTTTTTTTGCTAATCAAGAATGTTTTAGAAGGCTCCAAAGGCAGCAATTGATCTTATTAACCCAACATGACTGCATCCCAAGTTGGGGTGAACATTATTATTTTCCCTCTCTCTTAATGAAGAGGGTCTCAAAAGAGAGGAAAACAATGATCCTCCATCCATAGTTTTGAATAACAACGAAAATAATAAAAAAAGATTATGGGGGGGGGAAACTTTCCTCATTGTCTGTATTAATTTAAGTCTCATTTAATGACTGCGGGAATCAAACCCGCCATGGGGGAGTGGGTGGTGAGACGCAGAGCTGAGCAAACAAACAAACAGAGAGAGAGAGAGAGAGAGAGAAAGAGAGGGAACACAGAGAGAATAAAACTCACTGAGAGACACAGAGACATCAGAATACATCAGTCCGAAAATAGACTTGCTTTGTGTTTCATCCGACAGAGAAAGGTGTAGTTAATTAAAGTCAGATGTTCCACCAGGCGCCAGAGCCAGGTAGAGCGCGAGAAGCGCGCGAGCCACCCTGACAATGCACACGAGCAAAATAAATGCGAGGGTAATGGCTGTCATCTCCTGACAGCTTTAAATGGCCTTTTAGTTTGCCGCGCAGAGCTGTCATAGAGAAATACATTAAGAATGCGTATGTAGACAGCCGAATCTGCGAGGCACATCATTATTAACAAACTGCGAAGAGCCTCTCGTTCACGGCCCTTCACAGAGGCCAGGACATGTAGTCGGATCTTCCCTCCTTGCGCGGACTAGAAACAAAGCACTGTCAGGGGAAACGAGCCGTGCAGTGCCACAACGGAGGTTTTGGGGTGCCAATCACCCAGGGCGCACTGCGTTTGTACACATTACCACCGACCCTGGTGGGAACATGAAACGAACCCCGGTGATGTTAATTTAACTCTGCCTGTTCCACAACTACCCTATTGTGATCCTGGGGCTTTGCTTTCCTGTTTGGTGGCTAGATTTGTTTGCTTGCATCCATATGATTTCTGATGCATCTCTGCTCCCTTTGTTTTCTTATACGGTGCTTTTTTCTCCACCGCTTGAGGGAGGAACCCTTTTACCACCCCTACTACACACACACACACACACACACACACACACACACACAGTCCATGGCTGACCTCATCCTACAAGGCATCCTATTGGCCAATGCCTTCTGCAAGCCAGTGACCATTGTCAGGGTCAGAGGTGAGGCAACAGAAAAATGAAATCAGAGTTAATGGATTCTCATATGTTTATTCACACAGGTGCTTTGAATGTGTTTTTTCTTCTCCTCACTGTGTGTATGAGGAGGGGCCGTCAGTGAGGGAGCCGTTTGCAGCGAGATCACGTTCCCTCCCATGAGACCTGTGGTAAAAACCCAGAGTGCTTTGCAGCACAACCAGAGACTGTGTTGGAGTAAGGAAGATTTGCATTACATTATGGCAGCGAAACAAAGAGGGGCTTCAAGTCCACCTCAGCTTGTATATATGGCTATTAATGTGGGTCAGTGTACAATTACAGTTCTGGGTCTAGTTTTTATGGGAGTGTGTGGCTGTGTGAGTATGCAAGCTTTAAAATTGTATTTGGGAGGTTATGTGTTGGTGTTTGACTTTTTAAAAATGGTTTGGCTCTGTACAGTGAGTCAGTGTGCTGTTCGCTTCTCTTCAAGAGTGTACGTACATGCTTCTGGCCACGAGGGAACAGAAGAAAACCTTTGCAGTCAGTCAGCTTTGCGATTGTGCCGACATGCAGACCCCCCCCGCGACGTCAAGTTCAGGTCAAGCTAACATTTGGGTTAGAGCCCCATGGCCTGACCACGCATGACAGCCATCTAATCACCATGCTGTAATTAGTCTTTAAGTGCATCACCATTAGAGACACTCAGTGTACTGCATTACTACCAAATGACTTCTCTACCCTAACAGTTTAGCCTGATCAGTCCCAGTGACTCCCTCTCACCACATTGGAGCACCACATGGCTGGATCCTCAAACCTCCCTCCAGACATACAATGGAGTCTGGGGGATCCCATCAGGGTACGTGATGGTGATGATGAGCTAGACCTCACTACACAGACCTGACACCTGTCTGTAATTCCAGAGGCACTAATGAACTTGGCCCAAAAAGGCTAGAGGCGGTGGGACATCAATTGATTACAGGAAATGGGGAGTTCTGGGAATCGTGGTGCAGAGAGAGAAGCTACCGCAGTAGGTTAGGGGGAAGACAATATCAGCGTAAGACACACCAGAGCTGACCAATCAGATGTTTGAGATGGTATTTGTCTCTGGGACATGCCGTGGGGGTGATGACATGGTCAGAGTTACTCAGGGAAGGGCCTGTTCCTGTAAAATAAATCTCCCTGGGCAACCATTAGGGAACTACATTAAAAGGTGGCAGGATACGCTGATATGGATACGGTCTGTCTGGCTGTTTACCTCAAGGTATTAATGGCCTAATTAGCAGGGATGCTGCTCTGCTTGGGATGTGCTATCGTTGCTTTCGTTAAAGGTTAAATCTGATAGGCCTGTTATTTTGGAGCCACTCTTGAAGGTCTTTATTGAAGAAGGGTCAGTGGAATAGTCTGACTCATACAATTATACATATCATGTGGGAAACATGTAATAATTTACCATTCTGTTCAACGACTATGAATGTGCTGTGTGTAGGAAGAAATTGTAATCGAAACTGGAGAGCGCAATACTACCAGTCTCGAATGATTGGACTCATATCCTGTCATTTTTCTCAATGGAAATTACATTAAGTAGTCATTTTCCATTTTAATGTTGATTACAAAGTTTTACAGAGAAATAACAGAATTTAGGATCTAGCTTGTGCCACTCCAGCGTCGGGAGAAAGGGAGGCATTGATCCAGGAGTGTAATCGGGCCGTAAATTGAACGCTTAAGGATCTTGTTTTCACAGGAAGTGTTTGGTGGGATGTTATAAAATGTGCTGTCACCACACCGTAACTCAGGCCTCTCCCTCTGACAAAAGCCTGCTGTTTGGAGGCGCTGCACCGGCGCGCTCTCGGCTACAATTACTAAACCAGCTCGTTATCCTCCTCTTCCTCCCCCTCTCCCTCTTCCTACCTACATAGAGCAGAGGGGTGGGGGACAGAGGGAGGGAGAGAGGGGGAGGGCGGAAAAGAGGACAGTATTAGACGCTGCTGCAGCTTGTTACTGTGTTCACTACAGAGTGTGATGTGTCTATGATTCTTGCTTTTCCAGCAAAACTCCTGGCCCTGATATACAGTACAAAGGTACACTATGAGTGTCCAGAGCCAGGGCTGGAGCTGTAGCCAGAGGAATGCGCCTCAGTCAGGGTGAGAACACTCTAGTGTTGACACAGCGGATCAGAACCAGCAGTGCACCCTGCAGGGAGTGGCTCTGTTTGTCCTGGCCAGGCCCCTGTAGCACAGCTGGGGCTGATATGAGGACAGAGGAAGGGAGGAGGAGGGAGGAGGGGGGACAGGGCCGGTGGGTGGATAGATGCCTGGACCAGCCTTCAGTGTCTCAGTCACCACTTGCTCATAGTTTGTCAGTAGCAGGGGGACACATGTGGCACGGCGATCCCAAAACAAAGTTTTAAAAAGCCCCTTCAACCCTCCCCTACGAGGCCTGCCCGGGGCGTGACAAGCGCTAATGACGGGCGGACGCTGCTAAGTAACGGGCTGACAGGTGAACAGAATGTGATGACTCCGTGAAATTTGGTAAAGCCTTGCATCTGTTGTTGTTAGTCTTCAGAGCCCAGTGACAACTGCTGTGGGGAAAATGGGACGTTTCAATTAGGGCAATAGAGCTATTAAAGTAAACCTGCACCCTATCCTCTCCCCCTCTCTCTCTCTCTCTCTCTCCAGGTCCACAGCCGGACCGTCTAATTGGATGGGTAACAAAGAGGTGCTGTGAGATCCGGCGGTTGGACTGGATGCGCCTGCCTCTGTCTGGGGAGTAGTGTCAGCCATGTTCAACAGCAAACCTTGGTGTGAGGATTTAGAGCAGAGGATTGGAAACAAAATACTTAGTTGATAATAAAGTCAGCGAGTATTGTTGTGACACTGTGACTCAACTCTAGGGAAATGCCAATATTGGACTGAATAAAAATTGTATCACTGTTGTAAGTATGTCATTCTCATAACACAGGGACTGGGACACAGGGAGATATAATTATCCTATCGCCATTTCATACCAGGCCTCCCTAAGTACAGCGTATCCTCATTTCCTGATTATATGGGGATGGAGATTGGCAATCAGGGTTTCTGAATGGGAAATGTTCACTGCTGTACATGTTTATATGTTAGTTTAGTTCTAACTGGTTGTGCTGCATATCCTGTCAAAGGTGTGCAAAGTAATTAAGCTTTTCTCATAATACATTTTCACTTCTGCACACCAACTCCCTCATCAAATAAAACAGAAGATGTTTGAAGGTGGAAAGCAACACCCAAGATTGTCAAGAGCTTTTTAAGAATGCCCATGGGCCCAATTTTCAGCTTTTTCATTGGGAATTTAAATGTGCTTTCCCAGATTTCAAAATGTGGCTTGACGACTATTGGTGAGTGTGTTCGGGAGGAGGGGGGATGGTTATTATTTCACATATTTGTTTAAGCCTTAAAACTAAAACATGGTCTTTCTCTCTCCTTAGTTCTTGGATTATTGGTCGCAGAACGTTGATTGAGGTACGCTATTATTAGTGATTGCAAACAAATGAAACATCCCTGGCTCTACACCGAGAAGCAAAGAGGAAAGAACATCAGGACGACATCCACAAAATCCACCCAATCCGGGCCAGCCTACAAACGTGGTAGTTGTGGCCGAGTCTGCCTCACAGATTGGACTTCACAGCCACAGCAGACGCTGAACTAAGACCTAACCTCCAGACAAAAGAAATCTATGGTCTCCAGAGACTGCGATGCCGCCTGCCGCGACAATTATTAGTCCATGCAGCGGGTAACTAGTTGACGCTAATTCATAAGTACCCCATAGTCTTGAGATATACTGTATATGCACCATTTCCCTAACTGGACTTGTGCAGACTCTTGTTGTAGTAATCAGTGTAATACTAACAGAGACAGAAAGGGACTGTGTTTCTTAGGTCCAGGGAACACAATGCCCCTCAGTGTTAGAGGTAGGGGGAACCTCTGGCTGCTTGTGTAATGTAGCGGGTAGACCACCCTTAATGAGTTCAGGTTGCACTAAATGGGAGTAGTTGCTTGTAATCGATGTGATGTTATCTGGGTTTCCATGTCAGGTCCTAGGGCACCCACATCCTTATCTCAACTAGTTCCATTCTCTCGCTCTCTTCATTATAATGAGCCTTGTAATGAGAGAACACTTACATTCATCACAACCTTTCCCCTGCTCCCTCTAACTTCCTCAAATTATCCAATCACACTGTATCTACATGATCCGTATGTGTTTGTTCGGGTGTACTTGCATGTGAGAGGTTGCATGTTTATGTGCCCTGACAATAGACAAGAGATTATTCATTCCCAGTATCAATGTTTAGGTTAGGAGCCGGCAATGTTAGTAGAAGAAGGGGAAACATGGCTTAACATTGTTATCCCAGTTAAAAAGCAAAGTCGTGCTGTAGCCTTGACCTTGTCCCTTAATGAGTGCAAACACGTGGGGAGGACCAGCGGGCCAGTGGCTGTTAATTATTTCGGCTGTCCGTCCCGCTTTGGGCAGCAAGGCTCATGCCTGTGACCAATTGGGAGCAATTTTGTAACCCATACCCTTGAACATGAGTAATGGAAGACGACTGGGTGAACCTATGACTACATTAACCTTCAGAGGGCCGGCCTGGTGGTGTCACAGGCCCCTCTCTTTCTCTCCAGGCCACCCAGGTCTGGGGCCTTGATTGAGGGGCCACTGAGTGAGGATGCGCGGCAGCTGCAAGCGGACTATTTTTAAGAGAGCGGACACCTTTCTTCTTCTCCTCTCCTTCGCCGTTCAACCTCCACACAAGGACGGCAGGTTCGGCTGAGGGGCAGCGTACCCCTGCGGTTGCCTGGCTACCCAAACTCCTTGCTCCAGCCAAACGCTACGCCACGCCCACGGACGTTAGTTTGTTCTCTGCAATGAGTCTGGATCTGAGTATCTCCCCGATGATTTCTAGAATGCAAACACATTCTAACCGCTCTGACTGGTCCCAGAAACTGATGGGTTGGGCCATAGCCAGTACACACGAGAGTAAAGCAGCGTTTTTAACATTTGTCATTGGCTTTTATATACTGATTGGTTAGAAATGATCCAATCTCTGATGACTTTGTTTCGTACAATACCCCTCATTTTGACATCACCACAAACCACTTCAATGATGGCAGTCTCAGACTGTAGTATGTAGCGAACATAGAGCAGTGGAAGAATTCAGTTTGAGTTGTCAGGCGACCCCTGTGGTGCACCAATTGATAAGGAGTGGAGGATGAGTGGGGGGGGAGAGGTGGAGAGAGAGAGATGTTCGAAGTTCAAACACACGTGGTTGCTTCCTCTCGAGTATCGATTATCAGCAAATCAAAGTTTATTGGTCGTGTACACAGATTTGCAGATGTTATCACAGGCGCAGCTAAATGCTTGTGCTTTCTAGCTCCAACAGTGCAGTAATATTTAGCCATCAAAAACAATACACACATCATTAAGAAAGTAAGAAAATAAGAAGAATATCAGAACAAACAATATCGAGCGATGTTGTGAATAAGAAAGATGAATCACAGACTTCCGTTTTTAAAATGTGTCAGACCAAACATACGTTTGTACTGTGTGTATGGATAGATGGATGTGTGCAATATATTTAAAAATGCAGAAACTGGCAGCCTATTCTGTAAAATAACTAAAAACAAAACGTATTTGGCCAGCATGACTCTCATATGGTGGTGTGTAATTAGCCTTACTGCTCATTGCGTCAGGCAAGTTTTACATCTGCTAAACCAACACCATCCGATGGGGCCCCTAAATAATGTACCGTCTCCAAACGAGGAAGCCTTCTGTCGAACTGCACCCCTCTTCTCCCTCTTATCAGCCACGGCTGTCCTACAAAATGCAGGGCTCCTCTCTCTCCTCTCCCCATAATGGCCCATGGCACCTCACACACTCATTAAGCCCTGCTTCCCTCAGCAGACAGGCATTTTGCCACTTTGCTGTAGGGGACAGCGGGCACATGCCTTCAGGGTATGAATCCTAATGGAGAAAGAGAGAGGGAGAGACAGACAGACAGACAGACAGACAGACAGACAGACAGACAGACAGACAGACAGACAGACAGACAGACAGACAGACAGACAGACAGACAGACAGACAGACAGACAGACAGACAGACAGACAGACAGACAGACAGACAGACAGACAGAGAGAGAGAGAGAGAGAGAGAGAGAGAGAGAGAGAGAGCACTAATATCTGAGGTCAAATTCATGGTATAGTAGCATCTATTCTCCACTTAGAGTGCCACTTGAGCCCTCCTTTTTAGTGTGAAATGTCACATATTATGTATGCTAGTGTTGTTTTAATTTGGTGTACCTGAAATATTTTACAATGGCCCACTTTTAAGACAAAGTTGAGAGAGCATTTTAAGATGTAATCTGGATGGGAAAAATGCTGGGGCCTATTTCTAGCCTATAACTAGGGCCCAGAGTTTTTCCTGGCTAGGTCACATGGTCAGGAAAAAAAACACCTGGCCCTACCAATAACACATCAATAGCTGGTTTCCATTTTGGTTTGTTTCCATTTCCATCATTCCACAGAAAGGAGAGTTAGCAGCCAAGACTCTGGAATTCCAAAAATGTCACCACAGACCAGAAAGTGCTGTTGATGCATATTAAGTACTATTTATTGGGAAAACAAATTGGGAAAACATTTGATACTTTACGGTCATAAAAATTGCATGAATGCTTGCACACAAGGGGAAGAGAACATTTTCCTCATCCTGTGAGGCAGAAGGTATGACCCACACCAGATGTCTCTGTAAGACTAGTGACCATTATCTCAAATGGCATGAGTAAAAAAAGAAGGTCAAATCCAGCTCAATCCTTTAAACTTTGCTAATAAATTGTGGCAAGTATACATGTCCTGGTTTTGACGTCACATTGTTCATTTTTAACACAAAAAATGTCACATAATAAGAATTATTATCAACACTTCTCTCCACATACACAAACATTCAGACATCCATAAAGTAGTGTACAGCTACATCTTTTCTATTGATAGGAGCGGTTGAGAGGAGAGGTGCAGAGTGACAACAGCTAAAACACCTGACTGACTGACTGATTGACTGGCACACACACCGAGTGCCAAACAAAGCATATTTTTGTTTCCACTATCATATCTGTGGTAATGAGCGCCACTGCGACATCCTGGCCTTTCATCTCGGCAGCCCCACCACACCGCGAGCTGAGAGCTTCAGTCATTCTGTGACGACGCCACACCAGCCAGCCTCTGCTGTGTCTGAGGCTCTGCCTGGGTCGCCCCGCTGGCTACCCACAGTCACTCTCCAGATAGGGACAGCACAATGCCACACAACAGCATAGCACTGGAACAACAACCCAACACAGTACAGCATCTTCAGCGACAGCAAACCAGGAAGTAGACCTATAGTTAATTAATGGAAAGCACAATATAACATAAACCTTTGGATAAATATCTCTGAATCTATTTTGGTCCTGACCAAAATGAGCAGAAAGGCACATACAGTTGTGTAAAATACTTTGAATAGATACAACTTAAACAATACACACGATGATAACATATCTGTGTTATCTGGCAGATGCAAAATCCATTTGAAAAAGTGACAGGATTCTCACGTTGTCATTAGATTGCATTGTGGAAGCAGCTCATTGCTGTCAGTTCACAGGTTTTCATCAGTACATCACACACTGCTGCCACACAGCAAAAGGCCTTTTTGTTGAGATTAAACCCTACCTTATCCACAAATACAAATATATGTTTATGTGAAATAACATTAGTATCAAGCCCTAGCCTATTCTCTAGGGGACAAACAGACTATCTAAGCGTAAATATTGTTTAGCCATTTGGAACACCGTGTATATTGCATAGAATGCAACGCAATAAAATGTCAAAATCGTTTAGTTTATGAGTTGTGCTCTTCTTTAACTGCACAATAACATCCTACTAAAGTCATAGAAACAGTTCATGATTAACGTGTGGATTAGTGTTAAAGTTAAAATAGGGTGTGGTGTAGCAAAATAAAATGTTGAACATCCAGGTCAACACCCCATATTATTGTCATTTGTAATGATCTAATATGGCTGATTTGAACATGCTTTAGTCCAAATTGACTCTTATGCACATATGATAATGATTTCCAAGTATTGTTGCTTTTATAAGTCTTGGTTACAAGTTATTAACGATGGAATCAGCATTAGGGGAAACAGTACCACTTTGTTATTGTTTTTGTTTTGTAGACAAAACGGAGGTAAGATGTGTCAAGCAGTGTGTAAAAAAAAATAAAATGCAATACATATTCCGCTGTTCTATGGCGCGTGCAATGATGTCCGAGGGAAATAACAGGGTTCATTGTTTGCAGTACAATTTGTGGTTGTAATATCCCAAACAGACATGTCAGTTTTACCATTAAGGATTCCAGCTTTAAAGCTTTCTCTTCTGCATGTTAGGAACCTGAGGGGAAGCTCCTTCAATGTCACTGTCATTATCAACAGATCTATGCTGCCCTCTTTTGGCCCTCAGGGATCATATCAGCAGAGGTCAAATGTCACAGTGAGGGGAAAGCTGACTGGCAGCCAGGAGTCCTGCTGCAGCCCACAGAGAGGACCTGATGGATGAATGACAGAAAGAGAAGAGGAGAAATAGATGAATGAAGAGGACAGATGGATGAATGAGAGTGAGTGAGGTGAGATAAGAGGGTACAGGGCCATGCGCAGACCTTTTGGGTGGCAGATGTTCAGAATTAAACAAGGGCATCACCCTTTTGAAGAAAATAATTAATATATCGAAATTCATAACATATTAACTGCCTCTGTAGCAATTTTTTTCAAGATGTTAGCATACTGTAGGCCTATTTATTTCTGCTGCGACACACTCACTCATCGCAAATTGTGAGCAAGCTAGTTACAGTGCCTCCTGAACACATGATCGACATCGGGAAAAGAGGGTAGGCTGATCATTGATGTTGATGATTAATGTAAATCTGCTAGTTAGCTAGCTCAATAATTATTTTACTGATTGGGATTTATCGTCAATGCTCTTAAATAATAACTTCATAATATAGCCTAATATTCATAATTCTCTAATTCATGATATATGGCTGGCTGGCTGTTGGCCTGTGTGGATATTTTAATAGGCTATGTGGTGGTTAGCTAGAGTCTGGACTATCTGTGTTCAGTGCTTCATTTGTAAATCGAGTAAGCGCGATTGGGTGTGACCCAGGGAGCTTGTTCTGAGGTATAGGAACGCATTCGATTTTTCTTTACCTTCATAATAAAGCGTTGCATGCATACCATCGCATCTGTGTAGTGGCATAGAGTAGTGGTGCGCGGGTCAGCTGTTTGTTCACCCGCACCTGCCCGCAATTGTTAATAACCCATCAGCAACCGCCCGATGTGATAAAGTGAAAATCTGAAGCCCACACCCATCCATAACCCGCAAATATACAGTAGAATATGCGCTTTGTTAGTCAACTTGTCTATAAACTCTCTTATATGTTGACCAAGAAGACTAAATAAACCCTTGCTCAACAAAAGAATGTAATAGACCGATAGAATGAACGCTTCAATCTACACTGAACAAAAAATATAAACGCAACATGTAAAGTCCCATTGTTTCATGAGCTGAAATAAAAGATCCCAGAAATGTTCCATACATACACAAATCTTGTTTCTCTCAAATTTTCGGCACAAGTGAGGTTACATCCCTGTTGGTGAGCATTTCTCCTTTGCCAAGATAAACCATCCACCTGAATAGGTGTGGCATATCAAGAAGCTGATTAAACAGCATGATCATTACAGAGGTGCACCTTGTGCTGAGGACAATAAAAGGCCACTCTAAAATGTGCAGTTTTGCCACATGACACAAAGCCACAGACGTCTCAAGTTTTGACGGAGCATACAATTGGCATGCTGACTGCAGGAATGCCCATCAGAGCTGTTTAACTGCAAGCAATGCTTAAGTCTGCAGGAGTTCATATTAAGGCTATGTGAGAGGTTATAGACCTACAGTCAGTGTCCAGATTTCAGTTTCCATTCAACCCATCTAAACAGTAGGCCACAGTTCCCTTGACATGCCATAGGCCTATTTGAAGTCCCTTCTTGTGACTGTGGAATTTGTATAGAGCCTCACAATTAATTAAACTTTGACAATGTCCTTTTTGCCTCTGTGGATTGACGTAAACTTTTTCTGCCTGTTCCCAAAAGCATTATTTGGCGAGTGGCTTTGCAGGCACTAATGCCAGATAGCCTAAAATAATGAAAGAAAAACCTCAATGTAGCCTATAAATATAAATTGTACAAGAATTATACATTTTTGGAAACCGCGCATCACTAACATAGAGCAGCAGAGTAGAGGCGCTCACAGAATTTGCAAACATGGGGACCATTTTTAGTAGTCTAGGGTCCAGGAATATGGTGGTGTTTATAAATGCATTTCATACAATTCTGAGTCATTTTACCTGACTGGAGACTTCGGCAGAATATTGTTTAATACCACACAAATGATCGAAATGACAGGCTATTTTGACACTGACAAACTGCGAATCTGAGATCAATAAAAATGATTTGAGGAGGAAATTATAGTCCTAAAAAAGCTTTCCAGTTTCACTGACTCACCCAACGATGCGCACGCACACTCGCAGGCTATGGCCAATGTGCTCTTGCCTCTCTCTTGTTAACTTTGTAACCCAATGTTTCTCAATAGGCCTATTTGGAAGTTAATCAAATATTTGAAAGCCTACAGCAGACTGATTACTCTTCTCTTTTCAGCAGGAGCCATTGGCTTTCCAACCTGTGTTTTCCCGAGATTGTATTTGAAATATTGCGAAAGGCCTGTTTTGTCTGCATGCTGTTCACTGACAGATTTGTCACTCATTCCTAGGTAAACTAGGTAGCTTGCTACACACACTCAACTGGTGACTGCTTTTCAAGCCATGCATGTTTGAATAACGGAGACTGCAATCTCTGTACAAGACAGAGGGGAAAAAGCATAGAGAACGATAAAGGCCTCTAGTGGCCAAAAGGCCGTTATTTTATGGGCAGCGCCATTGAGGGCCTTCACCATGCTTCCACCATTTTAAAGTAGTCAGAGTAGTCAACTGGGTAAGGATTCCTATGGGTTGTAGCCTCAATGATACTGACCATGCTGTCAAAGACGCTATAATTGCACACATATAAAGATGAGTTCACTATCTATCTGTATGGGGGGAAAAAATCCAATCATGCTTCTTAATTAAACAACAGGTATAAAATAACAGTAATTCAAAAGGCACTCACACATCTGAGCAATCTTTTTTTGCAGGTGCATGGTAACAATTGAACAAGATGAAGGAAAAAGGAAACCGCATACTGTTCTTGATAGTATCACTGATCTTTAATAAGCTTACGTATCGGCCTCACGGCCTTCGTCAGAGCTTTTGTGAGTTTTTTTAAATTAGCACCCTTATGTAGATCTAGCCCCACCCACATCCGTTCCAAGCGTCGAAAGGGGTTGGAGGCGAAGGAAAAACAAATAAGTGCTACCAAATATGACAATATGCATTTCATAAATATTCGAATAAAGTGTGTAAATAAGATCTATTAAACACTTCTGTAAAACCACAATGAGGACATAGACCTACCGAGCAAGTTTTCATTAATCATTGGGTACATCGTACGAAAAACATCAGAGTAATCTGAAATAGGGGCATAATTCATGTTCAAATTCACAACATAACATACATAGGCATTTCATCAATAAGACCTTTAGGTAATAATGTCTGGAGGGTGAAAATCCTAAAACATTCTCTTTTACTCAGAGTATTATTAATAATACCTCCCCTATCTGATATCTTAACTTTCTCTATGCCACAAACTCTAAAGGTAGAAATGTCATGCTTTAGGTCATTAAAATGTACTGCGACTGGATAATCCCTGTACAATAACAGTAAAATGCTTACTTACCCCCCAACAATGCAGAGAAAAAAATGTAGTATATATAATAAATAACACAAGGAATAAATACACAATGAGTAATGATAACTTGGCTATATACACAGGGTACCAGTACTGAGTCTATGTCCAGGGGTGGAAGTTAATTGAAGTAGATATGTACAAATGGGTAGAGATAAAGTGACAAGGCAACAGGATAGATAATAAACAGTAGCAGAAGCATATGTGATGAGTCAAAAGAGTTAGTGCAAAGAAGATCAATGCAGATAGTCTGGTAGCTATTTGGTTAACTATTTAGTAGTCTTATGGCTTGGGGATAAAAGCTAAAAACTGTCTGTGACTTGGGTGGCTAGAGTATTTTACCATTTTTAGGGCCTTCACATCACGCCCTGGCCATAGAGAGGGTTTTATTCTCTATTTGGGTTAGGCCAGGGTGTGACTAGGGTGGGCATTCTATGTCCTTTTTTCTATGTTTTGTATTTCTTTGTTTTGGCCGGGTATGGTTCTCAATCAGGGACAGCTGTATATCGTTGTCTCTGATTTGGGAGCCATACTTATTGGGAGCCTGTTTTCCTTTGGGTTTTGTGGGTGGTTAATTTCTGTTTGGTATTGCTTATCTGACAGAACTGTTTGGCTGTCGGTTTTTGTTTCTTTGTTAATGTGTTCTCAGTACAATAAATACATGATGAGCACTCAACACGCTGTGCCTTGGTCTACTCCCTGCAACAGCCGTTACACTTCCTCTGACACCACCAGATATAGAGGTCCTGTATGGCAGGGATCTTCCATTATCCCTGCAGTTCCAGATGACTGTGTGATCTCGCTCTCCGTTGCCAATGTGAGTAGGACTATTAAACAGGTTAACATTCACAAGGCCGCAGATGTGTACAGAGCATGCGCTGACCAGTGCCTTTACTGACATATTCAACCTCTAACTGACCCAGTCTGTAATACCTACATGTTTCAAGCAGACCACCATAGTCCCTGTGCCCAAGAACACCAAGGTAACCTGGCTATCGCCCCATAGCACTCATATCTGTTCATTGACTACAGCTCAGCATTCAACACCATAGTGCCCACAAAGCTCATCACTAAGCTAAGGACCCTGGGACTAAACACCTCCTTCTGCAACTGGTTCCTGGACTTCCTGACGGGCCGTCCCCAGGTGTTAAGGGTAGGCAACAACACACCTGCCACTCTGATCCTCAACACGGGGACCCCACAGAGGTGCGTGCTTAGTCCCTGTTCACCCATGACACCCACTCCCTGTTCACCCATGACAGTGTGGCCAAGCACAACTCCAACACCATCATTAAGTTTGCCGACGACACAACATTGGTAGGCCTGATCACTGACAACGATGAGACAGCCTATAGGGAGGAGGTCAGAGACCTGGCAGTGTGGTGCCAGGACAACAACTTCTCCCTCAACGTGAGCAAGACAAAGGAGATGATCATGGACTACAGGAAAAGGAGGGCCGAACACGCCCCCATTCACATCAACAGGGCTGTAGTGGAGCGGGTTGAGAGTTTCAAATTCCTTGGTGTCCACATCACCATGGTCCAAACACACCAAGAAAGTTGTGAAGAGGACACGACAACGTCTTTTCCCTCTCAGGAGACTGAAAAGATGTGGCATGGGTACCCAGATCCTCAAAAAGTTATACAGCTGCACATTTACATTTACATTAACGTCATTTAGTAGACGCTCTTATCCAGAGCGACTTACAAATTGGACTGCACCATCGAGAGCATCCTGACCAGTTGTATCACCACCTGGTATGGCAACTGCACGGCATCCGACCGTAAGGCGCTACACAAGGTAGTGCGTATGGCCTAGTACATCACAGGGGCCAAGCTTTCTGCCATCCAGGACCTATATACTAGGAAGGCCCAAAAAATTGTCAAAGACTCCAGTCACCCAAGTCATAGACTGTTCTCTCTGCTATCGCACGGTAAGCGGTACTGGAGCGCCAAGTCTAGGTCCAAAAGGCTCCTTAACAGCTTCTACCCCCAAGCCATAAGACTGCTGAACAATGAATCAAATGGCCACCCGGACTATTTGCATTGACATCCCCCTTGTTTTTACACTGCTGCTACTCACTGTTTATTATCTATGCATAGTCACTTTACCCCTACCTACATGTACAAATTACCTAGACTAACCTGTACCCCCGCACATTGACTCGGTACCGGCACCCCCTGTATATAGCCTCATTATTGTTACTTTAATTTTACATTTTTACTTTAGTTTGTTTAGTAAATATTTTCTTAACTCTATTTTCTTAAAACTGCATTGTTGGTGAAGGGCTTGTAAAGTAAGCATTTCACTGTAACGTCTGCACCTGTTGTATTTGGCGCATGTGACAAATACAATTGGATTTGATTTGATCTCACATATTGTCTAGCAAAGCAGTCCTGTAGCTTAGCATCCACGTCATCGGACCATTTCCGTATTGAGTGCGTCACTGGAACTTCCTGTTTTGAGTATTTGCTTGTGAACAGTAATCAGGAGGATAGAGTTATGGTCAGGGACGGCAAGAGAGAGCCTTGTATGCATTTCTGTGCGTGGAGTAAAGGTGATCTGCAGTTTTGTTTCCTCTAGCTGAACAGGTGACATGCTGGTAAAAATGTGGTTAAACAGACATCAGTTTCCCTGCATTAAAATCACAGGCGATGAGAAGCGCCGCCTCTGGATGTGTATTTTCTTGTTTGCTTATGGCCATATTCAGCTCATTGTGTGCCGCCTTAGTGCCAGCATCGGTTTGTGCTGGTAAATAGACAGCTATGAAAATATAGATAAACTCTCTTGGTAAATAGTATAGTCTGCAGCTTATCATGACATATTCTAACTCAGCAAGAACAAAGTTGAGACTTCCTTAACATTAGAGATTAAAACAGTGCACCAGCTGTTGTTAACAAAGAGACACATCCCTACCCCTCTTAGCTTACCCGAGGCTGCCGTCAGATCTTGACGATGCATGGAAAAGCCAGCAAGGTGTACATAGGATATTACAGTCCTTCAGGTCCCGTTGATAGAATAGTCTCGAACGGAGCTCATCCAGTTTGTTCTCTAGTGATTATACATTCACCAACAAAACAGAGGGCAATGGCGGTCTAGATTCTCGCCAATGTAGTCTAATCATGATGCCGCCTCGCTTGCCTCTCTTCCGCTCAGTGGCGATTTTAGCACGTAAATCTTGGTGGGGCAAAAAAAAAAAAGAAAGTGGGATGCATGCCAGCAAAGCCACTACACAGCACAACACTAAAAAATACATTATTTGCTCTATAACGGTGACAAACAGTGCCCACATACTGTTAGGGCCTACATAAAGCTGTCCCAACAGCAAAGTCCCAACAGCAGTCCAAACACCTTACCACTGCTACAACTGACTATCTGCGGAGCCTTGTCTGGCAGCAAAACAGTTAATTCAACCTCACTGTCTTTCAAAAAACATAGCTGATATGGATGACTTGCTTAAACAAATGTGGTTTCTACAGACAATTGAGATGTGCAAACTATGGCATAAGGGGACAACAAGCGGATAAGAGGCAATCTGTAATTTCGACTAAGACATTAATGAGCGGGCTAGGAGGGACGTAGTCAAAATAACTATTTGTTCAGCACTTTTGAAATGTACAGCGACAGAATTCAGAACATGGGCCCTTCTTACAGTATTCTCCCTGTACACCAAGTCAGAACCGTAGGATAAATAAAGGGGGCGTATAAGCAGACAATGAAAGCTCTTAAAATATTAGATGATGACATTTCTCGAAAAACAGGTTATGTGCACCACCAAGTCAGAACAGTAGGCAAAAATAAGAGGGGAAAATAGACAACATTTGTAGGGTGAGGCACATGGGCTACTAACAGCTTACTACACAACATACACTGAGTTTTACTTTCTTTGCTACTGTATACATATATCCCTGGCATATTACATAATTTATGCAGTAGCATACAAAACATTTTTGGACCCACCAGTGCTCACTTGAACATGAAGGTGGCGCGGTGGTCCTTTGTGGGCAAATTTTAGCATCAAACATGGTCATCAAAGTCTGGCATTCTCTGGATTTATGGTGCTCTCAAGACAACTGGGAACTTGGAAAAAAACAAGGTTGAATCATGATGATGTCAGTGATCTTCAGGTCGTAGCTCTAGAAATAGGCCCAAGTTTCGGATTTACAATTCCGAGTTGGATGATCGTTCAAAACATATTTTCCCAGTCGGAGCTCGTTTTTCCCAGTTGTCTTGAACTCACTGAAGTCAGATTTCGCAGTTCCGAGTTAACAGTTGTTTTGAGCGTGGCACAAATCATGCTTCATTGACAGCATGGTCAATGTTAAATGTTTATCATTTTAAGCTTGGAAAAGAGACCCTTAATCACAGACTTGGGACCACACAGCCACTCCACTGAATAGCAGGCTAGTGACTACTTTGCAAAGCTTAAAGTTAGCCACTGATTCCTTCCAAACCACTCATTGTTGAATTTGTGATTTCCAACTTGTTGTGTAATGTTTATGTCAAATGGCCGATGAGCACCGATACGTTTTATCTATAATTTCTCTAATTTAAGACTTTGAAAGTATGATGTTGTCCAATCAAAGCTACTGTAGATGTAATGTGATTTGACATAGTTTTATCTGTGGCCAATTACCTTGAGCCTTCTTGGATCGGAACTTCTAATGTAACACTATGGCAGCAGCCAAGGGTCTTGAATTGTTTTGCTCTACCCTTAGAATTGGCGGTGACATAGTGTCCCCATGAGTGACAGAACACTTTTTTACATAGTTTGCAAACTGATATGTGACATGTATTAATGACAAAATAACATGCAAAACAGTGTTAAAACCTCTTGAGCATCTGATCCCGTTAGCGGGATCAAAATCCAGCGAAAAATCATATCGCCAATTAGCATTAAAAAATTATCATAATTTTTTACAAAAATAAAAAATATTTTTTTTTTTTTTTTATAGATACACCTCTCCTGAATCGACCCACGTCGTCCGATTTCAAAAAGGTTTTACAGGAAAAGCAAATCATTAGATTATATTAGATGAGTCCATCGTAAAAAGCAGCTTCATAGCCATTTTCCGACCAACCACTTCCATCACATATTATCAATAAACAGCTAAATGTAGCACTAACCTTTTACAAACTTCATCAGATGGCACCCCTAGGACATCATGTTATACAATGCATGCATTCTTTTGTTCAATAAAGGTCATATTTATATATAAAAACAGCATTTTACATCTCTGTCTGACGTTGACTACCTAATTTCCCCTCAAAAGCGTCCCGGTAAACAATGCTACGTTTCAATAAATTGCTATACTATAACGATTTTTTAAATGTATATTGTCAATCTAACATTTATAGATGAATATCTCTTGAGAACACCCGTCATACCAGATTTTAAATTAACTTTACTGGGTAATCACACTTTGCGATAAAAGGAGATGCGATACTCAGAAAATCAGCTAATATACAGTGCTCGGCGCCATCTTGGATGCAACAGTATGAACCATCTCATCTTCAATAATATTGTCAATAATCGCCTACCTTTAGTTGTCTTCATCAGAAAGCATCCCAGGTCCACAACAGATGTATTTTCGGTCAAAAAGTCCATACTTCACGTTCCATTAGCCTGATGTTGGTAGCGCGTCCTATGGCTCTCTCCAAACGCAGCTCTGCACTTCATACTGAAAGCAATCCTCGCGCATGTAGGTTCGTTCAAACATGTCAAACGTTGTATAAAATAAATGTTCAGGGCCACTAACACCAAGAGAGCCAATAAGATTCGAGGGGGATGATTTCATTGCCTTTAAAACCGTTTCCAAAGGTGGGGGCAGACATGGCCGCCGGCGTCATAATGGTGATGGCCCATCCCCTGTGACCAATTTCAAACTCCTGTCATTCACTGAGTTTTGACTCTATAAGGCTCAAACCACTGTGAAAGGACTGGCGACATCTAGTGGAAGCAATAGGAAGTGCCAAAATATTCCTAAACCCCTGTGTTTTTCAATGGGATAGGTTAGAACTCAATACAACACATCAGGTATCCACTTCCTGTCAGAAAATGTCTCAGGGTTTTGCCTGCCAAATGAGTTCTGTTATACTCACAGACACCATTCAAACAGTTTTAGAAACTTTAGAGTGTTTTCTATCCATATATAATAAGTATATGCATGCCCTATCTTCTGAGTTTGATTAGTAGGCCGTTGAAAATGGGAACGATTTTTTTTCAAAATGCGCTGTGGCGCCCCCTATCCTAGGGTATCCTCAAGAGGTTAATTTTTGTAGCGAAAAATACGGGGCTCAAAATAGGTGGGCTCTGCCCTGAATTAAGGGTCGCCACTGCTTCCGCTTCCTCTTTCAAGTCCCTGGTATCAGGGCCCAGAAAAGATATGATCAGCGTAAAAAAAACACAAAATAGCAGAATTGGTCAGGAGCCCGTAAGACGGCAGCTATCTACTGCAACACCATCTCAAAAGGCACAACCGGCTTTGTGTAGGGCAGACCAACGGACAGGATAGGGGTACGGTTAAAAAAACAACTGTATGTACAAAAAAAAGATATACCACCACACAAAAGGGCACTTGGCGAGCGGGAGGGAGGGCAATGGGGCAGGTGCTTGGGCACAGGTATACCACTATCTGTGCACGTGCCTGAGCTGGTAGGTGAATGATGGTGAGTTTATAGCAGTGAGGAAAAAGCACTCTCTCTTTCTTTCTGTCTCTCTCTTTCTCCATCCATCCCTTGTCCCTCCATCATCCCCCCTCACCTATTTCTCCATCTCGTCACCCCTCCCTCCCTCGCTCCCTCCCTCCCTCCCTTCCTCTCTCTCTCTCTTACTCTTTCTCTCGCTCCCTCGTTCTGACCGCTGTATCTCCTGGCCAAAGTTTACAGCACAGTGGGTGTTATACAGCCATCTGCTTTCCAGGGCTGTGAGCAGACTGATTCACTACAACATTGTGATTGAGTGGAGGGGATATTTCCAAGTCTAATAGATACACCCCTCCTCCACCCCTCCTCTGTCCCTGTTGTGCTGTGGAGGGTCTCAGCATGCATTTGCATTCAGCACCAGTCGGTAGGACCTCCACCATCAATGGGCTAATCCTGCTTTGTCTCCTATGGCTCGTGATCTCTCCAACCCCGTAATGAACAGGTTCTGGGGTCCATTGGCCAGGCTGTTTGGGGGGCTGCCGCCCTCCACTGCCCCCCCCCCCCCCCCACCCCCGACCCCTCTCGTCCCCTTCCCTCTCCGCCCCTCTCGTCCCCACCTGTACCCAGAGGTCCCTGGCAGCTGCTCGACATTGTGGGTGTGTAGGTGCCGTGAGGAGTGTGTCAGTAAGCCAAGGAGACGGAGGACATAGAATGGATGCACACTAATCCTGTTTTGCACTTGTATGCTATAGGCAGTGTTGAGGGGTGCACAGCCCCCCAGTAATAAAGCAAGACAAAAAGAGCATTAGGCCTGCTGGTCCAAAAGGCACACCAGAATACCAAATCATCTAAGCACATGGTTTGTATATATATATTTTTTTTATCATAGATCACTAGGGAGACTGGGTTTAAGTGTTAGTGCATGCGTGAGCTTGTGTGTGTATGAGTATGAAATACATGTTAGTTTGACTGTGACTATGTATAAGCAGGGAGGGCTCTGGGCTCTAACGCAGTGGTGATGGTAAACAATGACGCCTGTCCCCTGACCATATGGGTTTAGCTGGTGAATTATGTAAATGGCTTGTGTCCCAGCTGGTGGGCTGTGTCGGAGGGCAGCGGTAGCACAGCCCTTCACCCTCCCCCCGTCTCCCCTCTGCCTCCCCCTACCCCACTGTACTGCTGTCACTGGAGCACAGCCCCCACCACCCAGCCACAGCTACAACATGAGGACAGTCACCCCATGTACACACAGGGAATATTAATCACCACCAACTTGATGAATAAATACACAATAAGTCAAAAGTTTGGACACACCTACTCATTCCAGGGTTTTTCTTAATTTTTTTTATATTTTCTACATTGTAGAATAATAGTGAAAACTTCAAAACTATTAAACAACACATATGGAATCATGTAGTAACCAAAAAATTGTTAAACAAATCAAAACATATTTCAGATTTGAGATTCTTCAAAGTAGCCACCCTTTGTCTTTATGACAGATTTGCACACTTTTGGCATTCTTTCAACCAGCTTCATGAGGTTATCACCTGGAATGCATTTCAGTTAACAGGTGTGCCTTCTTAAAAGTACATTTGTAGAATTTCTTTCCTTCTTAATGCATTTGAGCCAATCTGTTGTGTTGTGACAAGGTAGGTGTGGTATACAGAAGATAGCCCTATTTGGTAAAAGACTAAGTCCATATTATGGCAAAAACAGCTCAGAAATGACAGTCCATCATTACTTTAAGACATGAAGGTCAGTCAATCCGGAACATTTTTCAAATTTCAGTCAATCAATCTGGAACTTTTCTTCAATTGCAGTCGCTATAACCATCAAGCACTATGATGAAACTGGCACTCATGAGGACCACCACAGGAAAGGAAGACCCAGAGTTACCTCTACTGCAGAGGTAGAGTTACCAGCCTCAGAAATTGCAGCACAAATGAATGATTCACAGAGTTCAAGTAACAGACACATCTCAACATCAACTGTTCAGATGAGACTGCATGAATCAGGCCTTTATGGTCGAATTGCTACTAAACCACTACTAAAGGACACCAATAATAGAAGAGACTTGCTTGGGCCAAGAAACACGAGCAATGGACATTAGACCAATGGAAATCTGTCCTTTGGTTTGATGAGTCCAAATTTGAGATTTTTGGTTTCAACTGCTGTGTCTTTGTGAGACGCAGAGTAGGTGAACAGATGATCTCTGCCTGTGTGGTTCCCACCATGAAGCATGGAGGAGGAGGTGTGATGGTGTGGGGGTGCTTTGCTGGTGACACTGTCAGGGATTTATTTAGAATTCAAGGCACACTTAACCAGTATGGCTACCACAGCATTCTGGAGCAATATGCCATCCTGTCTGGTTTGGGCATAGTGGGACTATCATTTGTTTTTCAACAGGACAATGACCCAACACACCTCCAGACTGTGTAAGGGATATTTGACCAAGAAGTAGAGTGATGGAGTGCTGCATCAGATGACCTGGCTTCTACAATCACCTGACCTCAACCCAATTGAGATGGTGTGGGATGAGTTGTACCACAGAGTGAAGGAATAGCAGCCAACAAGTACTCAGCATATGTGGGAACTCCTTCAAGACTATTGGCTAAAGCATTCCACGCGAAGCTGGTTGAGAGAGTGCCAAGAGCGTGCAAAGCTGTCATCAATGCAAAGGTTGGCGACTTTGAGGAATGTAAAACACTTTAGTAACCAAACACTTTTTTGTTTACCGCACGATTCATGTGTTATTTCATAGTTTTGATGTCTTCACTATTATTCGACAATATAGAAAATATTAAAAATAAAGAAAAACCCTTGAATGAGTAGGTGTGTCCAAACTTTTGACTGGTACCGTATATGCTAGCAGTAGAGTTTGACTAATGCTAACTGACTGGGTGGACTAACACACATAGAACATTTTGTTAAGTGTAAGTTTAGAATGAGTTATACATTGTTATCGGATTTGTCCTGTTCACACATTATTCTAAACCATTATGTCTCTGAGATAAGAGATTGTAGATTATAAATACTGCCAAAGGTCCAGAGTTGTCATAATGAGTGTCAAGTATTACAGGGGGTAAGTGATGCGAGAGGCCTGGTCAGGAAGTGTGTGGCCATTGTCAAAACAGAGAAGTGAAACCAGTAGAATGTAGAAGGATAACTGTGCCCCACTGCTCCATGTCTTTTTATATTGTGCCTTTTGAGGTTAGTCGTCTTTCTCTTCTTTTAGAAAGGAGGAGGAGTTGCTTAACTTCCATGCTAACAGTGTAGTCTACAACCGTCATCATTCTATACCATGCTGCGGTCACACAAGGCAACCAGAAATATGTTGGCTAAGATGACTAGAATAGGATGTATGTCAGGTACTGTCTATTCAAGGTTATGTATTCTCTTCAGACTTTTATTTGCACATTGTTATTTCTTGTGTTATGGATTTCTGTGCGGTCAAATGTGGACAAATTGTAGCGGCCTCTGTTAGTTGCATTGATCTAACCGTTACTGACATAATCGTTCCAAACGGAAACATGACGTGATGTTTTTCCAAAGAGAAAGAAAATGTGAAAATAAAACGAATAAGATGCCCATATGAGATTAATTTCCATTTTTATTTAGGATTGTTATATCACTAGACAACATCATAGGAATACCAATCATTGATATCCTGTTTTGGATATTAAGGTCAAAACACAAGCCCCCTTGGAGGTTCATCTGAGAATCTTTCCCAAGGTCTAGAGTGACATTACTTCTAAACATCTAAATGGCTGTTATTCAATAAGAAACATATTAAACGCTTTGTTTCTGCTCACGTAGTTAAAGGAAATAAAACGGTGTGAGGCCTTGTGAGATCCCCCAAAGAAATTAAAACGGGGAACTGCAAAAATATTCACGTCATTAAGCCTTCATTTTAGCGGTCAGTCAAGCAGAGATGCCAATCAAGCTTCCTCTTTCAGATGCTAAATGTTAATAAAGTCCCAGAAGAATGGCAACTTGATTGAGTTTCCCAGGATTCCAGCCTGGGTGGAGGGGGGAGGGGGGGGGGGGGATTTTGGGATTGGCAGAGCCTGCTTACCGAGGCAGGACGCGGTGGCATAATTGTGCGCGATGCGTGCCCTGCTAATTATCACTCTGGAAGGTAATCTTCAAAGATTATGGCAGCTGTCAGGGGTAACAAGCCAGTGATTCTACGCCACATTACTGGAGAACCAACGGCTTTCCCTCTGTCTCAGCGACAGTGGCTGTCTCTTCTTGTTCAATACACACATGTACATGGGCGTGCACACACACGTATACGCACAGGCGTGGGCCCACACACAGATATACACACAGATACACACAGGAGTATACTGTGTGCATGCTACTGAAACAGATTCTCTCCTCTTTTAGCTGGCTGCGATGGACAGATGTCTGCTTTCAACATCACCATGGCACTGAATCCCACATCCATTTCCCAGCAGCTCTGCAGGGTTCATTCTCTCACCTGTCGCTGAGGACCCTGCCGATACCCTAATGGACGGCCAAATAGAGAATTAGTCCTGATTAATTTCATCACTTAACATTCTGCCCCCTCCTCTGATTTGATTCACACATCAGGTACCCAGCATGCCGCCCGCGGGCACCTCCGCTGAGACCGCCGGGCCTTTTGAAGAGCAGGGCAGGAGATGTGGAGCGTGCCACTGACAGGCAGGGAGTCAGCCAGGCAGGCCCCACGGGGACACCGCCATTCACAGGCCCTACTTACGAGGCACCTCAGTATGCCAGGCGTGCCCGCGACGAGTGCCACTACACAGGGGTCAGGCCAGCAAGGGAGGGGCTCAGGAGGAGAGCAGGAGATGGAGGAGAGGAGAGAACAAGAGGTGGGGAGCGAGGGAGGGAGGGAGGGAGGGAGGGAGAGAGAGATGGATACAAATTAATTTTCTGCCCCCTGATGTTAAGAGCGTTAAATTACTGTTTTCCTCTGAGACATGCCATAGGCTATGGGTGGCTCTCGTGCCCTGGCTGTTCTGTTCCTGCTCTCTGCTCTGTGTGGAGTTCCGCACTATCACAGAACACACAATCAAATGGGAGCAGCTCTCTATAATCACAGCATACTAAAGAGACTCTGCCTGTCTTGTCGGGAAACAGTCTGCTGCACAGTCCTATTCAGCCGCCATTTATCTTTCTCCCTACGTTCCCACGAACAGATACTAAGGTCAGCAGTCATGTTGCGTGTTCCCAAATCATTTGGTGTGTATTATATTCTAGGTGCCCCAACAATATCCATTACTATAATTGACAGGCATTCATGCATACCCACTCTCTGCTCCACTGTCCCCTTTTTTTGAGCTGCTGATCATGAGCAGCATTAACGTAAGATCTTGATACATTTCGCCTGGGTGAATTGTGAAGTAAATCGAACAATATACAGAGAGAAAACCCCTATCGGACAGCCAGAGTCATTCTCTGATCTCATATTTATATATCATCTCTGGAATGATAAGGACGATAGTCTTCTGTGCTTACTCCTTTGTCCATATCCACTACATGTCGGGCTGTGTGTGGAAGACTGCTGTGTGTGGATGTGGATTCAGTCGTCTAATGAGGTATTGACTCCAGTCGGCACACTGCACATTGTTTAGCCTGTTTACTTATTTATGACTGTTTGATGTATAGAGCACTGCTCATGATTCATTCCTTAACACAGACCCCTGATCAATATGCAAGATTAATGGTGGATTTACTTTCATGTTATTTTTATTGAAAACATGGATACGCTCCTCTCTCTTTTTTTCCTCTATCTCTCTCTCTCCCTCTCCCCGCGGTTCCCACTTGATTGATGTCAGCACCGTATAAACCTGGCTTTCTTTTAATTCTCTGCATAATTTCTCTACTGTCAGTTGCATGGAGTTCTTTGTGGCTCGTTCAAAATGTCTTGTTAAAAATTAAAGCGATTGTTTTCCCCTTTCTAATGCTAATAGCATCCCACGTGAGCCCCAAATGCATATGAGGGCCAGAAACAAGATCTGTGAGGAACAAATGACACTTCTTACAGACGCCAGAGTATTGAATAGTGATGAGGCCAGTGCTAACACGCTCTTCCCCCTCAGCACCCTATCAATGCCCTGTAGTTTACCTGTCTGTCTCCCTGTCAATCACACATAAGGAGGAAATAGAGCTAACACTGTGTTTTCCTTATTTCCGTCTCGGTTTGTTTGATTCCGGGCTGACTCCGCTGAAGTGCCCTTTGTGTCGCAGCTACCCTGCTCACACTCAAATCCACAATCAACAATGCCATTTCAACAGAAACCATCAACACAATGTTATACGCCACCAGCAAAATATATATCATCTTTATAACATAGTTTAAATTCATAGTTACAGCCTTAACATATAAATACAAATATAGTCAAAGATAAGCCCTCCTCCTGCATAACAAGGTAAATAAGGTAAGATAAAGCAACACTGCTGCAGGTGTGATTGACAGCCAGCGAGTGATTGACAGCTTGCATTATACCCTGGCTGAGGAGGCTTATAGGTCCTTCATTCAGGGACAGCGAGTTGTGTGTAGATTCCAGAAGCATCTGTTTCACTCTGACGATAAAGCGAGACCAGGGAGAGTCCAGCCTCTATAGATCCCTATATCCTCCTCAACATGATCGTCGTGGAGCCTCCCTCACCTTGTATCTTGATTGGTGGAGGAGGGTTGCTCTGAGTATGTTTGAGCTGTCTGCTGAACAATCACTTCAGTTCACCGAGACGTTTAAACTCCGTGAACATTTCTAAGGATGTTTTTTTTATTTTTTATCTAGCCTCAACTCCCCATAGGAATGTGTAAATTACTCCTCCTGCCATTTAAGAGCTTGTCTGAGGTCAGTATGGTCTGTTAGGTCTCGATGGTTATGGTAATGTTGGTTTGTTATGAGGATTTTGGTCAGATCTCCATGTTTTATTTATGCAGAGAGCTTCTTCATTTTCTCTTTGCCCTGGGCAAGGTATGGTTATTTATTTCCTCTATACAAATATGATCTCTCATCATTTTGCATTTTGTCGAGTATTTGTCAGTGATAATAATTATTTAATCTACTCATAAATGTGGTCCTCCATGATGTTTTCATTACACATTTATGTGAATTGGAACATTAGCGGAATACCTGAATGAAAACATACACAAATTGTTACACATTTTATAGGGATTTTAAAAGCTATTAACAGTTTAATGTTGTTTAGAAATAATAAAGTCATCAAGTTTGATACACACACTTATTTTTTTCTCTCATAATTATGCCTATTAAATTAATTAAATTAAATCCAAGAATGCTTTATTGGCAGGGAACACATCAGTGAATAATCTCTGCCATGCTGTTTACCAACCCAGAGGCCTGTACAATATTTTTACCTCAGTGCTGCCTGCCTCTGAGAATAGGACTGTTGAGTACAGCACTGTGGGGGCAAAGTGCAATAGACCGGCTTGCATGAGACAAATGACAAGCGACATGGAGAAAATGAGAGCTAATTCGCCGCAGAGGGTTTTCTTTAATCCCAAACTTAACACCTGGGTTAATGACGGGAGGGTTCTGTGTTCGATAAGAGCAATTATCATGAACCAGGAGGGCTTATTAGTTTGAGCTCCTTTTGGCAGTCTGGAGTGGCATGCGGCACTCTCAGCGCACTCTCTAGGTGGTCCCTCAGTTCAGAGGCTCATGAATAAGTTAAAAAAAATAACATTTTTTGAAGAGGTTTCCTTGGGGAAATCGGCCCCTGTCTTCTCTCCACTCCTCTCCAGGTGCACACTGGGAAACGGGGAAACCGTAGCCCTTCCCTACTGCTATTATCATATTCTCTCCCTCTCTCTCCCTCTCTTTCTCTCTCTTTTACTCGCTTTCTCATGATACTAACAATGAGGCAGTTTCTCTTATAATCTGATAATATATTGGTGCATTAATGTGTCGGACCTGCTGAAGTGATCTTACCCTAACCTTTACAAAATTAGTCCTCTTCTTTGTGGTTCATTGTTGATGTTCTGTACTATATCTAAGTTTCCCTTCTCTTCATTTTTCACCTACCTGATAGTCTGCAGAACTAGAGCTTGTTCCCATCGTAGAATATAAAATACAATTTATTGTAAAGACTTTAAACAGCTGACATGTATGGGTAGTGCAATGGGGATACAGGGGCAGAAAAAATTTGAAAATAATGAACAGAAGTGAATATGGCAGCTGCCTGAAATCTGCACCAATCGAAGCTGATTTATACATATTTTCTCCAGATAGCAGATCATCAAGTTGTTCTCCATGTCACTGTGAAAACGATGACATTGAAGAAAACTAGTCTCCATACAGGCCAAAACAACATATTACATTTAATTGAGTGCATTTGGCTGTGTTTAGAAAGGCAGACCAATTCTGATCTTTTTTCCACTAATTGGTCTTCTGACCAATCACATTCAGAGCTGATCTGATTGGTCAAGACCAAAGAATATCAGAATTGGGCTACCTGTCTAAACGCAGCTTTTCAGCCTGTGAACTGGATCCAGTTCTACTCAAGTTCTGGTCAGGATTTCTACAAATATTTTTTAACAAATCGAAATATACTGTGGAAAACTTGAAAACTTGAAAGACTGACTTATTAACACTGAGAGGTAAAGCAATAGTGAGTAGAACACTCTTCTGACATTACTTAAAATACTGGAGATCTCCTAATTCTGATGGTTGCCTTCCCAGGAGAGAGTAATTTGGAGGACAGATGGGGAGGAATACCATAGCACATGAAAGTCCACCGGCCTGCCACTGTTTCTCACTACAGTCTCTGACAGCCCAAATCAAGCACTGGTTGCCATGAAATGGATTTTTGGGGGAAACTGCACTTTTTGTGCAAGGAATGGATTCTTTGACAGTGAATTCATGACTCTCTCACTCCTTTCTCACTTCTTTCCCTTCCATTTTTCTCTCCTCTCACAGTGCCCCTCGGTTACTCTCTTAGGTTTTACGGTGCAGAACACCATATTAAAGGTGATGATAGTGAATAATGGTAATGTTTGGGTTCTGGCATAATAGTGGTGGAACAATGAGCGTATTGTTATTCAATTTCCTAATAATTTGATTATTGACTTTGGAAATATGCTTAAATCAGGAAATCCTTTGGTTTGACGTCTGAGTGTTCAGGGTCCCAAGTTTCATTTTGGCAGACCATCACCATCATCACTCACTCTGGTGGCTCATTCCTCCGTCTCTACCACTCACTGTTCTCAGTGAGCTGTGTGCAAGCCTTTGTTTCAGAGTTTGTTTGCACAACAAGACATCTGATTCATTTTGAGCCACAGCTTTTGCTTCACGCTCTGGTTTTAACTGGCCTGCACTATGTCACATCCACTGAAAAGCATTGGATTATGTGGAATATTCAGCATCAGGGATGTCCGTATCTAGTGGACTACAGTCATAAAGAGCTTAAACGTGCACTACGGCCCTCACTTAATGAAAGGAAAAGGGCTGGCGAGGTGCCTGTGTTTTTAGCACTCCTCAAAGTCCTGAGAACTCACGTCTGTCCCGGAGCAAGGCCAGTGAGACATGAGGGAGTGAAAAAACACCCCCAGTGCGTTCTAACCAGCCCAGCTCCCCCTTAGCGTTGGGTGGAAAAAACAGGAGAGCGAAGAGCCGGAAGATGGAGAGAGCTTCGCCAAAGTGCTAGCTTCCCATGTCAGCGCCTCTGTGCTGCCCAGGGCCATTGCAAGCAGCGCAGTATGTGTGCTCCCCTCAGGCCTGGAGGAGAGAGAGCGAGAGAGAGAGATGCTAAATCTCTGCTGTTTGTCCACGGCTTTCCTGAGAGAATGGCGCCATCTAGTCTGAGCAGAGAAAAACAGTGCAGTATCTGTATAAGGTCAACAGTGGCCAAGGGAAGCCAGCCTTCCCCAAAAATATTGACCTAGAAAAAAAATATCACATTTCGTCACTTTGTGATTCATGACTTTCCTTCAATTTACAAGAGGCTGTATCTCACCGGATTAAGCATCCAAGCGATTTAAACAGCGTCCCTCTGTCTCAGTATGTGTAGCCCATCTATCTGATGCTGTCTGGTCAAAAAGAGTAGGATATTTTTGCCGGCTGTATCATTGAATGCAAGGGAAGCCAGTGAGTATTTGGCCTCCCTTGATATATATATTTTTTTATAATATCCAATCAGCTAGAGCTAAACTGAGTGAGCTCAACTGTGAATGGTCCTGGCACACTGACCAAAATAATGTCAATGGATACCAGTTTGGATTTGGCCTCACACCAATCGCATCAATTCAAAAGCAAAGCGCAATTTGCTGAAAAAAACTTGAATTGTTGCATCTCGTTGTGTCATCCTCCGGTGGCTAGCTAGCTAGCTAAAATCATCCCTATCCTAAATTAGCCATGGATGGAGATAAGGATTTGGATTTAATTCTCTGTACTGGCCAATCATTATAATGACGATTCTGATCCAACCATTAAATTCATACATTGTGCCCCTGGTCTGGGAGGATGGAAGTTCAATATGTAGCTAGATGTAGAAGGCTCATGTTAACTAGCTGGCCTGGCGTATCGTTGCCCATGAAAGGAAATTAGGCAAGCAAGAAAGTATTTTAGCCAGGTAGCCTAGGGCAATTAAACTAAAAGTGTGTACTGTATGACAGAGTGATAGACCGTGTCGGCAACATGAAAGAGAAGAGGATGGCATTGGCGTTTCTCTACAAGTAGGGTGAGTCCACAGGTTTTTCTACCTGCACACACACATACACACACACACATACACACATACACAGAAATCAGAACTACTGACAGCCACATCATATTTAGCTTACGGTGATTGGACTAAATTGTTTTTGGTATCTTATATGTCACTGTGTTAGACTAAGCATAGGTTGTTCTAAATCAATAGTTGTATAGTAGTCTGAAAATGTTGGAAACACTAACTTGTTTGACAATGCTTTAAGTCATGTAACTATTTGTTACATGCAATCTGCACTGTGGAATTCACCGGACAGATGTTGCTCTCCGGTTTTGTGATAAAAGAAAGTTGTGGTTGGATTTATTCTGACACTGTTTCTTCTTATTGTCTCGGCCTTAGGCCTATTCTGTATATCACAGTGGCAAGGCATATGAACTAACAAGTTATAGAGCAAACACTCCAATTATCACAACACATACAGTACCAGTCAAAAGTTTGGACACACCTACAGTACTCATTCAAGGGTTTTTCTTTATTTTTACTATTTTATACATTGTAGAATAATAGTGAAAACATCAAAACTATGAAATAACACATATGGAATCATGTAGTAACCAAAAAAGTGTTAAACAAATCAAAATATATATATTTTTTGAGATTCTTCAAAGTAGCCACCCTTTGCCTTGATGACAGCTTTGCACACTCTTGGCACTCTTCATGAGGTTTTGGAATGCATTTCAATTAACAGGTGTGCCTTGTCAAAAGTGCATTAGTGGAATTTCTTTCCTACTTAATGCGTTTGAGCCAATCAGTTGTGTTGTGACAAGGTAGGGGTGGTATACAGAAGATAGCCCAATTTGGTAAAAGCCCAAGTCAATATTATGGCAGGAACAGCTCAAATAAGCAAAGAGAAACGACAGTCCATCATTACTTTGAGAGGTCAGTCAATTCGGAAAATTTCAAGAACTTTGAAAGCATCTTCAATCTGTCCTTTGGTCTGATGAGTCCAAATTTGAGATGTTTGGTTTTCCAACAGCTATGTCTTTGTGAGATGCAGAGTAAGTGAACGGATGATCTCCACGTGTGGTTCCCACTGTGAAGCATGGAGGAGGAGGTGTGATGGTGTGGAGGTGCTTTGCTGGTGACACTGTCAGGGATTTATTTAGAATTCAAGGCACACCAGCGATGCGCCATCCCATCTGGTTTGTGCTTAGTGGGACTATCATTTGTTTTTCAACAGGACAATGACCCAACACACCTCCAGTCTGTGTAAGGGCTATTCTACCAAGAAGGAGAGTGATGGAGTGCTGCATCAGATGACCTGGCCTCCACAGTCACCCAACCTCAACCAAATTGAGATGGTTTGGGATGAGTTGGACCACAGCGTGAAGGAAAAGCAGCCAACAAGTGCTCAGCATATGTGGGAACTCCTTCAAGACTGATGGGAAGCATTCTTCATGAAGCTGGTTGAGAGAACGACAAGAGTGTGCAAAGCTGTCATCAAAGCAAAGGGTGGCTACTTCAAAGAACCTAAAATATCAAATATATTTCGATTTGTTTAACACTCTTTGGGTTACTACATGATTCCAAATGTGTTATTTCATAGTTTTGTTGTCTTCACTATTATTCGACAATATAGAAAATTGTAAAAATAAAGAAAAAGCCTTGAATGAGTAGGTGTGTCCAAACGTTTGACTGGTACTGTAGATTGTAATATGGCTTTTTTTCCCTGGCTCAACTTCCCCCAGTGATTTTACCCACACACTGCTACTGAATGTCAACACGGTTACAATGGACACACAGCTATGATATCAATCAGAAGAGCTTTGAGTGTCTATAGCACGTCATGAAGAATATCTATGTGTTAGTTCTGATTCCATTTTCGTCTTGGAATCAGGACTGCCTCAAAGTAGGTCAACGCAATGCAGATACTGTAGACCAGTGGTTCCCGACCTTTTTTGGATGCTATCCCACCAACTGAATTTTGGCTGCCCGGAGAACCCCTGAAATACCACCTTGTGTATTTTATCAGTAGTACTATGGTCTCATGATTCTTCTCAAGTATCCCCTGTGGATAGGCCAAGTAAGCCCAAGGGTCCTAGTACCTCTGGTTTGGGAACCACTGCTGTAGACTAACCCTGACTCAGATAAGGTATCTGAATAAGCAGAATAACTTGTGTTTTATACCTTTATGTTTTATTGCTTTGTATGTTTCTCTCTCGTCTCCTTTGTTACAGATGATATATTATATTGAGCTCCAGAGTATGCTATTTCCTGTGTCGTTTTTTTCCCCTCTGCGCTTATAATGTTCTCTTTGCGTCCTAAATTACTGCTACATCTGCACAGGCATTTCCTGCCTGACCTTGAGCCAGGCTCCCCGCGCACCCTCAAAGTGATGGTAGAAGTCACTGACAGCCAAGGACAAGCATCTGCACGGACACAGGACTCAGTCCCAACAGACACACACTACAAACAGTAGGGCTAGGGGGAAACAGTAGGCTTCACAATACTAGGCTCCACAACACAGTCGAAGATTGTATACGTTACACTAAACCAAAAACAAAATTGTTATCATGCAAATGTATACTTTATAAATAGAAGTGGATATAGTTACCTCGTACTCCAGCACATCGACTCGGCACTGGTATCCTGTGTATATAGTCCAGTTATCGTTACTCATTATGTATTTATTTGTACTTGTATTATTACGTTTCACTTTTCTATTATTTCTCGATTTTCTTTATTTCTGCCATGTTGGGCAGGGACCGCGAGTAAACATTTCACTGTTTATTCCAAACCTGTT
This sequence comes from Salmo salar, assembly GCF_965601325.2. NCBI lineage: Eukaryota > Metazoa > Chordata > Actinopteri > Salmoniformes > Salmonidae > Salmo > Salmo salar. The sequence continues at coordinate 57,513,612 of NC_138303.1, forward strand.
TGTTTACGAAGCATGTGACAAATCCAATTTGATTTGATAACCTACTTTAACCCATTTTGACCCATATTTGAGTTGCTGATGTCAGACCTGTTTACTTATGAGGTATAGAGTTGATTTATCCAGGTCTCAGGTGATATGTAGGGAGTCATACCACTTTCTTAACCTTGTCATGAGTTTCAGTGGTACAATTAACATAGGCTTCCAACACCATAACACATCCTTTAAGTCATTTACATGTATGACATACAGACCTAGGTGCGGGTGGGAGTTGGCATCATTATTCCGGGGCATAGAGTAGAAGGCCATTCACTCACAGCAAAGTATTCAAAAACCAAACCGAGCATTCGACTGCGTAATCGCTTCACATTTTGAAATGCTATATGCTCCTAAAATTGGGCACACGTGTTTTTATTCAATGGGAAATTCATAAAAGTGAAGGTTAGGTCAGAGATAGTTTAGAATAATATTATTCATGTAAAAAGAAAGCAAATACAATTGCAAGTGTGACTTCACTGTATTTTGCGAGCATGCTCAGAATACATTGATATCCCTCGTAGCAGTAAAAGGCTGCCTTTTCTCACACTGCTATTTAATTGCCTGAACAAAATTTATAAGGCGCTGGAAACAAACCAAGCCAAAGTAAAATAATTAGCATAGATTTAAAATAACAAATCTTTCCCTCCGGCGATTTGCTAAACTTTCATAGACATAATAGCACACAGAAGTATTATTCCAACTCTGCCCAAAAACAAGCCAAGCACACACAATGGCTATTGTGTTCTGTAATTGGTGTCTGCTTTTAATGTTAAATCATATGACAAGTGACCGTGATGGCGGTCCAAACACACAGAGGCTCAATTCTCCCGTGGAGCAGATAGGCTCAGAATGGATCCACCCTCCAGTCAACACAACACAGTGTTCTCCTCTAGTCCTGGCACAGCACATCCCAACACATTCTGAAGGATCCTGCCCTGACATCCCCCTGCCTCTTCACCTCCAACCCCCCCCTTCTAATCCCAGCAGGGGAGTCATAGTTTCCATGCCGTATGAGGTCGCGTAATCGTATGAGGTCATGGTGTTTGAGCAGGATACGAGTATCTCTCTGCTGCTTTCCCATGGGAGAGTTCTAGAAGGAACTGGCGGCGGGCGCGCTCTCTCTCTCTCTCTCTCTCTGCCGATTGTTTGTGTGTGTGCTGCTGGGAACCAGCTCGCTCCACTGGTGGACGCATATCATGCACATGTCCTCAACAGTTCCTCTGTTTTCTACACTGGGTTTTATCTATTGGCTGCCGCATGCATGCCTCCCCTCAAAGCACAATCACAATGTGCATGTACACACATGCACACGCACTCGCTACACATCAATAAAAGGATCAACCTGTCCTCCTAGTCATTTTATTTCCCCAACAACAGCCTGTGACATATGCTCAGTGCCAGGATGCATCGCTGACTGGCCCAGGCTCAGGGAGAGAGACAGCCATGGCTGTCACAGACGCTTCCTAATGCATGTTTGCTGTATAGACAGGTGCATGTCTTCACATTGTCCTATCTCATCTGTCACGGTTCACAGTGTTTCAGTGGTCTGGCCCTAAAAGCCCATGGGCTGTAGGAGGTTTTTACTGCTGTTCCACAGACCCAGGGGGGTTGCTTCCTGATCCAGTCCTGACGGACTGACTGACTCTCTGGCCCTGACAGCCACAGCCCTGGTCCCAAGGTGCCCCTCTCGGTCCCTGGTGTCACACCACATGACAGCTGGTGTCCCACTGAGCGAGAGCACAGCTCTCCACATGAGTGCCTGTCCCAGCCGTCCACAGCCTAGACTTAGACAGGAAGTGACAGACCGGGTTGGCCAGCCTTTCTCTTTCTGCAGAGTTAAAAGAGAGAAGAGATTGTTCTCTCACTTCAGAAGAGTTTGCCAATTACGGCCAGAGAGGGAGAGAGAAAGAGGAGAGAAAGAGATAAGGGGGGGGGGGGGGGGGGGGGGGCTGCAAGGCAGTTTCAAAATCAATAACCAGATCAAGTGATGTTCTCTAACAGAACTCTTGGCGAGGAGAAGAAAACACAGGGACTCTTTCAACATCAAATTAGAGAGATTGATTGGGAGACAGAAACGAATGCAGCTTCAATTGTTGATAAAAACACAGGCCAAAATGTCACATCTTGAAACGTGCTACTCTTTATTTACAGTCCTCTTAGACACCTTTGACCTAGCTTCTTGACATGTTTTTTATGACTTATTGAATATCATTACTCATCATCGAGATTGTTCTGGGAGCCATGCCCACAAACACTAGGCCTATTTAATAATATAAATATCTGTGTTTTAAAGCCCTGGCAGCTTAAACCATGCAAGCCGTTGAATGGATAATGAGAGTACACAAAATGTTACAAGGTGCTGGAAGTGTGAGGTGAATGATGTCATTTCATATGTATGACGCATGACTATTTGCAAGAGGAGTATCCAGTCCTCCCAGTTAGTTCCCACTAGGTAGTAAATGCATCCATGCGGTTAAATAGCTCCAGGATGCTGCTGGCCTGGCTTGCTCTGTTCACTGTGTGTTCACTTGAATAGTCCTACACACACAATCAGAGCAACGACAAGAGAGAGGGGAACTCAGTCAAAACACCTCTGGCGCTGTGACCCGTGTCAATCCATAAATTATTCCTGAATGTGAGCGTAAAAAGGGTATGCCACTCAAACACCGCGCTCCTATGACATACCATCACATTTGTCCTTTCACATGGAGCCCTGCGCCTACTGAGCTGTAGGGGTCACGTCGTGGCAAAGTGATGCAGAAATCATTATTTTCCCTGATAAATAAATGAGCCAGAGGCCCTTCAGGCTTCACTCCAGCCACCCATAATACTGGGGGGACCTGAATAATATAGAACAAATAGCTCAGTTCATTTATTAATAAGCCTTTTTTTCCCCTGCTGTCACAAGAAGCGGATTGGCTATCGGTGGCGTTAAGGGACAAACGGATATGCCGCTGGGGACATTTAAATTCCTCCGGTTGATAGAGAAGCGGGAGGAAATCGACTGCTGTTTTAAGCAACGTGAGGGTGACTGAGATGATGGAGTCGGGAGCTTGTCCCTGCAGGCTGTGTGACAATCAAGCAGTGGCGATCAAAGGCCTCATTAGATTTGTGTTTAGAACAGAAATATATTCTGAAGAGGGGGAAGACAGAACGGCCATTTAATGGATCTGTATTTCAACAACAGTTACTGTGGTGACCTCTGATTGAACGTGAACAAGGGGGAACACCTCTACCGCAGGCCAAGTAGGCTTATTGACATTCTTTATTATTACCGACAGGACCCACAGCTCTTCTCTCAGTGATCCATACTAATAGGTCACTGGCCACAATGCATGTGCACTGTACGAAACATTGACTTGTGAAATGAACTTCAGTACTGCACCTTGTATCTTCGCCTGAGGAGCGGCTTGGCTCCTGAGCTCTACTCTCTCCCTGTTGAAGCTCACTCTGCTGTGTGAAGGTGAACTCATGACCTCCCTTGAACCTCATCTCTGTGGGACTATTACTCTATATCATTATGACAGGGAGACCGCAGCTCACTCACCCCAACGCAAACGTGCCAATTGGACTCCCATTTTCCCATCCATGTTTTCTGGTTCTTACACACCCTAGCCTTTACCCCTTATCACCCTTACTGATCAGGCGTGGTGAATCCCCCCCCCCCCGTTGGATCGTCTTGCCCTGGCTAACTGAGCTCTGACATGTTAGCCTGTCCCATAGACCTCCAGCCGCGGTGCTATCCTATCTTTATCATTGCTTAGTTACATTAGGCTTGAACTCATTCAGTAAGAGTGTCCTCGGGCCTAGTCCTTCTAGTCCTGGAAGATTGCCTAGTGCCTCTGTCGCTGTCATTCCTCTCTGAGGGGTGAGGTGGCAGAGTGAGTTAACCCTGTAGGCTACGAGAAGCTCAGCAGGGGGACAGATGTGACAGAAGCACCTCAGTGGTTTGGTTTTGGGGTCTTCGGTCTCCACAGGGGAGCTTGACTGTCTGCATAGCAGTGGTATCCAAACATGTTCTCCCATCAAAGCTCTCTCCGGTGCTTGGTGAAAGGGTAAAAGTCAGCAAAGAGTATCAATCTTTGTATATTCATGTTAATCAGATTTAAAACTATTGACTCCATCAGCTCAGTACTAAGAGAGAGAGAGAGAGAGAGAGAGAGAAAGAGAGGATAGAATCATTTGTATCCATCCAAACACGTGTATATGTATTTGTTAGCTATAGTCTTCCTTGGTTATCACTAGTAATGTATGTTGACCGGTGCTCTGAGTGACAGTGTGCCCTGTTAGGGTACATGCTCATCGCCATGGCGCCGAGTGGGAGGCAGAGAATGCAAAAGGGCCCTGATTGGTTCAGACAGCTGATGCAAATGCCCCATAAAATATTCATGCTCTGTGCATTGAGTGTTGCCGTAGTTGCTCTTTTTTGGGGTTCTTGTGGTCTTAATTCCACTAACGCTTACTAATGCTGAGAATACAGCCGCGTTGATTTATGCAGTGTTGCTACGGCATTGCCATGGACACCTTCAACAAGGTCCAGTATTTGAAATGGATTTCTCAGTGTCATTGCATAGGCTGGTCTGACTCCTTTGCAAGCCAACATAAATGGTGGTGGCGGTGGTGTGTTTGGGGGAAGTGGGGCAGTTGTATCGATGGAATGAAAGTGGTCGCCTATCTGAACTCCCCGTGTTCCCCTGCTTGGAATCACTTCGTGGCCTTGAGCTCATCAGTCATGTTACAGTTGGATGTGACGTGGGCGGGTCAGGGTCCTGTGGTTCCACATGTCACACAGTCAAACCCGTAATAGCTCTCAGATGGAGAGAGGGGGAGGAGAGAATGCCAAAGGCTCCCTCTCTATCTCCCTCCCAGCACATTCCGCCATGACACCCACCCAGTCCTTCTGTCCCTGTAGTAGTGCCTGGGATACAGCATGGGATAGAACTACAGGCTCTGGGGGTCTTCACGAACCTCTCACATCTTGCTATAACTGAATATCCAAACACACTCACTGTCCCACAACATATACCATCACCCCCACCCCTCCATCGGCCCTAACCCAACATGAACACATGCACACACTTACACACATTACCCACCGTTTATTTGCTGTGGCAGGTGAACAACCAAGACGGTTGGCTTTACAGTTTGGCCTGGAGGCATTATCCAATTCTACGCTGTTTCCTATCCCATGTGTCAACCCCTGACCATTTTCCCTTTTTTTTGCAATCAAGTACTTTGAGCTCCGTGTTGAAAACCTGGGTATCCTCTGGGGTGCAGTGGGCTGGAGGGAGAGGGCTGAGAGGGTAATTCCAGACGCCCAGCTCCAGTGCCTTAACTGCCATGGTTCCACAAACAACACATTCTCTCCTGGGTTTCTAGTGTTTCACTACCTCACTGGCTCTTGTGCTCTGCATTTCACTATGAAACATGTTGGCTCTCGGTTGATTCTTTCCATCTCACAGTGTTGTATTTTTTCCATCTTTTCATCAGCCTCTGTGCTACTGCTGAAGCCTCTGATCAAACAGCCCAGAGCAGAGGAGAAAACGTGGAGTGACGTTTTCTCTGCCGACATGTTTGTCATACTTCTACAGTGCAGCTTGTATACATTAGCGCTTGAAATAAACTACACGTGGATTATATGCGGTGAGTATGTAGAGTACTGTACAACAGCAGAGGTGGAGTATACAGCTATGTCATATTCAAGATCATTTAACCCTCTAGCATCCATGTAGCTTTCATGTTATCATGTTATCAGCTCAGCCCTCCAATAGTCACCATGTCCACTGAATCTTGAATATACTGCTGCATTCTCTCATAGAATAGGTTCACGACACACTCCAGCTATTTGTTTCCTGTTGAAAATCAATATCCCGGTATAAATGCAGTAATGTACACACATTTAAAGGAAAATTCCACCCAAAAACTATATTTTGGTATTTGTTTCATTATTCCATTGTTGACATAGTCCGAAAATGTTTTGATTTTCAGCAATTACGTTTTCAAGATATATAATTTTCAAAATACAGAAATCATCCCGGTATGATCCATTTTGCATCGTATGATTTTCACCACATTTAACACCTGATTCACTTAACAAAAGGTCCCATCTCGATAGGTGGTCCAGGTAAGTCATGACATAACACAAGTGGTGGGGCTTTCCTCTTTTCTTCTCTATTGCTCCTCTATCGTTCCTCAAGCAAGGGGGGAGGCCGATGACATCCTGGATTCCCATCAGTACTTATTCCCATCAGTATTTATACAGGGATATCGCTTTTCAACAGCGAAAGTTCAAAAATTGCTGGAGGACGTCTTTAAGTGCTGTGTCTCTCTCACCTCTCACGTCTCTCTGTTGTTCCATGGATGTTCTCTCTCTGTCCTTATTATTATTCATATGGAACAGGCCGTAGTCCTATGAAGTGTGTTTTGCTTTCACTTTGTTATTTCATGATAAATGGTAGGCAAAGTACAAAACATATTGAAGCTGCCCGACCGTTCGCTCGCTGCCTATTTTCACACGATTACACTGTGACAGCTCCTCACATTCCACAAATGCACAGGGGTAGATTTTCCTTCCTTGAGCAGGCTTTGATTTAAACCTTAATAAATGCAATCGCCATAATTTATCTCGGGGCCTCTTTAAGATGACAGCCTGAAAACAATTAACACCTTTTCTCCAACGTGTCTTGCTTTCCCTCTGGCGTAAGGAGCAATAATATTTGTTTTTGCCTGCAGTGTCATGGGTCACCTCAACTCGATGAGAGTTTACTTCTCTGGCAAACGGGGGTTTCAACACCTAGTGTGCGTGGTGAGGAACCAGCTTGACAAGGCAGTGTTATTGTAGGAATGTATACTCCCTGCTTTGGGAGAGATGCTGTTTTAATTTTTTTTCTGTGTCCTGGAGCAATTCCCAGGCCTCTGAGGCTGCCTGCCTGCTTGATATAAATGTTATGCAGGGAAAACGGCTCTCTGTACAGCGTACAGGCAACGAGATGATGTATCCACGGGACATTAAGGAATAGTTTTTCAATGACTTCACTCGTGCAATCTAGCTGGCGTTGAAATACGTTGAATGTTCCTTGTCATTGTCTTATCGTTTTTATGCTGATGATGTGTAGTATCAACATTTACATTGTATGTTTTACAACATTGCATTTGGGAGTCATTGTTTCATTTCAGATTTAAATCACATTGCAATTGAGAGAGTATTTTTCTTCACTATCTATAACTGAAACCATAAGCCTCTGGAGCAAGAAAGACCACTGTACATCAGTTTGTTTTATTTAAACAAATATTATGAAACCATTTTGTATTTGGATAAACAGAGCCAGTGGTTCATTCTGTATGCGGACCCACAAGCTATGCTTTATCAGTGTTTCAATCAATGTACATTATGCCTTAGCCACTCGACCTCTCTCTTGTCGGAGGCCAAAAAGGGGATTTTGATAAGGACTCTAAGCTCTATATTTTATTCACATGCTTTTAACAGGCGAGTGAGCGTAAGCCAAGAGTCTGGTTTTCATAATGAGGTGCTCATAACAGCTCAAATAATCAAGGTGGAGTTGACAATGAGACAAGGAGGGTTAGCCTAGAGCCAGGGGATGTACAGGAGGACCCTGGGAGGTTTAGACTATTCTTTCTCTCTCTTTCTCTCTCACACTTTCCCTCTTTCTATTTTCTATTCTCTTGCCCTCTCTTTCTTTCAGGGGTGGACTGGGACCAGAAATCAGCCTTGGCATTTTAAACACACCGGCACATTTTTTTCCTTGAGTCCCCCCAATTATTAGCCTGATCATTTTCATTTTGCGCCAAAAAAACAACAAGTTCGACAGGCCCACTGGGCTAAAAAGGGACCAGCCCATCTGGCACTTGCCAGCCCTTCTGTTGTCATGCCATCTGCACTCTGCTTCTGTCCCGTGGTTTTTGTAGCTGGAGAGGATAGACCCATGGACATGAAGCGTAGCATGATGTTGCATTTTGGTTGTTGCATGAGAGAGCATTTTTGGCATTGCTCTCCATCCCATGGGAGAAGAGACAAAGCCACGGACTGACAGGGCTCTTAAATGCCTCGCTATGAAGAGTGAATAGTGCTTTTTCATCTCTTTCATTCTTTGTGGTCTGTATATTATTTGTGATTTTTTTTCCTCTGATGGTACTGTCTATTCTTCAAAAACGTGTATTCTTTTTAAATGTAAAAATAAATGAACAAGCTATTGATATAATTTAGGCCACTGGGGTATAATCTTTGCTTACTAAATTGACTGTCAATTAAATTCTGATGTCATTGCCACAACTTGTACTGTTTAATGTTATGCATTATTATCCATAGTCTCAGGGATTTACAATAGACAAATTATTATTTTATTTTTGAGAAATTACTTTTTTCACCACTTATCTGCCATTTCTCTTAGCTGGACCATGGCACAGACCTGTTTAATCATGCAGGAAGCAGGAAGCGTTTGTCCTTGAAAGTCTCACATTTTCATCCTCTTTTTCCACATCAACTATTAATGACTCCAGATGTTTGGACCTTTTTTCGCGTTCCTTTTTATTCAGCTAAATTGTTAATTTAATCTGGCCATAAAAGAGCAGCTGCTTTTTGAGGACCAGAACAGTGTGTCAGTGTCAGGATGGAGAGACCAACAGGACAGCAGGATGACAGGAGTTGTCCTGGGTCCCATATGACATCAGCAGCTAGCTTTATCCTGCTCTTTAATTGCCTTTAAAGTCTCTCCATTCCTTTCTTTTTATTCCCTGAGAGCTGATCATCCTATACCTGTGCCACTACACTGCTGTTATGTATCTGCATGACGCCGGTTTAGGGTTGTTTGCAAAAAGCAAATGGCTGACTGAAGCCAGGCTCTTCACAGTCAAAGTGGGTGTGTGTCTGTGTGTGAGTGTGTGCGGTGACAGGGGAGTTATCATTCCCGCCCCAGCTTTTTCATCCGCGATAAGAGGACTGATACAAGTCTTTAAATGCACAGGAGCTCTCCCATGGGGTTAGGTCCCAGTGCTCCACGGTTGTTCCTACCCAGATGTGCGCTAAGAATAAGGCCCTTATTTATCGTTCTCCAGTTTATTTTTGTAACAGCTCTGGAATGTGCGCCTTCTGCCTGTTTGTGTTGAAAATAAAAAATGTAAGCGTCAGTAAACGCTGCAGCAGCTGATGATAAAGAAGCTGCTGCCTGTTCAGAGCATGACTGAGACTGGGAGTGAGACAGCAGCCTCCATAAGGCCCTGTGCGGTGTGACCATGCAGTGATGTCTTACGGCACTCCCTGCTGTGGCGCTAAAGACGGAGGACATTTCATGTGTCCTTTCACCATTCCCTTGTTCCCTCTCCTGCATGAACAATGACAGGCTGAGCCGCAGGCTGAGCCATACAGTGGAAAGCACACACTGTTGTTTACCCCCTAGGAATGCACGCGCCTCTCTTGTGGGGGGGCAGAGGAACGGCAACAGTTTTAGACAAAGGATTTTGAAGGGAAAAGGAACATTTAAAGTGACTGTTGTGAAGCCAGTTCAAACAATGTATAAAGGAAGAATCGGATCAGATTTTGTTCAGTGCTTGGGCGAGACGTTGGCAGCATGCCCAGAGGGAAGAAAATTATCTGCTGGGCAGTGTGCCCGCCCACTTAGGGTGGTGACCCTCCCTGCTCACACTGGCTCTATTAGGCTAGAACCACCACAGTGGACACAGTGAATATGGCCCAGCTCACACACTGGCTCTATTAGGCTAGAACCACCACAGTGGACACAGTGAATATGGCCCAGCTCACACACTGGCTCTATTAGGCTAGAACCACCACAGTGGACACAATGAATATGGCCCAGCTCACAGTGCATCATTATACCTGGTAGATCTATGCTGTTCCATCCCAAGGACAGGCAGCTCTGTAGATCCCATCACAATGACAGGAGGTGACTGGCCAGGACTGAACATCACGTCGACTCGGCTATTTGTCAAGTTCCCTGAGCATTCCCTGAGCGTTAATGGAGCGGACCCGTTTACGCCAGCTGAATTTCCCATGGCTGATCATCATCTGCAGTCACGGACGCTCTCCATCTTCTTCTCCCACTTTATAGTTTAGCAAAACAAAAAAATAACAAATCAAACAATCGAAATGTCCCATTATTATTTTTTTTCATATGGATCCAATTAGTTGAAATACTGTGAAACCATGTGAGTGAGTGTGTTCTGTTTTTCTTCCATTTCTTTTTTGAAATACAATGTTCTTTGTTCATTGATTTAGCTCTAATTTGACATATCCATACCCACGACTTGGGTCTCAGATTTGTAATCGCTCTGTTGGACGGGATATCTTTCCCCTTCTCCACTGTTTTATTTTGGGTTGTTATTTTTGGCTACCACTCAGACCACAGTCAGACCTTAGGTCCTTTTCCCAAGCGATATACATGTCATACACCCACACGCCATACATCATTTGACCCTGCCCCACATGCAAGCCTACTTCCACCACCGCTTCTTTCCCAGAAAAAAAATGATATCGAAAACAAACGAATAGGAAAAAGGTTCATGCCTGTTACGTAGAAATCGGTGTGCTTTATCTGTCATTTTGTAAGTGGAACGCAATTTCCTACAATGTCTTGATAATCTGTCTTTTATAAATTCCTTCATCTCCATTGTATAAGGACACCAGAAAATGTATCTCTCTTTATACTGAAAACTTACAATAATTGATCATTTATAACTATCATTATTATTTCAAATAATACATATGTTAAAAATAAACCTCTAAAACATTTCATATGATTATAGTAGTGACTGGTAAAAGAACTCACCGCTCGATTAGATTGATCCATTCTCTTGTTTCTATCTATTATGTTTCATCTGGAGACGACGTCACAAGTGGTGGGGTCACAGTGACACCTATTGGAGAGACAGAATACACACAGAATATGACATTTGCATACATTCAAGGATGTGTCTTGATCAGGGTGAACTGTGGGCAAACATGCCCAGTCAATATTGACCAATCACCGCTCAGACAATCATTTGAAATGCTATTAAAATGCAATCGTGTCATCATCAGTAATCCCCAAAATGAGTGTTGGTAGCTGACCGAATCAGAATTGCTTGTATACCCAATCCATAGCCAGTACCCCCGTGCAGACTTTTGTGGATCTGAACCGCATAAGATAGGTGTAAGCAATGAGGCAATCATTTTACTTAGCCTATCAGAGGGCAAGCTGGAGCTATCTTTTCAGGTCTACATGAAGTGCTTAAGGTGTAAAGGCTATGGGGTTGATTTGGCATTGAGTGCCAGATTCCCTATGCAAATATTCTGTTTATGGTCTTGTGCCATGCATTTCTGAACTATTCTTCAGTGGGTTTCCATGTAGATCAATAAAAAGCTCTTAACATATGTGAACGAAAGAGGTTACAATTTAATATTCATCTATTAATACACCGGTAGGCCCTATTTCCTAACAAGTTCTACATCGTTCCGCTTCCTTGTTAAAACAAATCCCTCCAAACCAGCCAGATGAGGTCTTGAGGAGAAACAGTGAAAGCTGAGGAATAGTGAAGGATGACGGGGGCGTGACAGGAGAGTGGCGTGGTCAACTCATGCCTGATTGCATTGACAGAACACAGCACTCCTTTTGGCAGCCCACTGACTAAGTGCATCTGAAAGACATTGTTTACTACTTATAGCCCATCCCCGTGGCCTCAACACTCCTGAATACTTTATTAGGAAGCCAGAAACAGGTTCGTAAAGAAGGGCCTGTCAATCTCTGCCACTCCTCCGAGTCAAAATGATGAAATTGCTTCTGAATGTTCTGATTTCCTCTGCAGGCCTGACAGTCCGTGGGCTGTTTCTTCATTGGCCATGCAGTTTTGATGGGTTGGGGGCTCCCTCGACACAGTGCAGATAGGGACAGTAAGTGCCTTCTTATGTCATGCTTTGTTTTCACTAAAATCGTCATTTTTTTCATCTGTTTTTCGAGCATTGTAAAAAAAAATGTCAATGCGTGTAAGGACGAGAGCTCCTCCTGCAGTTGAAGTGGGTCCCCGATCATGTAAACGTTCTCCTTCAGAGTCAGAAGCAGACGCTATCCTGAAAAATGGGCTGGGGATCGGAGCTGACACCAGGAAGTCCTGCACGGCTGTCTCCTGTCCATCACCGAGACAGGCATGATAGAATCAGGATGACAAAGTGTGATTGTGCTGATGTGCATCGGGTCAGGCCTCACTTCACTGCCAGGCTGGAGTAAGAGCAATGACATTATTGTTGGATGTCACCACTGTTGTTGTGGATTGCAGTCTTGAAGCTGAATGTGTCCTCATGAAGATGGCTGCCTGCACCAGAAAATCCCATTACCTTTTCACTTGTCCTCCACAATGATGTCTTTCCTAGAATAATTTACCACTGACAGACAGGCACATGAGCCTTCAAGATCCAAGGAGGTTGAGGCCCTATAGAGCGGTCAATGAATAGTAATTTAATTTGATATAATATTGTAACGAATGGCGGGAAAGGGAGGCAAACCCAGGTCGCTAGAGTGAATGGCAAACAGCATGGATTAACCCACTTTGTGGGAATTGTAGCGTGGCTCATATAGTCAAACGGGAAGGCACATCCTCGTGCTTTGACCTACCGCAGCCCGCTCACATGTCTGGTCATGCATTCTGATCGCCTCACAGGCCACCATTCCACTTCTGACACCAATGTAGGGAAGTGAACCCAGGTCACTGGTGTGAAAGGCAAACACCCAACACATCACACCAATAGGGTTAACCCATTTAGTGGGAATTGTAATGTGGCTCATATAGCATATTCTTGTTTAAGTCTATTTATACAAATTTTTACAAGTTACAAATGTTTAATTCTTAGATTGACAGATAAAGTGGTCTTTACCATATTTTGAGTGATACCTCACAAATATGTAATAATTATGGTCATGAAACAAAGAGAGTCTTTTCAAGAGATAAATCCATAAGAAAAATGTCAGGTGTTTGCCTCAACAGTTTGAGGACTGGGGGTTGAGGCCAAGGCCCAGAGTTCCGGTCTAGAATCCCGGTTTCGACTCCTCCTATAGTTTTTCCTCGGTACTGCAGTTTAACTGATTCTCGGCCCAGAAAGGCAATTTCCATAGACGACCACATAGAAAAGTCAGATTACAATATTCGTAATAAGACATGTTGGGCATCACCTTTGTGCAGTAAACATCCATTGAATTATTCAAATATTTGTCGTTGAGGCCGTTTTTTCCCATCACTCACAGCTGAAGATATTAAAATGTTATATTCATCCAATGTTTGCCATGTTTTTTGATGATGTCGTCGCTGCTCCCTGAGCGCACTGATGCCGCAATCACGTGCTAGTCGGAACTTGGAAACTCAGACATTTTCGACTTGCTAACTGGTTGAACGCGGAACGTGCATAACTACAACCCTTTATCAAGTCGAACATTTCCGAGTTTCCTAGTTCAGATGAGCACATGAACGCGGCATGAGTGCTAGTTCGCGTGTGATGTTTGTCCGTATAAACCGGAGGCAACCTGGATATAGACTGTTCAAAAATCAGTGTATGTGAACGTGAGTAGATTACATTGAAAACGACGATCGGACAAAGTCTCCAGTTCTTATTATACCTCAATGGGTGAGGCCTACCAAAACAAAATAAGATAAACTTGAAACTAGCACATATTTACAGGACCCGGTTTCCCAGAAGCATCTAAAGGCTAAGTTCGTCGTTAAAACCTTCGTATGAGCATCATTAAATCTCTGAGCTGTTTCCCAAAAACATTATTAACGCTGCTCTTGAAAACGCTCGTAATCTTGCGCCTGCCTCAGTTCACTCATAAAACAAGTTTCCTGCCATCCAGGACCTCTACCTGGCAGTGTCAGAGGAAGGCCCTAAAAATGATCCTGCCATCCAGGACCTCTACCAGGCGGTGTCAGAGGAAGGCCCTAAAAATGATCCTGCCATCCAGGACCTCTACCAGGCGGTGTCAGAGGAAGGCCCTAAAAATGATCCTGCCATCCAGGACCTCTACCAGGCGGTGTCAGAGGAAGGCCCTAAAAATGATCCTGCCATCCAGGACCTCTACCAGGCGGTGTCAGAGGAAGGCCCTAAAAATTATCCTGCCATCCAGGACCTCTACCAGGCGGTGTCAGAGGAAGGCCCTAAAAATTATCCTGCCATCCAGGACCTCTACCAGGCGGTGTCAGAGGAAGGCCCTACAAATTATCAGACTCCAGCCACACTAGTCATAGACTGTTCTCTCTGCTACCGCATGGAAAGCGGTACGGGGAGCGGTCCAAAAGGCTTCTTAAAAGCTTCTACCCCCAAGCCATAAGACTCCTGAACATCTAATCAAATGGCTACCCAGACAATTAACTTTAATAACTCTACCTACATGTACATATTACCTCAATTAACCGGTGCCCCCTGCACATTGATTCTGTACTGGCACCCCTATTGTTATTTTACAGCTACTCTTGAATTATTTGTTTATTTTTTTCGGTTAGGGCTTGTATTTCACTGTAAGGTCTACCTTTTGTATTCGGTGCATGTGACAAATAAAATATGATTTGATTTGAAAACAGCTAAGTGCGTCGGATGTTATTTTGTCCTCACACTTTATAAACAGAAGATCTCTGCTGAACATAGAATCACGTGGTTTATCCTATCTCTGTGACCACCGATAAATATAAACCGTAGGCTACAGGCCTATTTCAACCACATTGAAATACATGTAAATGTTCAATCCATTGAGCTCTATTAGGCTACAGTCTGTGATTTGTCTCAATATATTTCATGATGTGTAGCCTAATAGTGTGCAATGATGTTCCAAATCAGTGATTTAATGCATTTTTATTGGGTAAACGTTAGAATATGTCGCGTCAATATTTTCAGCCATAATATTTCTCTAGGAGCTGACCCCTCGTCGGTTTTGTGAAATAATGATAATGTTAAAGAAAGATTTGAATGGAGAAGGCTGATCCAAGAGCAGTGCTCCCTTTTTTCTCGATCCTATCAGTATCGTCACACTCTCCAACAACGTACTTACCGACCGTTCTCTGCGTGGGAAATGCGTGTCACATCTTTGGCCTTGTAGGAAAGATTCATCGTTAAAACCCTCGTAAGATTAAATTCCATCCCTATTGGGAAACCGGCCCAAGATAATTGTGATTCTACTTTCTTGCAATAGGCTGCGTTTACTTAGACAGCTCAATTCTGATCTTGTTTTTCATTAATTGGTATTTTGACCAATCAGATCAGCTATGAAAAAGATTTTGTGTAAAAATCTGATGTGACTGGTCAAAAGACCAATTTGTGGAAAAATATCAAAATTGGGCTGCCTGTGTAGGCGACCACAATGCAGCCTTTAAGGCTACCGCAAGAGACAAAATCTACACAAAACTACCAAGTAGAACAATAAACATCTGCATATAAAAAGAACCAGAGCCAGCTAGGCAGCCAAACAGCAAAAAGTCTGACCTAATCAATTCAGTTAACTCAATCAAATATCATACCAGTGTATTTTACTGGAGAAAATCTCACGCCTGTGTATTTTACCGGAGAAAATCTCACGCCTGTGCATTTTACTGGAGAAGAGATGGCAGAGAGGGTTCTGATTCTGAATCGTCTCTGATTATTCTTTCCATAGGCCTAGACATCAAGCTTGAGGGGAGGTATAATGACCATGGTTAAATTGGACTTTTCTTTACCCTTTAGGTCAATATTTACGTGTCTTAATATCATTTTTTCCTGACACTCGACCCATGCTAGCACAACCTGGCCGGGTGGGCACCACATGGAACCCGACATGCGGTAATGGCAGCGAGTAGTGAGGATGCTGCGATGGAGGATATGGAGAGAAGGTTGGAGAAGCAACAGCTGTGCTGGAATGCAAACAATATGGATATGATAGTTGTGATGATATGGAGCGGGAGGATCAGGGTCAAGGACCTGAACGGTCTGTAGTGGAAAGTAATAGGAAAAAGAGAGACCATGCTACAGAAAGCAGTGGCGCTTCTAGTGCAGAGAGTGTGGAAGAGGGCGAAGGTAGGGAACAAGAGTAAAAATGTGTTGGAGAGGGAAGTTATGATGGTATTTAATGTGACCACAGGGCCGCATCTACATACTATCCAATTAACCAATGACGTAAAGAAAGAGATAGGTGAGGAAAAACTAGCCCTGTTCATTGGAATGGTAGACTGCTTATATTCTGTACTAGCCATGCTCAGCAGGGGAAGATTCTTCAAATGTAAACCCTCAATTTGAATACGATCAAAAGCCATGTTCATGTTGCTAAGTTGAGGGGAGTCATTTCTGGGATCCCACTATCTATGTCCATCGATGATATTAAAGAAAATGTGAAGGGAGGCAGTGATTGAGGGAAAAGGTTGATCAGTAGGAAAGAGGGTGAAATAAATGAAAGCTTATCAGTGCTATTGAGGTTTGAGAAGGTTTTGCCTGAAAAAGTGTCTGAGAATTTGTCCCATCCGCATCGCTGAGTTTTAAATGCCAAAGAATGGGACATGTACAATGCATTTGGAAAGTATTTAGACCCCTTGACGTTTTCCTCATTTTGTTCCGTTACAGCCTTATATTCTAAAATGGATTTTTTTTAAATGTATTTATCATTCTACACACATTACCCCATAATGACAAAACAAAAACAGGTTTTTAGAAATGTTTGCAAATGTATTCAAAATAAAAAAACTGAAATATTAAATTTACATAAGTATTCAGACCCTTTACTCAGTAATTTGTTGAAGTACCTTTGGCAGCGATGAATGCCTCGAGTCTTCTTGGGTATGACACTACAAGCTTGGCAAACCTGTATTTGGGGAGTTTCTCCATTTCTTCTCTGTAGATCCTCTCAAGCTCTGTCAGCTTGGATGGGGAGCGACGCTGCACAGCTATTTTCAGGTCTCTCCAGAGATGTTCGATTGGGTTCAAGTCCGGGCTCTGGCTGGGCCACTCAACGACATTCAGAGACATACCTCCGAAGCCACTCCTGCGTTGTCTCGGCTGTGTGCTTAGGGTCGTTGTCCTGTTGGAAGGTGAACCTTCACCCCAGCCTGAGGTGCTCTGGAGCAGGTTTTCATCAAGGATCTCTCTGTACTTTGCTCCGTTCATGTTTCCCTTGATCCTGACTAGTCTCCCAGTCCCTGCCGCTGAAAAACATCCCCACAGCATGATGCTGCCACCACCATGCTTCACCGTAGGGATGGTGCCAGGTTTCCTCCAGATGTGCCGCTCGGCATTCAGGCCAAAGAGTTCAATCTTGGTTTCATCAGAACAGAGAATCTTGTTTCTCATGGTCTGAGTCAACTCCAAGCGAGCTGCCACACGCCTTTTACTGAGGATTGGCTTCCCTCTGACCACTCTACCATAAAGGCCTGATTGATGGAGTGTTGCAGAGATGGTTGTCCTTCTGGAAGGTTCTCCCATCTCCACAGAGGAACTCTGGAGCTCTGTCAGAGTGACCATCGGGTTCTTGGTCACCTCCCTGACCAAGGCCCTTCTCCCCCAATTGCTCAGTTTGGCCGGACGGACAGCTCTAGGAAGAGTCTTGGTGGTTCTAAACTTATTCCATTTAAGAATGAAAGAGGCCACTGTGTTCTTGGGGACTTTCAATGCTGCAGACGTTTTTGGCACCTTTCCCCAGATCTGTGCACCGACACAATCCTGTCTCGGAGCTCTACGGACAATTCCTTCGACCTCATGGCTTGGTTTTGCTCTGACATGCACTGTCAACTGTGGGACCTTATATAGACAGGTGTGTGCCTTTCCAAATCAAGTCCATTAAATTGAATCTACCGTCTCAAGGATGATCAATGGAAACAGGATGCACCTGAGTTTAATTTTCTAGCTGCTCAGTGTAAAGAAAGAAAAGATGTGCCAATTGTGGAGGGGAACATGGTTACGATGACTGTAGGAACAATTTGAAGGCTAAGTGTTCTAATTGTGGGGAAAACACAGTGCAGCATTTGGTGGATGCCAGGTGCAGAGAGAAGCAAGAGAGACCCAGAGATACATAATCAAATCAAATTGAATTTTATTTGTCACATGCATATGTAAACAACAGGTGTAGACTAACTGTGAAATTTACGGGCCCTTCTCAACAATGCAGAGGAAAAAAAATGAAAAAATAGAAAAATAATAACACGAGGAAGAAATGCACAATGAGTAACGATAATTTGGCTATATACACGGGGTACCAGTAGAGAGTCGATGTGCAGGGGTACAAGGTAATTGAGGTCGATACTGTATGTACATATAGGTAGGGATAAAGTGACTAGGTAACAGGATAGGTAATAAACAGTAATAGCAGCATATGTGATGAGTCAAAAAAGGATCAATGCAGATTGTCCGGGTAGCTATTAGTTAACTATTTAACTAACTATTTAGCCGTCTTATCACTTAGATGTAGAAGCTGTTCAGGGTCCTGTTGGTTCCAGACTTTGTGCATTGGTACCACTTGCCATGCGGTAGCAGAGAGAACAGTCTATGACTTGGGTGGCTGAAGTCTTTGACAATTTTTAGGACCTTCCTCTGACACCGCCTGGTATAGAGGCCCTGGATGGCAGGGAGCTCGGGCACCTGTAATGTACTGGGCCGTACACACTACCCTCTGTAGTGTCTTGCGGTCGGATGCCAAGCAGTTGCCATACCAAGCGGTGATGCAGCCAGTCAAGATGCTCTCAATGGTGCTGCTGTATAACTTTTTGAGGATCTGAGGGCCCATGATGAATATTTTCAGCCTCCTGAGGGCCCTCAGTCGTGCCCTCTTCACGACTGTGTTGGTGTGTGTGGACCATGATAATTCTTTAGTGATGTGGACACCAAGGAACTTAAAGCTCTTCACCTGTTCCACAACAGCCCCGTCTATGTGAATGGGAACGTGCTCGGCCCTACGTTTCCACAATCAACTCCTTTGTCTTGCTGACGTTGAGGGAGAGGTTGTTGTCCTGGCACTGTGACCTCCTCCCTGTAGGCTGTCTCATAATTGTCAGTGATCAGGCCTATCACCATTGTGTCATCTGCAAACTTAATAATGGGGGGGGGGGGGGCAGTGCAGCATTTGGTGGATGCCAGGTGCAGAAAGAGGTTAGAGAGGCCCAAAGATATAAAATCACTCATAATGTATCTTATTAGTCAGAATGATTGAGATAAAAGGGTCAGTCCTGGAATAAGTGGACCTACTGTAGGAAATGTTGCTTACTGTATGTTGGTCCAGACAAGGATACCAGATAGTTATAGACCAATAGCACTGACCTCGAACTTGTGTAAACTAATGGAAAAGATGATAATCAACAGATTGTCATATTTCCTGGAACATAGAGGTTTATTGAGTCAATGTCAAAGTGGATTCCGTAAAGGTACATCTACTTTGGATGCATTAGGTAAGGTGAGTAATGAAGTTGAAAAAACTCTGGTCATGAAAAAAGTAATGGCTACTGTCTTTTTTGACATTGAAAAGGCTTATGACACTATGTGGAGAGAATGCCTACTGATTAAGATGGAAAGACTTGGTACTGGTGGGAGATTATATAACTGGGGTTTGGCCTTCTTATTTAATCACTCTTTCGAGTTAACATAGGATCCATTTTATCTGATGCCTATGGAGTTGACAATGGTATTCCTCAAGGCAGTGTTATCAGTCCTATTTTGTTCAACATTAGGATTAACTATGTGTTTTTCGAATGTAGGTAGGGGTATTGGGGCTACCCTATATGCCGATCATTGAGCTATTTTGAAGAGGGGAAGGAATGTCTCTTGTGATCAAATTTATTCAAAAAGCTATAGTGGATGTTCAAAGATGGTGGTGATGTCTTGTATGTTCTTGATAATAATTGCTGATAATATACAGTTGTTTCTGTATGGACAGCCTATGGGGAGACTTTCTAAGTACAAATATTTGGGTCTATGGCTAAATGAGCAATATACATGGAAAGATCATGTCAGAAATGTTGAAACAAAGTGTAAGAAGGTGGTGCATCTTATGTGCTCGGTCTCTGGTTATGAATCTGGTGCTGACTGACAATTGTTGATGGATATTTATAGAGCTCTGATCAGGACGACAATTGATTACGGGTGTATAGTTTATGGAACAGCGGTGAAGACTTGGCTTCAGAGGCTGGACAGAATCCAGTATATAGCTTTAAGGATATGTATTGGTGAATTTAAATCAACATTTATATGTGCCTTACTAGTGGAAGCAGGTGAGATGCCTTTGGATATACGGTGTAAAAAAATGTCATTAGCTTATTGGGTTAGGTTGAAAGGCTGTGAGGTTGAGCATTCCACTGCTACTGTTCTAGATAACTGTTGGGAATATACTGGTAATATAGTGTGGATGACAGATCACCAGCTCAAGCTAAACCTCGGCAAGACGGAGCTGCTCTTCCTCCCGGGGAAGGACTGCCCGTTCCATGATCTCGCCATCACGGTTGACAACTCCCTTGTGTCCTCGGTTCATGCTCTACAACATTCCAGAGTACGATCCTGCCTCACACAGGAAGCGGCGCAGGTCCTAATCCAGGCACTTGTCATCTCCCGTCTGGATTACTGCAACTCGCTGTTGGCTGGGCTCCCTGCCTGTGCCATTAAACCCCTACAACTCATCCAGAACGCCGCAGCCCGTCTGGTGTTCAACCTTCCCAAGTTCTTTCACGTCACCCCGCTCCTCCGCTTTCTCCACTGGCTTCCAGTTGAAGCTCGCATCCGCTACAAGACCATGGTGATTGCCTACGGAGCTGTGAAGGGAACGGCACCTCCATACCTTCAGGCTCTGATCAGGCCCTACACCCAAACAAGGGCACTGCGTTCATCCACCTCTGGCCTGCTGGCCCCCCTACCTCTGAGGAAGCACAGTTCCCGCTCAGCCCAGTCAAAACTGTTCGCTGCTCTGGCACCCCAATGGTGGAACAAGCTCCCTCACGACGCCAGGACAGCGGAGTCAGTCACCACCTTCCGGAGACACCTGAAACCCCACCTCTTTAAGGAATACCTAGGATAGGATAAAGTAATCCTTCTAACCCCCCCCCCCCTTAAAATTTAGATGCACTATTGTAAAGTGGTTGTTCCACTGGATATCAAAAAATGTAGTGGTTTTGGTTGGACAGTAGGAAAGCTTCGTCGATGAGGGTGGTTTGAGGGAGTTGGAGGTTGGCCCTTCTGTGGTGATAGGGGATGTTCCTCCATGGTTACTCCCAGATCCTGTTGTTGATCTAACCTTGGTAGAGAAAAGGAAAGATTGGTCAGAAGTCAGTGATATAGTGAAACTGGTTGACAATTATATTGGTAGAAGTTTTTATGTTTTTCCCCCGCTTTTCACAGATGGATCCAAAGACGCAGATAGTGGGCGCACAGGAGCAGGCTTTTATGTTACTGAATTTGATGTACAGATATGTAGAAGACTAACAGCTGAACTGTCAGTATACTCAGTTGAACTGTTGGCGATAGTAGCTACCCTCCAGTGGGTGGAGGACGTACAACCTGTTAGAATTATAATATGCTCAGATTCTCTGTCTGTATTGAATAACTTTTCATCTGGTAAATCTAATAGCAGCGACTTAATATTGGAGGTATTAACGTTATTATAGAGATTTCAGAGAATGGGTGTAGTAGTGAGATTCTTCTGTGTCCCAGCACATTCGGGTGTGGAAGGGAATGAAATCGTTAGACCAGTTAGCTAAAAGAGCTTTTAAACAAGATATCATTTATATTGGGTAGAGGTGAGGCCAAATGTAAGATCAGAGCCCTTTTGATAGATGTGTGGCATTAGAGATGGGACTCTGAGCCGAAGGGCCGGCATTTATATGCCCTCCAAAGATATTCAAAGGTCACATTAGGAAGGAAGAGGTGGTGTTTGCTCGATTGCGCTTAGGACATTGTACATTGAACTCGTCATTACATCTGGTTGGCAAGCATGTGAATAGCTTGTGTCTGTAGTGTATGGTCAATGAAACTGTGGAGCATGTGTTGTTATATTGTTGTATGTTGAAGAGAGGGAAAGATTGAAGTGTAGGGTGATTGAGGTTGAACAGGGTTGGGGGGGAGGGATTTGGGGGATGGGGGAGGGTCTGTTCGAAGTTAGTATGGCTCTTTTTTATTTTCTCAGAAGTACTGAGTTAGGTTGGATGATTTAGAAATGTTGTAAAACGTGATTGACCATACACTCCAACACAGGAGGTGGCGGCATGCACCTTTAACGTTTGTTTGCGGACCGCCATTTTATCATAGAAGAAGAACAAGCTCGCCGCGCTCCCGAGAGTGGTAACTTGCGCGGCCCGTTTGCCGCTAACGGAGC
This sequence comes from Salmo salar, assembly GCF_965601325.2. Lineage (NCBI taxonomy): Eukaryota > Metazoa > Chordata > Actinopteri > Salmoniformes > Salmonidae > Salmo > Salmo salar. The sequence goes on from NC_138303.1 coordinate 57,535,940, forward strand.
AGGCTAGCTGAAGGGACTCGGAATTCTGTTGTCGGTGACACAAATCCAAGTCCATCTGTGGTTGTAAACAGACTGGACGACGCATTATTGAGGCGGCGAGCCCTTGGTCGAGAGTCTACATGCTAAATATGTGGAAGGTCCGAGAACTGGTGGATAAAGCGTGAGTATTCTCGCAGTTATCTTGTTGACGTTTTGTTGCAAGGCCCGTTTATGTTAAGGACAAGGGAATCACTGATCCCGTGACGTCACGCTGTTTTCTCAGGTGACGGCTCACGTTACTGTTTCAGCCGTGTGTACAACATGAAATGAACGTTAAATCATGTATTCTCCCCTGATCTTTTTGTTAATGTCCATTCTAAACATACATACAAAGTAACATCCCCATCCCCCTCTTTCAGGCTGCTAACTCAGGAAAGTAACGTTAGCATTAACCATACAGCATCACCTAACGCGTTAGTCTCATTCCATGTCTCTGAATCGGATCACTTTGATGTCCACTATCATCCATTTCCTGCTAGCAATATTTGTTTAACATGGCTAGATGATTTCTTACTAAATCATAATGCGAGGCCCTCGTTCACTGCCACCTAACATTAGCCAGTTAGAAATCTTACAAAACGGGCAAATTTAGCGTAACATGAGCTAATTAGCTAGCATAGCTAAGCCAGCCACAATGACTGTCAATACCTTTTCGTTTCATTGTGTCCATAACATTACCCACTATGGAAGTTGAACTTCATGACCATTCTATTGTTTTATAGTTAAAACATTTTTATACGACCACAATTGCTAGTTAGTTAACTAACTAGCTAACTATCTAAGCCAGCAGCAGCTAACATGTATTTGTCTGTGCACTAACCTACTGTACAGTAGCCAGATGCCGGTTAGCTTCAGGAGGACTTTGCAGCAGAGCCATAAAGCTGTCTGTCGACTAGGGTAAACAGGCTCTTCATGCCTCTCATCAAACACTTTGAATGACAGTGACTGAAAGTGCACCTGAACCACGAGGAATGCAACATAATCTCTTAGCTAACGTCTCACTGGGGAGCATTTTCTTCATAGCTAGTTAACATGAGCCAAATTAGACTAGTATTCTACCAGCAGCACAAACGATGTCACGTTTATATGGTAATGTGGAAACCATAAACAAAAGCCAGCATTGCAAAAGGTATTGCATTTTAATCAATGGTTACTTTTATTGTGCCAACAAGAAAATACAGGAAGTAATTTATGAAAACAAATATAAAAAGTATGGTTTTAAAAACATTTTCAGACCAATAATGAAAAAGTTGTGTTGACACTGGTATGTTGAGAATATTGGGCTGTAGAGAGAAACTAACTATTCTACCTGTTTTAGCTAAAGTGGGGCATGAAATACTCAGTAGGGTCTCCACACACCAAATATGGTTCATTTTTGTGTTGCATGGCCTGCTAGTGGCTTTTCACTCCGCTCCTTCCATAGCCCCCAATGCAATACACTGTAATAGGCTGTACTTGGGATACATATTGGCTTGTAGAGTTAACTTTTCTACCTGTGTTGAATATCAGTTGGAGATGCAAAACACCGTACCAGGTTTTTGGGGGGTGCTGAGGAGTATTTCTGTCTGTAATAAAGCTCTTTTCTGCAGGAAAAACTCATTCTAATTGGCTGGGCCAGGCTCCCCAGTGGGTGGGCCTATGCCCTCCCAGGCCCACCCATGGTTTGCCCAGTAATGTGAATTCCCTAGATTAGGGCCTAATGAATTTCTTTCAATTGACTGATTTCTTTATATGAACTGTAACTCAGTGAAATCTTTGAAATTGTTGCATTTATAGTTTTGTTCAATATACATTACATTTTCGTTTTGATAAAAAAAAAGTTTTACTTTCATGCAAATTTTTTTATTTTGTCTGTGTTGATTTCAGGACCATGGATAGTACCAGGTCATTTAAAGCTGTGTTACTGGATATATACCACACACAGTCCCCCTACAAAATTACAGATATTTTGTTAGTAGAGACCTAGCTCCGTTGCAAACCAGGTTTCCCTAAAACAGGAAGCCTGGGAAAGTTCCATAGCAGAAATCAGCTAAAGATGGGTCGGAACCTGGTGAAATCACTGACGCCTCGCAACACGTCAAACCAATCAAATGCCCTGCTTGGGCAGAGTTTCAAAGGTGCTCACCAGATTAGTGTCATAGGAGCTACAGTGCACGAGGACAACAACAGTTCAACAAAAGAAGCACTGGTGACGAAACATTTTACCAGCATGCTGGTTTTCACAATATTTCTGTTATTTGGAGATTAGCTAAAGCTGCAGCAAGATGGGAGAAATGGTCTACAATTTTGCCCATATTAATAATTGTAATGTTGTTTCTGAAGTGATATTTGGCTGTAAAGGTTTGCATGAGGGACAATAAGTAGCAAGACACAACGAGGCTAGTTATGAGAAAAGTTAGCTAACCTTGTAAGCTACCTAGGAATAACTAACTTGCTAGTAGTGCTGAGCGATTAGTGCTTTTTGAGGTTCGCTATGTTTTGGTTTGAATATAAAAATACATTGATTTCGGTTTTCGATTATTTGTGTTGAAATGCTGTAACACAGAATAAAACAGTTAATAGAGGTCACGTGATGGTAGTGACTGTACATTACTGTTTATCACCTATTAACCGTAATTTATTCACATTACTTTAATAAAGTATTTCAGTTGTGTATATTACATTTGTTGTCATTTGGTGACTTTATTATTTCATTCCAAGTCATCATCTCATCTCTATAGAGCTGCTGCCTATGCTCTCTGACAAATCACAATTTTGTCGTTTTTCAAGGTAAATAAGGCATACTTTTATGACTGCTGAATACCAACTATAAGTCACTTAGATCATGTGCTTTCAGGTAGAGAAAGCCCCGCAATGCAATTGCTTTCAATCCCTCTCGCGACTTCTCTCTTCGTCTCCGTCAACAAGGACTCTGCGTCTGCTCCACACAGACTAAGACCGGACAAGTAAGCGGGCGCTCAATGGATTATGATCATTGTAGTTAATTACCACATTTTCTGTGCTAAACTGTGTAGAATATTGGCCTGTTGGAAACTACAACTCCCTACTACATCACACAATTCAGGCTTGATCTCGATAGAAACTGAGCATTGATCTCACAGGAAGAAAAAAAAAAACGAAATGGAATTCAAATAATTGAACTGACGTTGGTCAATTAGTTGTTTAAAAAACAAAAAATAATATCATTTGCAGTTAATCACTCAGAACAAGTTATTTTTCAAGGCACTGTATCCCATGTACAGTGTATTGCATTGGGGGCTATAGAGTGGAGAACGAAGTGCTGCTGGATATGTACGGCAGTCCCCCTTAAAATCTAACCATATTTGGTTAGTAAAGACCCTATTGAGTATTTTCCACCCGACAACTTCTCTACAACCAATAAGTATCCCCCATACAGTGTATTGTATCGCAGTGAATAGTGTGGGTGGAGTAAGGAGTCATCAGCACTCTGTATTAAACCTGTTGCCCATCACAAGTTAAATAAAAACAAGAGACCATTTCAATTTTGCAGACTATTGAGTAATTCCAATAACATAACTGTATTTTATTAAACATTTTTTTAAATTTAAATATAACCTACACAATAGCTTTCAACATACCAGTATCTGTGTAAACTTTCAAAAGAAATGCTGCTATAAATAATACAATGTTCAAAATAAAATGCATCAGATTATCTTTTTATTTTTTTAGGTAGTTGCAATTAGGGTTGGGTGGTATATAGATTTCATATTGGCATACTGTCCTTCTCATCAGGGGATTTACAGTATTACCGTCTTAGTACACAAGGGGGTGCTAAAAATGCAACAACAAAAAAAGCTCATTGGGTGTCTTATCAGAAAGAATTTGCACAAACTATTTGCGAATTTCAATAGAGACTGCTAGCTAAATATGCTAACGAGCGCAAATGAAAATAAACTAATTGCAAAGAGAGGGAGGAGCAGATGGGCGAGAATGGAGAGGAGAAAAAATAAACGCACTTAAATCAAGAACTCATCCAAAACGCTTTGACTTCTCAAACACGACAGAAAGCTAACACTATATGATGCCCGGTCTTTTTATTAATTAAGCCACTTGCATAAATAACTAGCAAGTTAAGCCAAATACACAGCTGGACTCACCAGCTCCCGCTTTCTCCAGTTGTGCTATTTACAAACAAACATGTAACTCGCTCAACTTTTCTGGGAACTTAGCCTCATATTGTGAGAGGTGAAATGAAGAACGCAATCTGCTTTTATCTCCTAACTTATTGCACAAGTTGACTGCAGGTATTTCACTTAAATTGGCTACATTTATTAAAAAACTTAAATAGTTTTGATGTTATTGAAAACCATCCCCTGGCTTTTTCCAAGTACCCCGGTATACGGTATACCGCCCAAGCCTAGTTGCAATGCTGTGAAAAATCGAAAATAATCCCAACGTTTAGCTTGTCTTTGCAGGGGCACTATTATTCTGAAATGTGCTGCCAGCATAATATCCTGATGCTCGGAGAACAGGAATCTAAATTAGTGCGTTGCACATGATCTCATATGTGTTGGCTATGGACATTTGTACTGCATGGTGCTTACCAGACATTATTTCAATTAATCGCTAGAGGGGTTTGAAATTTGTATACCCTGGCAACACTTATTTAATCATTAATGCGTCAGTATTGGAGAAGTTCAATTTGCTTAGTGCAACCCTTTATGTCAACACAGCTAGCTATGATCATGAGAAAAGCCTCTGTGGCACCAATATCTTGCATTGCAAGCCCTGCAGCTTAGTGCTTCAAGGTTGTGCAAGATTTCATAAGTGTAGCTAAGTAACCACAAAGTATAAAATAGAAAGACATTTTGTCCTGAGGCATAGCCTACTTCTCATAGGAAAGAGTGTGTTTGACCTCTGGGTTGAAATGTGCAGTCACTGTGGTCATTTGACTAATACAGTTTTGAAACCAAGTGGTGTGTTTCTAGCACTTCTTCCTATGCCAGCATAAAGTCATGTATCATGGCAGTTCTTGTATCAACCCTGCATGCAACCACTTTCTGCAGGATTACCTTTCTCATGCTTTTAAGTTAGGCTTAATATAGGGAGGGACTTGTAAATACCATCGCTGGTCTAGCCATTCAGGGACCTATTGAAAATAGCCTATTTATAATCTGCTGTGTTTTGATTTGAATCAAAAAGTGTATTTGCATGCAGAGTAGTTTCAAATCATGCATACACTTGAGTCATAAAGAATGCATGAAATGAGAACGCTGATGAGCAGTAGAAAGAGGTGAAGGATATGAATGACTTATTCTGATGCAAAACGTCACCAGCCTCCCAATGAATGGCGCTCTGATGTCACTGTGACCTCTGATCTTCAATTGCGTGCTTGTTGAGATGAAGGTTTGTAAGGTGCAAAGCCAGGCTAGACTCCATGTAGGTAGACAAGATACTGCCTCCATTGTCTGACTGAATGCACTCATCCTTGATTCCAAACTGAAGGTTTGTAAAGGAAGAGGTTTCTTTCATTGTGCAAACAGACAAACGAGCCCAGTAATTGAAAAGGGTTTTTTCTTTGCTTCTTGTCTCCTCATTTTGAAAGGAACTCCATGGTTTTATGAAGGACTGTAAACATCAATTTACCAGAAAATGATTCCCTATAGACTTCAATGGTTTTAAACAAGCATTGGGCCAGTAACCGAAAGGCGGCTAGGTGAAAAATCTGTCTGTGGCCTTGAGCAAGGCGCTGAACCATAATTTATCCTATAAGTCGCTCTGGACAGGAGCATCTGCTAAATGACTAAAATGTAACATTTAATGGAGGAAATGCTAGCTAGCTACATACATTTCAGCTGTCCTGCTAAAGGCTAGGCAGAGCCCCGATTTTTTTTATTTTTAAATGTATTCTAAATGTATAGCCAGCAAGCTAGCTCCTAATTGCAGTGTTGGATAGATAGCTAGTTAACATGTTCCATCTATGAAAATAGCGACAATTATCTCACTTTATTTAAACTTATCCAATCTTTACCCGGCACTGTGCATCTGTAGCTAGCCCATCTGTTGCCCCCCCCTCCCCCCCAGCTAGCTCAGTTCTGTTTATTGTTTCATTATTTTACATATTGTTTGAACACCAAATGGTCACAAGCTGCCTGCCAGTGGGTGGAAGCTAGCTAACTAGGTAGCCAATGCTATTGCTGAAGCAGGGATATCTTGCCAGCACGTATTGGGTGAATGCAGCAGTCCTATAACGTTAGCAAGCAAGACAACCCGTGTTTTCAATGAATAAGCTGGCTTGGTAGCACACATTTCCTTAATTGATTCCGAAGATGGCTCCATAGCCTGCCATAAGCTAGCTGACTCAACTCAATGATGAAGGAAGTTCATCAGAAACTTTCTTCACCATAGAGTTGCGTTTTAGCGAGTTGCTGAGCTGGGGCTATAGGGTTATCATAAATTGTACTAGCTAGCTAGCTACTTCTCTGTTCTGGCATAAACCATAGCCTACATGTCGACACGTAATCACTGCAATTTGAGAGTTGTTTTCAACTGCTAGCCAGCTACCAGGTTTGGACTAGTTGCCTGCTTGCTAGCTAGTAGCTAATGTTATACACAGAAAATAACAAACTCTCTTTAAAGGATGATATTATTACTTGGCTGTGATCTGATATCGTTCTGCACTGAGTGTACAAAACATGCTCTTTCCATGACATAGACTGACAAGGTGAATCCAAGTAAATGCTATGATCCCTTATTGATGTCACTTGTTAAATCCACTTCAATCAGTGGAGATGAAGGGGAGGAGATGGGTTAAAGAATGCTTTTTAAACCTTGAGACAATTGAGACATGGATTGTGTATGTGCCATTCAGAGGGTAAATGGGCAAGAAAAAAAGTACCCTGTTCAAAAAGTGCCTTTGAACAGGGTATGGTAGTAGGTACCAGGCGCACCGGTTTGTGTAGAACTGCAACGCTGCTGTGTTTTTCACTCTCAACAATTTCCCATATGTATCAAGTAGAGGTCGACCAATTATGATTTTTCAACGCCGATACCGATTATTGGAGGACCAAAAAAAGCTGATGCCGATTAATCGGCCACATTTTTTTATTTATTTTCATATATATGTAATAATGACAATTACAACAATACTGAATAAACACTTTTTTTATTTTAACTTAATTTAATACAAACACAGTGTTGAAGAAGAACGTAAAAGTGCAATATGTGCCATGTAAAAAAGCTAACGTTTAAGTTCCTTGCTCAAAACATGAGAACATATGGCTGGTGGTTCCTTTTAACATGAGTCTTCAATATTCCCAGTTAAGAAGTTTTAGGTTGTAGTTATTCTAATCAAATTGTATTGGTCACATAGTCATGGCCAAAAGTTTTGAGAATGACACAAATATACATTTTCACAAAGTCTGCTGCCTCAGTTTGTATGATGGCAATTTGCATATATTCCAGAATGTTATGATGAGTGATCAGATGAATTGCAAAGGCTCTCTTTGCCATGGAAATGAACTGAATCCCCAAAAAACATTTCCACTGCATTTCAGCCCTGCACAAAAGGACCAGCTGACATCATGTCAGTGATTCTCTCGTTAACCTCTATGGGCTAGAGGTGGTGGGCGCTTGCGTCCCACCTACGTAACAGCCACTGCCAGCCTGTGGCGTGATTTTCAAAACCTTAAAAATCCTATTACTTCAATTTCACCATTTTAAAGACAAGACTCTCGTTAATCTAACCACACTGTCCGATTTCAAAAAGGCTTTACAACGAAAGCAAAACATTAGATTATGTCAGCAGAGTACCCAGCCAGAAATAATCAATTTTTCAAGCTAGCATATAATGTCACATAAACCCAAACCACAGCTAAATGCAGCACTAACTTTTGATGATCTTCATCAGATGACACTCCAAGGACATTATGTTATACAATACATGCATGTTTTGTTCAATCAAGTTCATATTTATATCAAAAACCAGCTTTTTACATTAGCATGTGACGTTCAGAACTAGCATACCCACCGCAAACTTCCGGTGAATTTACTAAATTACTCACGATAAACGTTCACAAAAAACATAACAATTATTTTAAGAATTATAGATACAGAACTCCTTTATGCAATCGCTATGTCCGATTTTAAAATAGCTTTTCGGCAAAAGCACATTTTGCAATATTCTGAGTAGATAGCCCAGCCATCACGGGCTAGCTATTTAGACACCCACCAAGTTTGGCCCTCACCAAACTCCGATTTACTATTAGAAAAATTTGATTACCTTTGCTGTTCTTCGTCAGAATGCACTCCCAGGACTTCTACTTCAATAACAAATGTTGGTTTGGTTCAAAATAATCCATAGTTATGTTCAAATATCCTCTGTTTTGTTTGTGCGTTCAAGACACTATCCGAAGGGTGACGAAGGGTATTCCATTACCATACTTCGAAGCATGTCAACCGCTGTTTAAAATCAATTTTTATGCGATTTTTCTCATTAAAAAAGTGAACATTCCGACCGGGAAACCCTGTTTTAGTTCAAAGACGAAAAAATAAAAACATGGTGTCGCCTTTTGCACGCGCCTCAGTCTCATTGTTCTCTGATCGACCATTATCCAAATGCGCTAGTGTTTTTCAGCCAGGGCCTGCAAAGATATCATTCACCAGTTTGCCGCCTTCTGAGAGCCTATGGGAGCTGTAGGAAGTGTCACGTTACAGCAGAGATCCTCAGTTTTCAATAAAGAGAGTGTAGAAGCCCAAGAAATGGTCAGACAGGCCACTTCCTGTAAGGAATCTTCTCAGGTTTTTGCCTGCCATATGAGTTCTGTTATACTCACAGACACCATTCAAACAGTTTTAGAAACTTGAGGGTGTTTTCTATCCAAAGCCAATACTTATATGCATATTCTAGTTTCTGGGCAGTAGTAATAACCAGATTAAATCGGGTACGTTTTTTTTATCCGGCCGTGCAAATACTGCCCCCTACCCTAGAGAGGTTAATGGTCACAATGGGTACAACATCACCGATGCACTTGCTAATAAACTCGCTCACCGAATCAGCGTATAGATCAATGTTGTTGTCTGAGGCTATCCGGAACATATCCCAGTCCACGTGATCGAAGCAATCTTGATGCGTGGAATCAGATTGGTCGGACCAGCGTTGAACAGACCAGAGAATGGGTGTTTCCTGTTTTAGTTTCTGTCTATAGGCTGGGAGCAACAAAATGTAGTTGTGGTCAGATTTGCCGAAAGGAGGGCGAGGGAGGGCTTTGTATGCGTCGCGGAAGTTAGAGTAGCAATGATCCAGAATGCTGCCAGCCTGGGTCGCGCATTCGATATGCTGATAAAATTTAGGGAGCTTTGTTTTCAGATTAGCTTTGTTAAAATTCCCAGCAACAATAATTGCAGCCTCAGGATATGTGGTTTCCAGTTTACATAGAGTCCAATGATGCTCTTTCAGGGCCATCGAGGTGTCTGCTTGGGGGGGATATACATGGCTGTGATTATAATCGAAGTGAATTCTCTTGGTAAATAATGCGGTCGGCATTTGATTGTAAGGAATTCTAGGTCAGGTGACCAAAAGGACTTGAGTTCCTGTATGTTGTTATGATCACACCATAACTCGCTAATCATAAGGTATACACCCCCGTCCTTCTTCTTACCAGAGAGATGTTTGTTTCTGCTGGCGCGCGATGCGTGAGGAAACCGGGTGGCTGTACCAACTCTGATAACGTATCCCAAGTGAGCCATGTTTCCATGAAACAGAGAATGTTACAATCTCTGATGTCTCTCTGGAGGGCAACCCTTGCTCGAATTTTGTCTACCTTGTTCTCAAGAGACTGGACATTGGTGTGTAGTATATTCGGGAGCGGTGAGCGATGTGCCCGTCTACGGAGCCTGACCAGAAGACCGCCCCTTCTGCCGCGCCGTTGTTTTTGGGTCACCAACAGGGATCTGATCCATTGTCCTGGATGGTGGTCCAAACAGAGGATCCGTTTCGGGAAAGTCGTATTCCTGGTCGTAATGTTGGTACGTTGACGTTGCTCTTATATCCAATAGTTCTTCCCGGCTGTATGTAATAAGACTTAAGATTTCCTGGGGTAACAGTGTAAGAAATAATAGATAAAAAAACAAAATACTGCATTGTTTCCTATGAACACGAAGCGACCATCTCTGTCGACGCCATGTTGCAACTGGGGCTCGTAAGTATAAGGAATTATAGGACTACTTCGCTGTGTACCATTTTGTATTTCATATACCTTTGACTATTGGATGTTCTTATTTGCACTATAGCCTAATCTCGGGAGTTGATAGTCTTGAAGTCATAAACAGCGCTGTGCTTCAAGCATTATGAAGAGCTGCTGGCAAATGCAGGAAAGTGCTGTTTGAATGAATGCTTACGAGCCTGCTGCTGCCTACCACCGCTCAGTCAGCCTGTTCTATCAAATGTTAATTATAAAAAACACACAGAAATATGAGCCTTTGGTCATTAATACGGTCAAATCCGGAAACTATAATTTCGAAAACAAAATGTTTATTCTTTCAGTGAAATACGGAACCATTCTGTATTTTGTCGAACGGGTGGCATCCATAAGTCTTAATATTGCTGTTACATTGCACAACCTTCAATATTATGTCATAATTATGTACAATTCGGGAAAATGAATTACGGTCTTTGTTAGGAAGAAACACAGTTCGCAACGAGCCAGGCGACCAAAACTTTCCAGTACCTTGACTCTGCTTGCACTGAACACAAGAGAAGTGACAATTTCCTTAGTTAATATTGCCTGCTAACATGCATTTATTTTAACTAAATATGCAGGTTTAAAAAAATATATACTTCTGTGTATTGATTTTAAGAAAGGCATTGATGTTTATGGTTTGGTACATTTGTGCATCGAATGTCCTTTTTTGCGAATTCGCTTTTGTTAAATCATCTCCCGTTTGGTGAAGTTGAAGTAGACTGTGATTCGATGCTAAATTATCAGGCACCGCATTGATTATATGCAACGCAGGACAAGCTAGTTAACCTAGTAATATCATCAACCATGTGTAGTTAACTAGTGATTATGTGAAGATTGTTTTTTATAAGATAAGTTTAATGCTAGCTAGCAACTTACCTTGGCTCATTGCAGCCACAAGGTCCTTTTGACGCTGCACTCGCGTAACAGGTGGTCAGCCTGCCACACAGTTTCCTCATGGATTGCAATGTCATCGTCCAAAAAGGCCTATTTACCGATTGTTATGAAAACTTGAAATCGGCCCTAATTAATCGGCCATGCTGATTAATTGGTCGTACTCTAGTATCAAGAATGGTCCACGTTTCAAAGGACGACCTCTAGACTCAAGTTTTGAGAGAGTGTGCAATTGGCATGCTAACTGCAGGAATGCCCACCAAAGCTGTTGTTAATTTCTCTACCATAAGCCGCCTCCGTCGTTTTAGAGAAGTTGGCAGTGCCTCACAACCGCAGACCACGTGTAACCACGCCAGCCCAGGACCTCCACATCCGGCTTCTTCACTTGCGGGATCGGGAGGGGGGGTGCGGAGGATTATTTCTCTCTGTAATAAAGCCCTTTTGTGTCTCAACTCATTCTGATTTGCTGGGCTTGGCTCCCCAGTGGGTTGGCCTGGCTGCCAAGTGGGTGGGTCTATGCCCTCCAGGCCCAACTGTGGGTGAACCCCTGCCCAGTCATGTGAAATCTATAGATTAGGGCCTAATAAATGTATTTCAATTGACTGATTTTCTTACGTGAACTGTAATTCAGTAAAATCTTTGAAATTGTTGCATGTTGAGTTTATATTTTTGTTCAGTATACATTATGCGATTACTGATTTGTAAATACTGAACACAACCATGCAGAGAACCATGCACATAACTTTCTCCAACCAGGAAAAAAATGTGCTTGCTATTGTTACATAATGGTAATTTGTTCTATAGCAGACAGAGGCTCCAGTCGAGTGCCTGTTTTATGGACAGAGCTTGCAGACAGGCGACAGTAATGGATGCTGCCTGAGATGCCATCATCTGATTTCAGCTGAATAGGGCTTGAAACAGGAGGCCTAGAGGGAGAGGGCCTTCTCCTGCTACCCTGGCCCCAGAGAGCTCCCTGCAGATGCTAAGCTGTTTGAGAACAGACTATCCACTGCCACACCTTGTCGGTGCATTTTTTAAATTCTCATACATCTGTTTGGAATGGGATCCCAGCACAAGGGGGCACATCGCTTCAGTGTGTTGGCCAGTTGAATGGTATTTCTGGTGAGGACTGACATTCTTCACAGATGTCTTGCAGAATATGTATTTAGGCTAGTCGATGGGTCATTGGGCCATATAGCCTATACCTATAGGTCTTTCTGAGTACTCTGTAGCTGATCAATGGATCAATTATATCTGTCTGAGACTCAAGATGAGACATTGATGGGAGGAACTTTGAGAGTGATCCTCTAGTATTTCTTGTTTGGGGTTTTTCCTTGTAGGTTATAATACAAAGGTATGTTTCCATCTGTTATTGCACGAGAGAAGTCATTTATTATTTGAATGATGACTTTGCTTCAAGGCCCACTCCAACTGTCTTTGTGTAGGCATGGGTCCTGTGTTCAGTATGACAAACCATTATATTGATGATATCATTACATTGTATTGACTAACAATATCCCCTATGACGGCTTCTTCATGTCCTGGCTGTATTTTAATTCTTTCGACTTTCTCTGCCAGTTAATGGACAAAGTCTCATCATCTAATGCAGTAAGATCAATATCATGGCTGGACTGATGGCTTTCTGTGGGAGATCTCAGAAGCGTCACTCTGTGGAGAATGAAAAATGTCAAACATTGCACTATTATGTGGAAAGATGTGATCTCTGTTGAAGGGAGCAGAGGAAACCTGCTCCTGAAGAGAGAGGAGGGGAGTTTTGACAACTCTCGCTCGGATAAGATCTGAGTACTCGCAAACTCTTGCGAAGACAAACATGAAGGAATGATCCGTCCATGTTTTCTTCCAACGCTTTTTGAGGCAATATGGTTGCAGAAGTTCTTCTGCTTGCCCTTAGCTGGCCTCACTGTCTAGGCAGAACCATGTCATGACTGAGCCACACTTCTGGGAAATGCAAATGATGCTTTTAGGTTACAGTAATGAACAGAACTTCAGTCCATCAGCCAACCTGCAAATACATTTTTATCAGTAAATGATCTTCCTAGGCATGGCTCCCAGCAGTACAATATTCTATATCCTCCCAGCACACTGCAGTGTGATCAGCGCCACTTCTGTGTGAGTAGCTTCAGGAATAGACCTACTCCAAATCAACCGAGCTGCAGGCTGTATCCCCCAGGGACTTTTCTCCCTGGCAAATGTCCTTGTCCGTTCAGTGCCTCTTGCTTCTAATGAGCGTCAGTGAGCTGAGCGCTCTCAACCTCCCTCCCTCCCTCCCTCTCTCGCTGCTGTTGTCCCCTGTGTCCCCTTCATTACTATCACCACTATCTCCATTTGAAACCTGACCTCTAGAACCACTGTTCCTCAGAAGCAGCAGGTGATGTTTATCTTCTAGTGTAGGAGGAGGGAGAGAGGAGAGTGAGGACTGGAGCAACTAGATGTTGTTTCATGTGCAGGGCTTTGACTTTTCAGCAGTGGCCCGCTTGGCTGTGTTCTCCACTGCATGTGTAAATAAGCAGGCACATCCTGAGCAGAACAGACGCGGCAACGGCGGGCCTACTGAACAAAGAGGCCCAGGATGCAGAGGGTTGGAAGGGAAGCCTGGGCTCTGTCTGTTTCCTTCTCCCTTTCAGTCAGAGCCACTGCTCACCTTCTTTTGTCTCATCTTCAGCTGAATATTTTTCACACAGCGGGCCCTTCTGTCTGTGTGTGTGTGTGTGTGTGTGTGGTGTGTGTGTGTGTGTGTGTGTGTGTGTGTGTGTGTGTGTGTGTGTGTGTGTGTGTGTGTGTGTGTGTGTGTGTGTGTGTGTGTGTATTCTAGGCTGTTTGAAATGTAAGCACATCGCCAGTACGCTTGCCGTTCAGGCCATCTGCTTTTATAAACCGCTGTCATTCATTATTCAGTGGACTAGGATTTCCCTCATCTTGGAGCAGCTTTGCTGTGGAGAAGCTCTCTCGCTCTCTGTCACTCATGCTGCTGCACGGACACTGACTGTATAAATTCTCTCAGCGTTTGTTAATCCATCCACCATGAAACACACATGCTTCATACACCTAAAGAAGTGTATTCCGTTTCATTGAATGTCCAGTTCTACCCAATGTTCTGTTTGGAACAAACCGGTTTGTGCATGGCCATTTGTTGATCTGGATCAGGATGGGCAACTGGCGGCCCCCCCTTTTTTGTAGGCCTGCGAATCAATCCCCCCCAAATGATAAATAAATTAACTTCATCAGGGTCTCTACTTGTTGTTGAGAGTTAGAATAGTAGAATACACAAGGTGAAATTTCAAAATTTGCTTGTGCATCAGCAGTTTTGTCAGTCACTGACACATACATTTTTTTAGATTGGTAAGTTACAGTAGTCTAGCCAGCCATATAAACTTGTAGTGATCATGGTCGAATTACTGACCAGAAGCCCCTATTGATTTTTCACTCAGATATATTAAAAACTGCAAACATTTCTCTCTACCTTATGGCAAAATATGTAGAATTCCAGCAAACTTACTTTAAAACTGCAACATTTTCTCTATGCCCATGGCAAAGTGTAGAATTGCACTCAAATTGAACTCAAAAGCTAAAATGTTCTGCAACAAAATGCACTTAGAGCCCCCAAAAGGCTAGGGCCAGCTCTAACTGCATGTGTGGGTATGGATGTCGGTACACAGACCCGCGAGTCACTGCGGCTCCACATGAGTTCAGATGTTTTGTGGCCCCCACCCCGTCAAAGTCGGACATCCCTGATCTAGAGTCTCTGTGTAGCCTATGGGTGATCAGTTGGCCGTTATCTCAGACTTCAAGTTTGTTTATTCGTCATATACATTTGAGCGCAGTGCAATGAAATGCTTACTTGCAGACTTGATATAATTGGCTTGTTCATTAGTCTCTCGTCTCGTCATTCTTTCCCCAGCTCTATTCCATTGTCCTCCCATCTGTCACTGAGCACTTTACCCTTGACCTCCTAAGGATCTGTGCACCCGTCTTTGGCAAAGCCCTGGCTAAACCCAGCCAGCAGCCAACTTTTGACTAGCCTAATCAGACCCGTGGTCAGCTAGCCGAACCGAAGGAGTGTGCTCGCATACTCCCTTGAAAGACCTTTGCTGAAAATTGGAGAGAAAAAAAAGCTTCAGTAGAGCTGATTGTCCAATTTGAGACACCGTAACTAGTATTCACTTCCTCAAAAGTCAGAATTTATCTAAGATAATTTAAGAAATCTGTCATTACTTTTGATGTTTTTGCCAAAGAGATCTTAGTCCTGCAATTTTAAATCTATCTAAGATGTTTGGTTCAGTATTTTTTCAATAAAAAAATGTGCATGAAAACGGGTAATGTCTTGTTGAATGGCTACAGACTTTATTGAAGAATCCCTACTGTTGACCAATCACTGACGAAGCGTCTTAGACTTTGGCTCCGAACTTTGGCTTGCCTCCAGAAAATATATTGTGTGCCCGAACAGCCCCCCAAAAAACTCCCCGAAGTCCAAAACAAACAGAAACTTCACAAAATGTCATCATAATATATGCACAAACTCATGCAGATTCCTTTACGGCCACCTCCACTACCCTAGACCCCCGTTAGGTTACTGTGTGCAAACAAATGTAGGCAAATAGACTGAGTGTGAAATAGGTTCAATAGGGAGGATAATTGTAAATATGCTTTTCCATGTAGTGTTGTGGATTGTCCGATCTCTTCGCTAGGCTGATATTAGGGTCAGGAATGAAGTCAATCTCCCTTCCTATCGATAGGGCTCTAGAGCCATAAAATTGGATCATATTTTATTTTTTTTTGCCATCAGCAACATGTGGAAGAGCTTGGCATGTGTCGTGAAACTGAACTAATCTGTGAATCTGCGTTTCTGGATTTAATAAACCCTCTTGGATGTAATTAGTTTATTCTAAACCAGAGTAAATTGATCCATCCCAAGTCCTCTGCCAAATCCAGGGATCCATTCCAAAAGCTGGTTTAATCACAGATTTCCTTCTGCTGTGAGTTGCAGAAAGAAACATGTCGGCTTAGCTTATGCTTAGGGTATTGCACAGTGCACATGTAGGCTTAGTTTGTCCCCAGTAGATGGATGCATAGACTAAGTAGTCGAAGGAGCTGCATTTCCTGCCCTGTGAGAACAGGTGTTCAAACGT
Source organism: Salmo salar (assembly GCF_965601325.2). Taxonomy (NCBI): domain Eukaryota; kingdom Metazoa; phylum Chordata; class Actinopteri; order Salmoniformes; family Salmonidae; genus Salmo; species Salmo salar. The sequence continues at coordinate 57,552,219 of NC_138303.1, forward strand.
CAATCTCTCAGACCTGACCAAGTTTCTGTTCCTCTAACTCTTCCATCATTCATGTTCCATCATTCATGTCCCAATCTGTGGTGATGGCTTCCGGTGCTGCATGCCTGGCTCTCCACTCAACCTGCTCCCTCCCTGTGCAGGTGTGTCTTTGGAATTTGAGAGTGGAAGTGAAGGAAGTGTCTGTTTTCTGTCTGAATGACAGCAGGGGTGATTAGTAAAAGTGCTGGCAGCTGCAGGGGAAGGAAGAGTCTGTTGGGCCATGAGGAGAATCTCAATTGCATACTCCTTGCCTCCTCAAAACCCCTTGGATGAGAAAGCCAGAGATCCCTCCCAGCTGACCACCTCCTCCAATGGGTTTTGAGTAGGAGGCAAGTCGAGAGGATGCGAGCAGTATGCTATTGAGATTCTCCAGTCTTGACTCCTTCTTGGTCCTCTTCACACATCTGCCTGGTCAGGGATGACGAGGAAGAGTTAGCGCAGTGTGTCCCAAACTAGGGGTGGAGGACCCCATGTTGGGTTGCCTGATTTGAAAATGGGTCGTGAAAAACTGAAATAAAATAAATAAAATCATGCTTGGTACATAGAACCGGGTTTACGTCAGTAACCGTTGTAATAAACAGTTTTGTTTTCTTTCTACAAGGGAGGCTCTTTTTTGATGCGTTTAAGCTACAAAATATTATGACCCCCTTCACTGAAAGATAAGTCGGTCTCCCTCTACAATGCCCATAAACGGAGCAGGACTCATTAGAACAGAGTGGACAAGACCAGGCACTAAATCAGACTGAGGAAGGGGGGGGGGGACGACATCATCATTGATGTTCTTTTCTACACAGATCATCCAAAAATATTGCCTGATGTTCTTCTATACTTCCCAATACCTTTCTGATGCATTTCAGTCACTTCAAACTATGCTTCCTTCAGATTGAAGTAATGTCAGACTCATTTATAAGACTGTCATAGCCCCAATTGGGGGGGAAAAAGTTATCATTGGCTTTTGATTGCATCACTTTTTCCACAAAAATTGATATCAGAAGGGGGTTGCGGGCCAAACTTTTTCGGAACCCCTGGGTTAGCCTAATCATCCACAGTCATGTTTGGTCCCTTCTTACTACGGCTGAACAGTCCCTACAGGGATCACAATCGGAATCACCTTTATTCACCAAGTACATTTACATGCATCCGGAATTTGACCTGGTGAAATGGTGCTGACGCCAATAGACAAAATGTAGGCCTTAGGCGTACAATACCCATTTAATCCTGCAGTTTTCACGTGGGAATGTCCCTTGGCTATCTACAATTAGGTAATGCCAACGAGTGAATTCTTTCATTATTGAATAGTTGACCTGCTTTGTTGTTTCAGCTAACGTGTAGTCCCTCCATTGCAAGCCGACGTTACCATGTTTACCTCGTTTTTTAAAGATGTAGAGCATCGTGGTGCTGTGTCCCTTCACCCTCAACTTCCATTAGTTGCGTCAGGTGGGCCCCCTACTCTCTCCCTCTCACATCTGTCCCAGCTGAACTGTGGCAGGGGGTTAGAAGGGCTGGTCCCTAGGTGTGATCTCAGTCACTAAAATAACATTGCATCACGTTTTATCACTCTCACGGATCTTCCATCAGCTGATGGAAAGTCATCATACACTGGGTGTACAAAACATTAGGAACACCTGCTCTTTCCATGATAGGCTGACCAGGTGAACGCTATGATCCTTTATTGATGCCACTTCAAACAGTATAGATGAAGGGGAGGAGACAGGTTAAAGGAGGGTTTTTGACGAGAGACAAGGAGACAATTGAGACGCAGATTGCGATTGTGTGTCATTCAGAGGGTGAATGGGCAAGACAAAATATTAAAGTGCCTTTGAAAGGGGTATGGTGGTAGGTGCCAGGTGCACCGGTTTGAGTGCATCAAGAACTGCAACGCTGCTGGGTTTTTCACACTCAACAGTTTCCTGTGTATCAAGAATGGTCCACCTCCCAAAGGACATCTGGCCAACTTGATAGAACTGTGGAAAGCATTGGAGTCAACATAAGCCAGTCCAATCCCTGTGGAATGCTTTCGACACCTTGTAGAGTCCATGAATGAGTTCTGTTGTCAGCTGGTACATATTTCATTAACCTGGTTATGGGTGTCTATTTGAGTTGTCATAATAATCCGGTCAAGCTGCTTCTCGAATCAGGATAGATCTTGAGAACCCTTTTTCCTCATCAGTCAATTTAATTGCTGTCTTTATACCCTGGAGTGGCCTACTCTGCCACAACTTCTGACAGTTTAGAGGAGAAAGTTGTGTAGAGCCCAGCTGTTTCCTGGCACTCTGATTGATTGCTCTGCTCTGTGATTTGGCAGGTACGGTGATGGGAGTGAATTGAGACCTGACAGGAAATGGCTGATTTTGTTCTATATGGTCCACACTGAGTCATGTTGATCTTTATGGACATCTGGAGCCCTCCCAAGCTGCTCTCAGAACAGGCCCAGTCTGAACAGAGGAGTTAAGCCTTTGCTGGACATGATAGGCTAAATCAGAAGTCTGTTAAGACCAGCCTTACCCCTACCTATCCTAACACCACCCTAATACTCAAAACACACCATGTACTGTTATGCTATGTACTGTTATGCCAAGTACAAGACATTCTTCATGCAGAATATGAAATAGATCATGCTCCACAATGTACAGTTCAAGTCGGAAGTTTACATACACTTATGTTGGAGTCATTAAAACTAGTTTTTCAACCACTCCACACATTTCTTGTTAACAAACTATAGTTTTGGCAAGTCTACTTTGTGAATGACACAAGTCATTTTTCCAACAATTGTTTACAGGCAGATTATTTCACTTATAATTCACTGTAACACAATTCCAGTGGGTCAGAAGTTCACATACACCAAGTTGACTGTGCCTTTAAACAGCTTGGAATATTCCAGAAAATGATGTCATGGCTTTAGAAACTTCTGATAAGCCAATTGACATAATTTGAGTCAATTGGAGGTGTACCTGTGGATGTATTTCAAGGCCTACCTTCAAACTCAGTGCCTCTTTGCTTGACATCATGGGAAAATCAAAAGAAATCAGCCAAGACCTCAGAAAAAGAATTGTAGACCTCCACAAGTCTGGTTCATCCTTGGGAGCAATTTCCAAATGCCTGAAGGTACCACGTTCATCCGTACAAACAATAGTACGCAAGTATAAACACCATGGGACCACGCAGCTTTCATTCCGCTCAGGAAGGAGACGTGTTCTGTCTCCTAAAGATGAACGTACTTTGGTGCGAAAAGTGCAAATCAATCCCAGAACAACAGCAAAGGATCTTGTGAAGATGCTGGAGGAAACAGGTACAAAAGTATCTATATCCACATTTAAAACGAGTCCTATATTGACATAACCTGAAAGGCCGCTCAGCAAGGAGGAAGCCACTGCTACAAAACCGCCATTAAAAAGGCAGACTACGGTTTGCTGCACACAGGGGACAAAGATCGTACTTTTTGGAGAAATGTCTTCTGGTCTGATGAAACAAAAATAGAACTGTTTGGTCATATTGACCATTGTTATGTTTGGTGGAAAAAGGTGGATGCTTGCAAGCCGAAGAACACCATCCCAACTGTGAAGCAAGGGGGTTGGCAGCATCATGATGTGGGGGTGCTTTGCTGCAGGAGGGTCTGGTGCACTTCACAAAATAGATGGCGTCATGAGGAAGGAAAATTATGTGGCTATATTGAAGCAACATCTCTAGACATCAGTCAGGAAGTTAAAGCTTGGACGCAAATGGGTCTTCCAAATGGACAATGACCCCAAGCATACTTCCAAATTTGTGGCAAAATGGCTTAAGGACAACAATTTCAAGGTATTGGAGTGGCCATCACAAAGCCCTGACCTCAATCCTATAGAACATTTTTGGGCAGATCAGAAAAAGTGTGTGCGAGCAAGGAGGCCTACAAACCTGACTCAGTTACACCAGCTCTGTCAGGAGGAATGGGCCAAAATTCACCCAACTTATTGTGGGAAGCTTGTGGAAGGCTACCTGAAACGTTTGACACAAGTTAAACAATTTAAAGGCAATACTACCAAATACTAATTGAGTGTATGTAAACTTCTGACCCACTGGGAATGTGATGAAAGAAATAAAAGCTGAAATAAATAATTCTCTCTACTATTATTCTGACACTTCACATTCTTATAATAAAGTGGTGATCCTAACTGACCTAAGACAGGGAATTTTTACTAGGGTTAAATGTCAGGAATTGTGAAAAACTGAGTTTAAATGTATTTGGCTAAGGTGTATGTAAACTTCCAACTTCAACTGTATATGATATATCCACCAGTGTCTTTCAGTGTGTGTGTTTTTTTATTGATATGATTCTTATATTAGCCTAATGTTTCATGTCTCTTGCAGCACTAACGTGGTGATGAACTACTCTGAGATCGAGTCCAAGGTGCGAGAGGCCACCAACGATGACTCCTGGGGTCCCTCTGGACAGCTCATGGGAGAGATCGCCAAGTAAGGGACAACCACTGCACAACACTGTCCTATCACATTTACAAAAACTAGGCCGGTAGTTGTGCCTAGGGCTGGGCCATATATGTATGGCTGGGCCATATATTTTAGCGCCATGTTTCAAAGACCTGTATCGCAAGAATCACATTTCATTTTGAGTTTTTTTTGGTCTCGTTATCCTTTGCTCCTTCTGTTCTGTGTGCACTGTGCACCTTGCCACTCACACAGACACCAAGACCTTCCCCCTGCCACTCGCACAGACACCAAGACCTTCCCCCTGCCACTCACACAGACACCAAGACCTTCCCCCTGCCACTCACACAGACACCAAGACCTTCCCCCTGCCACTCGCACAGACACCAAGACCTTCCCCCTGCCACTCGCACAGACACCAAGACCTTCCCCCTGCCACTCACATAGACACCAAGACCTTCCCCCTGCCACTCGCACAGACACCAAGACCTTCCCCCTGCCACTCACACAGACACCAAGACCTTCCCCCTGCCACTCGCACAGACACCAAGACCTTCCCCCTGCCACTCACATAGACACCAAGACCTTCCCCCTGCCACTCGCACAGACACCAAGACCTTCCCCCTGCCACTCGCACAGACACCAAGACCTTCCCCCTGCCACTCGCACAGACACCAAGACCTTCCCCCTGCCACTCGCACAGACACCAAGACCTTCCCCCTGCCACTCGCACAGACACCAAGACCTTCCCCCTGCCACTCGCATAGACACCAAGACCTTCCCCCTGCCACTCGCACAGACACCAAGACCTTCCCCCTGCCACTCACACAGACACCAAGACCTTCCCCCTGCCACTCGCACAGACACCAAGACCTTCCCCCTGCCACTCACACAGACACCAAGACCTTCCCCCTGCCACTCGCACAGACACCAAGACCTTCCCCCTGCCACTCGCACAGACACCAAGACCTTCCCCCTGCCACTCACACAGACACCAAGACCTTCCCCCTGCCACTCACAAAGACACGAAAGATCACTTCTTCCTCTCTGACAATAAGCAGTTTCAACTCGCTATTTGCGTTTGAGGTTTGGTCAGACATATAATCGTTTATATGGGCACCGAAACACATTGACACATTATTTTACTGTAATAGAAAATAACTTAACCTTTGTAACAATCCCCTTTTTATGTCTCAACTCCCAACTTTTTTTAACAGAGCAGACCCTACCAAGACTGGAGTATCAATGAACATGATTGTGGGAAATTAATCCTCAGTTTCTGTCGCACGCGGCACCGCGCTACCACGTACCACCTAGAATCATTTTAGCCACAGACTGTTATGCGCTAGCTGTTTAGTCAGTGTTTTATAAACATGCAATGAACATAAAAATATGCATTTGTTTAAGGAATTTGCAATTCGTTCTCATTCTGAGAAATAAACGTAATCTTATCCAGGTAGGCAACATCTAAACAAAGTGAACAGGCTATGTTGTTCAAACAGTTGGAGACAGACAGGAGGGTATATTCATAACCTTTCAACTGTTCTACCTCGTTAGCAAGCAAATAGATCCATGTTGTCTAGACTTTAAATATAAATATTAGCTGGCTACTCACTTGTGAGATTGTTTATGTGACCTGTGTTCATGTTCAATAATGCCTGCTACCAGAAGTTTGTCGTTATTGGTGGATGTGGATGGTTCTGGTTACTTGTAACAAATGTTGTTATTTGTAACAAAAATGTCATTTTCCTAGACTGACTTGAAAGCCAGATCAGTGATTATTGCAAAAAAGCAGGTAAAACTATTTTGATCAAATAATTAAATGATTACCGTAAATTCCGGACTATAAGCCGCAAGTTTTTTCCCAGGCTTTGAACCTCGCGGCTTAAACAATGTGGATTTTATATATGGATTTATATGGATTTTTCACACTTTCAATTTTTTTTCTTCCAAAAAAAAACATTCTGTGACGTGCTCAGTTTTTTGGTGGCATGAAGACCAATGAAATTGCCGAACGGGTTAAGGTCAAACAACTTTTTTGTTTACTGTTTAGATTAAATCGAGCGCTCTCAAACTTCCCATCATTCTGATTACGGTAGTCATTTTGTCACCCTCATCATGGCAAAGACACGGGGAAATGCATATGATGCCGCTTTCAAGTTGAAGGCGATTGATCTGGCTGTTGGAAAAGGAAATAGAGCTGCTGCACGGGAGCTTGGTCTTAATGAGTCGATGATAAGACGTTGGAAACAGCAGCGTGAGGAATTGACTCAGTGCAAAAAGATAACTAAAGCTCAAATGTTTTTGTTGTTACAAGCCATGTTTCGTTAAAGCCTATTTATTTTTGTTACAAGCCGTGTTTCGTTAAAGCCTGTGTAAAGTTAATTTGTTTCAATGTACCGGTAGGCACCTGCGGCTTATAGACATGTGCGGCTTATTTATGTTCAAAATATTATTATTTTTTTTAATTCAGTGGGTGCGGCTTATATTCAGGTGCGCTTAATAGTCCGGAAATTACGGTAGTTGGTCTTATTGTTGAAGGCTTATAGTTAGCCTAGGTATAATTTCACAAACTGCAAATTAATTTGATTGTTCCAGACTGTTTTTTGAAATGCGGAGTCTTGACTTTACATTGTACACCAAAGTTTATTTAGAGAGAAGGTTTAAAAAAAATAGAGTTGTACATCGTGAATCGCCCATAAGTTTGAAAAAGAACTATGTATGTATGTATGTATGTATGTATGTATGTATGTATGTATGTATGTATGTATGTATGTATGTATGTATGTGATTTATTTTAGGCAATATCGCCCAGCCCTAGTTGTGCATTTACCACTAATCCCATCCGTATTTCTTGATCTGCCTCTCAGATCCACGTTCATGTACGAGCAGTTCCCCGAGGTCATGAACATGCTGTGGACCAGAATGCTGAAAGACAACAAGAAGAACTGGCGGAGAGTTTACAAGGTGTGAAGAGTCTCCGTTCCGCTGCTCATGTATCATTCATACGATCATGTTGATTGCGGTGAGGAAGCCTAGCGCCGTGTTGTTTCTAACTGTGTTGCACCTCTTCCCCCAGGCCTTACTACTACTTGCATACCTCATCAGGAACGGATCGGAGCGAGTTGTCACCAGTGCGAGGGAACACATCTACGACCTTCGCTCCTTGGAAAACTACCATTTTGTCGGTAAGGAAATCTTTGGGGCTGGCGTAGCACAGAACGACGAAGAAAAGTGTGAAGCCTAATCCTAGGTGTTTATTAATTCCATAACCATCCCACACTTCTCTTCTAAACCAGTCAGGATGTCCTCAGTGGTGAGACTGTTGGTTCTCAGATGGAAAACCCAGGAGAATTCATTAGTGAGGAGGAAGTCTCCAGTGCTGGAGTACTGAGGAGTCAGTTCCATCATGTTCTGGTTTCACATTTGTATATGAACAGTATTTAAATCTTCAAGTTGAGTTTCTCTTTGGATACCAACTGTACGCATTTGTGATTTGCTCTGACAGAGGTAAAAGCCTTTGATGGGTTCTGTACATGTTTTGTTTGCTAGGCATAGCCTGAATAGCTCGCCTTGTGTTTTCAGTGGCACAACAACGCATGCTTTGGAGGCTAATGTCGTCAAGAGAATGTGAGAAACTCTGAACGTGTGCATTCCAAACATGGCTTGCTGTCCCTGTCAAATAGAGACCTTGTAGCTGTCGTAAGGACAGAGATTCAGCAGGAGACATACATACATACATACATACAGTACCAGTCAAGTTTAGACACATTCAGTTTACTCATTCAAGGGTTTTTCTTTATTTTTACTTTATTTTTACTATTTTCTACATTGTAGAATAGTAGTGAAGACATCAAAACTATGAAATAACACATATGGAATCATGTAGTAACCAAAAAAGTGTTCAACAAATCAAAATATATTTTAGATTTGAGATAAAACTGGCTCTCGTGAGGACCACCACAGGGATGGAAGACCCAGAGTTACCTCTGCTGCAGAGGATAAGTTCCTTAGAGTTACCAACCTCAGAAATTGCAGCCCAAATAAATGCTTCACAGAGTTCAAGTAACAGACACATCTCAACATCAACTGTTCAGAGTACACTGCGTGAATCAGGCCTTCGTGGTCAAATTGCTGCAAAGAAACCACTACTAAAGGACACCAGTAAGAGGAAGAGACTTGATTGGGCCAAGGAACACAAGCAATGGACATTAGACCGGTGGAAATCTGTCCTTTGGTCTGATGAGTCCAAATTTGAGATTTTTGGTTCCAACCGCTGTGTCTTTGTGAGACGCAGAGTAGGAGAACTTATGATCTCCGCATGTGTGGTTCCCATCGTGAAGCATGGAGGAGGAGGTGTGATGGTGTGGTGGTGCTTTGCTGGTGACACTCTTTATTTTATTTTTTTATTTTATTCAAGGCACACTTAACCAGCATGGCTACCACAGCATTCTGCAGTGATACGCCATCCCATCTGGTTTGGGCTTAGGACTATCATTTGTTTTTCAACAGGACAATGACCCTACACCTCCAGGCTGTGTAAGGGCTCTTTGACCAAGAAGGAGAGTGATGGAGTGCTGCATCAGATGACCTGGCCTCCGCAATCACCCGACCTCAACCCAATTGAGATGGTTTGGGATGAGTTGGACCGCAGAGTGAAGGAAAAGCAGCCAACAAGTGCTCCGCGTTTGTGGGAACTCCTTCAAGACTGTTGGTTGTCATGTCTTATATTTGTGATGCCTTCACTATTATTCTACAATGTAGAAAATAGTGAAAATAAAGAAAAACCCTTGAATGAGTAGGTGTCCAAACTGTTGACTGGTACTGTACATACATACATACAATCTTCTGACTTTAAATGTCAGCATTCCAAAAGAAATGCCTCTCATCAGGCAAAATCTGTCTTAACCAATAAAGCACAGGTGTTGTCTACCAGTCTCAGATACAACATGAATGTAATAATATACATGAATGAAATACCAGACATGACCAAACATTCTAGGTTACTTGATGATCTAAATAAATAAGACTAAATAAATATTTGCGTTATACCTGGGAATTAATAAAGATTTACAAACTATTGACAAAAATTTAAAAAATCAGTGGCAACAAATTGTCAGGAGTCGCGCGCATCTTCGCCACAATCCCTTTTATTGTTGGCGGTTATGAAAAACCGAGGAATGACATTGCATCACTACTTTTAATATTCTCAGGGGAAGTAATGTTTTGGAGGCACAATTTTGGTTCCAGTTACATCTAACAGTTAGAAGTGGCTCAGAACTTTGTTTCCAGAGCTGAACTACATACAGCGGTTTGCTTTAAACTTCATTTCAGTCTACACAAATGAACCTAGAGCCAAGCGACTCACCCTCAGAGACCTCTTATGTTCGTAGTTTCAGTGAGTGACTGAATGACTCAATGTACATGATGTGGTTAGACCAGTTACCCAGTAATGCTCATTTAGGACTGGGTCAATCTATAGGCTAAACAAGCCTGTCTAGAGATGCACACGGACCTTTGTTCAGATAATGTTTAGGTACATTGAAGCCTAAATCTCATTACATTCATCAAGGTTACTGTCCCTTAAGGATAGGTAGCCATAAATGTGGGTTCTCTCTCTAGAAGTTCAGTTTATCTTGAGCAATTCACAACTCTGGTAAAGTTGCCTCTGTATTTTAATTATTGGATATTGTGTTTTGTACTACACTTAATCCAATAACAAATGTATTTGGGTGACGGCATCCATTTAAATAGGGAGGCCAACATATTTACTGTAGGGCTATTTTAAGTTGCGCTAATCTTTTTTCATGCTTCCCTCTCAAGAATTAGCATTTGGTGCATGGCATTAGTACAGCTAGGTTCCGTTACATAAAGTCCTCGCTGAGACAAATACTGTCCCCAGGACAGGCCTGTTGTGGCAGTGAAACGATGGTGCCTGGAATGTTGGCACGAATGTGTGAAGCCAAAAGTGAAATGTTTTTAGACTTTTTTAATTTGGTGAATGCTAGTATACTAAGGTTCCTATCCTGTTGTATCTTGTGTTCCCCCTTACCGTCGCCAGATGAGAGTGGGAAGGACCAGGGCATCAACGTGCGTCAGAAGGTGAAGGAGATGGTGGAGTTTGTCCAGGATGACGACCGGCTCCGGGAGGAGAGGAAGAAAGCCAAGAAGAACAAGGACAAGTACATCGGCGTGTCCTCAGACAGCACTGGAGGAGGATTCGGCAAGACCGGCTGTAAGTTTCACCACGCAGTGGGAGAGGGCACGTAATCTGGGATGCTCTGTTAAAGGTGTGGAAGAGAATGTGGTATTGTCGTCAGCTCCGTGCTCTCACAAATGAGACCGGGGGAAATAGACGTGATGCTGTCACAACGTTCCTAAGGGAGGTTCCCCTCAGTCAGCGGGGGCATTTTCCCTGGAAGCAGACATACAAGGTGCAAGTAAGTGAGTAAACACACTGACTGATTTACCTCGAGTCACTGCGAGTCGCTCTCTCTGCAGGCCTCAGTCTACAGACTCGGAAGTCTTCCAGAATATCACACCTCATTCCCCACCTCTATTCCCCACAGACCTCTCCCTCCCTCGTCTCACTCCTCCTCCTCCTCCTCCTCATTGATCTTTTGATTAGAGCTGTTTTCACTCCTTGGCCAATCACGTCTTATCTCCTCTCACATCTTCATCTGTGAGATTTCTGATCATGTTTGTACGAGAGAAACCTCACCATTCATGTAACGGAACAGATCTTCCACATCCTTTTATGATTTGTTGCTTTCTGATCTGCTATTCCGATATCTAATCAAGGGGGCTGGCGGGTCCCTTGCCATTTCATTAGGATTGCGTTGGAGACGACTCACTAGAGTTTGCACTTTATTTCCATGCGCCGTTCATTGATTCCTCCCTTTGATTCCCGATATCTTTGATTTGCTGCTGTGATTTCCCACTTCATTAGTCAAACGAGAGTTCCCATTTGTCAATTAATGATGTGGTAGGGAAGGGAATTATTTTTGTCACACAGGATCAAAATACCACAGCGATGGGAGACATTCATCTAGGATGTTCATCTAGGATGCTCGCTCTGTTTCAGCAGACATACTGTTGCTGTGCAATGTTTGTGTTGGCAATGGGGCCCATTTTCAATGCGCAATAAACAATTATCTGTTGCAAATCATAATTGGCATTCCAGATAGATGCAGAGCATTTCCACAATGCCTCTCATGTTAGTGAAGTGAGGCTCACTCAGCATAGCTACAACACATGCTAATGGTACCAAAACACACTTGATTTTTCAGCACGTGTAAACCCTGTTTCCCCCCTCTGCCCTCAGCGGGAGAAATGTTTGACTCAGAGCCCAAAGGGAAGTGGGATGAGGACTGGGACAAGAGCAAAGGAGCCTTCCCCTTCAGCGAGAAGCTGGGAGAGATCAGCGACAAGATCGGCAGCACCATCGACGACACCATTAACAAGTTCCGCAAGAAAGAGAGGGATGACTCGCCCGACAGAATCAGGTACCGCCGAGTGTATTTAAGCACAATGGCCAACATGCTGATTAAGTCAATACAAATCCGCTTAATGACGGATCATTTCTTCTTGAAAGACACGTACAAGATAATCTTCACCCCTTTTTAATGTGTTTATTTTTGGTGGGGCTTTTCTTTCTCCCCCCCAGTGACAACGAGGAGGACAGGGTATCGCGGAACGGCCGGCCGTTGTCGGGGTCAGCGAATCTGTCGGGGGTGGAGTTCAAAGACGAGGAGGAGACTGTTACGACCAAGAGCATCCAGATCACCCAGGCAACAGAGACCACCACCACCACACGCAAACGGGGCGGCGTCCCGTCCAAAACCGTGGACCTGGGGGCCGCCGCACACTACACAGGCGACAGGAGCAGTCTGGACGCAGACGACGCAAAGGTACCACTGCCCTCGTGCACCACTCTGACCACTGACCTAGGCCACTGCTGTACGTCAGCGTAGGCCTATAGCAGGGATGGACTCCATGCAGCACCTGCTTTTGAAGGCTATAGAGAACACTGTTGAATTGTCTGCGGCATCTATTTTCATCAGTGTGTTTTTATTGCGACTGAAGCACAAGATGGTGATCATTTCCAGTGGGACAGAAGGCAAGCCGTGTTGCATGTCTTCTGACTGTCTAATGAGATGATAGAAGTGGATGGCAGCAGGAATAGTGAACAGCAGGCGCTCCCGGTCTACCTATTCCTGACTGTTTCTAGACTAGTGCTGCCCTCTTGTGGCAGCTTTAGGCCGTTTTATTCCAACTCCATTTAAAAGTGAACAGCTTGTGTAAGAGCCATTCTATTTCTCTTCTCTTCAGACGTTGGTCAGCCAGACTTCAAGCAGTGGCCTTGCAGACCTTCTGATGGTGGACTCTGGGTCCAGTCAGGCGGCACCAGCAGGTAAGACCCATCACTTATCTAATGAGTCACAGTGGTATAGACAATGAGAAGAGCTTGGTATTCAAAGTGATGGCACTCTAAAGCAAGATGGCTCAAAGACATCGATGTATAGAATTGCCCTGAACCGCTCCTCCAGAATCGTCTGTGAGTAGTAGAGCAGGGTGCAGGAGGCGGGCAGGCCTAAGAGGCCCAGATGTCAGGCCAGTGTGTCAGGCAGCTTAGCTAGAGGAGAGAAGTGTGGTAGCAGAGTATGACCAGCTGTCTGAGGCTGAGCCAGTCTCTGGTGGGAAGGGAGTGCTGCATGCACACACACACACACACACACACACACACACACACACACACGGAGATGCTGCTGTCCCTGTTCATCGTGTCCTTGTTGCCTCCAACCAAACAGCTGGGGCCTGTCTCTCACACTCAGCCATACACTCTGGTAGGGAGGAAGACGAAGACATCTTCATCACCTCCACTGTCACACTCTGTTCTCACTGTTTCAGTGTGTGTGTGTGTGTGTGTGTGTGTGTGTGTGTGTGTGTGTGTGTGTGTGTGTGTGTGTGTGTGTGTGTGTGTGTGTGTGTGTGTGTGTGTGTGTGTGTGCGTGCGCGCCAACCAGGTGGAAGTTCAGACCTCATCGGTGGCTTTGCTGACTTCTCCTCCCCAGCTGCCTCAGCCAGTCTCCCTTCATCAGCCGGTACGTCTCACAGCTTTCTCTTTCCGTTGTCTGAACACTATCCTCTTTCTGTATCACAGCTCCGACCATTAATCTTAGGCAGGCCGCCCCCACTTCCCAATGACCTAGTAGTCAGGTTAAATCCAGCAGAAATGTTTTCATAAACCTAGGAGCAGAAGAGGTGAATACCATCGTACAGAAGCACCCATGACAGAGATATTTAGAGGATCCAGAGGGCCCCCCCCTCCCGTTCCTGCTGAGGGGTTTGTGGTTGCAGCCCACGTGTTGTCCTGTCCTGTGGAAGTGAAGGTCTTGAAATATTGATGAGTCACTACCTCCTGAGCCTTATTCGGACAGACACCTGTCAGCTCCCATTTGACACAGCTTATCTCCCCATCCTCCACCCTCTGCTCTGGATGGATGGATGGATGGATGGATGGATGGATGGATAAAAAGAGAGAGGTATACAGGGAAGACGAGAGGGCCCCAGCAGCAAGTCTTTGGCAGTTTATCTGCTATCTAGATTGGATTTACACTGGACAAAACTCTTTCCATGACGTAGACATTGGTGAATCCAGGTGAAAGCTATGATCCCTCATTGATGTGACTTGTTAAATCCACTTCAATCAGTGTAGATGAAGGGGAGGAGACAGGTTAAAGAAGGATTTTTAAGACTTGAGACAACTGAGACATGGATTGTGTGCCATTCAGAGGGTTACTGGGAAAGACCCAGTAAGTGCCTTTTGAACGGGGTATGGTAGAAGGTGCCAGGCGCACCGGTTTGAGTGTATCAAGAACTGCAACGCTGCAGGGTTTTTTCACGCTCAACAGTTTCCTGTGTGTATCAAGAATGGACCACCACCCAAAGGACATCCAGCCAACTTGACAACTTGTAGAGTCCATGGCTTGACGAATTGAAGATGTTCTGAGGGCAGAAGGGGCTGCAACTCGATATTAGGAAGGTATTCCTAATGTTTTGTACACTCAGTGTATGCTAATTAGTCATTGTCAGAGTCCTCCCTGGATTTGTGAGTGTGTGTGTGTGTGCGCGTGTGTGCCTGCTCAAGCAGTACCCTCTGGGCCAGGTGTGTGTGGTGTGTGTTCCCATGCAGTACCCTCTGGCCCTAGTGTTAGCACACACTCTGTCCTGTGTCAGGTCCCATCAGCACTGGGCTGTGTGTGCTGGTACTCCCCTCGGGGCGATATCTGTTACCTTCACTGTTCACCCGCCCTGCCTGACAGGGTGCACATCGCCCTTTCAGAAGAAATGGGACATGTATGCCTTATTCATTTCTCTTCAAGTTGACTTGGAAAAACCAAACTGAACACTGTGGATAATAAAATCTTTACTTATTTGGGGAAAAAAGATTTTAAGATAAGCACAGCAACTCATTTATTTTTTCAAAGAAAAAACAAATTGTTTTATTTAAAGTCGTTGGTATAAATGTGGTTAGAGATTCATCGATATGAATCTGGTGAATTCTTTCATTTTCTAAATGATCCTCTATTCTCTCCGTAGAGCCAGGGTCCAATGGGAACGGTGAGTTTGGGGACTGGAATGCTTTCTCCAGTCCTCCGGCCACCACTCCTCCGTCTCAGCCAATCACAGACCTGTTTGGTAGCATCCAGCCTCCCCCATCCTCGGCCCCCACCACGCCATCAGCTGAGCTCTTTGACCTAATGGGCTCCAATCGCACCTCCCTCAGCGCCTCCCAAAGCATGACCTTCTCCATGTGTGGTAGCCAGAGTGTGGGCGCCGCCAACACCGGCCTGCCCATCTCCAGATCACAGGTACGGGTGGCTCACAGGCTTCCATCTCACTACACCAGTCAATGTTACAGATGGAGGTGCCTCATTATCACTGAAGATGTCTACGTTGTGAATACAAAGAAGGATGTATGTTGTGTGGTTGTAGGATAGACAAATGTCTTGTCTCTTCTTTGGGCTGTTGTAGAACTTTGGGCCAATGCAGGGGGGCTTATTGCCGCAGCACATGGGACTCCAGAAGCCCTCCCTCCCCCCCACCTGGTCGGACCCCAGCGTCAACATCAGCCTGGACTTCCTGTCTCCTGGTATGCAGTCGGCCAACTGTAAGCCAAGCCTCAATATGTTACAGCAAGGTCTGTTATTAACTCAAGCTCTCTACTTTTCTCTTTGTTGGGTGTCAATTCACTGCAGGGAGATTGAAATGACAGTAATAGCACCTAATTTTTTCATTTCAGATCCCCTGCTTCCAGGAGTCCAGTCACCCATCAACCTGGCTCAGAGTTTTGGAGGCCTGAATATGAACATCCAGCCCACAGCCACACCCATCAGAGCTCCGACCAACCCCATGATGCCCGCCAGGCCCATAGGCCTGGGCATGCCTCCCACCATGGCAACAGGTACCATGGGGATGGGTGCCATGGGAATGGGAGGAATGCCTGTCAATCAGGGAATCATGGGAATGAACATGGGCGTGGCCCCCGCAGGCATGGGCCTGCAAGGCACCCTGGGTATGCCAGGAATGGGCATGGGGCAGCCCATGGTCAACCCTGCCATGGTGCAACCCAAACAAGATGCCTTCGCAAACTTCGTCAACTTCGGGAAATGAGAGCGCTGAAGGATTTGTGTGGAAGAGCATTTCAGAATACACCATTTTGAAGGAAAAGCTCATACTTGAAAAATATCTGATGGTGTTACCCTTCAATCCCTACTCTTAATATATACAGGTAACTGCCAAAATAATGGAAACACTTAAAGTAAATAGTAAATATTGAAAGCAGGTGTGGTTCCTGATTTTAATTAAGCAATTAACATCCCATCATGCTTAGAGTCATGTATACAAATGCTGGGAAAGCCATTATTTTGGCTACCATGCTATGCACCCATAGGATGACAATATCCTCATCAACAGGGCATGAGTGGTCACAATGGTTTGCTGAGCATAAAAACGATGTGAACTATATGCTATTGCCGAGTCACCAGATCTCAACCCAAGGTAACACTTATGGGAGATTCTGGAGCGGCGCCTGAGACTGTTTTCCATCAATAAAATACCAAATGATGGAATTTCTTGTGTTAGAATGGTGTCACATCCCTCCAAAATGTTCCAGACACTTGTAGAATCTATGCCATGGTACATTGAAGCTGTTGTGGCTCTTAGTGGCCCAATGCCCTATTAAGACACTTTATTAAGGTGTTTCCTAAATTTTGCCAGTTACCTATGTATACTGAACAAAAATATAAACACAACATGCAACCATTTAATTGATTTTACTGAGTTATAGTTCATATGAGGAAATCAGTCAATTGAAATAAATTCATTAGGCCCTGGCTCACACATGACTGGAAATAATATGTTGGTCACATGCCACACAATGGGCCTCAGGATCTTGTCACGGTATTTTCAAATTGTCATCCATAAAATGCAGTTGTGCTTGTTGTCTGTAGTTTATGACTGCCCATACCATAACCCCACCGCCACCATTGGGCACTCTGTTCACAACGTTGACATCCGCAAACCGCTCGCCCACACAACACCATACCTGTGGTCTGCGGTTGTGAGGCCGGTTAGACGTACTACCAAATTCTCTAAAACGATGTTGCAGGTCAGCTTATGGTAGCGAAATTAACATTTAAATTATCTGGCAACAGCTCAGGTAGACAGTCCTGCAGTCAGCATGCCAATTTGCACTTTCCCTCAAAACTTGAGACATCTGTGGCATTATGTTGTGTGACAAAACTGCAGATTATAGAGTGGTCTTTTATTGTACCCAGCACAAGGTGCACCTGTGTAATGATCATGCTGTTTAATCAGCTTCTTGATATGCCACACCTGTCAGGTGGATGGATTATCTTGGCAAAGGAGAAATGCTCACTAACAGGGATGTAAACATATTTGTGCACACAATTTGAGCTAAATATGTTTTTTGTGCGTATCGGAACATTTATGGGATCTTTAATTTCCGTTCATGAAAAATGGGACCAACACTTTACATGTTGCATTTATATTTTTGTTCAGTGTATGTACTGTATAAATCAAGAGTTTGAATTTGTTTTGGGGGTCGGGGAGGGGGCTGTGGCTTATCTAATGTGAGATTTTACAAATGGTTGAAGGCATATACAGTATACTTTCGAAAGAAGGAGAAAGGTGTCTCTCCTACACCAGATAAAAACATGGTAGGCGTGTTACTTTGTCCCTTTTCTACTTTCGTGTTGTCATCTCTCTGTTTCAAACCTGTCATAAGAATGTTCAGGAATTACCTCACATTTACCATAATTCATTGACCATATGTAAATATATTTTCGGTGTGCAAAAAAATACATTTTTGCGTTATTGGACCGTATGACGTGGAGAGTAAGCCTAAAGGACAAAGAAGTACCCCAAGTCCTTAAATTCTTAATTTTTTTGTTGTGTTTTGAAGTCCGATTTACATTTGAATATCTGAAACCTACAGTCTGTTACTGGTGCATGTTTTAAGCTGAACTTTCAATGCCCTCGGTTCTATTGCCTGTTCTACCATCTTAAGAGGTTAACCATCAGAATCAGCATTAAGCAAAGCTGTTAACCACATGCACCAGCTTCTGTTGTGACCCAAATGGCACCCTGTTCCCAACACACTGAATGTACAAGACCCCCCCCCCCCCCCCCCCCCTTTGCCCTCAGAACAGCCTCAATTCGTTGGGGCATAGACTCTACAAGGTGTCGAAAGTGTTTCACAGGGATGCTGGCCCATGTTGACTCCAATGCTTCCCACAGTTGTGTCAAGTTGGCTGGATGTCCTTTGGTTGGTGAACCATTCTTGATACACACGGGAAAATGTTGAGCGTGAAAAACCCAGCAGTGTTGCAGTTCTTGACACTCAAACCGGTGCGCCTGGCACCTACTACCATAACCTGTTCAAATGCACTTCAAAATGTTCTTGCCCATTCACCCTCTCAATGGCACACATACACAATCCATGTCTCAATTGTCTTAAAAATCCTCCTTTAACCTGTCTCCGCCCCTTCATCTACACTGATTTGAAGTGGATTTAACAAGTGTCCTCAATAAGGGATCGTAGCTTTCACCCGGTCAGTCTGTCATGGATAGAGCAGGTGTCCTTAATGTTTTGTACACTCAGTGTCTAGTGCACTATAAAGGGATTAGAGTGCCATTTGGGATTCATATGCTTTTCCATCCCAATGTGATCATGTACAGTGGCATCGGTAGTGTTACCCAGACAGAGGCTGTCCTCTCCTTCCTGCTATATGGTGCCTCACAGTGAAACCCATGCCTTGTCTGTCATGAGTATGGTCACAGAGGCTGACACAAGAATAAATCACTATTTGATTGAGATCCTTGATCGTTCGAGTCCTTTTAAGTATATTAATGGATATTAAGCCCATATATGCCACAGCTTGGTATGAAGTGTGTGTTGTGAGGTCATTGTGGGGAGGTGTATGACTGTGTGGCCGGCAGGAGTGGCCTGGTGGTGACGGGGAGACAAGGGTTTAATGGGACTGTGGAGAAGGGGGGGACTATTGACTTAGAGTGAAACTGTCTGCATCCCTGCCTAGCACTCTAACGGGAGAGTTGGGACAGACTGAGAGAGAGATGAGGCCTGGGCTGAGTCCCTCTGACCTGCCCAGTAGTACCCCTCATCACTCTCCCTTCCACTGAAGGCTGAAAGCGGTGTTTCTTGCATCTCTCTCCCAATGTGAAGGTTATTTCAAAGTGTGTGTGTGTGTGTGTGTGTGTGTGTGTGTGTGTGTGTGTGTGTGTGTGTGTGTGTGTGTGTGTGTGTGTGTGTGTGTGTGTGTGTGTGTGTGTGTGTGTGTGTGTGTGTGTGTGTGTGTGTGTGTGTGTGTGTGTGTGTGTGTGAGATTTCTCTCCATTTGCTGCTGTGCACACAGACGCAAAATAACACACCTTTCTGTCATAGTCCGAGGCATTGTTTCAAATACCAAATGTTTATTTTATTACTCAAGATTATTCCATAGTGTTTGTATAATATTACATATTCAAATATGAAACTGACTGTAATATGTTAATTTACATGATGTTGAATGAATGGGAGAGTTACTAAAACCATTTAGTTTATGCAAATATGAAAAATAGAAGGATAAAGCGGCTCTTTCATAAGCTAGTTTCTTTACTTTTCAGTACATATTGTTTTGATTGTACTCAACAATATTTTATGTATTTCAATAAACTGTTCATTAAATCATGATTAAAATGCCATTTATTTATCACGCACAGCTTCTAATTTGTTATCTTCATTTTTTGTTGTTGCTTAAAGTGATACTCCTTGACAAACCAAATGGCAACGTCAACAGTCACTTTGCTTGTATAGTATCATTTTCATTGAATATTCCTTAGCTGAACCAGAGAGTGAAGGAGGGGATAGCTGAACCAGAGAGTGAAGGAGGGGATAGCTGAACCAGAGAGTGAAGGAGGGGATAGCTGAACCAGAGAGTGAAGGAGGGGATAGCGGGACATTAAAGTGATTCATTAGTAACATGATGGGTATAATTAAAGCATGTACAGTGCTTCAGAAAGAATTCACACCTTGCACATTTTGTTGTTACAGCCTGAATTTAAAATTGATTAAATTGAGATTTTGTGACAATGGCCTACACACAATACCCAATAATGTAAAAGTGGAATTATGTTTTTAGACATTTTTGCAAATGAAATAAAAATTAAAAACTGAAATGTCTTGAGACAATGCGTATTCAACTCCCTTGTTATGGCAAGCCTAAATAAGTTCAGGAGTAAAACTTTGTTTAGCAAGTCCAGTTTGTGTATGTGACCAATAAAATTTGATTTGATTAGTTGTATGGACTCAATAATAGTGTTTCACATGATTTGTATCCCACACATACAATTCTTTGTAAGGTCCCTCAGTCGAGCAGTGATTTTCAAACACAGATTCAAATCAAATTTTATTGGTCACATACACATGGTTAGCAGATGTTAATGTGAGTGTAGCGAAATGCTTGTACTTCTAGTTCCGGCAGTGCAGTAATATCTAACAATTCCACCACAAAGACCAGGGAGGTTTTTCTATGCCTCACAAAGAAGGGCTCCTATTGGTAGATGGGTAAACATTTTTAAAGCAGACATTCAATGTCCCTTTGAAGCATGGTGAAGTTATTCATTACACTTTGAATGGTGTATCAATACACCTAGTCACTACAAAGTTACAGGGGTTCTTCACAACTCGGTTGCTGGAGAGGAAGGAAACCATTCAGGGATTTCACCATGATGCCAATGGTGACTTTAAAACAGTTACTGAGTTTATCCTGTTTGCAATGTATCCTGTTTGCAATAACACACTAAAGTACAAATGCAAAAGATGTGGAAAGAAATTAACTTTTTGTCCTGAATGCAAGCATTATGTTCAGGGCAAATCCAACATATCACTGAGTACCACTCTTCATATTTTCAAGCATTGTGGTGGCTGCATCATGCTATGTGTATGCTTGTCATCGGCAAGGACTAGGGAGGTTTTTTTTGCATAAAAAGAAATGGAAGAGAGCTAACCACAGGCAAAATCATAGAGGAAAACCTGGTTCAGTCTGCTTTCCAACAGACATTGGGAGACAAATTCACCTTTCAGCAAGATAATATCCTAAAACATAAGGCCAAGTATACAATGGAGTTGCTTACCAAGATGACATTGAATGTTCCTGATTGGCCTAGTTACAGTTTTGACTTAAATCGACTTGAAAGTCTATAGCAAGACTTGAAAATGGCTGTCTAGCAAGGATCAACAACCAACGTGACAGAGCTTGAATAATTATTTTAAGAATAATGTGCTAATATTGTACAATCCAGGTGTGTGCAAAGCTCTTGGATACTTACCCAGAAAGACTAGCAGCTGTAATCACTGCCAAAGGTGATTCTAACGTGATAGACTCAGGGGTGTGAATACTTATGTAAATGCAATATTTCTGTATTTAATTTTTAATACAGTACATTTGCAACATTTTCTAAAAGCATGTTTTCACTTTGTTATTATGGGGTATTGTGTGTAGATGGGTGAAATGTATTATTTTTTAATCCAGTTTGAATTCAGGTTGTAACACAAAATGTGGAATAAGTCAAGGAGTATGAATAATTTCTGAGGGCAGTGTATGTTGATTTCTCAGTAATTTTGATTGATTTCTTAGTAATTTCAAAGGTCCTGGCGCTGAGAGATGATACCAGTGTACACAACCTGGTCTCAGAGCATTTTGTTTTATTCTGTAGTTAATCCGAGACACTCCATTTACTATGATATGTTACGTTTCGTATGGTATGTATAAATTTGTAGATGTCCAGCATCCATTTCGTAAGGTATGCTACGAATTACACTTCATATGATACAGTATGTTACCAATAGCAATTCATACAATATGTTACGAAATCACAACACGTACAATATGTTACGAATTTGCAAAACATATGATATGTTACAACTTTGTTGTGGCTAACATTGGCTAGGTAGCTAATATTAGCTAGCTGGCTAACGTTAGCTGGGATAGGGTTATTAAGGTAAGGAGTTAGGTTAACTCTTAGGGGAAGTGTTAGATAGCATGCTAAGTAGTTGCAAAGTAGCTAAAAAGTAGTAAGTAGTTGCAAAGCGTTAATTAGCTAAAAAGTTGTCCATGATGCGATTCGAACACACAACCTGACAGATGTATAAAATCGAGCACACCGCCATGCAATCTCTATAGACAAACATTGGCAGCAGAATGGCATTACTGACGAGCTCAGTGACTTTCAATGTGGCACCGTCATAGGATGCCACCTTTCCAACAAGTCAGTTCATCTCATTTCTGCCCTGCTAGAGCTGCCCCGGTCAACTGTAAGTGCTGTTATTGTGAAGTGGAAAGGTCTAGGAGCAAAAACGGCTCAGCTCACAGAAAGGGACCGCAAAGTGCTGAAGCACATAACGTGTAAAAATGGTCTGTCTTCGGTTACAACACTCACTACCAATTTCCAAACTACCTCTCGAAGCAACGTTAGCACAAGAACTGTTCGTTGAGAGCTTCATGGAATGGGTTTCCATGGTCGAGCAGCCACACACTAGCCTAAGATCACCATGGAGCAGTGAAAACGCATTCTCTGGAGTGATGAATCACTCTTCACCATCTGGCAGTCCAACGGACAAATCTGGGTTTTGCAGATGCCAGGAAAACATTACATGCCCCAATGCATAGTGTCAACTGTGAAGTTTGGTGGAGGAGGAATAATGGTCTGGTGCTGTTTTCATAGTTTGGTCTAGGCCCCTTAGTTCCAGTAAAGGGAAATCAAAAACGCTACTGCATAAAATGACATTCTAGGTGATTCTGTGCTTCCAATTTTCAAATCAAATGTATTTATAAAGCCCTTCTTACATCAGCTGATATCTCAAAGTGCTGTACAGAACCCAGCCTAAAACCCCAAACAGCAAGCAATGCAGGTGTAGAAGCACGGTGGCTACGAAAAACTCCCTAGAAAGGAAAGAACCTAGGAAGAAACCTACAGAGGAACCAGGCTATGAGGGGTGGCCAGTCCTCTTCTGGCTGTGCCGGGTGGAGATTATAACAGAACATGGCCAAGATGTTCAAATGTTCATAGATGACCAGCAGGGTCAAATAATAATAATTACAGTGGTTGTCGAGGGTGCAACAGGTCAGCACCTCAGGAGTAAATGTCAGTTGGCTTTTCACAGCCGATCATTCAAAGTATCTCTACCGCTCCTGCTGTCTCTAGAGATTTGAAAACAGCAGGTCTGGGACAGGTAGCACGTCCGGTGAACAGGTCAGGGTTCCATAGCCGCAGGCAGAACAGTTGAAACTGGAGCAGCAGCACGGCCAGGTGGACTGGGGACAGCAAGGAGTCATCAGGCCAGGTAGTCCTGATGTATGGGCCTAGTGCTCAGGTCCTCCGAGAGAGAGAAAGAAAGAAAGAATTAGAGAGAGCATACTTAAATTCACACAGGACAACAGGTATAAAACAAGAGAAATACTCCAGATATAACAGACTGACCCAAGCCCCCCAACACATAAACTACTGCAGCATAAATACTTGAGGCTGAGACAGGAGGGGTCGGGAGACACTGTGGCCCCATCCGACAATACCCCCGAACAGGGCCAAACAGGCAGGATATAACCCCACCCACTTTGCCAAAGCACAGCCCCACACCACTAGAGGGATAACTTCAACCACTAACTTACCATCCTGAGACAAGGCCAAGTATAGCCCAACTTTGTGGCAACAGTTTGGGGAAGGCCGTTTCTGGTTTCAGCATGACAATGCCCCTGTGCACAAAGCGAGGTCCATACAGAAATGGTTTGTAGAGATCGGTGTGGAACAACTTGAATGGCCTGCACAGAGCCCTGACCTCAACCCCATTGAACACCTTTGGAATGAATTGGAACGCCGACTGCGAGCCAGGCCTAATCGCCCAACATCAGTGCCAGACTTCACTAATGCTTTTGTGGCTGAGTGGAAGGAAGTCCACGCAGCAATGTTCCAACATCTAGTGGAAAGCCTTCCCAGAAGAGTGGAGGCTCTTATAGCAGCAAAGAGGGGACCAACTCCATATTAATGCCCATGATTTTGGAATGAGAGTTTCGACAAGCAGGTGTCCAAATACTTTTGGTCATGTAGTGTACTGTACAGTATCATACTAATTTGAGTGACCCTGATTTACTTTTACTATGTTATGTTAAGTCTATGAGACCAGGCTGGTTCACAGGATATCCAATGTACCTTGACTGGGTGGGCAATACTGGCATCTGTTCAATCAGAGAGGAGACTAGGAGGGGGTTGTAATCAGCACCACACAGTCTCACCTGTACTTGTCCTTCCTAAACAACACCAGCAATTTAAACCGGGTTACTAAAATCATTCCAATCCCGATTAAAAGGTACATGCAGTTTAGAGGTATAAATGGGCTGGCTTTATGACAAAACCGACCACTCAGAGCAGACGGGAAGGCAATTTGCCCGGCTGGCTGGCTTTAGGGCAAGAGCATTAACGCAGCTACACTGAATAGCGCAACTCTTCCCTCAAAACAGTGTAGCGGTGTAAGATGGCTGTAGTAGATGGCATGGCTAGGAAACTGCTTTTTGACTTTACATGAAATAAAACTAGAGTTTTTAATTTCGGTGCTGAACTGTGTTTGTAGCAGCCAAGGTAATAATGAATGAAGTATATTTTATGTGTTTCTGCTGTTCTCCAAATTGCTTTTTAAAGTTTTTAAATTGTGTAGAAATGCAGTAAATGAGCTTCAATTTTGTTAAAGTAAGAAATATACATTTATGGCCTACATTAAAGCTAAATACATTTTTATGAAAAATATGTATTTCTTGGTGTGCCAGTTAAAGGGTTAAACAAGGTCACTGCAGTAGAATTGCCACCTAATTTGGACAGATCTTATTAGTTTTTATTATCGTACTACTTGAAATAACATATCTTATCGCTCAAACAACAAAGTAGAAAAGAGTGACTTTGCTGTGGGCACTGGGAAGAGGAGGCTGGGGCCTTACCTGAACATGAGAGTGCCCATAGAAGTTGTTAGAAGAGAGGCTTTCACAAGAGGAAGGGGGACTTTGCACAGTTGGAGCACCTTTGCAGATGTTTGTCTTGAAAATAAATCTCCAAGCCTGTTGTGTGTTTAAGGACGTGACCGTATTCTAATGAGCCCTGCTCTGCTCTGTGGAGCTCTTGAAGTGTGTCAGTGAAGCTGGGGAACAGATGTCCCCTGGGACTCATCTACCGCCTCCCCCCCTGAGCCGCCAGCAACACAAGGAAGGGGCTCCACTTTCTTCTCCATGGTGGGCAATTCTATTGTATACAGCTCTCAAATATTATTGCACTTGTGCATCCTTTCACCTTTTTGAATTGCAGACAGTATTTTGCATAATTACAGACAGATAAAGTCTGATCTTGCAAGGTTGCCATCGAAACACAACTCATTGTCAGATTTGAATCCATGCAGCCCAGTTTGATATTGGGGTTGTTCCACGAAATGAGTGCCTTTTGTGTCCCTTTGATATTTTAAGTAGAACTTTTGCACCAATATTGCATTTTAAAAGCATGTTATATTCAATTAAGTGCCCTTTAATATAGACCACAGGGAGAATTCAATAAATCAGATTTTGTATATGAATAAAGACTTGCTAAAGTGCCAAAAGTCAGCATTTTGACATGTCCCTCCTTGCACCCTCTGTGACTTAAACGCAAAATGTCCTCACCATAAATGTAAAGCCCTAGTTATTTTGTTGCTTGGCAAAGTCATTTCTTAAACGTATTATTTATTTCATGTGATTAGTGATTCATTTACGTATGTCCCTCATTTTAAAGTCAACCCTGTTATGTGAACTGAACTCTCATTTTAGTACGGTGAAAACAATCCTTTCGAAATATTTTTTTAGAAAGAAACATTGAACATCTAATAGGGAAATCATATTGTTAAAAAGTGAGCTGGTTTGACCCTTTTTGGCAATTCTCTGGTGTTTTGTGGCGGAAAACTGAGCAGGTCCAGCATAACAGGTGAACTCTGTTACCCATAGATAGGCATGGTACAATGTTTTAACAATAAAAAACACGAGCACTTCCACTTCCTGCGTAAAGCTGAAGTTGTAATGAGTCTGCAGCAATTTTAATGGTGTCTGCATCGCTCAGAGGAGGCTTGGCAGAAAATGCTCTGTTGTCATTTATATGAAATGGGGACAAATATGTACTGTCACTAAATATGATCTTATTTATTTTACAGTTATAAGAAAGGTGAAATCTTATGGTAAGATGTTTCTAATTTGATTGTTGCTATATTTAGAGAGCATTTCAGTCATTTCAAGCCCTATTCCCCCACTTTTGCTGAATAGGAAGAAAAAAAAAATCTCAATGACTTTTTATACTTTCATATTTTCATAATATTTGTACTGTACTTGAGCTTGTGTCCTCACAAGTGAGTACACCTGCATTGCTTGCTGTTTGGGGTTTTAGGCTGGGTTTCTGAACAGCGCTTTGAGATATCAGCTGATGTAAGAAGGGCTATATAAATATATTTGATTTGATTTGATTTGATACACCTCAGGAATGTATAACTTTTTTTTACCAGAAAGGTGAGTTCCAGATCTTTCTAGAACTACGCAGTAGTTTATGGGCATCTCATGAAAAATATTTACTTTTGGGTATGTCTATTTAGGCAGAAATCTACATTTTGCATTATCATTCAATAAGTTTTAATAGCCACGTACTATAGTTTTTTTTTTTACCTCTTGAGATGGGAAAACATGTTTTTTGTCTTTTTTTTTTTTTTACATGTGCTCTTTATGACAGAATGTTCACATTAGGTGAAATCAAACTAAGTTACACATCTCAAAAGGCAGCGAATTGGTGGAACGACCCACCGATGTTTACCTCAGCCAATTTGTCTTTTCACTATTCCACCATAATGAAGGTTTAAGTGCCTATACCCTATACATTGAGAATGCTTTTGAGTGCATAAGAGTGTTGTCTGTCATATCAATTAAGGCACGTTTAAGGGAGGGGGTAGTCTTTGAATTCCGTGAGATAGACAGAGTTATGTAGTTAGTGTGTTTAGGGATAATGTGCGCATTAAAATGCAATCCCAATCCGAAATGTGAAAAGAAAGAAACAATGGCATCTGGACGCTATTTACAGTTCAGGAGCTTAATAATTAATGTTGACCGTATGAAATGTATTTGACAAGCAGATAAAAGTGATAAAAGATGGCATGTTCACTGTAATTTCCATCTCACTAAATGTATTATTAGTCTAATGTCGCCATCTAGTGGTTAATTTTAGTACAGTGGCTGGTAGGCCTAACTGATATCTATGACTGGATTCATGAAAATGTTTGTGGTAATGGGAAACTACACATTGGCTTGCTTTGTTGACACGTTTTTTCATTGTCCTTTGAGGGTGTATCATTGTGACAAGTTACATAGTTGCGTTCCTTTCCTTGCCATACAAACTTCAATTATGACAGGTCCCACGTGATTATTGTGGTTTGCAACAAAGCTCCTCGCGCAACAATTTAAAATCGTTCTCAAACATTCCATGACAGTTTCTTTCTCGTAACAACGGACAAGACTTTCGGTTATTTTGTTGGTTGTTCTCCGCCACAATAAGGATTTCTCTTAAGTTTAGCTAGCTAACGTGATAATATTTGCAACAATGGACAGGCATCCCAAGCGAAGAGCGCAAATGACGTTCAAGAAAAGTGAACAAAGTAAAAACGAAGACGACAGTGGGCCTCTACCTAGTAAGAAACATGCAAATGAAAGCGAGGGACCTGCATCTTCAACTGAGTGGCATCGAGGTGATGGAGAACAGAAAAGACCAGTGGGTAGGCCTAAAGGCAGTGGACGTTCTGGAAATAGTGGAGTTAGTGGAGATGTTCAGGTTAGGCCTAAAGTTATTTTTAAAGCTGATAGTAAATGTGGTGGTGATGGAGAGCTAATGCCCACAAGTTCAACACACCTCAAGGGAGCCGTTCAAGGTCGACCAGTTACATTTGAAAAGGAGAGCGCATCATCATTAGCCAGTAAACAGAGTAAAGCCACATTTGATTATCCCACATCTCAAGTGCTGGTCATCAAGGAGGAGATCGTCACAACTGCTCCAGGTCAGGCCAAGGTCAAAGTTGTCCAAGAACCTGCAACAACGCATCATCAAGGATGTCGACCTGTGGCTCCCACTATAGACTTCTCCAAACCGATCCATGTTGTCCACGAAAATGGGATGACCTTCACAGTATTGGATGGTAAAGCCATAACGCTCAGCAAAGTTCCATACCCACCACTTGTTCATGTGAATGTTCCGCCACCCCCAGTAAAGGTGAAGACTAGAGGGATGAATCTCACCATGCCACCATCAGAAGCAGGTATGACTAAGAGCTTACCTACATTTTACATACGGATTGAATGTTTTTAATACTTTTCAACACATCATTGTCAGGTATTGAGTTCATGCAGTCCAAAACTTTATGTGAAACATTTCCTTCTAGAAAATCTTGAAGTACCACAGAGCATAGACAGGAATGGCTACGTCAAGAGGCCTATGAATGCGTTCATGGTCTGGGCGAGAATCCACAGGCCTGCCCTGTCCAAGGCCAACCCAACGGCCAATAACGCAGACATCAGTGTGCAGCTAGGAATAGAGTGGAGCAAGCTCACTGAGGAAGAGAAGAGGCCCTACTATGTTGAAGCACGTAAACTCAAAGACAAGCACAGACAGGAGTTCCCAGGTAAGCAAAGAGCAGGCTGTCTACTCACTCGCATCATTTAAGTCCATTTAAACATGTACAGTATAATTATCGGCTCATATATTTATCATATTTCAAAACTCATAGCTCTGACACTTATGACCTTTACTTGCTTTTCAAGTGTTTGTTCACAATCTTCACCCATAATCATCACAGGTTGGATCTATCAGCCCAGACCTGGAAAAAGAAAGTGCTACCCTTCTGTGATGTCCTTTGCTCCTGAACCATCCTGCTGCTCTGCAGGGACAAGTGGTCCTGCGGCTGAGTCTTATCCCGTGACCATGATGACTATGGCCAATACTACCACCAGCTCCTGTGTTCCATACACACAGGCCACAGGTAAAGCAATAGCTCGCTATCAGGGTGGCTGGTGGATGCCCAAATTTCACCAGCCACTCACATTTTTTACCAGACACATTTTTTTCTGGATATAAATAATGAAGACCTATCACAGTAAAGACATGCACATGTTTTGTAATGGCAAAACAACAATTATTGAATAGTTTTCACCACTGTAGCATTAAGGTTCTCTCTTCCAGAGCTTATACACAGTTGAAGTCGGAAGTTTACATACACTTTGGTTGGTGTCATTAAAACTCGTTTTTCAACCATGACACAAATGTCGTGTTAACAAACTATGGTTTTGGCATGTCGGTTAGGATGTTTACATCCTTAAATAATTATGAATAGATCCACCATTGAGCACAAAAACAACACTTGTTACAGAATATTTTACATAGAAATAACATCTGTCAGACAAACCATGCCAAACCACTAGTCATTTTTCCAACAATTGTTTACAGACAGATTATTTCACTTGTAATTCACTGTATCACAATTCCAGTGGGTCAGAAGTTTACATACACTAAGTTGATTGTGCCTTTAAACAGCTTTGAAAATATTTTCTACAGTAAAACGAGTCCTATATCAACATAAACTGAAAGCCCGCTCAGCAAGAAGAAGCCACTGCTCCAAAACCGCCATTAAAAAAGCCAGACTACGGTTTGCAACTGCACATGGGGACACAGATCGTACATTTTGGAGAAATGTCCTCGGGTCTGATAAAACAAAAATTGAACTATTTTGGCCATAATGACCATCGTTATGTTTGGAGGAAAAGGGGGGAGGCTTGCAAGCCGAAGAACACCATCCCAACCGTGAAGCACTGGGGTGGCAGCATCATGTTGTGGGGGTGCTTTGCTGCAGGAGGGACTGGTACACTTCACAAAATAGATGACATCACAAGGGAGGAAAATTATGTGGCTATATTGAAGCAACATCTCAAGACATCAGTCAGGAAGTTAAAGCTTGGTCGCAAATGGGTCTTCCAAATGGACAAGGATCCCAAGCATGCTTCCAAAGTTGTGGCAAAATGGCTTAAGACAACAAAGTCAAGGTATTGGAGTGGCCATCACAAAGCCCTGACCTCAATCCTATAGAAATGTTGTGAGCAGAACTGAAAAAGCGTGTCCGAGCAAGGAGGCCTACAAACGTAACTCAGTTACACCACCTCTGTCAGGACGAATAGGCCAAAACTTATTGTGGGAAGCTTGTGGAAGGCTACCTGACCCATTTGACCCAAGTTAAACAATTTGAAGGCAATGCTACCAAATACTAATTGAGTCTATGTAAACTTCTGATCCACTGGGAATGTGATGAAAGAAATAAAAGCTGAAATAAGTAATTCTCTCTACTATTATTCTGACATTTCACATTCTTAAAATAAAGTGGTGATCCTAACTGACCTAAGACAGGGAATTCATTTTTACTAGGATTAAATGTCAGGAATTGTGAAAAACTGAGTTTAAATGTATTTGGCTAAGGTGTATGTAAACTTCTGACTTCAACTATATATATATATATATATATATATATATATATATATATATATATATATATATATATATATATATATATATATATATATATATATAATTAGTACAAGTCAAAAGTTTGGACACCTACTCATTCAAGGGTTTTTATACTATTTTTTACATTGTAGAATAATAGTGAAGACATCAAAACTATGAAATAACACATATGGAATCATGTAGTAACCAAAAAAGTGTTAAACAAATCTAAATATATTTTTGATTTGAGATTCTTCAAAGTAGCCACCCTTTGCCTTAATGACAGCTTTGCACACTCTTGGAATTTTCTCAACCAGCTGCATGAGGTAGTCACCTAGAATGCATTTCAATTAACAGATGCGCCTTGCTAAAAGTTAATTTGTGGAATGACTTTCCTTAATGCGTTTGAGCCGTTCAGTTGTGTTGTGACAAGGTAGGGGTGGTATACAGAAGATAGCCCTATTTGCTAAAAGACCAAGTCCATATTATGGCAAGAACAGCTCAAATAAGCAAAGAGAAATGACAGTCCATCATTACTTTAAGACATGAAGGTCAGTCAATCTGGAAAATGTCAACAACTTTGAAAGGTTCTTCAAGTACAGTCGCAAAGAAACCATCAAGCGCAATGATGAAACTGGCTCTCATGAGGACCGCCACAGGAAAGGAAGACCCAGAGTTACCTCTGCTGCAGAGGATAAGTTCATTAGATTTACCAGCCTCAGAAATTGCAGCCGAAATAAATTGTCCACCGAGTTCAAGTAATAGACACATCTCAACATCAGCTGTTCAGAGGAGACTGCCTGAATTGCTGCAAAGAAACCACTACTAAAAGACACCAATAAGAAGAGACTTGCTTGGGCCAAGAAACACGAGCAATGGACATTAGACCCGTAGAAATCTGTACTTTGGTCTGACGAGTCCAAATTTGAGATTGTTGGTTCCAACAGCAGTGTCTATGTGAGACGCAGAGTAGGTGAACGGATGATCTCCACATGTGTGGTTCCCACCGTGAAGCATGGAGGAGGTGTGATGGTGTTGGTGTGTTTTGCTGGTGACACCGTTTGTGATTTATTTCGAATTCAAGGTCCACTTAACCAGCATGGCTACCACAGCATTCTGGAGCAATACGCCATCCCGTCTGATTTGGGCTTAGTGGGACTATCATTTGTTTTTCAAAAGGACAATGACCAAACACACCTCCAGGCTGTGTAAGTGCTATTTGACAAAGAAGGAGCGGGATGGAGTGCTGCATCAGATGACCTGGCCTCCACAATCGCCCGACTTCAATCCAATTGAGATGGTTTGGGATGAGTTGAACCGCAGAGTGAAGGGAAAGCAGCCAACAAATGCTCAGCATATGTGGAAACTCCTTCAAGACTGTTGGAAAAGCATTCCAGGTGAAGCTGGTTGAGAATGCCAAGAGTGTACAAAGGTTGGCTACTTTGAAGAATCTCAAATATAAAATGTTTTGATTAGTTTAACACTTTTGGTTTCTACATGATTCCATAATATGTGTTATTTCATAGTTTTTATCTTCACTATTATTCTACAATGTAGAAAATAGTAAAAATTAAGAAACTCTTGAATGAGTAGGTGTGTCCGAACTTTTGACTGGTACTGCATGTGTATTTCTTTACATTTGCATGTGGGCTTTGGCTAAATAAAAACAATTATCCCAAATGGTGTTAATTATCCCACTCTGCTGGCTATCCCTCACCACACACACGTACTCATTTAGTGCACAAGTTTCTCCATACAACTAACATAGACTACGAAAACATACTTCCATTTTGATTTCACCTAATTAACATTCTGTCATAAAGAGGCCACATATATATATATATATATATATATATATATATATATATATATATACATACATATATATATATATATATATATATATATATATATATATATATATATATATATATATATATATACATACATACATACATACATACATACATACTGCTCAAAAAAATAAAGGGAACACTTAAACAACACAATGTAACTCCAAGTCAATCACACTTCTGTGAAATCAAACTGTCCACTTAGGAAGCAACACTGATTGACAATAAATGTCACATGCTGTTGTGCAAATGGAATAGACAACAGGTGGAAATTATAGGCAATTAGCAAGACACCCCCAATAAAGGAGTAGTTCTGCAGGTGGGGACCACAGACCACTTCTCAGTTCCTATGCTTCCTGGCTGATGTTTTGGTCACTTTTGAATGCTGGCGGTGCTTTCACTCTAGTGGTAGCATGAGACGGAGTCTACAACCCACACAAGTGGCTCAGGTAGTGCAGCTCATCCAGGATGGCACATCAATGCGAGCTGTGGCAAGAAGGTTTGCTGTGTCTGTGAGCGTAGTGTCCAGAGCATGGAGGCGCTACCAGGAGACAGGCCAGTACATCAGGAGACGTGGAGGAGGCCGTAGGAGGGCAACAACCCAGCAGCAGGACCGCTACCTCCGCCTTTGTGCAAGGAGGAGCAGGAGGAGCACTGCCAGAGCCCTGCAAAATGACCTCCAGCAGGCCACAAATGTGCATGTGTTTGCTCAAACGGTCAGAAACAGACTCCATGAGGGTGGTATGAGGGCCCGACGTCCACAGGTGGGGGTTGTGCTTACAGCCCAACACCGTGCAGGACGTTTGGCATTTGCCAGAGAACACCAAGATTGGCAAATTCGCCACTGGCGCCCTGTGCTCTTCACAGATGAAAGCAGGTTCACACTGAGCACATGTGACAGACATGACAGTCTGGAGATGCCGTGGAGAACGTTCTTCTGCCTGCAACATCCTCCAGCATGACCGGTTTGGCGGTGGGTCAGTCATGGTGTGGGGTGGCATTTCTTTGGGGGGCCGCACAGTCCTCCATGTACTCGCCAGAGGTAGCCTGACTGCCATTAGGTACCGAGATGAGATCCTCAGACCCCTTGTGAGACCATATGCTGGTGCGGTTGGCCCTGGGTTCCTCCTAATGCAAGACAATGCTAGACCTCATGTGGCTGGAGTGTGTCAACAGTTCCTGCAAGAGGAAGGCATTGATGCTATAGACTGGCCCGCCCGTTCCCCAGACCTGAATCCAATTGAGCACATCTGGGACATCATGTCTCGCTCCATCCACCAACGCCACGTTGCACCATAGACTGTCCAGGAGTTGGCGAATGCTTTAGTCCAGGTCTGGGAGGAGATCCCTCAGGAGACCATCCGCCACCTCATCAGGAGCATGCCCAGGCGTTGTAGGGAGGTCATACAGGCACGTGGAGGCCACACACACTACTGAGCCTCATTTTGACTTGTTTTAAGGACATTACATCAACGTTGGATCAGCCTGTAGTGTGGTTTTCCACTTTAATTTTGAGTGTGACAGACCTCCATGGGTTGATAAATTGGATTTCCATTGATTCTTTTTGTGATTTTGTTGTCAGCACATTCAACTATGTAAAGAAAAAAGTTTTTAATAAGATTATTTCATTCATTCAGATCTAGGATGTGTTATTTTAGTGTTCCCTTTATTTTTTTGAGCAGTATATATTTTCCCATCTTGAGGTTAAATAAACTAAGTGCCAAATAAAGTAACAGGGTTGACAATTTTATCTTAAATCAGCCATAAATCCCATTGTGAGAATGGAAGCTTGTTCTGTGCAACACAAATTGAATATAAGCTTCACAAAAAAATAATTCATTGTTAACATTTCTAGCCTCTCCACCTATGGGTAACAGGGTTGAGGTGTTAGTGTTTAAAAAAAAAAAAAGATTATTTCACCTTTATTTAACCAGGTAGGCCAGTTGAGAACATTTTCTCATTTACAACTGCGACCTGGCCAAGATAGAGCAAAGCAGTGCGACACAAACAACACAGAGTTATACATGGGATAAACAAACGTACAGTCAATAACACAATAGAAAAGTCTATATACAGTGTGTGCAAATGTGGTAAGATTAGGGAGGTGAGGCAATACATAGGCCACAGTGGCAAAATAATTACAATTTGGCAATTGAACACTGGAGTGATAGATGTGCAAGTAGCGATACTGGTGTGCAAAGGAGCAAAATAAATAAATAAATAACAACATGGGGATGAGGTAGTTGGGTGGGCTATTTACAGATGGGCTATGTACAGGTGCAATGATCGGTAAGCTGCTCTGACAGCTGATGCTTGAAGTTAGTGAGGGAGATATAAGTCTCCAGCTTCAGTGATTTTTTTTTTTTTTTGTTGCAATTCGTTCCAGTCATTGGCAGCAGAGAACTGGAAGGAAAGGTGGCCAAAGGAGGAGTTGGCTTTGGGGATGACCAGTGAAATATACCTGCTGGAGCGCGTGCTACGGGTGGATGCTGCTATGGTGACCAGTGAGCTGAGATAAGGCGGGGCTTTACCTAGCAAAGACTCATAGATGACCTGCAGCCAGTGGGTTTGGCAACGAATATGAAGTGAGGGCCAGCCAACGAGAGCATACAGGTCACAGTGGTGGGTAGTATATGGGGCTTTGGTGACAAAACGGATGGCACTGCGATAGACTACATCCAATTAGCTGAGTAGTGTGTTGGAGGCTATTTTGTAAATGACATAGCCGAAGTCAAGGATCAGTAGGATAGTCAGTTTTACGAGTATGTTTGGCAGCATGAGTGAAGGATGCTTTGTTGCGAAATAGGAAGCCGATTCTAGATTTAATTTTGGATTGGAGATGCTAAATGTGAGCCTGGAAGGAGAGTTTACAGTCTAACGAGACACCTAGGTATTTGTAGTTGTCCACATATAGTCAGAACTGTCCAGAGTAGTGATGCTAGATGGGCGGGTGGGTGCGGGCAGCGATCGGTTGAAGAGCATGCATTTAGTTTTGCTTGCATTTAAGAGCAGTTGGAGGCCACGGAAGGAGTGTTGTATGGCATTGAAGCTCGTCTGGAGGTGTGTTAACACAGTGTCCAAAGATAGTCCAGAAGTATACAGAATGGTGTCGTCCACGTAGAGGTGAATCAGAGAAACACCAGCAGCAAGAGAGACATCATTGATGTATACAGAGAAAAGAGTCGGCCCGAGAATTGAACCCTGTGGCACCCCCATAGACTGCCAGAGGTCCGGACAACAGGCCCTCTGATTTGACACACTGAACTCTAAGAAGTAGTTGGTGAACCAGGCGAGGCAGTCATTTGAGAAACCAAGGCTGTTGAGTCTGCCGATAAGAATGCGGTGATTGACAGAGTCGAAACCCTTGGCCAGGTCGATGAATACGGCTGCACAGTATTGTCTTTTATCGATGGCAGTTATGATATCGTTTAAGACCTTGAGCGTGGCTGAGGTACACCCATGACCAGCTCGAAAACCGGATTGCATAGCGGAGAAGGTACGGTGGGATTCGAAATGGTCGGTGATCTGTTTGTTTACTTGGCTTTCGAAGACTTTAGAAAGGCAGGGTAGGATAGATATAGGTCTGTACCAGTTTGGGTCTAGAATGTCACCCCTTTTGAAGAGGGGTATGACCGCGGCAGCTTTCCAATCTTTAGGGATCTCAGACGATACGAAAGAGGTTGAACAGGCTAGTAATAGGGGTTGCAACAATTTTGTCAGATTATTTTAGAAAGAGGGTCCAGATTGTCTAGCCCGGTTGATTTGTAGGGTTCCAGATTTTGCAGATTTTTCAGAAAATTTCAGAACATTGAATTGATTGATTATCGTAGATTTATCGGTGGTGAGTGTTTCCTAGCCTCAGTGCAGTGGGCATCTGGGAGGAGGTGCTCTTATTCTCCATTGACTTTAGTGTTCCGGACATTTTTGGAGTTTGTGCTACAGGATGCACATTTTTGTTTGGAAAAACTAGCCTTTGCTTTCCTAACTGCCTGTGTATATTGGTTCCTAACTTCCCTGAAAAGTTGCATATCGCGGGGGCTATTCGATGCTAATGCAGTACGCCACAGGATGTTTTTGTGCTGGTCAAGTGCTGTCAGGTCTGGAGTGAACCAAGGGCTATATCTGTTCTTAGTTATACATTTTTTGAATGGGGCATGCTTATTTAAGATGGTGAGGAAAGCATTTTTAAAGAATAACCAGGCATCCTCTACTGATGGAATGAGGTCAATATCCTTCCAGGATACCCGGGTCAGGTCGATTTAGAAAGGCCTGCTCACTGAAGTGTTTTAGGGAGCATTTGACAGTGATGAGGGGTGGTCGTTGACCGCGGACGCAGGCAATGAGGCAGTGATCGCTGAGATCCTGGTTGAAGACAGCAGAGGTGTATTTAGAGGGCAGGTTGGTCAAGATGATATCTATGAGGCTATCTCTGCAGTAGATTGCAACTCCACCCCCTTTGACAGTTCTATCTTGGCGGAAAATGTAGTTGGGGTTGGAAATTTCAGAATTTTTGGTGGCCTTCCTAAGCCAGGATTCAGACACGGCTTGGGTTGGCAGAGTGTTTTATTCACTGCTTTGGCACAAACTTAGGGAGGAGGCTTCTGATGTTAACATGCATGAAACCAATGATAGCACCTGGGGAATAGGAGTGGAACTAGGGGCTACAGGGCCTGGGTTAACCCCTACATCACCAGAGGAACAGAGGAGGGAGAATGTCTCTGGTGGTAAACTGGATACGTTGTAGTATCGTCGTTGAATGTTTGACTGGATCCGTCGTCCGTCCTTTCCTAGCCCACGTTTACAGCGGCCGCTGCTAACTCACTGGCTAGGAGGTATCACTTCTGTAGTGAATAAGAGTTCAAAGTTCATACCATTCGCAACCAAAGCTCACGCTGAGGTTGGCTTAGTTCTGTAGTTGACATGTTAGTCCTTTTAACGTGGAACCGTCGTCCTCATGTCGTCGGAACAGCTAATTATCTGAATCCTTCTGACATCGGACCGTCACCCTAATGTACCCGGAGCAGAAAGTTAGATTTTCGTGGAGGGAGAGAAGGGTGTGTTTCATAGTTTATAACCAATGTCTCTTCACAGGGGCGGGCTACTGATTGAGCAGAGCTCTAACCTTACGAAAACCCAATTCTCTCATTTGGAAGCTAAAATTCCATTTCATCTTTTCACAAATAGTTTCATATTTAGACATTTAAATTGCACAACAATTCCATGTGAATCTGATAAATATAACGTGTAGACTTTCCAGGATACAGGTTGTCATCCTATCATTAATAAGAATGTCTCTGATGACAACCGAACTGACATCATATTCATTAAGTACCAACGCATATTTTCAACTGTTTGGATTACCGAAATATGGTTCCTTTCCCCCCACTGTTTGATGTTCCCAGACTCTCTATGTTTAACAAAGGCTATTCAAGAGTGCTTCTGTAGAGTCAATAGAGAGAGGGAAGGGAGAAAGGTATTTATGGGGGGTCATAAGCCTACCGACAGGCCAATGTCATGACAAGCCTTCCCTGTAGCTCAGTTGGTAGAGCATGGTGTTTGCAACACCAGGGTTGTGGGTTCGATTCCCTCGGGGGGCCAGCACAGAAAAAAAAAAAAAAAAAAATGTATGAGTTGTATGAAATGTATGCATTCACTACTGTAAGTCGCTCTGGATAAGAGCGTCTGCTAAATGACTAAAATGTAAAATGTAACAGTTTCTACTTAAAATATCAAAGGGATGCAAAAGTCACACTTCTTGTGGAATGATCCAGTTGCTGTAATAGTAAGAATAATACATCGTAGTATGAAGCTCAATACTGTAATTATTATGGTTTTGTCTTCCCCAGGCTCTAATGACCATGGTGTCCAGGTGGCTATAACGGCCGCTCCAAATGCCTCTCAGACTACCAGCCCAGTCTCCATATTCTTCCAGACTACTGCCTGCCCACATCCCCACCCAACAGCCCCAACCTCTGGTGGTAAGCCTGCAGAACGCAAGCATGAAGCCACTCACTCTGCCAGCAATCCTGAAGAAGCTTCCAAATCCAGGAAAATCAGCAGGCAACAGGCCTACTACAATTCTGCCAGTGAGATGCCCTCAACAAGCATGGCATCCAGCTCCAGAGGTCTCCAAATGCCACTCCCTAACATGGCTCACCCTCACATGTATCCTCCATCTCCCATGCCACATCCAGTGGGCCTCTTCCCCACCCCTCGCTTCCCCTTTTCTCCGCCCTACTTCATGCCTGGACCCAATTTTTATCCACCAGGGTGAGCAATGAATGCTGTTTCATCTTGAATACCAATTAAGTTGTACTTAGGTATGTTGTTTGATGTTTTATAATTGTGAAGGTTAGTGGTGAAAATATAACTATGGTCATTTGAAATGCCATCATCCTTGGATTGTTGTATTTTTTTCAGATCATACCCTTACCTACACAGCCCATACTCCTACCCAGTTATCCAACCCCAGGATTTCTCAAACCCCATGGCTACTCCCATGGCTACTCCGGGCTACCCCTATGATGACAACTACGATCAGCATGAGTCCACATTTTCCCTTCTCAACAGAGACTACCCGTTTCGGCAGAGTGGAGAGGGCGGGCAGAGATGTCAAGGGCAGGCCCCCACTGCCTCTGAGCTCCTAGGTTTGGTCCCACCACTGGACGTACGTGCCCTGGAGAACGTCTTCACCAACTCTGCCAGTGTCCAGGAGGTCCAAGTCACCAATGAGGAGGACAAGGAAGAAGTGCGCGTGATGAGAATTCTCTAGGATCAAACCTAAGAGACATCCTTTAGCAAAATCCCTGATGGACTATTTGTTGATTCAGTGAATCAATACTTTGTGTTGTACATACAAAATAAATGAATTGTTACTGTTATTCTGAAATGTATTTTTAACAATAAACTCTTTTATGCGATTGACCTCTGCTCTGCACAAAATGAAATGTATTTTAAAGTGTTTGATAGGGGTTCTATTTATGCCCTTTTTGTTCTACAAATACCTCGTTTGTAAGGAGAAAAGGGTGCTCTGCTGATTTTATGCAGACTGAGACTCCAGCTGATTTTTGTATAGAAATCCAATAAATTACAGTGCACCAATAATACATTGCAGAGTGGTCATTTAATCATGAGTTATACTTTTTACACAACTATAGCAAATACTTTACCCACAATATTGATAATATATTACATGAATACATATACTGTTTATACATATTGCATGCAACGTCTTTTTCTCAAATGTAAATTAGGTTATGGTACAGTTGCCTGTTTGTCCATCTGTTATGAAATTGTTACATATCAATAGTTAGAAAAGTCCTAACTGAACAAAACATCACAGTGGCTAGACGCAGAGCCCTCTGCCCAGACGATGTTGACTATTTTGGCATCCAATCAGATGTTATTAACGACTGGCCCCCTACTATGATTGACAGGCCATTTGGCCAATGCTGTGTACAAGTTTGTGTCAAGAGGTGTTTCCAGGAAGAATCGTTTGATTTCCCTGTAATGGCGGACCACGGAGACGGTGAAAGTATTGGGTTTAACGACAACAGGTGAGGCGATAGCGAATAAACCCAAGTGATCGATATTTGTGATAAATAATGTTTTCTGCGGTTGTTAACTTGACATTATTGTGAAACGGAACTCCCAATGATTTGTTCCATGCGCTCGCGAGTGCATTCGTTGCTGCCGCTGACTGTTCAATGTGGCCGCGCCAGTTAGTTGCTAACATTAGCCTCGTAACGTTAGTTAGCTAGACAACCTGACTCATCGTATATTTTGCTAAAATGTGATACTATTCGTCGAGTTAAGCAAAGTAGTTTCAACATAAACTACTTAATAGCTAGTTAGACACGGACGATTGTTTCTGAAATGGTCCGTTAGCGTTAGCTGGGCGTGCAGACTGCGCGTCGATTTGAATGGCATAACATTAGCCAACGTTAATTAGCCTAGAGTAGCTACGTTAGCTAACTAGTCAGCATACACATTCACTAGTTACTGTTCATTGGCCTGCGGATTACCAGTGAAACTGTCAAATGTAGCTACAGTCACTGCGTCGTTTGATGCGATGAATAGCTAGCTTGACCGCGCAATGTAAGTGATAGGCTAGCTTGATAACATTAATTAATATTTTGAGACACTAGCCTGTTGCTGCAAACAATAACCTGAACATTGGTAGGAAAGCTAGCGAGTAAAATGTGTTGATTTTGATTTGGTTCATGAGCCAGGTCCATTTGGTTTGTTTCTAGGATGACGCAGCAGACGTTGCGTTTCCGCGGCCCTACTCCTCCTCCAACCCCAGTGATGCGTGGTCCACCCCCACTTCTCAGACCCCCGCCTCCCCCTTTCGGTATGATGAGAGGGCCTCCACCAAGGGGGCCACCATTCGGGCGTCCACCGTTTGACCCCAGCATGCCACCCATCCCCCCACCAGGAGGCATGCCCCCGCCTCTCGGACCCCCTCACCTACAGGTACACCTGCCAGTGATGCAAGGATATTTTTTTAATTTAGACCATCCATCTATTCCAAAGTATGACTGCTCCCCTTTTGGTCTGTCAGAGCTCTGAATGCATTGAGAGACAGAATATCAGACTGCATAGTTAGTATAAAAGGCTTGACATTTGAATGCATTTGTTTTGTTTTTCAGAGACCTCCTTTCATGCCCCCTCCGATGGGCAGCATGCCCCCACCCCCAGGGATGCTATTCCCCCCTGGAATGCCCCCAGTTCCAGGAGCTGGAGCCCCTACTCTGCCCCCTGCTGAGGAGATCTGGGTAGAGAACAAAACACCGGAGGGAAAGGTAAAGAATGGGCTGTTACATAGTTCTCTAATATTTCAACGTACCGGAATTAATATTTTCCTGTGTTTCCCTCATAAGTTATATATGGGTTGGTTGTTTAGCAACACAACTGATGCATGCACAACTATGGGGTAAAACAGACAGGGTTGGCTTAGATTGTTGACATATAAACTATATTTCTTCAGTGTTTATTGAAAAGATAAATACATTTTCATTTCTCTCAAATACATTGTGACAGTTGTTGATTAGCTTGTGAATTTTAGCCATATTAGCTTAGACGTGACATCAGTCAAAACACCTCCAAGCAAGGCATGGTATCAAGAACAAGATAACACTAGCTGAAATGAGCCACCTACGATTCCCCACATGGCAGCTTCTTGTCATTGTTGCTAGCGGTCTGGCCATCCCAGAATCAAAACGCCACACAGACTTCTGCCCCATTGAAGCGTGAGCATTGTTTTTGTGATGTTGTAAACTAACCCATCTATCTTCCCCTACCCTTCCCCTTAGGCGTACTACTACAATGCCAGGACTCGAGAGTCAGCCTGGAGCAAACCTGAGGGGGTGAAGGTGATCCAGCAGTCAGAGCTCAACCCTGTTATGGTGACCCCGGCGGGGACAGGAGCCTCCTCCAGTAGCATCACATCAGTCAGCACTGCAGCTGCTATACCCTCCCCAGTGTCCACACAGGCCCCCTCCCCGTCCAGCACCATGACCACCAGTCCAGACTCAAACACCACCACCACCACCTCTGTGTCCCAGACCATTGCTAGTGAGTACATACAGTGCCTTGCAGAAGTATTCATCCACCTTGGTGTTTTTCATACTTTTTTTGCATTACAACCTTTCATTTAAATACATTTTTATTTGGATGTCATGTAATGGACATATACAAAATAGTCCAAACTAGTGAAGTGAAATGAAAATAATAACTTGTTTAAAAAA
Source organism: Salmo salar (assembly GCF_965601325.2). Lineage (NCBI taxonomy): Eukaryota > Metazoa > Chordata > Actinopteri > Salmoniformes > Salmonidae > Salmo > Salmo salar. Next base: position 57,594,448 of record NC_138303.1, read on the forward strand.
ATAAAATAAAAAGTGGTGCGTGCATATGTATTTACCCCCTTTGCTATGAAGCCCCTAAATAAGATCTGGTGCAACCAATTACCTTCAGAAGTCGTGAAATTAGTTAAAGTTCACCTATGTGCAATCTAAGTGTCAAATGATCTGTCACATGATCTCAATATATATATACACGTACATACGTACGTTCTGAAAGGCCCCAGAGTCTGCAGCACCACAAAGACCAAGGAGCTCTCCAAACAGGTCAGGGACAAAGTTGTGGAGAAGTACAGATCAGGGTTGGGTTATAAAAAACACATCAGAAACTTTGAACAGCCTACGGAGCACCATTAAATCCATTATTACCCTCTCTGGTATCATTGGGACGCTAGCGTCCCACCTCGACAACAGCCAGTGAAATTGCAGGGCGCCAAAATCAAACAGAAATCCCATAATTAAAATTCCTCAAACATACAAGTATTATACACCATTTTAAAGATAAACTTCTTGTTAATCCAACCACAGTGTCCGATTTCAAAAAGGCTTTACGGCGAAAGCACACCATGCGATTGTTAGGACAGCGCCTAGCCACAAGAAACCATACAGACATTTCACAGCCAAGGAGAGGACTCACAAAAGTCAGAAATAGCGATTAAATGAATCACTAACCTTTGATCTTCATTTGGTGGCACTCCCAGGACTCCATGTTACACAGTAAATGTTTGTTTTGTTCGATAATGTCCCTCTTTATGTCCAAAAACCTCAGTTTTGTTGGTGCGTTTAGTTCAGTAATCCAAAGGCACAAAGCTCGCTCTCGACACCCAGACGAAAAGTCAAAAAAGTACAATAAAAGTTTGTAGAACATGTCAAACGATGTTTAAAATCAATCCTCAGGTTGTTTTTGTCATAAATAATCAATAATATTTCAACCGGACAAAAGCTTTGTCAATAGAAAAGGAGAAACAAGAAAGGCGCGCTCTCGATCACGCGCTGGCTTCATGTCTGGAAATTTCCACTGTCCACTCATTGAAAGTGCTGAAACAATGCCTAAAGACTGGCCATATGTAGAAGAATCCATGGAGATTGTGAACTGGGTCCTAAGTCTTTGTATAGGCTTTCAATGGAAAAACAGCCTTTCAAAATAATAGTACTTCCTGGATGGATTTTCCTCAAGTATTCGCCTGCCATATCAGTTCTGTTATGCTCATAGACATTATTTAACAGTTTTGGAAACGTCAGTGTTTTCAATCCAAATCTACCATTATATGTATTAGAGGTTGACCGATTATGATTTTTCAACGGTGATACCGATTATTGGAGGACCCAAAAAAGCCGATACCGATTAATTGGCCGATTTTTATTTTTTTTTTTGTGTGTTTTTTATTTTTTGTTATTTTTTAGTATTATTATTTTGTTCTTTTTATTTTTTTTATTAAATTTTTTATTTTTTTTTATATATATTTTTTGGTTTTGATTTAATTTTTGTAAAAAAATTTATTATTATATTTAAAAAAATTATTATTATTATTTTTTTTTAAATAAATACAAAAACTTTTACAAACTTTTTTTTTTTTTCAATTTTTCTTTTATTTTGTTATTTTTATATATATATATATATATATATATATATATATTATTTTTTTTATGTTTTAATGTATTTATTTGTAATAATGACAATTACAACAATACTGAATGAACACTTAATATAATACATCAATAAAATCAATTTAGCCTCAAATAAATAATGAAACATGTTCAATTTGGTTTAACCTGTTAGGGCTAGGGGGCAGTATTGACACGGCTGGATAAAAAACGTACCCGATTTAATCTGGTTACTACTCCTGCCCAGTAACTAGAATATGCATATAATTATTGGCTTTGGATAGAAAACACCGTAAAGTTTCTAAAACTGTTTGAATGGTGTCTGTGAGTATAACAGAACTCATATGGCAGGCAAAAACCTGAGAAGATTTCATGCAGGAAGTGCCCTGTCTGACAAGGTGTCGTTCTTCTTGTCTCTGTTTATTGAAGAGTGAGGATCTTAGCTATAACGTGACACTTCCTACGGCTGCCATAGGCTCTCAGAAGGCGGCAAAATGCTGAATCGTGGCTTTGCAGGCTCTGGCTGAAAAAAAAAAAAGTAGCGCGTTTGGGTAGTGGCTGGTTACAGTACTGTGAGACTCAGGCTCGTGCCCGCGTCGACCGAAAGCTTTCTTTTCCTTTGTCTGTTAACCTAAAAGGATATTCCCGGGCGGAATATTATCGCTTTTTTACGAGAAAAATGGCATAAAAATGGATTTTAAACAGCGGTTGACATGCTTCGAAGTACGGTAATGGAATATTTAGATTTTTTTTGTCACGAATTGCGCCATGCGCACGACCCTTATTTACCATTCGGATAGTGTCTGGAACGCACGAACAAAACGCCGCTATTCGGATATAACGATGGATTATTTTGGACCAAACCAACATTTGTTATTGAAGTAGAAGTCCTGGGAGTGCATTCTGACGAAGACAACAAAAGGTAATCAAACTTTTGTAATAGTAAATCTGATATTGGTGAGTGCTAAACTTGCCGGGTGTCTAAATAGCTAGCCCATGATGGCTGGGCTATGTACTTAGAATATTGCAAAATGTGCTTTCACCAAAAAGCTATTTTAAAATCGGACATATCGAGTGCATAGAGGACTTCTGTATCTATAATTCTTAAAATAATTGTTATGCTTTTTGTGAACGTTTATCGTGAGTAATTTAGTAAATTGTTAGTGAATTCGCCGGAAGTTTGCGGGGGGTATGCTAGTTCTGAACGTCACATGCTAATGTAAAAAGCTGTTTTTTTATATAAATATGAACTTGATTGAACAAAACATGCATGTATTGTATAACATAATGTCCTAGGGTTGTCATCTGATGAAGATCATCAAAGGTTAGTGCTGCATTTAGCTGTCTTCTGGGTTTTTGTGACATTATATGCTAGCTTGAAAAATGGGTGTCTGATTTTTTCTGGCTTGGTACTCTGCTGACATAATCTAATGTTTTGCTTTCGTTGTAAAGCCTTTTTGAAATCGGACAGTGTGGTTAGATTAACGAGAGGCTTGTCTTTAAATAGCTGTAAAATAGTCATATGTTTGAGAAATTGAAGTAATAGGATTTTTAAGGTATTTGAAAATTGCGCCACTGGATTACACTGGCTGTTGCGTAGGTGGGACGAATTCGTCCCGCCTAGCCCAGAGAGGTTAAATAATGCAAAACAAAGTGTTGGAGAAGAAAGTAAAAGTGCAATATGTGCCATGTAAGAAAGCTAACGTTTAAGTGCCTTACTCAGAACATAGGAACATATGAAAGCTGGTGGTTCCTTTTAACATGAGTCTTCAATATTCCCAGGTAAGAAGTTTTAGGTTGTAGTTATTATAGGACTATTTCTCTCTATACGATTTGTATTTCATATACCTTTGACTATTGGATGTTCTTATAGGCACTTTAGTATTGCCAGTGTAACAGTATAGCTTCCGTCCCTCTCCTTGCTTCTACCTGGGCTCGAACCAGGAACACATCGACAACAGCCACCCTCGAAGCAGCGTTACCCATGCAGAGCAAGGGGAACAACCACTCCAAGTCTTAGAGCGAGTGACGTTTGAAATGCTATTAGCGCGCACCCGGCTAACTAGCTTGCCATTTCACATCGGTTACACCAGCCTAATCTTGGGAGTTGATAGGCTTGAAGGGGTGGGTATAATTTGTGGAACGTTCCAACAGGAATCTGCTCCAAAAAACGTAAAGTAAAGGTTGCCAACCAACAACGCATACAAGTAGCAACGCATACAAACCTAGCTAACTAGCTGCCGAATAGGCATCAACTCACCACGTAGCTTATTCTTAATGTTTGTCCATAGGCAACCAGAGTGAGGACAGTCATTTTTCGGAATAAACCTGATGAGTGAAAAACGCAAACCGGGTGTCTTATTCTGCCGCTATACAACTTTGTATGCGTTGTTTTTTTTGTCAACCTTGTTATTTCCGAAGTTTTTGGAATAGATTCCTGTTGGAACGTTCCACAAATTATACCCACCCGGCTTGAAGTCATAAACAGCTTGAAGCACAGCGAAGAGCTGCTGGCAAAACGCACAAAAGTGCTGTTTGAATGAATGCTTACGAGCCTGCTGGTGCCTACCACCGCTCAGTCAGACTGCTCTATCAAATATCAAATCATAGACTTAATTATAACATAATAACACACAGAAATACGAGCCTTAGGTCATTAATATAGTCGAATCCGGAAACTATCATCTCGAAAACAAAAGTTTTTTTTCTTTCAGTGAAATATGGAACAGTTCCGTATTTTAGCTAACGGGTGGCATCCCTAAGTCCAAATATTGCTGTTACATTGCAGAACCTTCAATGTTATGTCATAATTATGTAAAATTCTGGCAAATTAGTTCGCAACGAGCCAGGCGGCCCAAACTGTTGCATATACCCCTGACTGCGTGCAATGAACGCAATATAAGTGACACAATTTCATGTTAGCAGGCAATATTAACTAAATATGCAGGTTAAAAAATATATACTTGTGTATTGGTTTTAAAGAAAGGCATTGATGTTTATGGTTAGGTACATTGGTGCAACGACAGTGCATTTTTCGCAAATGCGCTTGTTAAATCAACACCCGTTTGTCGAAGTAGGCTGTGATTCAATGAGAAATTAACAGGCACCGCATCGATTATATGCAACGCAGGACACGTTAGATAAACTAGTAATATCATCAACCATGTGTAGTTAACTAGGGATTATGTTAAGATTGATAGTTTTTTATAAGATAAGTTTAATGCTAGCTAGCAACTTACCTTGGCTTCTTGCTGCCCTCGCGTAACAGGTAGTCAGCCTGCCATGCAGGCTCCTCGTGGAGTGCAATGTAAGGCAGGTGGTTAGAGCGTTGGACTAGTAACCGGAAGGTTGTAAAAACGAATCCCCGAATCCCCCCTGAACAAGGCAGTTAACCCCCGTTCCTAGGCCGTCATTGAAAATAAGAATGTGTTCTTAATCTGACTTGCCTAGTTAAATAAATAAAGGTATAAATAAAAAAAATAAAAACATTTAAATTGGAAAATCGGTGGCCAAAAATACCGGCAAGGAGGGAATTAATTAATCAGAGAGGCAACAAAGAGACCAAACATAACCCTGAAGGAACTCCAATCTCCGCTGTGCAGCTTTGCTGCATCTGTCCATAGGACCACTTTAAGCCGTACACTCCACAGAGCTGGGCTTTACAGAAGAGTGCTCAGAAAAAAGCCATTGCTTAAAGAAAAAAATAAGCGAACACGTTTGGTGTTTGCCAAAAGGCATGTGGGAGACTCCCCAAACATATGGAAGAAGGTACTCTGGTCAGATGAGACTAAAATTGAGCTTTTTGGCCATCCAGGAAAACTCTATGTCTGGCTCAAACCCAACACCTCATCCCGAGAACACAATCCCCACAATGAAGCATGGCGGTGGCAGCATCATGCTGTGGGGATGTTTTTCATTGGCAGGGACTGGGAAACTCGTCAGAATTGAAGGAATGATGGATGGCGCTAAGTACAAGTATATTCTTGAGGGGAACCTGTTTCAGTCTTCCAGAGATTTGAGACTGGGTCAGAGGTTCACCTTCCAGCAGGACAATGACCCTAAGCATACTGCTAAAGCAACACTTGAGTGGTTTAAGGGGTAATATTTAAATGTCTTGGAATGGCCTAGTCAAAGCCCAGGCCTCAATCCAATTGAGAATCTGTAGTATGACTTAATAACCTTTTAGGGACAGACGGAACGCCTCACCAATATCCAATGGTAGAGCGTGGCGCGAAATACAAATATCTCAAATGCTATAACTTCAATTTCTCAAACATATGACTACTTAACACCATTTTAAAGACAAGACTCTCGTTAATCTAACCACATTGTCCGATTTCAAAAAGGCTTTACAGCGAAAGCAAAACATTAGATTATGTCAGGAGAGTACCCTGCCAAAAATAATCACACAGCCATTTTCAAAGCAAGCATATATGTCACAAAAACCAAAACCACAGCTAAATGCAGCACTAACCTTTGATCTTCTTCAGATGACACTCCTAGGTCATTATGTTATACAATACATGCATGTTTTGTTCAATCAAGTTCATATTTATATCAAAAACCAGCTTTTTACATTAACATGTGATGTTCAGAACTAGCAAACTTCCGGTGAATTTACTAAATTACTCATGATTAACATTCACAAAATACATAACAATTATTTTAAGATTTATAGATACAGAACTCCTTTATGCAATCGCGGTGTCAGATTTTAAAATAGCTTTTCGGCGAAAGCACATTTTGCAATATTCTGAGTAGATAGCTCGGCCATCACAGGCTAGCTAATTTGACACCCACCAAGTTTGGCCCTCACCAAACTCAAAATTACTATTAAAAAATTGGATTACCTTTGCTGTTCTTCGTCAAAATGCACTCCCAGGACCTCTACTTCAACAACAAATGTTGTTTTGGTTCCAAATAATCCATAGTTATATTTAAATAGCTCCGTTTTTTTGTTCGTGCGTTCAGGTCACAATCCGAAGGGTGACGCGTGAGCGCATTTCGTGACAAAAAAATTCTGGATGAAGGAAAAAAGGAAACCGCACACTGTTCTTGATAGTATCACTGATATTTAATAAGCTTACGTATCGGCCTTCGTCAGAGTGACACAAAAATTCAAAATATTCCATTACCGTACTTAGAAGCATGTCAAACGCTGTTTAAAATCAATTTTTATGCTATTTTTCTCGTAAAATAGTGATAATATTCCAACCGGGCGACGTTGTATTCATTCAAAGGCTGAAAGAAAAAAAAGGAGTAGTCTCGTGAACGCGCATCTCCAGTGTCACTGTTCCCAGCCTGGCCACTCACAAAATCTCCTGCTGTTTTTCGCCCAGAGACTGCAGACACCCCATTACACTTTCTGGCGCCTTCTGTGAGCCAATGGAAGCCTTAGAAAATGTCACGTTACAGCACAGATGCTGTATTTTCGATAGAGATGCTACAGAAGGACAAGAAATTGTCAGACAGGGCACTTCCTGTATGGAATCTTCTCAGGTTTTGGCCTGCCATATGAGTTCTGTTATACTCAGACACCATTCAAACAGTTTTAGAAACTTTAGGGTGTGTTCTATCCAAATCGACCAATTATATGCATATTCTAGTTTCTGGCAGGAGTAGTAACCAGATTATATCGGGTACGTTTTTTTATCCGGCCGTGAAAATACTGCCCCCTATCCCAAACAGGTTAAAGATTGCTGTACAGCAGCGGAACCCATCCAACTTGAAGGAGCTGGAGCAGTTTTGCCTTGAAGAATGGGCAAAAATCCCAGTGGCTAGATGTGCCAAGCTTATAGAGACATACCCCAAGAGACTTGCAGCTGTAATTGCTGCAAAAGGTAGCGCTACAAAGTATTGACTTTGGGGGGTGAATAGTTATGCACACTCAAGTTGTTTTTTTATGATATTTCTTGTTTGTTTCACTCACACATATTTTGCATCTTCAAAGTTGTAGGCATGTTGTGAAAAATCAAATGATACAAACCCCCCCCAAAATACATTTAAATTCCAGGTTGTAAGGCAACAAAATAGAAAAATGCCAAGGAGGGGGGGGTGAATACTTTCACAAGCCACTGTAAATGGGAGAGGGAGATCTGGGTCCCATCAACGTTTTTGGCATGTCTGACCTTTTGTATGGTGCGAAATCCTGATTTTGTGAAGTTCACAAAGTTGGTAATGGGTTGTTTTCTGCTTGTTTATGGTTGGTTTTACTATATGACCAGACTGTGTGTTGTAACTGTCTGCTGGTCTTTGTCCAGCTTCTGCTGCTACAGATCTGCAGCCTGTGGCCTCCGTCCCCTCCAGTGTTGCAGTGACCATCAGTGTATCCACCGTGCCAGCCTCAGTGACACCAGTCCAGACCATGTCCCTGCTGCCCCAGAGTCTCCCGACTGGCCTGCCACACCACGCCATGTCCCAGCCTCACACGCCCAATATCCCAGGCTTCCCCCCAGGGGTCATGCACCCCTTCAGAGTGCCTCTACCAGGCATGCACATCCCACTGCCCGGTAAGACATAAGCTCCCTCATCCCAAACCCTCCCCTCTCTACCCCTTTTTAACAGTACTGCCTCTCCACCTCTTTCCGTACTCTGTCATGTGTCATCTCTTCATTTGTTTGTCATAATGTTAGGTCTCTTATTTTCATTTTCTGTAAAATCAGTAGGTTAAACAATTATTGTAGAATGGTCCTGGTCGAGGCTGGAGTAAATAATTGGGCAAACCAATTCAACTTGTTTCTACTTATTTTTTTATGATTCTTAAAACGTTTCCACTGGCACTTAAAATTAGGGCCAAATTCGAGCTGGTTCGAATGGAATTCTCAAATTCAAGATGGGTCGAGGGAAACCCAGGCCAGTGCAGCCCAGTTTCACAACTGGTGCCAGCTCGATTAGAGTTCTGGCTGGTAATTATGTTAATATGCAGCCACCAAGCTGATCACTGCTTGCTGCTGATACATTTAGCTAGCTTGTCTGGGCTCATTGCTCTTAGCTAGCACATTGACTACTGCAGAACTACTTGTCTGACATTACACGAATTTCCACCATAGCTGGATCCTTCATTCAATTTTGGACTACACAAACTTTTCAACAGTCAGCCCTCAAATGCTAGCTACCTAACGTTAGCCAGTAAATCAGTTGAAACAAGCTAGCTAACGTGTGCTAGCAGCAATTTTAGCTGGTCAGGTCATTTTGAAAGCTAGAAAGCTACATCATATCAAACATGTCATCTGGTTTGCTTGGCTAGCTAGCTAGCAAATAGTCAATGCCATGATAAGCAATGTAGGAATTAAGCTAGCTCGCCTGTTATGCTAGCAACGATGCTAACCGTTTAGCTAGCTAACTTACGTCAGTTGTGACTGGTACTGACAGGAGTAAGGGGTAACGTTAGTTAGGGCATGGTGAGGGTGAATTAAATTCTTCAACATCTTGCTAGTTAGCAACATTGGCAAAGCCAGTTGTAGTCACATTGGCTACCTAACAACATGACATTTCTAATTTCTGGAGGCAGTAGATATGCAATTTCAGCTAGCCCAACAAAGCCAGCCCAACCTGGGTTGACTTCAAAGTGCCAATGAAAATAGTTTTATTCCACAATACTTCACATTCAACTCTTAGCATTTTACACTGAATAGAAATACGAACGCAACATGTAAAGTGTTGGTCCCATGTTTCATGAGCTGAAAAGATCCCAGAAATGTTCCATATGCACAAAAGGCTTTTTTTCTGCTCAAATTTGTTTGCATTCCTGTTTAGTGAGCACTTAACCTCTGTCACAATAATCATCCACCTGACAGGTGAAGCTGATTTTTAAACAGCATGATCATTACACAGGTGCACTGTGTGCTGGGTACAATAAAAGGCCACTAAAATGTGCAGTTTTGTCACATAACACAATGCCACAGATATCTCAAGTTGAGGGAGCGTGCAATTGTCATGCTGACTGCAGGAATGTCCACCGGCGCTGTAGCCAGAGAATTTAATGTTAATTTCTCTACCATAAGCCATCTCCAATGTTTTCGAGAATTTGGCAGTGCCTCACAACCGCAGACCACGTATGGTGTCGTGTGGGCGAGCGGTTTGCTTATGTCAACGTTGTGAACAGAGTGCCCCATGGTGGAGGTGGGGTTATGGTATGGACAGGCATAAGCTATAGACAACAAACACAATTGCATTTTATCAATAGCAATTTGAATGCACGGAGATACCGGGACAAGATCCTGGGGCCCATTGACGTGCCATTCATACGCAGCCATCACCTCATGTCTCAACATGATAACGCACAGCCCCATGTCGCAAGGATCTGTACACAATTCCTGAAAGCTGATAATGTCCCAGTTCTTATTTGGCCTGCATACTCACAAGATATTTCACCCATTTAGCATGTTTGGGATGCTCTGGTTTGACGTGTACGTCAGCGTGTTCCAGTTCCCTCCAATATCCAGAAACTTTGCACGCCATTGAAGAGTGGGACAACATTCCACTGTCAACAGTCTGATGAAGTCTATGTGAAGGAGATGTGTCAAGCCACATGAGACATATGGTGGTCACACCAGATACTGACTGGTTTTGTGATCCTTTTAAAAAATATATATTTATTTATTTCTATAATTTTTTTTTTTTTTTAGATATCTATGACCAACTGATGCATATCTGTATTCAGTCATGTGAAATCCAAAGATTAGGGCAGATTGAATTTATTTCAATTGACTGGTTTCCTTATATGAACTGTAATTCAGTAAAATCTTTGAAATTGTTGCAGGTCCCGTTTTTTTTTTTCTTCGTTCAGTTTTTTTCTTGCACTGTAATTATTGCAGAAACAAGTCGCTTTCATTCCTGTAAATGTCAGCATTGCCCAAGTTCAGCAAGCCGTGTAGAGATAACAAAAGCAAATTCGAAGGCTTTTAACATACTGCCTTATAAGGAAAGGGGGCGTTAATCTTTGATGACTTACTCGACATTTCTTAATTTAAAAAAATGTTTTAACAAAAAAAAATGCTCAATACTCCATTTACATGACCAAATTATTCATTAATCTGGTTGTTGCCAGGAAGAGAATACTAACGTGGCTTTATCAAAGTGATATTATAGTTGTGGGCCTAGTTTTGTATATGTATTGTGTCAATCGCTGTCTGCCTTGCCCTGGCAGCTGGCACCTCTTCTCCTGTGTCCCAACAACATGCTTGCTTGTCCGTTCTTGCAGGTGTAGCAATGATGCAGATAGTAGGCGCTCCCTATATAAAGACAGTCTCCCCCAACAATAACGGTAATTCTTTCAAACGTCTCCAGTCAGTATTTTGTTAGATGGCATGTTAGTGGTGTGTTGTGAAAATTATGCTTATTATTTTTTGCCACTTAGGCACTGCCAAACAATGAAGTATTGCTGTCGGAACTTTTTCCTTTATTTCCTCAACATTAGTGAGTTAGACATTTTAGGACATTCTTTCTTGTTTAAATTATACAGTTCTGATGCTTTTTTTTTTCAGCGAGGAGATTACGAACAGAGACATCTCTGCCCTTGTAGTTATGATAAACAACCAATTGATATTTGGCATCAGTGTGAAGTCTTGTTGGACGTAACGGCATTGTAGACTTGCATCAGTAATGTCACTGTTATACTGTTGGTGTTAGCTAGGCTACTTTAGCAGGGTAACATTTTTAAGAGCGGAGTGGTCATTTATTTTGTAGACAGTGACAAAGGAGTATTGGACCTTGTTTTGACAGGCAGCACCCTTATTTTCCATTCAGTAGAGGATATTCACATTAATGTTGTATGGTCATTTGATAATCATTTTCTACTTGTGGCATGCCTTTGTGTTTTTGTTAACATCTCAGCGGCTCAGTTTAGATGTTACCTGTGTGACTAACCAGGGAAGGCCCATTTCTTTTCCAGTTTGGAGAATTAGGTGTAAATGTTTGACCTAAGACCTTTCTATATTTCAGGTGAATTCTTATATACACAACCGGTCAAAAGTTTGAGAATACCTACTTATTCAATGGTTTTTCTTTATTTGTACTATTTTCTACGTTGTAGAATAATGGTGAAAACATCAACTATGAAATATCACATATGGAATCATGTAGTAACCAAAAAAGTGTTAAACAAATCAAATGTTTTTTGGAGATTCTTCAAATAGCCATCCTTTGCCTTGATGACCGCTTTGCACGCTCTTGGCTTTCTATCAACTAGCTTCACCTGGAATACTTTTCCAACAGTCTCCCACTTGTGCTGAGCACTTGTTGGCTGCTTAAATAAATATATCAGTGTCACTAGCAAAGCACCCCACACCATAACACCACCTACTCCATGCTTTACGGTGGGAACCACACATGCGAAGATCATCCGTTCACCCACACTGCGTCTCAGAGGTTGGAACCAAACATCTCCAATTTGGACTCCAGACCAAAGGACAGATTTCCACAGGTCTAATGTCCATTGCTTGTTTCTTTTCCCAAGCAAGTCTCTTCTTATTGGTATCCTTTAGTGGTTTCTTTGGCAGCAATTTGACCATGGAGGCCTGATTCCATACAGTCTCCTCTGAACAGTTGATGTGTCTTACTTGAACTCTGCGAAGCCTTTATTTGGACTGCAATTTCTGGGGCTGGTAACTTTATTGAACTTTTCCTCTGCAGCAGAGGTAACTCCATTCCTGTGGCGGTCCTCATGAGAGCCCATTTCGTCATAGCGCTTGATGGTTTTTGCAACTGCACTTGATATTATCCAGATTGACTGACCTTCATGTCTTAAAGTAATGGACTGTCATTTCTCTTTCCTTATTTGAGCTGTTATTGCTGTAATTTGGACTTGATCTTTACCAAATAGGGCTATCTTCTGTATACCCCCTTACCTTTTCACAACACAACTGATTGGCTCAAATGCATTAATTTGTGGAATTCTTTCGCCTAACTTTTAACAAGGCACACCTGTTAATTGACATGCATTCCATGTGACTACCTCATGAAGCTGGTTGAGAGCCTGCCAACTGTGTGCAAAGCAGTCAAGGCAAAGGGTGGCTATTTGAACAATCTCAAATATATATTTGTTTGGTTACTACATGATTCTATAATGTGTTATTTCATAGTTTTGATGTCTTCACTATTATTCTACAATGTAAAAAATTAAGAGAAACCCTTGAATGAGAAGATGTTCTAAAACTTTTGACTGGTAGTGTACATCCTCAATATATTTTAAGAATAAGAGGCACTAGCAAAGGGTCATCAACCTCTCTTCTACTACCCATCCCATGCTGTATGTTTGGTGTTGGTTAGATCTGCAGTAGATTGGGGTTAGGAATTTATCAGAGCTGAATGTCTTAAGAAGTATTCTCTATGCATTTCACCTTCTACAGGTATGCTGCCCGGCATGGCCTCTCCCCTTGTTCCCATGATGCACCACCCCCAGTTGGCCCTGGCGGCGCCCGCCTTGGCAGGCCTCCAACTCCCAGAGTGGTCCGAGTACAAAACGGCCGATGGGAAAACCTACTACTACAACAACCGCACACTAGAGTCCACCTGGGACAAGCCCCTGGAACTGCGGGAGAAAGGTTGGTCTATTTAAAGCTTGGGTCTCTACAACCAGCTATCATTCTTCCTGGACTGGTTAGTGATAGTGAAACTGGTTAGTGAAATATTGATGATGACGCTGACGGAGATGGCAGCATCACGACTAGCTCTTAGGAAACTTTGCACAAGCATTTCGCTACACCCGCAATAACATCTGCTAATCACATATGGGACCAATAAAATTTGATATTTAACTGTTGCATGTCTAATGTGTGTGAGTTTCTGTTGCTGTAGAGAGAGAGGCAGAGAAGGCCAAGGAGAGGCAGCAGGCCCTGGAGGAGGAGGCCATGGAGATGGAGGACGAGGAGCCCAAAATAGAACCCCCTAATGAGATGAAAGAGGTAAGAGGAGAGCTGGCGCGGTCTAGTAGTCAGAAAGTTGGCATCAAACAATCAACAGCCCTTTCTACATCCACAGCTTTAAATGTTATAATTTGATAGGGTGGATCATTTGAAGAATACTCTTTAACGGTTGTATTCCTTTCATTGAGGAGGTTAAGGAGGAGGAGATGACTGAAGAGGAGAAAACGGCACAGAAAGCCAAGCCAGTGGCCACTAACCCTATCCCTGGCACTCCCTGGTATGTACCCACTGATGGTGATGGAGCCATGTGCTGTTGTATGAGGCTGAACTTTCATCACTCTCCTGCCCATGTGCCCTATGTGTGTGTGTGTGTGTGTGTGTGTGTGTGTGTGTGTGTGTGTGTGTGTGTGTGTGTGTGTGTGTGTGTGTGTGTGTGTGTGTGTGTGTGTGTGTGTGTGTGTGTGTGTGTGTGTGTGTGTGTGTGTGTGTGTGTGTGTGTGTGTGTGTGTGTGTGTGTGTGTGTGTGTGTGTGTGTGTAGGTGTATTGTGTGGACCGGTGACGAGCGTGTTTTCTACTACAATCCCACCACGCGTCTCTCCATGTGGGACCGGCCAGATGAGCTGGTGGGGCGGACCGACGTTGACAAGAATATCCAGGAACCACCTCACAAAAGAGGCCTGGAGGACGCCACCAAGAAGCTGGGTACGAACACGCACGCCAAAAAAACCCAATTATTTTAGGAGAAGGTGGGATTGAAATTTATATACAGTTTACCCAATAGATTTTTCTGGGGGTTTTAAAAAAAAAATAAAAATTTTTACCAACTTTATGTAATCTATTTTACGAGCTGCACGGTTAGGAGAAGTTTAATTTCCAAAAGTTCCATGCGGTCAAGAACATTAGTTTTTGAGACGGGGTTTCACCAAAGCTGTGTTGTGCTCATTAGTTAGAGGGGTCCGAAATTGACACCCTTGATAAAGATGAGCAGAAATGAATGGTGGAAAATAAATCATTCATATACTGAGCTAAATTCTATGTTCCAAAAAGTAATTATTTTATGCTAATACAATTGCACAGAGAAAGAGATTTTGTTTAACAAATAAAATAATATATCGATCAAAATTGTTACCCCTGTTTTCAATACGTCACCTTGCGAGGATAACGACACTGAGGCTTTTTCTACAATGTTTTATGAGTTAGAGAACACACTGGGAGGGATCTTTGCCCCTTCATCTATACAGAATCCTTCCAGATCCTTGATATCCTTTGTCTGCGCTTATGGACTGCCCTCTTCCATTCAAACCACAGGTTTTCAATCGGTTTGAAGTCTGGAGACTAATAGCATTGCAAAATGTTGATTTCTGCGGCCAATAAACCATTCCTTTGTTTTTTGTTTTTTTATATGTGCTTGTTATTGTCTTGCTGGAAGATCCACTTGTGGCCAAGTTTCAGCCTCGTAGTGGACGCAACCAGATTTCCCCCTTAAATGTCCTGGATAAAGTTATATCAGGGTCCAGACACTACTTTTGCGATATCACTTGTTTTTGAGAAACTTACCCCACCCAGTGAATCACTTCCTCGTTTTCAAATAAGGCTGTAACGTAACAAAATGTGGAAAAAGTCAAGGGGTCTGAATACTTTCTGAAGGCACTGTGTGTGTGTGTGTAATATATCATCTACACACACACACACACACACACACACACAGTGCCTTCAGAAAGTATTCAGACCCCTTGACTTTTTCCACATTATGTTACGTTACAGCCTTATTTTAAAATGGGGGGAAAAAAAGAGATCCTCAGCAATCTACACAAAATACCCCGTAAAGACAAATCGAAAAGTTGACATTTTTGCAAAATAAGATGCCTTATTTACATAAGTATTCAGACCCTTTTCTAGGCATCTCAATTGAGCTCAGGTGCATCCTGTTTCCATTGATCATCCTTGAAGTTTTTACAACTTGATTGGAGTCCACCTGTGGTAAATTCAATTGATTGGACATGATTTGGAAAGGCACACACCTGTCTGTATAAGGTCCCACATTTGACAGTGCATCTCAGAGGAAAAACCAAGCCATGAGGTCCAAGGAATTGTCCGTAGAGCTCCGAGACAGGATTGTGTCGAGTCACAGATCTGGGGAAGGGTACCAAACAATGTCTGCCGCATTGAAGGTCCACAAGAACAGTGGTCTCCATCATTCTTAAATGGAAGAAGTTTGAAACCATCGAGACACTAACTAAAGCTGGCAACCCGGCCAAACTGGGCAATCGGGGGAGAAGGGCTGGGAGGTGACCAAGAACCCTATGGTAAATCTGACAGAGCTCTAGAGTTCCTCTGTGGAGATGGGAGAACCTTCCAGATGGACATCTCTGCAGCACTCCACCAATTAGGCCTTTATGGTGGCCAGACGGAAGCCACTCCTCAGTAAAAGGCACTTGACTGCCCGCTTGGAGTTTTCCAAAAGCCACCCAAACATTCTGACCATGAGAAACAAGATTCTCTGGTCTGATGAAATCAAGATTGAACTGATGTTTTTCAGCGGCAGGGACTGGGAGGCTAGTCAGGATCGAGGGAACGATGATTGGAGCAAAGTACAGAGAGATCCTTGATGAAAACCTGCTCCAAAGCGCTCAGGACTTCAGACTGGGGTGAAGGTTCACCTTCCAACCGGACAACGACCCTAAACACACAGCCGAGACAACGCAGGAGTTGCTTTGGGACAAGTCTCTGGATGTCCTTGAGTGACCCAGCCAGAGCCTAGACTTGAACCCGATCTAACATCTCTGGAGAGACCTGAAAATAGCTGTGCACCAACGCTCCCCATCCAACCTGACAGACCTTGAGAGGATCTGCAGGATCTGCAGTACACTCCAAATACAGGTGTGCCAAGCTTGTAGCGCTGCCAAAGGTTCTTCAATAAAGGACTAAGTAAAGGGTCTGCCCATCAGTGCTCAGACTGTGTGCAATAGGCTGAGAGAGGCTGGACTGAGGGCTTGTAGGCCTGTTGTCTGGTGAGGATCTGCCTTACATCACCGGCCACAACGTCGCCTATGGGCACAAACCCACCATCGCTGGACCAGACAGGACTGGTCAAAAAGTGCTCTAAACTGACGAGTTGCGATTTTGTCTCACATGGGGTGATGGTCGGATTCGTGTTTATCGTCTAAGGAATGAGCGTTATACCGAGGCCTGTACTCTAGAACGGGATCGATTTTTGGAGGTGGATGGTCCGTCAAGGTCTGGGGCGGTGTGTCACAGCATCATCGGACTGAGCTTGTTGTCATTGCAGGCAATCTCAACGCTGTGTGTTACAGGGAAGACATCCTCCTCCCTCATGTGGTACCCTTCCTGCAGGCTCCTCCTGACATGACCCTCCAGCATGACAATGCCACCAGCCATACTGCTCGTTCTGTGTGTTTTCCTACAAGACAGGAATGTCAGTGTTCTGCTATGGCCAGCGAAGAGCCCGGATCTCAATCCCATTGAGCAAGTCTGGTACCTGTTGGATCGGATGTGTCGATGTGCAGGGGTACGAGGTAATTGAAGTAACTATGTACTACATATACAGTGGGTTGTGAAAGTATTCACCCCCCTCCTTGGCATTTTTCCTATTTTGTTGCCTTAGAACCTGGAATTGAAATTGTTTTTTTTTGGTGGGTTTATATCAATTTTATTTACCGAACATGCTTACCACTTTGAAGATTTTTTTATTGTGAAACAGTCAAATATCATTAAAAAAACTGAACTTGAGCGTGCGTAACTGTTCACCCCCCCAAAGTCAATACTTTGTAGAGCCACCTTGTGCAGCAATTACAGCTGCAAGTCTCTTGGGGTATGTCTCTATAAGCTTGGCACATCTAGCCACTGGGATTTTTGCCCATTCTTCAAGGCAAAACTGCTCCAGCTCCTTCAAGTTGGATGGGTTCTGCTGGTGTACAGCAATCTTTAAGTCATACTACAGATTCTCAATTGGATTGAGGTCTGGGCTTTGACTAGGCCATTCCAAGACATTTAAATATTTCCCCTTAAACCACTCGAGTGTTGCTTTAGCAGTATGCTTAGGGTCATTGTCCTGCTGGAAGGTGAACCTCTGACCCGGTCTCAAATCTCTGGAAGACTGAAACAGGTTCCCCTCAAGAATATACTTGTACTTAGCGCCATCCATCATTCCTTCAATTCTGACGAGTTTCCCAGTCCCTGCCGATGGAAAAACATCCCCACAGCATGATGCTGCCACCGCCATGCTTCACTGTGGGGATTGTGTTCTCGGGATGAGGTGTTGGGTTTGCGCCAGACATAGAGTTTTCCTGGATGGCCAAAAAGCTCAATTTTAATCTCATCTGACCAGAGTACCTTCTTCCACATGTTTGGGGAGTCTCCCACATGCCTTTTGGCAAACACCAAACGTGTTTGCTTATTTATTTTCTTTAAGCAATGGCTTTTTTCTGAGCACTCTTCTGTAAAGCCCAGCTCTGTGGAGTGTACGGCTTAAAGTGGTCCTATGGACAGATACTCCAATCTCCGCTGTGGAGCTTTGCAGCTCATTCAGGGTTATTTTTGGTCTCTTTGTTGCCTTTGATTAATGCCCTCCTTGCCTGGTCTGTGAGTTTTGGTGGGCGGCCCCATCTTGGCAGGTTTGTTTTGGTGCCATATTCTTTCAATTTTTTTAATAATGGATTTAATGGTGCTCTGTGGGATGTTCAAAAGTTTCTGATTTTTTTTTTTTTTTTTGTAACCCAACCCTGATCTGTACTTCTCCACAACTTTGTCCCTGACCTGTTTGAAGAGCTCCATGGTCTTCATGGTGCCCCTTGCTTAGTGATGTTGCAGACTCTGGGGCCTTTCAGAACGTGTGCGCACACACGTAAATCCACAAAGAAATGGTTAATTGTCCTAAACAATCCAAATTCATCTGTCTCTTGAAACCCATTGAAAACTTGTGGTTTGAATTGAAGAGGGCAGTCCATAAGCGCAGATCAAGGATGTGGAAAGATTCTGTATGGAAGAATGGTCTAAGATGCCTCCAAATGTGTTCTCCCACTCATAAAACATCTTAGAGAAAGGCTCAGTGCCGGTTTCCTTGCAAGGTGAGGGATTGAAAACAGGGCTGTCAGTCATTTTTTACCCTGCTTTTTGAGAGGAGGAAAGTGTTACTTTTTAAACCAAAATCTTTTTCTGAGCAATTGTATTAGTATAAAAGA
The DNA here is from genome assembly GCF_965601325.2 of Salmo salar. Lineage (NCBI taxonomy): Eukaryota > Metazoa > Chordata > Actinopteri > Salmoniformes > Salmonidae > Salmo > Salmo salar. Next base: position 57,613,092 of record NC_138303.1, read on the forward strand.
AATTACCATTCAATATAGCTCGGTATTTGAATTTATTTTATACTGTAATTTTTGTCTTTTTTTTTTTATCAAGGGTGTCAATAATTTCACCCCTCTGTATGTCCTAGCTAATTTAGCAAGATGCATTACAAGGTCCAAAACATTTTTCCATAAACATTACTATGACAATATCCCTAGCTATTCTCTAGACAATTAATCATTACCCAAGATTCCATAATCTTCACAGCCCTGCTCTCGTTATGCCTCTGTAGGTTTTCATGAGGATGGCCTCATTTGTAATGTTACACAGCTGTCTAATCAATTATCGCTCCCTCAGGAATCAGCAAAGAGGAGCTGGAGGCGGCAGCAGAGGAAGCTCTGGAGGATGAGCCTGTGAAGGCTAAGAAGAGGAAGTAAGTCCACAGTCCACCTCTCCATCCAAGGGCCCAACACAGGGGCCAATAGCAGCATGAGGAGGCACTCAGTCAATCTTCCTCTTGTCTAAACGGATAAAACAGCATGTACAAATTCAAATAAACCTATAATGTACTCCAACTAACAATTTAGATTTTTAGCCAAAGGTTGTTATTTTTTTTTTTTGTAGTTTTTTTTGTCATCAAACCCTAAATTGCTTGATTTGGATCTTTTCCTGTGGGGGTGGAGGGACTGACTGTTTTGGTGGGAAGTAGTCTTTGACCCAGCTTGCACTGACTTAGTAAAGCCTGATTTATGTCTTCACTGGGTCTGTTAAAGTGGTGAATCAATGGTCACTGTCAAGGTTACCCAATCAGTCACTGTTTCCCATCAGTGCCCTCCAAGCCTGCCTCTCCCTGCTACCCCAAACACTGGTCCAGTTGCACACGAGACTATTGTTCAGGGAAAAGGCCTGTAGAACACATGATGCCAACATGGGCCTCCAAGGTAACCACCTTGCTTCTAAAACTACTGCTTTAGGAACCCCAATGAAACAGCGAATTTAAGACCATTCACCTCACTGCCCTGTCCTGCCCTAGCTTTATGTGATTGTGGAACATGGAATCCAGGTTCATGACAATGAATATCAGTGGTCATGTATTTGACAAATCCTGCCCCTCCCAAACTATAAGACCTACGCAAAGCCTACCGTATATAATTTGGAGTTCACTCATTTGTTAGATGGCCAATGATTGAACAGTCAAGTATAGAGCACATCCACTATTTCTTCAAGTCATACCACCTGGATAGAGCTAACAGAGCAGAACATGTCGTTTCCCTATTTAAAGAACTTAAGTTGCACCCCAGTCCAGCCCCGTAAAACTCCCCATCTATCATCAAATCAAATGTATTTATAAAGCCCTTTTTTTTACATCAGCAGATGTCACAAAGTGCTTCTAGCTCTCCCCTGTCCCTGTGTGCCTGGTCCCTGACGTGTTCCCTCTGCTTGCAGGAAGGAGGAAGTGATGAAAGAGGCAGACTCTGAGAAAGAGGCAGCCATGGAGGCGGAGCTGAAGGCGGCCCGAGAGCGGGCCATCGTTCCCCTGGAGAACCGCATGACACAGTTCAGGGACATGCTGCTGAAGAGAGGGGTAAAACACTTCAATCCAACGCAATACTGTAACCAGCTCTGTAATGTTAGACACATTGATCTGAATGGAAGCCCACCAAGGTACACTCTTCAGTTAATTCTCCTTTTCCTTGTCTTTGGTGCACTGTTTTATTCCTGTTCCTCTCCCTCCTGCCTCTGTCTTCTCTCTTATGCTCAGTTGAATGTCAAATACCTTTCTGCTTATGTTTTGCTTTGCTAATAAAAAAATAAGGAATACAAAATGTTAGGTTAAAAAATGTTATACAACTACAATGGTCTGTAGGCTATGGATTTAACATTTCACTATTTTATGTAGGGAAGACATTATTTCATAAATATCTATTTATTGTACATAATGGTGACGGTTTCATATTTTTCTTTTTTAGTAAATGACTCATGCCGTATGCTGTATAGGAGTTTCTAACTATAGCTTTTGTTCCTAGAATTCAGTTCTTGGGTTTGTCCAATACCATCCATATGTCTACAGGCCTACACTGCCTATGACAGTCATAATGTTCCTTGTTTACAAACTGGCATGCAGAGTAGATAATAGCCCGTTTTTCATTATTATAGTCTCATCTCTAATCTGGGTTCAGCTTTCTTGTCTTCACCTTCTGTTTATGTATTACATGAACTATGTGTCAACTTTTCTGTCCTATTTGACTAAACCGAGGTGTTCAACTTCTGTTCTGCCCCAACAGAAGCTTATTGTAACTGACGCATCCAAAGCAGCAATAAAAAAAATATATATATAAATTGTATTGTAAACCGTATTGAACTACCCTAGCAGGGGATTTATTTGGAGCTGCCTGCCTGGTCTCTGGAGCCTTTTCCATGGGCACCACCAGGCGTGATGCAGACCTTTTTATTACCTCACTCTGCTCTTATTATATTGCTCCTTTGTGTGTCAGTAGTTTGAGGAGTAAAACGTGACTCATTCCGACCCTTTTTAGATTTTGATGGGGGACGACCAAAGGATTATTTTTCCTTGAAAGAAACTAAGTTGACTGATGAGTGAAATTATGTGGATGTTGTTGAAGCCCACCTTGATTGGCCTGGTCTCATGCCCTCTTTAACCCCGTACCCACAGGTCTCAGCGTTCTCGACCTGGGAGAAAGAGCTGCACAAGATTGTCTTTGACCCGCGATATCTGCTGCTTAACCCCAAAGAGAGAAAGCAGGTATTGTACACTTACAGAATGAATCAATCAATTCATCTATACATTTAATCAATTTGTTTTTAAAAGCATGTTGTTTTTTTTTGCCATATTCTGTGTTATGGTAATATGAGCTATGTTTCACTTTTGGGGGAAGGTCAGAGCCCTGATATCAGGTAATGAATATCCTTAAGCGTTACCTGCCACGAATGTCCTTTATTTTCGCTAACTATTGTTCCATGTGTCTGCTGGGCTTGTACAGGTGTTTGACCAGTACGTGAAGACCCGGGCTGAGGAGGAGAGGAAGGAGAAGAAGAACAAACTGATGCAGTCTAAGGACGAGTTCAGGAAGATGATGGAGGATGCAAAGCTCACCGCCAGGTCAGACCTCACGTCAAACACCCATTAGTTCAAACATTGTCTCGGTACGCCAGGCAGTTGCACTCATTTAGTAATTGAGTGTCAAGTGTACATTTTGCATTGGCGTTGTTTCTTGGCCAACTAAGAGTCTTTGTTTGTTTCAGGACAACGTTCAGCGAGTTTGCCTCCAAGCACGCCAAGGACCAACGGTTCAAGGCCATCGATAAGATGAAGGACCGGGAGGCCATCTTCATTGAGTTCATGACCTCTCTCAAGAAGAAAGAGAAGGAGGACTCCAAGAACAGAGGAGAGAAGGTGAGCACTGGACTGGAAAACCCCCATGGCCCACTGAATACAGACGCCTGAGGAAATGATATGTTGGACAAGTACCTTGCTGCCTGGATTCTGTGCTTCGGAAAACCTGGAAGAAATACCTAAATTCTTAATTGACAACACTTAGAACAATCATTTAAGTTGATGTTAAATGTCTACCTGACCAAGTGTGTGTGTGTGTTCCTCTTATAAGTCTGGTCTGCCCTCGTGTCTGTCCCAGGTGAAGCAGGACTTCTTTGAACTTCTTGGGGCCCACCACCTGGATGGAGGGCAGCGCTGGAGCAAGGTGAAGGACAAGCTGGAGGGAGACCCCCGCTACAAGGCTGTGGAGAGCTCCAACACCAGAGAGGAACTCTACAAGCAATATGTAGACAAGCAGGCCAAGGTGGGAGGAATAGCCGTGGCACCTCGCTCAGAGGCTACATGCAGCCCTCATTCATACACTGACTCCAGCTCTTCTGGCATAACCCAGCCCATAGGCACAAACCTGCCACTATTCAGTGGCGTGCGGTTAGGCGCTGTTTGGGCACTTGACGTGATGGGTGTCATCTGTCATGCCGCCTGTGATGACTGCAGGCCTCTGTGTGTGTATTATGATGCTGCCTGTGTGTGTGTGTGACAGTTTCTCTCTCTGCTGCCAGCACATGGACTCTGATAAGGAGAAGGAGATGGAGCGCGCTGCCAGGATAGAGGCCAGTCTGAGGGAGAGGGAGCGCGAGGTGCAGAAGGCCCGCTCTGAGCAGACCAAGGAGATCGACAGAGAACGGGAGCAGCACAAGAGGGAGGAGGCCATCCAGCACTTCAGAGCCCTCATGTCGGATATGGTGAGCTCTCCGTCTCTCACGCACACACACACCTCAAGTTAGTTCACTGAATAAGAAAAATAGGACATCAATTGCTTGTTTAACTTGGGTGTACCAAAACATTGGCCCCGTTTCATGACCTCTGAATAGTCTGAACGCAAAAAGTAATTTATCATTTTGACTGCATTAATGCAGACTTGTGCAGTGATTTATGTGGACAAAGAACTGCTTGCCAGATCCTAATGCTGGGGGGGTGTGTGTGTGTGTGTGTGTGATCAGGTGAGGTCGTCTGACGCGTCGTGGTCAGACACCCGGCGTAACCTGCGTAAGGACCACCGCTGGGAGTCGGCCTCTCTGCTGGAGAGAGACGACAAGGAGAAACTGTTCAACGAACACGTGGAGACGCTCTCCAAGAAGAAGAAGGAGAACTTCAGACAGCTACTGGACGAGACCGTCATGGTGAGGAGCAACGCTTTGGCTGGTGTGACACTCCATTCCAGGGCATATGTACACTGACATGGCCGCATGAAATGGGAACTCAGCGCAGTCCGTCTGCATGAACGCGCTGTTGACGTTAAGGTGGCGTCGTAGACGACGGGCATGCATGTCATTCAGATATGGTGTGTTATCCTGGGTCGAATGACTTGATAGTAAGTGCTGTTATTGATTGTTGTTCACCCAAAGATCACACTGACCACCACATGGAAGGAGGTGAAGAAGATCATCAAAGAGGACCCTCGCTGTATCAAGTTCTCCAGTAGTGACCGAGTAAGACCTCTGCTTTTCTCTTTACCTTACTGAGTTAACACCGGCCAGAAACACTGAGGGGTTTTGTGTGCTTTGTTTCTCAGAAGAAACAGAGGGAGTTTGAAGACTACATCAAAGACAAGTACATCACAGCCAAAGCTGACTTCCGAACGCTTCTTAAAGAGACCAAGTTCATCACGTACAGGTGGGTGCTTGAACACATGGGCTGGCTTGACATCTTTACACTGTCACCTGAGGGAATGAGGTTTCAATTGAAATGTATCATAAGTTGGTTTTACTTTTAATGGCATTTTATACTTCTAATTAAGAATGGAGTCTCCAATAATTACTTGTTCGATATTGGGTCAGCAGGAGGCGCTATTGTTTCAACTGCACTGCCTCTTAATCCCTCCTATACTGTTGAATTGTGGCGTCATCATACTGTAGTCACAAGGTATTGGCAAGATCCACTCTAGTCTTGTTTCTCCCAACACGTTATTTTTCCACTGACTGCTTCCACCCATGTTGTCCTCCTCCAGGTCGCGGAAGTTGCTCCAGGAGTCTGACCAGCACTTGAAGGACGTGGAGAAGGTTCTGCAAAACGACAAGCGTTACCTGGTGCTGGACTGTGTCCCGGAGGAGAGGAGTAAACTAATCATGTTCTACATCGAGGACCTGGACCGCCGGGGTCCCCCTCCTCCCCCCACTGCCTCGGAGCCCACGCGCCGCTCCACTAAGTGACCACGGAGAATGCTAGAGAGCCAGAGCATGAACCCACCTGTCCTAGTGCAGTATTTAAAACTGTAACGTCGTAATGCCTCATCGTAAACCCGGAACATCCATCTCCTGTATTTATTAAATGCAGTTCTGGGCCGTCGTGACTCTCCCCTCCTGCCTACAGGGCCTGATGATGATGATGATGATGATATGCCACTTCCCTGTGACCCTTAACATCTGACCTTTGGCTAAGGTGAAAGGTTAAAGGGATAGGTATAGTAATACATCTGTGGTTTTCAATCTGCTGCAGTTGCAGAAACCTACAACATGTACGACAATGTAAAAGATCAGTTGAGCTGGTTCTGTGGCAAGGCATTGCAGGTCTTGGTAATAACTGTTTAGAGGGTGTCATTTCCATGTACCAACTCGCAGTACAGTTTAAATGCTTCTTCTCAAAGCGCTTTAATTTGGATAGGTTGCTGTTTCTGTAAATGTTTTACTGGATTAAAGGCAACCTTTTTTTGAAAATCTTGTCCTATGATCTGTCAATGTTTTAATGGTTTTGTTACCAAACAATTTAGAGTAAAAGTAGGTATAAAATGCCCTGTTTATACCTGGAGCTAACATGTCCAGATCTTGTCCACATTCTGATTGTGCCCACACAGAGGAGACCATTTAAAATAATCGAACAACGCAATGTTAATAATGATTTTGAGCAATTTTTATTTAGAATGACAGTCTACCCTGGCCGACGCTGGGCCAATTGTGCACCGCCCTATGGGACTCCCAATCACAGCCAGATGTGATACAGCCTGGATGCTCCCAATCACGGCCAGATGTGATACAGCCTGGATGCTCCCAATCACGGCCAGATGTGATACAGCCTGGAGGCTCCCAATCACGGCCAGATGTGATACAGCCTGGATGCTCCCAATCACGGCCAGATGTGATACAGCCTGGATGCTCCCAATCACGGCCAGATGTGATACAGCCTGGATGCTCCCAATCACGGCCAGATGTGATACAGCCTGGATGCTCCCACGAAGGTTGTAATGATGAAATGAGCCTTAAAATGCTTTTGGCGAAACCAGGCCCAGGTCCTCCTGAACACCTTCGGAGGTAGTGTTGTAATGGATCTAGATATCTTAAATCATTTAAATCGTCCACCATTGACTCAAGGCATGTGTCCATAAAGTAAAAATGTGCATTCTGCTGAAATATACCCTTTTTGGACTTTGGTGGTCAAGATGTGTTGGTATCTGTACTGATGGTGCAAAAGCCATGACAGTGAGACATAGTGGAGTGTTAACACACGTGCAAGCAGTTGCTCCCGACACCATTTGGGTACACTGCAGCATCCACTGAGAGGCTCTGGCTGCCAAAGGAATGCCTGATCGCTTGAAAGACGTTTTGGACACTACAGTGAAAATGGTTAACTTTGTTAAAGCAAGGCCCCTGAACTCTTGTGTATTTTCTGCATTATGCAGTGATATGGGCAGCAACCATGTAACGCTTTTACAACATGCGCTGGTTATCAATGGCTTAGTATTGACACTTTTTTTTAAATTGAGAGACGAGCTTAAAGTTTTCTTCACTGACCATAATTCTGGGTGATGTTTTTCTCGCCTGAATGATCTGAATCTAGGATTACAGGGACTCTACAACTATATTCAATGTGCGGGACAAAATTGAGGCTATGATTAAGAAGTTGGAGCTCTTCTCTGTCTACATTAACAAGGACAACACACAGGTCTTTCCATCATTGTATGATTTTTTTTGTGTGCAAATGAACTCAAGCTTACGGACAATGTCAAATGTGATATAGCGAAGCACCTGAGTGAGTTGGGTGCGCAAGAACGCAGGTACTTTCCTGAAACGGATGACACAAACAACTGGATCTGTTATCCCTTTCATGCCCTGCTTCCAGTCCACTTACTGATATCTGAACAAGAGAGCCTCATCCAAATTGCAACAAGTGGTTCTGGGAAAAATGTAATTTCATCAGAAAACACTGCCAGATTTCTGGATTGGGCTGCGCTCAGAGTATCCTGTCTTGGCACATCACGTTAAGACAATGATGCCCTTTGCAACCACGTACCTATGTGAGAGTGGATTCTCGGCCCTCACTAGCATAAACTAAATACAGGCACAGACTGTGTGTGGAAAATGATTTAAGACAGACTCTCTCCAATACAACCCAACATTGCAGAGGTATGTGTATCCTTTCAAGCACACCCTTCTCATTAACCTGTGGTGAGTTATTCACAATTTTCAATGAACAAATACAATTTTACGTGTAAGATGGCTAAATAAAGAGCTAAATTATTGATTATTGTTAATTATTTGTGCCCTGGTCCTATAAGAGCTCTTTGTCACATCCCACGAGCCGGATTGTGACACAAACACACTCATTCTTATGTTTAATAAATATGTCATATAGTGTATGTGTGTGTGTGGCAGGCTTTTACAATGACGGCAAACAACATTTGAGAGTGCGCTGACCCTGGTGCTAGAGGGAGTACGCAGCTGGAGATTGAATGTTTGAAGGGGTAAGGGACTATAAAAGGTTTGGGAACTACTGATCTACACTAATTGTCTGCCGTATCAGAATGTAGACAGGATCAGGACACAGCACCAAGTATAAACGGGGCTAAAGAGACAGTAATGTGTTAGATTCATTTTCCCAGCTCTGTTCCCGGGATCACTGAGCCCATAATAAAAAGTCATGACTATTTAGGTTACTCATTTTTTTTATTATACATTTTGTATTTTTGTAAATGTATTTTAAAAAAATTGGAAGAAAAAGCTTGCTACATTGTTTTAAATCAATCCTACCCAGTAACAACATCCGTTCCTCTGCAGGTATGTTTCGAAACCATGAAGAGAAATGATAAATAAATAAATTAAGAGATACAGAGGGGGGCAGGAGAAGAGGTCAAAGGGCATCAAGCTCACACCATTTCAGTAGCATCTAAGCATGTCATCGTCTCAGGGATGCAAAGGGTGAGTTAGTGGAGCCAGTCTCTCAGTTCATCTCCATCTCCCCAATGCAAAGTACTCCTGTTTCTACTTAGGAACATACACATAAAAGTATCATCCCTGCATTTCTGTGCATATCCATCAAAACTACAGCAACAACTTTGAGGGAGAAAATTGTAAAATGGAGAAAAACAAAATAAACAGGCGTTGACAGCCATCGTTCTCAATGTTCTGGGTGCAACCGAGGGCAACCCTGGATTTACAACAACATGGCGGCCAGTCTCCGAGAGAGAGAGGAAGCTGCAAAGCTGTCAGTGTCTCTTCTTCACAAGTTGCAGTGCGGCCAGAGATTCCCAGCCTTGCGGCTCTCTCCCAGTCCCCAGGTGAGCGCGGTCAGTCAGCCAGCCAGCCAGGGCGCGCTATGCTGGTCTGTGCTGCTCTGCACTTCGTCCATCCAACCTTAGTTGACCTTGTCCTGGAATATGTACAGGTTGTTGGTGGCGGCCACGGCGATGATGTTCTCAGAGGGGTGCCAAGCGGTGTGCAGGATCTTCTTGCTGAAGTCCAGGCTGTCCACACTGATCTCGTCCTTGCGTCTCTTGCCTCCCACACACACCTTCCTGGGCTTCAGGATGGCCCGGGGCTTGCTGTTCTCCCTCGACGCCTCCAGGGTCACGTCACGCTTGGTGTTGCGGTCGAACATGCGGAAGAAGTTGTTGTAGGAGCCGGTCATGATCACACTACGGAGAGAGAGAGAGAGAGAGAGGGGTGGGTGATCTCATCCAACCTTATCTATTGATACACTGATGTAAAGTATGAAGATCTCCAGTCACACCGATCCTAATACAGCGGCGGTCACTGACCTGTCAGACCCATTCCAGACACATTCAAACTTGTCGAAGATGCAGTCGTTCTCATACAGGGAGCACAGCTTACTCCTCAGGTAGTCGTGCACCTAGAAGAGAGAAAAAGGGGGAAATAAAGGGAGATATATTTTCCAGAACCATGTGTTTTCGGTCAATATATGGCTCTGGTATTTTCCCTTTGCATATTTCTTTTTTGTACCCAGCGATGTGCAAAAATGTTCAGAACGATGTATGATCTACAGTGTATCAAGGTCTCCATAACAAGCTTGACACATACAAAAAAAAAAGTGTACGTGTTGTAACGGGGGGTATACTCTACCTGGTAGGTCTCCAGAGGTTTGCTCTCCATGTTGAGGTCCCACACTTTGACAGTGAGGTAGTCCCGTGTCATCAGGTAGCGCCCGCTGTGGCTGAACTTGACATCTGAGATGGAGGAGATGATCTCAGAGAAGAAGGAGCGGTTACTGGGGTCCTCCGGCTCCTCGAAGACTGCAGGGGGAACAGACAGAGGAACAAGCTGTGTTAACATCTGGCCAAAAAAAGCACTGGAGAAGCCACTCTCTGGCTTACAGCTCCGGTTGATTGATTAATCACTTTCACACTGCACCAGCTAATTTAAGCCATCAGCTGGCTCTTCTAAACAACCGCTAAATATGCAAAGGAAAAGGAGAGAAATAATACATCTCACTGATAAATCTCGGCTAAATAGAAAACCATTTCTCATGTTAGAAGATTTATTTCTCAGTAAAACATGTAATTAACATAGTCGTATTTTGCAATGCAAACGCGTCATTAATACTTGATTATTTACTTCTGGGAATTTATCTATCTTTCCTATTTATGAGTCGATCTTTATCCACTGGGGCCTCTCAAACAGGATGATAATTGATTTGAAATGCAAATGCCGCTCTTAACGGTCAATAATTGAACACACAAATACTGTGAGCTTATTTAAGATATTAAATGTAAGATATATGTGCCAATAATAGATATTATAATATGGCTGTTCTCACTGCATAACCTCTTGTCTGTCTATGATCCGTCAATATGTTCAGCCTGGTGAAAACGGATGATTTGGGGCTCAGGGACAGAGCCTTGACTGACCTTGAAACATCAATATCACTGTGTGTTTGGATCAACTCAGAGCCATGGAGGAATAGACACTTGTATCCTGTGGACTTTTTGGTCCACCAATTTACAAAGAACTTAGTACATGGAAAAATGGCAAAAAACAACTGGAGGGGGGAGAAGAAAAAAAATCGATAAAAATCCCCCTTGAGATCATAGTGCTTCTCTGTTTTCCTCCATTTCCACCTTATTTTCCAATAATATCTCACAAAGACATGTCCACCTGCAGCTTAGCTCAGTTCAACAACATGTAACATGCAATAAATTAATTTACCAACAACTGTGCCATCATACAAATACTAATTATCACTGCGCAGCAAATGACTAACAGTTAGTGACACAGTAGCTATTAGAAAAGAGTTGATAGACTGTTATAGAGGTATAAGGGCTTCAGAGCTTACAAAAGCCCCGGTGCCTATGCTTAAGGCTAGCAGGTTTTTCCTGATCATGTGACCTGAATGCTTGGGACAACTCGTCCCAAAGTTTTTCCTAGTCAACTCATGTGGTCAGGAAAAACTCCTGGCCCTTATCACGGAGCCTGCTGACAATATACAGCGTATGAGTGGTTTGGGTTGCGGCAGAGGCAGTCTTACATTTGGAGTGGTTGTCACACAGTGCTGAGGCCCTCATGTCACACAGGCGGATGGAGCCCTTGCTGCTGCTGTAGATGAAGGTGTTACACTGGTTGGGATGGAACTCCGCTGCTGTGATCACCTCTGTCAGCTCCTCCATGTTAGCCGGCTTGATGTCCACAATGTCTGAGGTGGGGGGGGGGGTAAAGGAACTCAACCACATAGAGGGAGTACTGATGCAATTCACAGCTTACAGTTTGAGACTTTAAAGTAACTATTGGACAAGAGAAGGAAAGGGAAAACGCATAGCAACCCATTAGAGTTTGCCAGAGTAAGCACAAAAAAATGAAAAGAAAAAACAGCATGGGTTAAAAAAAAAATAAGACTTTAAAAATGTCAAGGAACAGCAGAAACCAGCGTTCGTCCGGAGGAGGGAAATGACAGCAGATCCATCACAGAGAGAGAAACAGGAGATGAGAGCTGAGGAGAGAGGTTGACTAGCCAGTAGCACTGTGATTGATCCAGTAAAGAGGCTCAGTAAATAAGAAGCTCAATATGTGCCCAGGGCCCCAAAGCTCAGCCATCCATTCTGCTGTCCATAGGGCATCTCATCTGCGATCTGCAGAGAACCTCAAAGTGGAAATCATTGTTGATCAATGGGGATGTGCGCCTGTTTAAAGATGACCTCATTGGATTCTCTCTGACACACACCTGGGATGGGATGCAGATGACTGCTGGACAGAGACAGGCACCAGATAAAGGGTAATGGCCAGAGTGACAGAGAGGCAGACATATGAAGACCCAGGGGGGATATAGACAGAGATACCAGCAGCTTGCTAATTGCTATCTACCCAGTGTAAATATCAACCAAGCTGTTAGATCAAATTGCCTGCCATTTAAAGGAACAGTGGAAGTCCATGAGCATTCTGTTATGAGGAAGATCTGATAAAGGGGGTTTGTAGGCACACTGGCATCAGCAGTTTCATATTTATTTGATTTTTTTATTTTATTTCACCTTTCAGGTAGGCAAGTTGAGAACAAGTTCTCATTTACAATTGCGACCTGGCCAAGATAAAGCAAAGCAGTTCGACACATATAACAACACAGAGTTACACATGGAGTAAAACAAACATACAGTCAATAATACAGTAGAAAAATAAGTCTATATACAACGTGAGCAAATGAGGTGAGATAAGGGAGGTAAAGGCAAAAAAGGCCATGGTGGCAAAGTAAATACAATATAGCAAGTAAAACACTGGAATTGTAGATTTGTAGTGGAAGAAAGTGCAACGTAGAAATAATGGGGTGCAAAGGAGCAAAATAAATAAATAAATACAGTAGGGGAAGAGGTATTTGTATGGGCTAAATTATAGATGGGCTATGTACAGGTGCAGTAATCTGTGAGCTGCTCTGACAGCTGGTGCTTAAAGCTAGTGAGGGAGATAAGTGTTTCCAGTTTCAGAGATTGTTGTAGTTCGTTCCAGTCATTGGCAGCAGAGAACTGGAAGGAGAGACGGCCAAAGGAGGAATTGGCTTTGGGGGTGACCAGAGAGATATACCTGCTGGAGCGCGTGCTACAGGTGGGTGCTGCTATGGTGACCAGTGAGCGGAGATAAGGGGGGACTTTACCTAGCAGGGTCTTGTAGATGACCTGGAGCCAGTGGGTTTGGCGACAAGTATGAAGCGAGGGCCAGCCAACGAGATCGTGCAGGTCGCAGTGGTGGGTAGTGTATGGAGCTTTGGTGACAAAACAGATGGCACTGTGATAGACTGCATCCAGTTTATTGAGTAGGGTATTGGAGGCTGTTTTGTAAATGACATCGCCGAAGTCAAGGATCGGTAGGATGGTCAGTTGTACGAGGGTATGTTTGGCAGCATGAGTGAAGGATGCTTTGTTGCGAAATAGGAAGCCAATTCTAGATTTAACTTTGGATTGGAGATGTTTGATGTGAGTCTGGAAGGAGAGCTTATAGTCTAACCAGACACCTAGGTATTTGTAGTTGTCCACATAAGTCAGAACCGTCCAGAGTAGTGATGCTGGACGGGCGGGCAGGTGCAGGCAGCGATCGGTTGAAGAGCATGGATTTAGTTTTACTTGTATTTAAGAGCAGTTGGAGGCCACGGAAGGAGAGTTGTATGGCATTGAAGCTCGTCTGGAGGGTTGTTAACACAGTGTCCAAAGAAGGGCCAGAAGTATACAGAATGGTGTCGTCTGCGTAGAGGTGGATCAGAGACTCACCAGCAGCAAGAGCGACATCATTGATGTATAAAGAGAAAAGAGTTGGCCCAAGAATTGAACCCTGTGGCAGCCCCATAGAGACTACCAATGGCCCGGACAACAGGCCATCCGATTTGACACATTGAACTCTATCAGAGAAGTAGTTGGTGAACCAGGCGAGGCAATCATTTGAGAAACCAAGACTATCGAGTCTGCCGATGAGGATGTGGTGATTGACAGAGTCGAAAGCCTTGGCGAGGTCAATGAATACGGCAGCACAGTATTGTTTCTTATCGATGGCGGTTACGATATCGTTTAGGACCTTGAGAAGTGGCTGAGGTGCACCCATGACCAGCTCTGAAACCAGATTGCATAGCGGAGAAGGTGCGGTGGGATTCGAAATGGTCGGTAATCTGTTTATTGACTAGGAGGATAGATATAGGTCTGTAACAGTTTGGGTCAAGAGTGTCCCCTCCTTTGAAGAGGGGGATGACTGCAGCTGCTTTCCAATCTTTTGGAATCTCAGACGACATGAAAGAGAGGTTGAACAGGCTATATGATGAGTCATATAGATCTACAGTTCATTCGAAAAGTATTCAGACCCCTTGACTTTTTCCAAATTTTGTTACGTTACAGCCTTATTCTAAAATGGATTAAATTAATTGTTTTCCTCATCAATCTACACACAATACCTCATAATGACAAAGCAAAAACAGGTTTTTAGACATTTTTGCAAATGTATTAAAAATAAAAGACCAAAATACCTTATTTACACAAGTATTCAGACCCTTTGCTATGAGACTCAAAATTGAGCTCAGGTGCATCCTGTTAACATTAATCATCCTTGAGATGTTTCTACAACTTGATTGGAGTCCACCTGTGGTAAATTCAATGGTTTTTACCAGATTTGGAATGGCACACACCTGTCTAATTTGTTTGTTTGATTGGTTTTACCTTTATTTAACTAGTCAGTTTAGAACAAATTCTTATTTACAATGACGGTCTACCCCGGCCAAACCTGGTCTATATAAGGTCCCACAGTTTACAGTGCATGTCAGGGAAAAAACCAAGCCATGAGGTCAAAGGAATTGTCTGTAGAACTCCAAGACAGGATTGTGTCGAAGCACAGATCTGGGGAAGGGTACCCAAAAACATTCTGCAGCATTGAAGGTCCTCAAGAACACAGTGGCCTCCATTATTCTTAAATGGAAGAAGTTTGGAACCACCAAGACTCTTCCTAAAGCTGGCCACCCGACAAACTAAGCAATCGGGGGAGAAGGACCTTGGTCAGGGAGGTGACCAAGAACCCGATGGTTAATCTGACAGAGCTCTAAAGTCCCTCTGTGGAGATGGGAGAACCTTCCAGAAGAAGAACCATCTCTGCAGCACTCCACCAATAAGGCCTTTATGGTAGACTGGCCAGACGGAAGCCACTCCTAAGTAAATGACAGCCCACTTGGAGTTTGCCAAACGGCACCTAGAGGACTCTCAGACCATGAGAAACAAGATTCTCTGGTCTGATGAAACCAAGATTGAACTCTTTGGCCTGAATGCTAAGCGTCACATCTGGAGGAAACCTCGCACCATCCCTATGGTGAAGCATGGTGTTGGCAGCATCATGCTGTGGGGATGTTTTTCAGCGGCAGAGACTGGGAGACTAGTCAGGATCGAGGGAAAGATGAATGGAGCAAAGTACAGAGGGATCCTTGTTGAAAACCTGCTCCAGAGCGCTCAGGACCTCAGACTGGGGCAAAGGTTCACCTTCCAACAGGACAACGACCCTAAACACACAGCCAAGACAACGCAGAAGTGGCTTCAGGACAAGTCTCTGAATGTGCTTGAGTGGCCCAGCCAGAGCCCGGACTTGAACCCGATCAAACATCTCTGGAGAGATGCAGCGACATTCCCCATCCAACCTGACAGAGCTTGGGAGGGTCTGCAGAGAAGAATGGGAGAAACTCCCCAAATACAGGTGTGCCAAGCTTGTACCATCAAAGGTGCTTCAACAAAGTACTGAGTAAAGGGTCTGAATACTTATGTAAATGTGATATTTCAGTTCTAAATGTCATAATTCAGTTTCTAAAAACGTGTTTTTGCTTTCTCATTATGGGGTATTGTGTGTAGATTGACGAGGGGAGAAAAACGATTTAATATGGGTGACAAAATGACTACCGTAATCAGAATGATGGGAAGTTTGAGAGCGCTCGATTTAATCTAAACAGTAAACAAAAAAGTTGTTTGACCTTAACCCGTTCGGCAATTTCATTGGTCTAATGAAAGCTTCATGCCGCCAAAAAAACTGAGCACGTCACAGAATGTGTTTTTTTGGAAAAAAAAAATTGAAAGCGGGAAAAATCCATATATTAGCCGCGTCATTGTTTAAGCCACGAGGTTCAAAGCTGGGGAAAAAGTTGTGGCTTATAGTCCGGAATTTACGGTAATACATTATATTATCAAGCAAAGTGTCCTGCACTTTGTCCTAATTGCAATTTGAAAACACATCATGTGAAGCCTTAATAAAAACTACCTAGAATACTGAAAAAAATTGATTTTAGCCCATCCCCACTCTCTAACACTACACTTCACCATGAAATATAATGATTAGAATCCTTCAGAAATCGTATTTTTTTGGTATTATTTTGTGACTCTATTTCCAATTTAGATATAACATTTTAATTTTCATCGTAAAATCATAATATGTTAGTTAAAACACATTTTAGTCGTGTCCCCAGGTTTTCACTCAGTCCTGTTAGCCTGACACATTCCCCGCTCTAAAAATGTGGGACATTCCACAAGTCACATGATCAACAGAAGGTAGCATCATTTGAGTCTCCTGAAGGCCATGGGAAGACCAAAAGTAAGTTCTCTCACTCTTTTTTCTGTATTTTTTTTATCATATTTTAAGTATGACTGAGAATGTCAATCTCAAAGTACAGTCCTGTTAACATCTAAGAAATAATTTAGGTATTTTTTTTTTCTTTAGATAGTTTTGGTAAACAACTTGAAGGTGCTATGTGTTCTCATGCTATTAGCATTGATGCCATGTGGCTACATATCATGTGTTTGCAAATGCTATGCTAAAAACTCAGTCCTGTTACTTTCAGTCCTGTTACTCAGATGAAGGGTAACAGGACTGAATAAGAGTAACAGGAGTGAGAAGTTTGAATGAAATAGCCATTTTAAATGTGTATCTGGTATGTACATTGATTAATTATAATACTATTCTCTTGATTTTAAGTTTTACAGTTGGAATTACTGAAGGTGTTTTCAGTTTTACAATGTGAACACATTACTTACAGGGAGCCAATCGATTAGGTGCTGCAGAAAAGCTATGGCGCTCGAAAAGCTATCGCACTCGACGCAATGCCGACCCAGAAAGGAGAGAGAGATACTTAAAAGAAGGAACAGCAGAAATACAGGGAGGACATAGCATCAGGCAGGAAGAAAACAGTCAATAACATTTAGTAAGAGGGGAAAAGCGCAGACGTCGCAAAAAGTGGAGCGAGACTTTACTACAGGATCAAGTCCAGGATAGAAGCCATGAAGCTCCTCATTACACCTCCAGATAGCCCAGTTCCAGCTACGATGAAGATGCATCAGGCAGTAACACTAGGCCATGGAGAGGTGACCTACAGGGATGTCAGCTGCTTGTGCACAGCAAGACATCCTCTGAGATGTGAGTGCTTTAATGCAAAGCATTTCACATTCAATCGACAGAAGGCTCCCACGACCACAGAAAATCCGTGGCAAAGTCCTGAGGTTGTTGGCAAATGGTGTGTGCTGAAGTACGACGGTCAACTGTACCCTGGCATCACCACAGACACAAACAACACACACGTCAAGGTTCGTTGTACGAAAAGGACTGGGGCCAACAGGTTTTGCTGGTCAGCACGCGAAGACATCCTGTGTACCATCCCACCAGCGAGGCAAGTCACAGGTCGTTACATGGAAACTGACAACGATGTCTGGGCCAAACTAGAGACTGTTTCTTAGAAAAGGCAAGGCAAGGTTTTGTTCATTCATTCATTTCAATTCTATATGAAATACAATTGTATGTCGTGTCTGCAAGTGAATGTTGTGTTTTATATTCAGAAAATAGTATTTTCAAGTGAACATTAGATACTGGTAGTCAATGTAGAGATCTGAGGATCTGATTCATATTCTCAGCTTTTTGTATTTGTCTTTCTTGCCTTTTGTAGAGGAAGATGGAGAACCCATGCTGTGCAGAGGCAGGAGCCAGACACACATGCTGCAGGGGGAGGAGCGATACTCACACCTTCTCTCTCTCTCTCTCTCTACCGCCCACCCCACCCCACACACAAGCACACGCTCACATACACGCACATGCACTCATGCAAAAGCACACACACACAATTGTTACTGCTTTATGTTGCTATTTAGACTCAGATCTTTTTTGGCCAAATATAATGACCTCTGTTTTATCTTTGTTTAATTGAAGGAAGTTCTGTGACATCAAGTTATTCTCACACACACAAGCACTCATTCCTGTTACTCAGTGCTCCTTCCTGTTACTCAGTGCTCCTTCCTGTTACTCAGTGCTCCTTCCTGTTACTCAGTGCTCCTTCCTGTTACTCAGTGCTCATTCCTGTTACTCAGTGCTCATTCCTGTTACTCAGTGCTCATTCCTGTTACTCAGTGCTCATTCCTGTGACCCAATGTTCATTCCTGTTACTTAATTGTTTTTTATTAAAAAAAATAAAGATAAACCACTTATTTTTCAATTATGTTTGGTCCATCATTTAAACAATTGTTTGATAAAACACATGATAGATTTTTGATAAAATTGAGGTTGGGGTCTCCCTTAAAAATAAAAAATGGCTTTGTGTTAAACATTTTTTTGCCTGCATATGACTTTTTAGCTACAGATATTTTTTTCAACATGTACCCAATAATTTCTTTAAAATACCCACTTTATTGAGGGTAAAACAAAGAAACTAGTTGGCATGACTTTTAATTGATATTTAAACAGTTTTGGTAACAGGACTGAGAAAAATGCAACCATCTTCCATTTAGAAACGTTGTAAAACTTGCCTGAGATTGACCATTACACACTTTGAATAGTTAAACATGTGTGTTATTAGATACAGTGCTGAAAAAAAGATAAAGAATGAAGTTCAATTTTGAAAAGTTACAACATGCAAATGGCACCGATTCGGCGGAATGGCCCAAATTCTATTGCATACATGAGCTTTAAACTGCTTTAAACTGAATACCTTTTTTATTCCCCATGAAACTGAGAAATAATGCAATTCAGAATTAATAGTATATATTTTCTGTCCTCTAGCTTAACATCCTGAGTGTGATGCATACATCATCATGAATGAGCTAATCCAACAACAAAAAAATGAAAACATCTTCCAAAGTGAGACAATCTCTTAATATGAGTTCCTCAGCGGTCAGTCTAGCCATCTACACTATGTTTGTTGGGAGAAGGATACTGAAGCTCTGGTTGGTGATCTCCAGGTTCCACAGATTGATTCTCAGGTCGTCCGTGGACATGTAGGTCTCGTAATCGTTGCTGACGGAGATGGAGTTGATGTGGTACGTGTGGGCGTTGGAGAACACCCGCCTGGGCGTCGCCTCCACCATCAGGTCCATGGGCTGCAGCACTGGCACCTAGGAGGGAGGGAAGGAGGGTGGCAGGGAGGAGAGAAAAAAAGTGGAGAGAGAGGGAGTGATGGAGGGGAGGGAGAGAAAGAGAATAAGAAAAAGATGTGTTTATAAACATCAAACGTGTATTCAACAGTCAGTAATTCAGTGAGTGCAGTATTTCAGTATGGGCTGTTCATGCATCACTCTGACAGTGTGAGACTGAACTGAGAGCTCCTCTAGCCAGCCCATAATGGGGAACCCCATGTTCTCACAGGGAGTAGGGTCCTTTAATGATGACAAATCTCAGCCCGGTCCCCTAGACACCAGCCACACAACAGGGGGCCCCTAGAGAGACCCAGACCCCTACTGTGCAAGGCCTTGTCTGCCACACTCGCACACTTTATGGGCCCCTTTCTCGACAAATGTTCCAGATTTTGTCTCGTACGCGCCTCGCAATTTAGACTAATGCATTGCCAACTCAGTGGAATCAGCAGGAGGCTTGTGCTGATGCATCATGATCATTATCTCTGGATGTGAGGAGGACTCTTATAGAAGAGCATTAGGGTTTTATGATTGACAATCAGGACTGCAGGAGATAGGAAACCTTGTGGCTGTTTACAAGTTCCAATCGATGATATCGGCATGCGGGTATTTCTACCGTCATATTTGCCAAAACAAAGAAATTGGTTTTAAATATCTAGATCCCAAACGAAGGTTTGCACGGTATATTGGTCCAGCACTAGCCCAGACTACTCCTTCATTTGTGTGGAGCTGTCAGTTGTAGTGTGTGTTATTGACAGAGACTGCCCCCTCCCTCTGTCTGTCTGTGGTTCCTCTGGCTGTGTTGGAAGAGCAATAAAAGCGCTGGTAAATGATAACCCCTCACAGAGCTGCTTAACGGCCATACAGGAGGAGCAGCTGTAGCCTGCAGCTCCTCGCCAGGGACCCCCCCCCCCACCTTCACTAGCACTCCCCCTCACACACCCTCTCCTGTCTGTGCAAAGTGATAAATGCCCCTCCAGCCGCTCTCCCCACAGACACACCGCTCACACCCACCCACACACACACACAGACAATTCACACTTGGAATTGGATTTCTACCGTTCTCAGCCGTAATCCCTGTCTCTAATGTTCTATAGCAGTGGTATTCAACTTTTTCAGGGGGAATTTTTCAGCCAGAATTTCTCATGACCTCACCCCAAATCTAATGACACAACCTTAAAATTGGTCAATTTAGATTTTCACATCAACAAATAACCTTGAATTCATTGCATTTTCATCTCTTATTAAAAATAATAATAAAATAAATAAAACATTTCTCGATAAAAATGTTATTTTATTTTTTATTATCTTTCTCAAAAGCGTTTGTATATTGTCCCATACAGTAATCTGAACTACCACTGGTCTATAGGCTCGGCACGGGAGAGACAAAAGGGAAAGATACATTTACACATTAGAGGGAGGGGAGAGAGAGACTATGGAAAGAAGTAGAGGTAAAATGGAATATGGAGAATACTGGAGGGAGACGGAGTGTTGACAATTTGACAGAGAGCGAGGAAGAGAGGAGCAATGAGTGATAGTGATAACTAGTGGCAGAGAGAGAGAGAGAGAGAGAGAGAGAGAGAGAGAGAGAGAGATAGAGAGGAGTAATGAGTAATAGTGATAACTAGTGACAGAGAGAGAGAGAGAGAGAGAGAGAGAGAGAGAGAGAGAGAGAGGAGTAATGAGTGATAGTGATAACTAGTGACGAGAGAGAGAGAGAGAGAGAGAGAGGAGAGAGAGAGAGAGAGAGAGAGAGAGAGAGAGAGAGAGAGAGAGAGAGAGAGAGAGAGAGAGTAATGAGTGATAGTGATAACTAGTGACATAGAGGGGGAGTGGGACATGCTCACTAATGTGTATTCACTCTTGGGCGCCTCCTTGGCTGACCATTATTGGGTATCTGTCTGACAGTGAACACAAACCATCTGTCAACGCCACACAGACACAGACACAGCGCTGCCAATGATTATCAGATATGAGTCTGCTAGCATGATGAGTGTCTCTCAGCGCCACGGCACGGTCACATCATCACACAGCGAGAGTTGGAGGAGGAGCATGCTGCAGAGACTGCTGAGGTCATTAACTCATACATCAACGTCTGTTTCTCAGATGAGGCAGCACTGGGAGGAGCTGCTTCGGTCCACAGTTATTACTCAATAGAAAGACCTGGACATGAATCAAGCCAAGCGGGTGATATGTTCAGACAGGATAGGAGAGAAATGGGAGACCTTCAACCCAAATGGATAGTAAATCCTCCTTAAGTGTACCATCTCACAATAAGCATAGCATACACAGTGGTATGCATGCTAGTGAGCAGTGGACATTTTCAATAACATTGATCCTGTACTGGTCCCACTACTGAGGGGCCACATAGGGTTAAGTGTAGTCAGTTAGTAAGGTCTCCTCTGCAGAGTACTGGGACAGACTGACAGTACATACCTCTCTGATGGGTGACATCATGTTTTCTCTCAGAGTGACTGAAAGACATTTTCTTTGCTCACCAAGCGAGGAGTTTTTGTATGGAGGTCAATGAGGGAGTGTCAAATTTGGTTAACAAATAATTGAATGGCATATTTGCTACGTGTGGCTTAGTTGATCTAATAGAAGTTTCGTAATGATTAGGTTGTTATGAGTGTACTGATATAAGTAGGACCTGTGACATCCTAGCAACTTGGAGAAAATACACTATTTATCGGAGTTGTGCCTGGTCGTCACTAGTTACCACAGCCACAAAGTCATAAACCCCAACTATTTCTACAATTTCTCTTCTTAAAATATGATTTTAAACCTAACCTTAAATTAATACCGAAAAAAAATAAATGTTCTGTTTTCATGACTTTTTACGATAGAGCCAATTTTGACTTTGTGCCTGTGGTAACCGTTGTGCCTGTTGTGCCTGTACATGCGTATCTGCCTTCTCGTTGGCTCGAATTATCCCACCTGATCTTGCCTACTCCCGACTTGGAATGAAATAGGTGCCGGTACTGTTTACATTTAGGTGCAGAAGCTCCACAATACTTTTGAGATAATATTCTATAAGAGGAACAGGAGCTCAAGCAGTAGGAAATTGGAGTTGCCGGTAATCAGCTCCGGTGAGCTCCTGCCCAAGTCAAGCACTGCCTGCAACACAGTCGCTCCCTCCCACTAACTTAATCCCATTCAATGATGTTTCACAATTCCATCTCTCAACCGTAATGTGATTTCTATTGATTTCCAAAGGCTGTGTTGCGTAAGGGTCAATTT
The DNA here is from genome assembly GCF_965601325.2 of Salmo salar. Taxonomy (NCBI): domain Eukaryota; kingdom Metazoa; phylum Chordata; class Actinopteri; order Salmoniformes; family Salmonidae; genus Salmo; species Salmo salar. The sequence goes on from NC_138303.1 coordinate 57,635,409, forward strand.
GTGCCCCAGAGTGGAAAATGAGAGCATGAGGAGAGAGGGATGATTGGCACAAGCCAGGGGTCGAAATATTGATACAGTTTCTACACAGCTCACTTCTCTCCTAAATCAATATGATATTTACTGACGAGTGCGGAGTGTGAGCTCTGGAACGAAGGAAAACATGTCTATTACATTCTTTTTTTTTTTAAATGAGAGTGGAGGAGAAAAAGAGAGGATTCAATTCAAATGTTTGTTCTGGGGGTTTTTCTTTCATGTAACACAACAATGATGAAAACAGGCCTTTTATGTTTATAAAGGAAAAGACAACAAACGTCTACCCATCATAAGACCTCTGTTTACACCAGCTATAATCTACTATGGCTTTACCATCTGACAGCTACCAATAGAGTTGATGTCGGACATGTCCCAGCCTGCTGTCTGTGTATCCATGGAGATGGGGGTGATATTTGACCCCATGCTGACCCCTGGTCAAAGGATGGTGGAGACAGATGGGTCACTACTGGACCTGGCTAATGTTTGGTCAGTCAGCAGCATTGGCGCTTGGTGTCCCCCCCCCCCCCCAGAAACACCCCCTCCACACCCTCACACTGACAGACATGTGCATTTGGCAAGATATGAAACCAGGCGAGTTTCTTTAATCCCTCAGTGGCACTGGGGGGAGAGATAGAGGCTTAGACTGCCATAGGGAGCGATAATGACACAGGTTGCCAGAGGAAGGATGACATCAGTGTTCAACCTCTGTATGTAGCGCTGGGCGGGTGGGCACAGAGATGCCCGGAGGCTGTGGTGACACCGTGGTGGGGTACGGGTTGGCATCTTACCCGCAGGGCGGTGATGGTGGTTGGGTCTCGGATCCTCCCATCCTCGTCCTTCAGGTTGTAGCCCTCCGGTCTCTTGTCCCGCTCACTGATCTTCCACAGCTTCACCGTTTTATCTGCAGGGAGGAGAGGAGGAGGGGAGAGAGGGATGAGCAACAACAGACTAGGGATGGGCTAAACGAACGGTGTACTGTGCTGATCTGGCTTGGGGAGATAGCTAGCTGTGCTAAGGAGGGGAGGAGGGCGACTCAGTGGTGTGCGGCTCGATCTGCTGTGCTGCTACAGTATTGGAAGCTTGCCACTGCGGAGGGTTGGCATGGCATAAATAGATAGCAGATATATCAGCTGAGATCAATAGCCTCCAATTAACCTGATTAAAGCCTCCTGTTGTCAGCCTAGCTTGTTCCACAGATGTTCAAAGATAGCGCTCTGCCCTCATAGGAGTCTGTCTGCTGATGCAAGTTCCCCGTCTAATACATTTAGTGAAAGGTGAAAGGAGGGGCACTGCAGTATTGTAAAGGTCAATGGAGTGACTGATGAATATGTGAATATGTAACTTGAGAAGAGCCACTTCCTGCCTCTTGCAGCACTTCACATGAAGACTTTTCCATAAAGCAGCCGCTTGGCTAAAATCAATAGGCTGTATTATGCAACAGATGATGTAATGGAGGTAATGGAACCATTAGCAAACGCTAACGTCGACAAGTGAGCAGTAAAATATGGTGATTTCCCTAAAACTGGCTGTGCGGCTTACCATTGGTGGAGAGGAGGAAGTAGGCAGCGTTCTGTTGAGGCAGCCAGCGGATCTTGTTGATCTTCTCCTCGATCTCCAGGCTCTTCAGGTAGTCAAACTCAGGCTCGTGGCTCTGGAAGGTGCTGTAAACATTGTACTCCCCTCTCCTGTGGGGCTGGTTCTTACTCTGAAACAACCAGGACAACGTTGGAGTTTGTGGATTTTTCAGCTATTCAGACATGCAAAATAAAAAGGCCAGTGTTTGAAGTTTGACAATGAAATGAAGATAACGATATTGCGGGATGAGGATACAGAGGAGGGGTACATTGAACACAATTTGAGAGTGGGGATCTTCCTATTTGCACTGAATAGACAAAATGTAAGGAAACAGCAACCCAAGATTTTCACAGCAGCAGATGTGTCGACGGCCTGGTTTCTGCTTTCTAGATCAAGCATACATACGCACACTACCCAGGAACTACCCAGGAACAAACAAAACATGGGGAGTGTAGTATGTTGAGCAGTCACCAAAATCCCTCTCCGGCATTATACGGGTTGACATAACTGCTGACATTGTACAGACCTTGTGCCTTCATAAGGCATTTTTGTTGAGTAGAACTATGAGAAATCAGGCAAAAGTGGGTTAAATCTATTGTAAGGCTGTCAGGATCTGTAGTAAGGGCCAGCGAGATAGCTCAATAACAGCCCAGCAGCCTCAGCTCAGCCAACATGGCAGGTCAGGTTTCACCTCAGGAAGCTTCAGAATCAATAGAGCCAAATCAGATGACCAAACAAGAAGGGAGGGTATTAATGGAAACAGATTTGCCCTCTGCGGGGGTGAAGACAGGGGGAAGCAAGGGGGGGGGGGGGGCTCTGGTGTGAGGATTAGCGGATACTATGGAGCGCCTTGAAATCAGCTGGAAGGTGAAAAGACGCGGAGAAAGGAGGGGGGGATCTCATGCAGTCCCTGACGTTCATATTTTCTCACAGCCAGACAGAAGGTTCAGACGCTGTCTAGTCCTTTCATCCAGCTTCCAAAGGAGACGGTAGGCCTCCCCGAGTGGCCCATAATCTTTCCATAATACCTCCTACAACCACTGAATAAACATTCACAGACCCTTAACACTTCCACAACTAGTACTACTGCTGCTACTACTGCTGCTACAACTACTACTACACAGTAACCCAGCGAATGAAAGAGCTCAGACACACCGATAGTATTTGCTCGCCGAGAGTACTTAGCATCTCTGAACAGAGTGCCAGACATCATTTGCTAACCGAGTGTACACCAATTTTACATGTAGAATCGGGTGAAGACAGTCGGATGTCAACAGTGGCTCGTCCCTAAAACACAGTGCGCGGAACGATCAGCAGACGAACGCTAGATCAACATTCGGTGCGATGTGTGCGAGCCTTTACTGTAACACGCTGGCACGGTTTCTTCCACATCCAATCAACATCTAAACTCGGCAAAAAAAGAAACGTCCTCTCACTGTCAACTGCGTTTATTTTGAGCAAACTTGACGTGTAAATATTTGTATGAAAATAAGATTCAACAACTGAGACAGAAACTGAACAAGTTCCACAGACATGTGACTAACAGAAATGGAATAATGTGTCCCTGAACAAAGGGGGGGGGGTCAAAATCAAAAGTAACAGTCAGTATCTGGTGTGGCCACCAACTGCATTAAGTACTGCAGTGCATCTCCTCCTCATGGACTGCACCAGATGTGCCAGTTATTGCTGTGAGATGTTACCCCACTCTTCCACCAAAGCACCTGCAAGTTCCCGGACATTTCTGGGGGGAATGGCCCTAGCCCTCACCCTCCGATCCAACATGTCCCAGACGTGTTCAATGGCATTGAGATCCGGACTCTTTGCTGGCCATGGCAGAACACTGATATTCCTGTCTTGTAGGAAATCACGCACAGAACGAGCAGTATGGCTGGTGACATTGTCATGCTGGAAGGTCATGTCAGGATGAGCCTGCAGGAAGGGTACCACATGAGGGAGGAGGATGTCTTCCCTGTAACGCACAGTGTTGAGATTGCCTGCAATGACAACAAGCTCAGTCTGATGATGCTGTGAAACACCGCCCCAGACCATGACGGACCCTCCACCTCCAAAATTGATCCCGCTCCAGAGTACAGGCCTCGGTGTAACGCTCATTCCTTCAACAATAAACGCAAATCCGACCATCACCCCTGGTGAAACAAAACCGCAACTCGTCAGTGAAGAGCACTTTTTGCCAGTCCTGTCTGGTCCAGTGGTCCGGTGGGTTTGTGCCCATAGGCGACGTTGTTGCCGGTGATGTCTGGTGAGGACCTGCCTTACAACAGGCCGACAAGCCCTCAGTCCAGCCTCTCTCAGCCTATTGTGGACAGTCTGAGCACTGATGGAGGGATTGTGCGTTCCTGGTGTAACTCGGGCAGTTGTTGTTGTCATCCTGTACCTGTCCCGCAGGTGTGATGTTTCGATGTACCGATCCTGTGCAGGTGTTGTTACACGTGGTCTGCCACTGCGAGGACGATCAGCTGTCCGTCCTGTCTCCCTGTAGTGCTGTCTTAGGCGTCTCACAGTAAGAACATTGCAATTTATTGCTCTGGCCACATCTGCAGTCCTCATGCCTCCTTGCAGCATGCCTAAGGCACATTCACGCAGATGAGCAGGGACCCTGGGCATCTTTCTTTCGGTGTTTTCAGAGTCAGTAGAAAGGCCTCTTTAGTGTCCTAAGTTTTCATAACTGTGACCTTAATTGCCTACCGTCTGTAAGCTGTTAGTGTCTTAACGACCGTTCCACAGGTGCATGTTCATTAATTGTTTATGGTTCATTGAACAAGCATGGGAAACAGTGTTTAAACCCTTTACAATGAAGATCTGTGAAGTTATTTGGATTCGTACGAATTATCTTTGAAAGACAGGGTCCTGAAAAAGGGACGTTTATGAATGGTAATGCATGTGCCGATGTGATGTTATTTCATTCAAGGTTCAATATGGGTTCATTAGATGCAGGTTTATGAGCTAGATGTCAAATGGTTAGTGACATAGTAAAACAGAGTGCCAGGATGTGAGAGACATGATGAGAATGGGGGTCTGTGCCGGTCTTACCTCCTGTTCTCTCTGGAACACCACCACTCTCCCTCCCTTGTCCCCCGTTGCCAGCAGCTCTCCAGTTGGGTTGAACTCAACCGTGGATATGATGTCAGCTGGAAGATAAGACACACAGAGAAACGTTACCTCCCTGAGATACTCAATACAGTGATACAGTACATTACCCACCGACTGTATGCCTGAATGAGTCACGTTCTGTTTCCTTCACCTCATTGATAACCGTAAAATCTATTTTGAAGACCCAGCTATGTGAAATTAAATTGGTGAATGGCTTGAAATGCACCACATCACCAAAAGTATATGGACACCTGCTCGTTAAACATCTCATTCCAAAATCATGGGCATTAATATGGAGTCAGTCTCCCCTTTGCTGCAAAACAGCCTCCACTCTTCCGGGAAGGCTTTCCTCAGGATGTTGGAACATTGCTGCAGGGACTTGCTTCCATTCAGCAACAAGAGCATTAGTGAGCTTGGGCACTGATGTTGGGCGATTAGGCCTGGCTTGCAGTCGGCTTTCCAATTCATCCCAAAGGTCTTTGATTGGGGTTGAGGTCGGCGCTCTGTGCAGGCTAGTCAAGTTCTTCCACACTGATCTCAACAAACTTTCTGTATGGACCTTGCTTTGTGCACGGGGGCATTGTCATGCTGAAACATGATTCCGCAAACTGTTGCTACAAAGTTGGAAGCACAGAATTGTCTAGAATGTCATTGTATGCTATAGCGTTAAGATTTCCCTTCACTGGAACTAAGGGGCCTAGCCCGAACCATGAAAAACATCCCAGATTTGTCTGTTGGACTGCCAGATGGTGAAGCATGATTCATCACTCCAGAGAATGCGTTTCCACTGCTCTAGAGTCCAATGTCGAGCTTTGCGCCACTCCAGCCGACGCTTGAAATTGCGCATGGTGATCTTGGGTTTGTGTGCGGCTGCTCGGCCATGGAAACCCATTTCATCAAGCTCCTGAAGAACAGTTCTTGTGCTGACCTTGCTTCACAGAGGCAGTTTGGAACTTGGTAGTGAGTGTTGCATTCGAGGACAGACGATTTTTATGCGCTATGAGCTTCAGCGGTCCCGTTCTGTAAGCTTGTGAGGCCTACCATTTCGCGGCTAAGCCGTTGTTGCTCCTAGACGTTTCCACTTCACAATAACAGCAAAGAGTTGACCGGCAGCTACAAACTGATGTGTTGGAAATGTGGCATCCTATTTCTTCAGTAAGGCCATTCTACTGCCAATGTTTGTCTATGGAGATTGCATGGCTGTGTGCTTGATTTTATACACCTGTCTGCAATGGGTGTGGCTGAAATTGCTGAATCCACTCATTTGAAGGGGTGTCCACATACTTGTGTATATACTGTCTAGTGTAGGCGGGTCAAGAGGCAGAGTTAAAAAACGTAACCCTGATTCTTAAATGCATTCAAGCGGTCTATTTTCACGCCCCTGCAGTTGATGTGCTCCTCAAGTCTTTGAAGGCCTGCTCTCTCCCAGGCAGAAAGGCCTGCTCAGATAGCGTGTCCATGGATCAGATCAATTATGTGTGCCACTAGCTCATCTCAGGGCTGATGAAAGGCCTGGGCCACCACTACAACAACAGCCTGGGCCACTCACAATGCTACAGCCCCCTCGCTAGGCTAGCTCCATCAGTAGCACCCCCCCCTGCCCCCGCACTGTCTGTCACCACCCCATTCATATGCAAAACCCTCTCACACATCTCCCCGACACACACGCCAGATCTCTACAATAACACGGTATGGTGGACCTGGAGAATTACAGCCTGCTGCTTCTCTCTGTAGCGGGGAAGCCTCCGCAATAGGTCTCTACAACTCAATCACATCAGATCAGATACAAATGACATTTCTGGTCCATCCGTCGCACACTCGGAACACTCCATTCTGTGGTTGACAGTGAAGTTGCATTACAAAAGAGCCACCCCACACCCTCTTCCTACAATATTAAAGATGGCAGATAGATGCTCACACTCATGTTCATACATAGAGATGGAAGACCATGTCTGTCTTTACAGACCCCAACAGGGTGGCCAGGCATCCAACTGTTGACGATGGTACAGAATTACTGTTGTTGCATCTCTGAGAAACATACACAAACTACGCCTAGGACAACACAGACAGACAAATGTGTGTGTACGACGCAAACGTCTCATTTAGCAGCATCACTGTAGGTGGTGCGCAAATCCAGATAACCCGTCTGCATTCTAGGGGCTTAGAGAAATGGCAAAGGAAGCTGCCATTGTTGGCTGTCTTGCGGTGTGATGAGGACTATCTAAACCACACAGCCACAGAGGAAAGTAGGGCAATCGGGGATGTTTAATTAAAGCAACCCCTCACTAGGGAGCGTTGAAGAACTGCGACACCACCAAGGAACTTAGGGGACGAATGCTCTCCCCTCTGTCTGTCTGTGTAAACAGCCTGCCGTATCAGTGCCACCACAGCCCCAATACAGCTCACTGTACGCATTAACAGCCTCTCAAGTGTCTCATACTCCACGCCCCGCTCTTGACTCGACCGTACAATTTGGCAACCTCGAAGAAGACAAAGAGCCTGTATTGCTGTCTATGTGCTGCTGGGTGTTTATGTATGCTGCAGCAGTAAGCTCTGCCCTGCCCTGCCAGCCAGCGGAGGGGATTTGCTTCTAAATGGAGGATCTGTGTGTCTATTATGCATAACTATCCTCAGCCCAAACACACAGTCTATCCAAGGCGGGAGAGTATCCTCTCCGTCTCTGTCTCCTTATCTAACCCTGTAGGTTCCCTTCTGCCCACGTCACACACACACACAACAAAAATGACATGACACACCTGGTACCTCACATGACCTGTCGACTGAACGCACCAAACATTGATTCAGGTCAGGACATCCAGAACGGAGATGTATCAAGTAGAATATCTATCTCAAGCTGGTTCTAGCAGTGTGAGGTTAAGAGAATTCAACTGGCATGCCTAGAATGGAAATAGTTTGTTTTCATCTGAAAAACAAAAGGAGTCGATCATGAGTTTTCCCTCAAGCAGATTGTGGTCGATTGATTCCTACCTTTGACACATCTTCCCTGGTCTTCCTCTAGCAGATGCATCTGTTTTAGAGGCTGTGCCTGGGTACACTGTTGCTATGCAATCCTCTCAGAGATACGTTACATACCCTGCCAGGTGGGCTGTGGCTCGCTCTCTCATTCGCAGGTATATTTGTATTGTTCGAAACTCTCTTCAGATCTGGAGAGATGAGTCCCTCGCACACATACACACTCCCACACACTCGCGAACAGAGTGCTTTTACCGACAACGCTCGGTCCGGATTTGAATAGTTAACATTAAGCCAACCAAACAAACAAGACCAGGCTTTTAAATAATTATATTTTGTTCCCAGGAGAAGCATGTCAGAAATAGAGAGGGATAGAACGAGAAAGAGATGGAATGAAAGGAAAAGAGATAGATGTGTTTTTCTGTGTGATTAAAAGAGAGAGAGAGAGAAGGGGGGAGAGAGAGAGAGAGAGAGAGAGAGAGAGAGAGAGAGAGAGAGAGAGAGAGAGAGAGAGACAGGGAGGGAGTATGGAGCGATTTCAGTGCCAACATACATTTTATTTGAATTCCATCACTTTAAATTTGAATTTAATCTTTTTGAAATTGTAATGCTGAACTTGTAAACTGAACTTGTATTTCCTGATTTGAAACTGAATTGAATGAATATTACAGTCAGCTTTAACATTTAATTTCCATTTCATTGAATATTCAAGCTCAATATTTATATATTCATTTTCAATATGATAGATATTGCATTAATTGTCTGTGCATCAAGTTAACAAACTATAATTTCAAGTTTATCAAAGTTTCATATATTGAACTTCTCAGATGCATTCAGATTCAGTTTTCCAATTCAGTTCTCTAAATTCTGATTCAAAACCATAGACATCATCCTGGTACTTTGCCAGCCTGGAAAAGTGGAAGAGAACTGATAGAATCCAAAGCTGACTGTGGTAAACAGAAACTTCTGGCGGTTTCTGAAAACAATTCATTTGGCCCTGACATTTGAACTGTTTTGGCTATGAGCTACTATGAGCCCATTCCTGAAAGCTAAGACTCTCTGGAGCTTGGACGTGGGTCTTTCACTCTATGATGATCACAGGCTGCGTTAAAAGGGAGTGTCACAAAATGTGCCCCACATAAGAATATACAGTTGAAGTCGGAAGCTTACATACACCTTAGCCAAGTACATTTAAACTCAGTTTTTCTCAATTCCTGACATTTAGCCCTAGTAACAATTCCCTGTCTTAGGTCAGTTAGGATCACCACTTTATTTTAAGAATGTGAAATGTCAGCATAATAGCAGAGAGAATGATTTATTTCAGCTTTTATTTATTTCATCACATTCCCAGTGGGTCAGAAGTTTTACATACACTCAAATAGTATTTGCCAGCATTGCCTTTAAATTGTTTAACTTGGGTCAAACGTTTCGGGTAGCCTTCCACAAGCTTCCCACAATAAGTTGGGTGAATTTTGGCCCATTCCTCCTGATAGAGCTAGTGTAACTGAGTCAGGTTTGTAGGCCTCCTTGCTCGCAAACGCTTTTTCAGTTCTGCCCACACATTTTCTATAGGATTGATGTCAGGGCTTTGTGATGGCCACTCCAATACCTTGACTTTGTTGTCCTTAATCTATTTTGCCACAACTTTGGAAGTATGCTTGGGGTCATTGTCCATTTGGAAGACCCATTTGCAACCAAGCTTTAACTTCCTGACTGACGTCTTGTGATGTTGCTTCAATATATCCACATAATTTTCCTCCCTCATGTAGCCATCTATTTTGTGAAGTGCACCTGTCCCTCCTGCAGCAAAGCACCCCCACAACATGATGCTGCCACCCCCGTGCTTCACGGTTGGGATGGTGCTCTTCAGCTTGCAAGCCTCCCCCTTTTTCCTCCAAACATAACGAGGGTCATTATGGCCAAAACAGTTCTAATTTTGTTTCATCAGACCAGAGGACATTTCTCCAAAAAGTACAATCTGTGTCCCCATGTGCAGTTGCAAACCGTAGTCTGGCTTTTTTTATGGCCTCCAGCATCATCACAAGTTCCTTTGCTGTTGTTCTGGGATTGATTTGTACTTTTCGCACCAAAGTACGTTCATCTCTAGGAGACAGAACGCGTCTCCTTCCTGAGCAGTATGATGGCTGTGTGGTCCCATGGTGTTTATACTTGCATGCTATTGTTTGTACAGATGAACGTGGTACCTTCTGGTGTTTGGAAATTGCTCTCAAGGATGAACCAAACTTGTGGAGGTCTACAATTTTTTTCTGGCGTCTTGGCTGATTTCTTTAGATTTTCCCATGATGTCAAGCAAAGAGCCACTGAGTTTGAAGGTAGGCCTTGAAATACATCCACAGGTACACCTCCAATTGACTCAAATGATGTCAATTAGCCTATCAGAAGCTTCTAAAGCCATGACATCATTTTCTGGAATTTTTTAAAGCTGTTTTAAAGCTGGCACAGTATGTAAACCTCTGACCCACTGGAATTGCGATACAGTGAATTATATGTGAAATAATCTGTCTGTAAACAATTGTTGGAAAAATTACTTGTGTCATGCACAAGGTAGATGTCCTGACCGACTTGCCAAAACTAAGTCTGTTAACAAGAAATTTGTGGAGTGGTTGAAAAATGAGTTTTAATGACTCCAACCTAAGTGTATGTAAACTTCCAACTTCAACTGTAGTTGGAATGCCTTGTCATAGAATCCAAAGCTCACTGTGGTAAACAAAAACCATTGTAAAGGACTTCTAAGGATAGCCTTTCCACCCCCAATTTAATCTTGCTCTTGTGACTGACTGGGTCTGAACCAGGTCTGCTGCATGTCACAAGACTGTGTTAGTCCACTTAGCTAAAGCCTATAGGGATAAGTTCAGGAAGTTCATGTAAAGGACGACACACTGCTTGATTAAGGAGTACTGCTTCCCTCTGATTCAGCTCGTACTGAGACTCAAACTCAGGACCTCTGCCTCGCAAACACACTGGACTGCCCTCCTGAAGCATTCCAACCCTCCTCTCTATTGAAAAAAGGCCTTCTTCAATTGCGCAAGGAGCAACACTTCAGGCTGATGAGCAATGTTCCCTGTAAGCTATGCACTGGCACGCAGCTCCCCTGGGACTGCCGCACAAAATAAATATCAGCCAGCACAGAGAAGCACGAGATTGAACTCCACTCAACTTCTAGTTTTCCCCTTTAGTTAACACTATCAACGTTTCCCTTTACTGTGGGAATTGCCAATATTAGCCACTAATATAGATGTTTGGTCAACAGGGGGGTGGGGAGTTTTTGCCCGCGCTGCAGACGCGGCTATATCGGTCGGGCTAATACAGGACTATTAAAACCCCAGTGCACTACTTTTGTGAAAAAATATTTTTTCCAACAACAACAAAAAATACATATATATTTATTCAGATTTTTCAGGGGGTGCTCCAGCACCCTCAGCACCCTTACTTCCCGTGGCTATGGTAGATGCGCTTGATTTGAGATCAAAGCAAGAGCTGCACTAAACCACGTGTGCACATTTGTTAATGTTCTTCGCTAGTAAGTGAGTTATTAGCCCAGTTATAGCTCATTTCTAGTCAGCAATGGGGGAATAGTTGCTTCCTACAAGAGTACAAAACGTGTGCATTTCTAGCCATCATTGAAAAGCGAGTCAGGTAATGATAGTTTTTTCTGTCTTAAAGGGGAAGTGTTGTATTTTGAGACAGGCTTGAATAAGCTAAGTAGCCAATATGCAGAAGGTAGCATAATTTGTCTGATTCTCTGTAATAATGGTATGGGAATAATAATTAACTTTATTTTGTAAAGTGGTTTCTTGCACAAACAACACATTTTAAGTCACCTCCTTGTCTGAAGGACAAGTGGATAAACAAGTTAATGTCAAGCCCTGCATATTTTTTCCAAAAGTCTCACGGAATGTAGGACTACATTGAACACCACACATTAGCTGCTACTGTAGGCTGAATGATAGAACAGCTATTTCCATGTTAAAATGTTATGGGATGCATTTTCTCCATTGATTTTGATGGTAGGCCACTCTGGTAGGCCTACATTATGATCGAATAGCCACCGTAGCCTACTTGTCCACTGTTAAAACTGTATCTTAAAGCGGGTACAGCCTCAGTGTTCACAGTCAACGCGTGCACATCATTTTCACAATGTTCAAGTTTGTGGTCAGCAGACCAGACATTTGCTCAGTGCCTAAAGAAAGGGAACATTGCTGATGAGTGAGTTTCAAAGATCCCCATCTGCGACATTCACCCCTTTAGCTCACTCCACAGAAACCCCAGCGATTGTACCAGAGCAACTGTAGATTCGAGTCCAGTTGCACCATTGTAAAGCACGCCACGCTACCTGCTTAGCGAGTACCGCTCCCCTGCGGTTCAGCACATATGGAGATTCGAACTCAGGACTTCTGCCTCAAAAACACGCATGACCTTCCTCCTGAAGTATTCCGACCCATCGTGCTATTAAAAAAGGCCTTTTTCAATTGCGCAAGGGGTGACACTTCAGGCTGAGGAGTGAGTTTCACAGATCCCCATCTGCTAAACTAATACAAGTCTTCAAGATCCAGCAAGTTTAGGTGATCAATGCTTATGTGATGAGAATCTACCCTGAGACCTGAAGATGTGCTAGTTTGACAAGTGTTAGACATCAGACAGGGGCGGACTGGCCATCTGGAATTTCGGGCAAATGGCAGATGGGCTGGTAAATTTTTAGCCCAGTGGGCCTGTCAAACTTTTTTTTTTTGCACAAAATTAGAATAGTGGGGGCCTCAAGGAAAATAATGGGCCATTGTGGGGGCCTGGAGGAAAAGAATGGTCCGGCGAAGGTGCCTGGAAATAAGAATGGGCTGGTGTGTTTGAAATGCCAGGGTCGATTTTTGGTCCCAGTCGGCCCCTGGTCTCATGTCTCCGGGCAAGGGTAGTCATTATAAGGTTAACATGTGACTGACTGGGTTAAGACTGTGTTAGCCTGTTGAGCTAAATGCCTAGACATTGGTCCTGTGACTTGGATGGGTCTCTTCAAGGAGGAGGTCAAAGGAGGGTGAAGTGTATTAAATTAGGTGCACAGATTCTTCTGCTTCTGTTTGCCACAGAAAGTGTTGTTGTGCAGTAGGCTTGATTTCGAACACAGTCTGTTATATTGGTGCCGTGATCGCCGAGTATGAGGTCCAAGGGGGGTGAAATGTAACCGAGGTGGTTCGATGAACCTTATTGGAGACTTGAAGACTTGTGTTAGCTTCCTGAACTAATGCCTATGTGCTAATCTAAGAGGTCCAACAGCCTTGTGACATTCAGGAGACCTGGTTCGAACCCAGTCAGTCACAAGAGCAAGATTAAATAGGGGGTGGAAAGGCTATCCCTAGAAGGGCTATGACAGGGTTATTCTGAAAAGTTGGCTAGAAGATAGAAAGTATATTTTTATTGGGGCCAAATTGCGGTTTTTGTGACACTCTTAACGGAGCCTGTGATCATCACATATGGGTACAGAAAGCAAATTAATACTCCAGAGAGTCTTAGCTTTTGGGAATGGGGTCATAATAGCTTATAGCTAAAGTGGTTCAAACACTAAAGCCAAATCCATAGTAGGAAAATAAATTCAACATGCCACATTGGCTTCAGAAACCATCAGAAGCTTCTGTTGACCACTGAGAGAGTTTGATTCTATCTGTTCTCCTCTACCTTTCCTGGCTGGCAAAGTACCAGGAACGTGGTCTCCGGTTTTGAATCGGAACTTAGAGAACTGAATCTGAATGCATCTGAGAAATTGAATATATTGAACTTTGATTAACTTGAATTGATGATTTGTAAACTTGATACACAGACCATGAATGCAATATCTACCATATTTAAGCTGAATATACAAATATTGAATTTGAATTCAATTGAAATTGTATTTTAAATGGTAATGCAATATTCATTCAATTCAGTTTCAAATCATGAAATACAAGTTCAATTTATGAATTCAATGATTTAATTTGTGAATTAAACATAAAAAATGTTACATTCAAATATCCTAATACAAATTAAAAATTCTAAAATTAAAATACAATTTCTGTTGGCACTGAAATCGCTCCATAAGGGAGGGAGAGTGAAAGAGAGAGAGAGAAAAAAAGAGGGGGAGTGAAAAAGAAAGAAGACTGGTTTGTTATATTTTTACCCTAGTGCACCTCCATGTTGTCTGTGTGTGTTGGGGGAATTTTAGGAGGTTTCCATGACGACCCCCTCCTAGACTAACAGGGGCTGTATGAGGAGCATAGGCTGGGAGGACTTTGTTCTTAGGCTTTGAACTGGCAACAGTGCACTGCATCTTCACTACTGCTTCATAATCATATACACTAAAACTCCCCCTCCCCTTCCACATTCATATAGTACATACATATAGTACATACATATAGTACATACATATAGTACATACATACAGTACATACATATAGAAAATACTGCAGTATGGAATGATATGTTGTCAGCAGTGCTCGAAATCCAAAATTAGATTTGGTGTGTTAAAGATGATCATCAGACAGCTTGATGAGACAACAGATTGACAGCTGAACGACCTTGTTAACTTTCCTATTTGTGTGTTACATAACGGGCCTCATTTGTGAATTGTGTTGGATCCAATAGGCTTAATGAGACAGGAGAGAACAAAGTGTTTATCCACACGTAAGCGGTCAGTGGCTCTCCTGTCCTGGCTAGCCCTGTCTGTCTCTATCTTGTCTGTCTCTATCCTGTCTGTCTCTGTCCTGTCTGTGTCCTGCCTGTCTCTTTCTAATCGGTCTCTATACATCCTGTCTGTCTCTATCCTGTCCTGTCTCTGATGTTAAGGACATCCATACTGCTGACAGGTTGGCCACATACTGTAAAGTACATCTCTCTTCATCACACTATAACACTGCATCCCAAATGGCACCCTATTCCCTACATTAGAAAGAAAGAATGGCACCAGAGGGAATGGCTGCCGTTTTAAGAGCTTCTAACCAATTGTGATATTTTGCATGCAATCACTGGATGAGCTCCATTAGAGACTATCCTACCAACGGGACATTAAAAACTGTAATATCTTATTTTTCACAGAGTCGTGACTGAATGACAACACGAGTAATATATAGTTGGCTGGGTTTTCCGTACATCGGCAGGACAGAACAGCTACGTCCGGTAAGAAGAGGGGTAGGAGTGTGTGTCTATTTGTCAATAACAGCTGGTGCACGATGTCTAATACTAAGGTAATCTCGAGGTATTGCTCCCCTGAGGTAGAGTACTTCATGATAAACCGTGGACCACACTATCTACCAAGAGTTTTCATCTATATTTTTTGTAGCCGTCTATTTGCCACCACAAATCAACGGTGGCACTAAGACCGCACTCAACGAGCTGTATAAGGCCATAAGCAAACAAGAAAAGAATCATCCAGAAGCGCTGCTCCTAGTGGCCGGGGACTTTAACGCAGGCAAACTTAAATCCGTTTACTTCATTTCTACCAGTATGTCACATGTGCAACCAGAGGAGAAAAAAAACTCTAGACCACCTTTACTCCACACACAGAGACACGTACAAAGCTCTCCCTCGCCATCCATTTGGCAAATCTGACCATAATTCTATCCTCCTGATTCCTGCTTACAAGCTCAAATTAAAGCAGGAAGTACCAGTGACTCGCTCAATACGGAAGTGGTCAGATGATGCGGATGCTACTTTACAGGACTGTTTTGCTAGCACTGACTGGAATATGTTCCGGGATTCATCCAATGGCATTGAGGAGTATACCACCTCAGTCAGCTTCATCAATAAGCGCATCGACAACGTCGTCCCCACAGTGACTGTACGTACATATCCCAACCAAAATCCATGGATTACAGGCAACATCCGCACCAAGTTAAAAACTAGAGCAGCTGCTTTCAAGGAGTGGGACACTAATCCGGATGCTTATAATAAATCCCATTATGCCCTCAGATGAACCATCAAACAGGCAAAGCGTCAATACAGGACTAAGATTGAATCCTACTACACCGGCTCTGACGCTCGTCGGATGTGGCAGGACTTGCAAACTAATACAGACTACAAAGAGACACCCAGCCATGAGCTGCCCAGTGACATGAGCCTACCAGATGGGCTAAATGTCTTTTATGCTCGTTTCGAGGCAAGCAACACTGAAGCATGCATGAGAGCACCAGCTGTTCCGGAAGACTGTGTGATCACGCTCTCCGTAGCCAATGTGAACAAGACCTTTAAAAAGGTCAACATTCACAAGGCCGTAGGGCCAGATGGATTACCAGGACATGTACTCAGAGCATGCGCGGACCAACTGGCAAATGTCTTCACTGACATTTTCAACCTCTCTGACCGAGTCTGTAATATCTACATATTTCAAGCAGACCACCATAGTCCCTGTGCCCAAGAAAGCGAAGGTAATCTGCCTAAATGACTACCGCCCCGTAGCACTCACGTTGGTATCTCAATCTCAATCGCACTCCACTCTGCCCTTTCCTACCTGGACAAAAGGAACACCTGTGAGAATGCTGTTCATTGACTACAGCTCAGTGTTCAACACCATAGTGTTGAAACAAATCTCATAATTAAAATCATATTTCAAAATTAAAATCAAAGCTCGTCATTAAGCTAAGGACCCTGGGACTAAACACATCCCTCTGCAACTGGATCCTGGACTTTCTTACGGGCTGCCCCCAGGTGGTAAGGGTAGGCAACAACACATCTGCCACGCTTATCCTCAACACAGGTTCCCCTCAGGGGTGCGTGCTTAGTCCCCTCCTGTACTCCCTGTTCACCCACTACTGCGTGGCCAAGTACGACTCCATCACCATCATTAAGTTTGCTGACGACACAACAGTGGTAGGCCTAATCACCGACAACAATGAGACAGCCTATTGGGAGGAGGTCAAAGCCCGACAGTGTGGTACTAGGACAACAACCTCTCCCACAATGTGAGCAAGACAAAGGAGATGATTGTGGACTACAGGAAAATGAGGGCCCCCATTCACATCGACGGGGCTGTAGTGGAGCGGGTCGATAGATTCAAGTTCCTTGGTGTCCACATCACCAAAAAACTATCATGGTCTAAACACACCAAGAAAATTGTGAAGAGGGTATGACTACGCCTTTTCCCCCTCGGGAGACTGAAAAGATTTGGCATAGGTCCCCAGATCCTCAAAAGGTTATACAGCTGTGCAAGAGCATCCTGACCAGTTGCATCACCGCCTGGTATGGCAACTGCTCGGCATTTGACCGTAAGGCGGTACAGAGGGTAGTGAACACAGCCTAGTAAATCACTGGGGCCAAGCTTCCTGACACCCAGGACCTATATACTAGGCGGTGTCTAGGTCCAAAAGTCTAGGTCCAAAAGGCTTCTTAACAGCTTCTACCCCCAAGCCATAAGACTGCTGAACAATTAATCAAATGG
The DNA here is from genome assembly GCF_965601325.2 of Salmo salar. Classification (NCBI taxonomy): domain Eukaryota; kingdom Metazoa; phylum Chordata; class Actinopteri; order Salmoniformes; family Salmonidae; genus Salmo; species Salmo salar. The sequence continues at coordinate 57,652,516 of NC_138303.1, forward strand.
CCACCCGGACTATTTGCATTGACACCCCCTCTTTGTTTTTACACTGCTGCTACTCGCTGTTTATTATCTATGCATAGTCACTTTACCCCTACCTACATGTACAAATTACCTTGACTAACCTGTTCCCCGCACATTGACTCGGTACCGGTACCCCCTGAATATAGCCTCGTTATTGTATTGTGTTACTTTTTTATTTACATTCTTTACTTTAGTTTATTTATTAAATATTTTCAAAACTCTATTTTCTTAAAACTGCATTGTTGGTTAAGGGCTTGTAAGTAAGTATTTCACAGTAAGGTTTATACTTGTATTCGGCGCATGTGACAAATAAAATTTGATATGAGACCTATTGCAGTATAGATATAGGGAATAGGGTGCCATTTAGTAGGCACTACAGGCACAATGGACCCTGGGTAGTATTTCACATAATATTGTCTGATAACCTAACAATTGATTTTATCCCCCCCACACACACACACACACACACACACACACACACACACACACACACACACACACACACACACACACACACACACACACACACACACACACACACACACACACACACACACACACACACACACACACACACACACACACCACACACACACACACACACACAAGGCTGATGTGTTTGTCCAGTAGCCAGGAGAGCTCATGGCTCATGTCATGGTCCTAAGCTAACAATGGTAACACTTGGCAGACAGACAGAAAGACATGGGCCCAAGCTGTGTCGCAGCCTTGCAGCCATCACATAGGGGAACTATTGTGTGTCCCGAGCTAAAGGGGGTTCTTTCAGCCTGTCCTGAGACATTTGGTCCTGGCTCTTCCTCCCCAGCTCCTCTCTATGTCTGTATGGACACTTAGTGGTTGGTCTCTCAGCATCATTACTCCCTTGCTTCAATGGAACGGAATATGAGTATATTAGATTGTACCTACAACAGGTACTGCAAGGAAATAAAAAAAACATGCACGCTTTCAAACACATGCAAGAATACAAACACACGCACACAAGAGAGACACACACCATGCTTTTAGCACGGATAACATCGAATATTTCTCCAGTCTGATTTATAAGAGGAGGTGGCAGCGAGAGCGTATGACCCACTTGGTCACAGATGTATTACCTCAGTGGTGTTAGAACACACTGTCCTACACGCAAAGATAAAAACAAGCACACACACCAACCCAGGCACCACACTGCCATACACACACACACCTAGTGCGTCAGAACAGAGCACCATGCTCAATGCATTGATCGGACGCTATGATGAAGAGGCGTATTGGAGAACACAAAGCAGAGCAGAGCCGGCGGAGGGGCGGGGAGGGGTTGGGGTGGGGGGGGTACAGGGGCAGGAATAATTACATCTAAATCATATTCACAATCCACATGGAAACAGAATTCCAAATCATCTCTCCGAGATGGGAAACATGCTGACCTAATTAGGCCCCAGGAGTATCCCAGTATCCCATTTTCAGACTCCTTTTCCCAACGTTTTCGTTCCTTATCATCAGATGAGAACATGGTGGGAGAATTCCACCACAAAGATGAAAGATTCAGAGGGAATGATGCGCCAGAGGGTGAAGTGTTATCGTCTTTTAATAACAACCAAGCTCTATCTTGCTTCTTTATAGTGGACAGGGTATAGCCAAACACAAAATACACCCACTGTTTGTCCCGTGAAGTAAAATAAGAACAATAGACATGAAATCAAATTCGAAATTGGTTTTCAATCAGTGAGCATTTTTCACATTCACCATCTATTCAACAGAAGATCAGAAAACATTTCTCTTGCTCCCTGTGTGCGAGTGCGCGTGCCGCGCGCGCACGCCAGTCAATCGGACTCGGCACCAGTGTGAATTGATGGGTGATATCTTGTCAGACAGAGTGTGACTTCAAAGGCGGATTCCATTTTTCCATGATTAGCCCATTAGAAGGGCGTGTGTGTTCTGAAAGGGAGAGCTCATTACTGTAGCTGCTCTGAACAGAGAGAAGCTCTGCTGCTTTGTTCTCTGATCATACCCTGACAGACAGAGGACAAAACACACACACACACACACACACACACTAGGACAATAAGAAAGCACCAGACAGGTCGTCTGTATACTGCGTACAGACAACAGCACGGAACCTTCCAGACTAAAATCTGGTCGCCTGTATCAAGCATTAATGATATCATAATTCTCCCAAGGCTGACGCTCCATGTTGATATTTCATTGGAAAATATCTCTCAGAAATAGCGGAGAAAACAGACAAAACAGTGTTGATAAGCGACTGGACTGAGAGGAGTGAGGAGTCCTGTTCTGAACAGGCCTTCATCCGGACATCTCAGCGATGCTTTGATCACTGGTCGGGTTTGAACATCTGACTAAATGTGGCACTCTGACGAATCAACTCAGCACAAAGACCTGTCTGTTCCGTAAGGCTCGGGATTTCGATTCTCTCTATAACGCAGGCTAGATGATGCTGGCCGTCGAGTCAGTCAGAGAGAGAGAGAGAGAGAGCGAGAGAGAATAAATCACAAAGCCAGTGGGGCTTTCATACGCTGGGGGTCAAGGGTCGAGGTGCTGCATGAGAGCCCAGCCGCCCTGATAACACAAATCCATCTTGTGTAATAATGTCAGAGCGACACTGTGGAAGGGGACAAGAGCTGAGTTTTATCACTGCTCCCCATCCATACATTTCACGCACATCTACACATCTGGACACACGCACACGCGCTCACCTATAATATTAAACCCGTGCCGTGGAATGAGTATCGGAGGTGCCATGGTGGGGCGCCCTCGCTCCTGCAGCCTAGCGCTGATTGCAATGGAGATTGGATCCCTGAGTCTACCGCCAACCCACATATCAGCCCCAGACGAAAGGCTAAAATTAGAATAGAGAGGATGCAGATAGCGGTCGATTCAGACGTGGGACGCTGAAATTGAGGTGCAGAGGGCAGCAGGGCCGACACCGGAGAAGGACGAGTTTTTTTTTATTATTAAAACCAGGAGTCAAATGTTTCATCTCAATGTGCTGGAGGGCACAGAGGCACTGTGGCTCTCAGTGACAAAGGTATTACCAACCAGGACTAAACAGCATCAGTAAATAATGTGCCTGACACCTCCGGCCACTCTAACACATTTTGCATTGTTCCCTTTCTCAGAGATTGCATTGTTTGTTTGTACTCCAAAACGATGCTAATGTAGGCCTATGTGTTGTGTACATTGTGCAAGAGTAAGCCGGGAACATACCTATATACCTATGCTTGTGTAACGAGGAAACAAATAAAACGCTGACCGTACAATCAGCTTTAGTCAAGAACCAGACGGGCTAGTGAGTAGTTAACAAGCTCTCAGAGAACAGTAAGTAACATAGACAGAGAGCAGACTAGAGACAGGTCCTAACCTACACTGTCCAGTACCAGAGCTCAGACAGACTACATGCTGTGTTAGTTCTTGTGTTACATGGTTGGGATGGACCCACAAACTGCTGTAGCTCTGCCCCGAAACAGTTGTATAAGTGGAGTTCCAGGTAGTATCAGAGAAAGAGGAAGAGAGAGAGACAGAGAGAGAGAGGAGAGAGAGAGGAGAGAGAGAGAGAGAGAGAGAGAGGCAGAGCGAGGCAGAGAGAGGGAGATAGAGACGAGAGAGAGAGAGAGAGAGAGAGGCAGAGCGAGGCAGAGAGAGGGAGATAGAGACAGAGAGAGAGAGAAAGAGAGAGGCAGAGCGAGAGAGAGGCAGAGCGAGAGAGAGGCAGAGCGAGAGAGAGGCAGAGCGAGAGGCAGAGAGGCAGAGCGAGAGAGGCAGAGCGAGAGAGAGGCAGAGCGAGAGGCAGAGAGGCAGAGCGAGAGAGAGGCAGAGCGAGAGGCAGAGAGGCAGAGAGGCAGAGCGAGAGAGCGAGAGAGAGAGAGAGAGAGAGAGAGAGAGAGAGGGAGAGAGAGAGAGAGAGAGAGAGGGAGAGAGAGAGACAGAGACGCAGCAGCTTGCTGGCTTTAATGCATTGCTAAACAACACCTGCGTGGGGCCAGAGATTAGCAGGCTGAGTCTGTGCTGCTGAATTACGTGTCTAAAGGATTTGACTTCAGGATAAACTGCACCTATCAGAAATGGCCCCCATTTCCTGTGAAACAAACACACTATAAACTCACCGCACTGGGCTCACCTTAAAGTCTAGATTCAAAGAAATGCAACAATGCAAATAGCGATGCAACGGAGCACCTCAACGTACGAGCAAAGTAATCATAGTGTCAACAACATACATGTATTAAAATAAACAAAATCAAAATTGCAGTCTTGACACATTGGTCTCGTATCTTTTCCAAGTGAAACACAGTGGTAAATCTACTCAATCAGCTGTTCTTAGAAGTCCGCTGGAATGTTTCCTAATGGAAGGGTCTAGGTCATTGGGGTCATTGGGGAGTTTCCCATCCTTCCTTCCCTACATGCTGAAGGCTGAGTTGACCCACAGCACTAAGTGGCTTAGACAGACCTGATAATCCTATGTTGTGCCCCTGGCGTCCACACATAGCCATAAGTCCCTCTGAAAAATCTATTTGCAGCAATCTGCTCACTGTTCAAAATCGTGCCCTCCCCCCCGATAACAACAAACTAATACATCATAACATACCGAGCCTCACTGACATGGTCAGAATGGTTTATGTGGCACTGGCTCATCAAGAAACATGGAGTCATCTGCAGGAGAGCAGATTGTACTGTACCTAAAGCGTTGCCCCAAGTCCATGACCAGATCACAGAAGCTAGAGAGAGAGAGAGAGAGAGAGAGAGAGAGAGAGAGAGAGAGAGAGAGAGAGAGAGAGAGAGAGACAGACATCTGAGGAGGCCTGGTCCTGAGGTGACGACTGGCACACACCGTGTCTCTCTGATTGGCTGGATCACACGCTGCTCTGTCATCTCACCACGAACACCAGCAGCTCCCTCAGAGCATGACATCATCACATGACAGGGTCTGCTTTCAAAGTAGGACCTGAGGCCAGTTTGGTCATTTGCCCGCGCGCGCGCACACCCTTCACGGCCATTAACAAGAGGGCTCCTGCAGTGTGCCGTTTCTGTCTGTTCTGTTCAGTGCCTCTCATTAGGTGCGTATAGAGGTTGGCTCAGGGCATGTGTTCATTCCCAGCCCAATTCCATTTGAAGATCAGCAATTTCGAGACCATAACTAGGCCACATAATTTAATCTACATCCTGCAACGATTTCAATAAAATTCAGATCCAAAGGCTGATCTTAAAAATATCATCAGAGATTTCATGCAGCCACCTCCTGGTGTTGTTGTGTGAAAGGCCAGAGGCAGGTGGTCATTAGAATATGCCCCCGAAACCTATCACTCCACCCTCATGCCCATGCAAATGCTCTTTTGTCACAAAATGGACGGATCCTATGCTAATGCGGACAATAAAAACTGCGGCTTGACTATCTAAATCACACAAACTGTCTCCCACCCCCGCCTCCCCTTACACTGTACCGGGGCCAGAATGAGCTGAGGATTTTCTTTAGGAATAATGAATGTGGCCCCCGGGGCTGCTGGAATATTTATTTTCATAAATAAATCGGGGAGAGTGGCCAGGGGCTGTTTGGCTTGGCACAGGCAGCTTACTGCAGCCCAGTCAATAACAGGCACTCCCCCAACCCCAGCTCAGTGCCCCCAACCCCAGTTCAGCACCACGGCACTGAGGTACTAAGCTTATGAAACCATGGGCCTGGGGAAAATCTGTTTTGGGTGGAAGAATTAAATGTGTTGTTTTTGTTGTCACGTTGTATATTTGTATCATTTGTGAAATGCAACGCAACTGAAATGTAAGACAACTGCCCATTTTAATTAATTTATTTATTTCACCTTTATTTAACCAGGGAGGCTAGTTGAGAACAAGTTCTCATTTGCAACTGCGACCTGGCCAAGATAAAGCAAAGCAATTCGACACATACAACAACACAGAGTTACACATGGAATAAACAAAACATACAGTCAATAATACAGTAGAACAAAAGAAAACAGTCTATATACAGTGAGTGCAAATGAGGTAAGTTAAGGCAATAAATAGGCCATGGTGGCGAAGTAATTACAATATAGCAATTAAACACTGGAATGGTAGATGTGCAGAAGATGAATGTGCAAGTAGAGATACTGGGGTGCAAAGAAGCAAGATAAATAAATAAATAAATACAGTATGGGGATGAGGTAGGTAGATAGATGGGCTGTTTACAGATGGGCTATGTACATGTGCAGTGATCTGTGAGCTGCTCTGACAGCTGGTGCTTAAAGCTAGTGAGGGAGATATGAGTCTCTAGCTTCAGAGATTTTTGCAGTTCGTTCCAGTCATTGAATGCTATATTTCACTTGGGGGTAGACTTCCAATACTTTTCTTTGAGGTGTAGGTTTAAAAATGCATTTAAAATGCTGCTCAATTAAATGATGCTGACGCAAGCTGGTTCTCTCCAGCAGAAAATTGCAGATCATCGTGAAATGATAATGATGTCGAAAGAGGAGCGTTAACAAGACCATCCGTTCTTAATTGATCTCCAAATTCTTTTCTAATGTCCATTGGGATTCCGAGCACTGCACTGCTTCCTAGTCAAAGTCAAGGTGTGAGCTTCCAGTGAAAATGTCTTGTTCCAGCAGCATATGAAATCTGAGTCTTTTGCACTGCATTGCTTGGGTTTCTGATGACGCTGTAGATCTGGAAAATGTACAGGATGTGATTGAGCAGAAGAACAGCTGAATGGCAAAGCTTTTTACCCCCAATATGTTGCAGTGTACTGCATCTGTGTGTACAGACCAGTATGTACCTACGTGTGCGTTTATGCACAATCGCCCCAGTCTCTATGAGCGTGTGCACTGCACATCAGTGTGTGAGGGACCTTTGCTGCAATGCAGATTGGCCAGCTGTCTTTGTTGCGGTCCCGAGGCAGCTCTGGAGCCATACATCATTTGGTGGGATTGACTGAAGCTGGAGCTGCACGGGCTGAAGTACCAGGGCCGGGGCCGGGGCCACATTGCAGCCACAGGGCTAGGTGAACTCCTGCTTTCTTCTCCTTTAATACTTAAGCGATAAGGCACGAGGCGGTGTGGTATAAGGCCAATATACCATGGTTAAGGGCTGTTCTTATGCACGACCCAACGCGGAGTGCTTGGATACAGCCCATAGCCACGGTATGTTGGCCATACACCACAAACCCCCGAGGTGCCTTATTGCTATTATAAACTGGTTACCAACGTAATTAGAGCAGAAAATAGAAATGTTTTGTCATACCCGTGATATACAGTCTGATATACCACGGCTGTCAGCCAATCATTTACATTTTAGTCATTTAGCAGACGCTCTTATCCAGAGCGACTTACAGTAGTGAATGCATACAGTTCATAAATTTTTTCCCCCGTACTGGTCCCCCATGGGAATCGAACCCACAACCCTGGCGTTGCAAACACCATGCTCTACCAACTGAGCCACGGGAACCGGGCATTCAAGGTTCGAACCACCCAGTTTCTACTGGAGAATAGACTCTGGGCTCTGGACTCCAGCAGCATTAGCAGGTCTCTGACTGACTCCCCATTGCTCTGTCTCTCTTTTGTTGGCTGCCAGCGCCTGAGCAGACAGTTTCCTCCCCCCGGGTATTGGCTGTGGATGCTGACGGGTGGGATTGCTGTGTGTGAATAAAGGGTATTTTTGCTGAGGCAGGTACTGCAGCTGTAACTCTCTGTTTCAGCCACAGTAAATGATAGGCGAGGAGAGGAGAAGGGAGGCGAGGGCCTCTGGCTCTACAGCACTCTGCAGAGTCACATTAATAACCTCCAGCAGTAGACTGGACATGCTTGGTGGAGCTCCTCCGTTACACTAACAGCCACGACAACAGCCATGAGCTAATGGAACACGCATGTGACAAATACGTCTCGCCACGTAACGGTGGTACACGTGTATCAGCTATTACAGTCAGACCCCCGTGTTTATCATTGCACTGCAACAACTGTAATCAAGACAGCATGCCTCTGACTCTTGATTCTGTCCATTTCGTTAGTAAGTAAAGTTAACTTGGGACAGAGCCAAGAGCAAGAAGGCAGTATCAACTCCCTGGCTGGAAATGGAACGTGCAACCAAGGCCCATGTTTCTAACTGCTGGATCATGCTGCTCTGTGCCCTCGCTCTCGTTCCATTCGCTCAACCTCTGCCATCTGCTCAAAAGAAGATGGAGATCACCAGTTGACTGCACAGCATTGGATCAGAATCAACAGTTATAGCAATTCCATAGGAGAGAGATGGAGAGAGAGAGAGAGAGATGGAGAGAGAGAGAGAGAGAGAGAGAGAGAGATGGAGAGAGAGAGAGAGAGATGGAGAGAGAGATGGAGAGAGAGAGAGAGAGATGGAGAGAGAGAGAGAGAGATGGAGAGAGAGAGAGAGATGATGAGAGAGAGAGAGAGAGATGGAGAGAGAGAGAGAGAGATGGAGAGAGAGAGAGAGATGGAGAGAGAGAGAGAGAGAGAGATGGAGGAGAGAGAGAGAGAGAGAGATGGAGAGAGAGAGAGAGAGATGGAGAGAGAGAGAGAGAGATGGAGAGAGAGAGAGAGAGATGGAGAGAGAGAGAGAGAGATGGAGAGAGAGAGAGAGAGAGATGGAGAGACAGACATCTGGTCTATGATAATGAGCTCACATGTAATCTCTGCAGCAGGCAGCCCCTTCATATAAGCTGCCATCCCAGCACCATCTATGCACGCACACACACACACACACACACACACACACACACACACACACACACACACACACACACACACACACACACACACACACCTGGTCTAAATTGCCCCACACATGAACATTTGTCTCCATTACAGGAGCATCTGGGACCCTCTACTTCTGTAATACACGTTTTATTGCTGACATATGCCACAGGTTAGAGTGAACTGTGTGTGTGTGTTTTGTGTGTGTGTTTTGTGTGTGTGTGTTTTGTGTGTGTGCTTTGTGTGTGTGTGTGTTGCGAAAGAGCTGTCTGGCACAGGAAGAGCCGCGGAGTGAACACAAGTGTCTCCAAGACGGCTGTAAGACAGATCACAGCGATCCCTCAGTGCCTCTGGCAGAATGTCACTGCTATGACAGCTGCTGATACCAGCCTGCCCATGCCAGTCAGCGTAGCACAGTAGGGGACCATGGTTACCATCGGTACAGCATCCGTTTTTTGGACCAACCCGTAAGCTTCCTAGATCCGTTTGGGTTGAAACGTTCAACGTCAACGAGTTAAGATATGTATCTGGAGCATGTGAGTGTGCAGGGCTGCAGGCCATACTTTACTTTATTGCAGCACAGTACCCCATTAAAAGTGATGTGCCTTTGATTTCATATGCAATTCGGTTAGCTAGTAGCTACCCTCTCTCTACTACATCCACTACGCCAAAGTGAAAAGCGCTAATTATCTGTCAAGGAGGTCGATCGAGACAACAGAAAACATTCTCTAGTGTATTTATAATTGGACATGTAAATGCACCCTTATAGTAAACTGAGCATACCAAACATTAGGAACACCTTCCTGATATGGAGTTGCCCAATCCAGGTCTCAACTGTCTCAAGGCTTACAAATCCTTCTTTAACTCATCTCCTCCCTTCATCTACACTTTATTGAAGTGGATTTAACGAGTGACATCAATAAGGGAGCATAGCTTTCACCTGGATTCACCTGGTCAGTCTATGTCATGGAAAGAGCAGGTGTTCTTAATGTTTTGTACACTCAGCGTATGTCTGAGGAGCTACACCACTATAACCCAACAACATAGGCTCCTAACAGTGCTGAGGAATGGGTTGGAATGGGATGTTAAACAGAGGGAAGAGACTCCGTGGAGAGAGCGACGGCGTAATAAGTGTCTCCATATGATCTTCAACACTGTACACGCCGGCAGCATCCAGCCATGCCGGCTGAGGGACGTTAATTCAGCATTTGTTGTCCGCCTAGCCTAGCCGACACTATCTGTGCATTATTGGCTCTGGGACCGGCTTTGAATGCTGTTGGGAGTCCGGGAGTATTAGCATGGGAAATGAAATAAGAGGACGAGCAATGCCGTGCCACGCAGTGCCCTGGGTACACTTGGCTGGCGGAGCGGAACTACTGACTAGGTACTGATGTAATAGGGAAGATCCAGCCAAATGTACCACGACGTTTTATTAAATGATTTGTTTGGGCATGCCAAGGTCTCTCTGTGTTCCTCTTCCCTTTCCTGTTCACATTGACTGAATCTCAAAACTCCAGCGACGGGCGATCTGATACGGTCAGGAATGATTATACCCAGCGACACGCACAATTGGCTGCGAAATAACTAATAGCGTGAAAGTACACCGATTAGTTGACATAAATGTTTGCTCCTGTCTCGGTTTAACAATGTCAATCCTTACATTCGTGGGTGCTAGAACACCGTACTGGAGTAACAGAACAACGTTTAGTGTCGCATCTAAAACGGAGAAGGTCAACTGAACCGTATAATGTAAAAGGTTAACAAATATCAGAGTGCCAAAAGGGCTGAGCCTAAAAGCTGATTCTCTTCTGTGCTAATGGGCCAGAAGCTAGTCTGTCTCAGTGTGAGCCTTTCACACCCATAAAACCCAGACCTATTAATGTAGCTGTAATAGCCACTCAACCATATACCATGAACAGAATGGGATAGGCACCATTTTGCTTAGACTGATTTTATGAGGTGTGTTTGTGTGTGTGTGTGTTTATGTTTGCGCGTGCGTGGGTGCGTGCGCATGTGTGTTTGCGTTGTGAGACAGTTCCTGAGACAGGCACAGAGGCTGGAGAGAGAGAGAGATCAATAGTGTCGAGTCAAAGACTCAGGGGGCAGACCTGATACTAGGACCAGTCATCAACAACAGAACTGCCTGCAGTCTGGCATCTCATTTCATAGAATCCACTGACCGGGGAAACGATTCCACTCTGGACCATTTCATCACCTGGCAATAACACGTGTTTAAAACGTCCAGCGCGGCATTTTTTATCTTAATATCAAATAATTTATGGGTAACAATTAAGTACCTTACTGTGATTGTTTTCAATTAAAATGGTTAAAAAGAAAAATTCTTAGAAAAGAGCAATTTCTCAAGCAATCATTTTTCTAAGGCTGTATGAGAGTGGTCTGAGTGGGGAGGGGAAAACTGAAAACTAGCTGTTATTGGCAGAGAGGTTTGGAACTCTTACTGGTCTATCAACTCATTTATGTGATGTCACCAGGCAGGCCAAATCTCCATCCCACCAAAACAGGCAGAAATTTCAGGCGGTCTTTTCAAATAGCCCTTACAATAAAAAAGGGCATTATCATAAATTTCAACATTTCACAGTATTATTTCAACCTCATAGTATGGAAATATAAAACACAGGCAAATCTGTTTTTTGACTGCACTGGGCCTTTAAAAGTATTGATTGAAAAAAAATCCATGGAAAATGTGGCGATGAAATTGGTGTGGTGATTAAAGTGTCAGTATGTTTTAAAGCTGATCCAGGCCGGGCAGGGAATTTTAATCGAAACCTACGTCAGTAGCAGACAACCAGTCTGCAGTCCACTGACATTGACAAGACTCCCTACCTTGGTATACTGCTCTATTGAAATCCTATAGTTCAGCATACATTCAATGCAGAGGACTCCTGTTCTGTTTTCACAAACCTCCACTCCAGCCATGCATTCGGTTTTTGATTTTCCTTTGGCAATGTGGTATATACTCTGACCCTTACCCGTAGCCTGGCTTTGGTCTGGTACATTCTTTCTGTGTACCATAGGAGGCACCCAGGTTTGGGTTTGTGTGTGTTTACATGTGCCTGTGTGCCTTTTTAGCCCATACTATGGAACCGAGGGAGAATATAGAGGTTATAGATATCATAGCCTCAGTATGACTTCCTAATAACTCTAGGAAGCCACAGTCTGGAGCACGAAGGCCTCCTGAAGGTATACAGCATGGGCAGGCAACACTGTTCCTGGAGTGCTGCAGGTTCTAACTACTAGGCACTTGGCCAACTGAGCTAATTGATCAGCTCAGCGATTGCCTAAATTCAACACACCTGGTCGTCTAGGTGGGTTAAATCAAAAACATGAAGTACCCGTGACCTCCAGGACCAGGGTTGCCAATCACTGGTACATAGTATAAAACAGCCTACAGAGATCAGGCTCAAATTGGTGGCAATTCAAGCAGGTTCCAACCTATTAGCATCCCGCCAGCCTGGTTGAGAGATAAACAGACCGCTGTATCGGTTGATGTCGACTGGGGCTGCGGCCGCCCGTCATGCCATTTGGAGGACAGGCAGGCAGACAGGTAGGCAGGCAGCCTACTGTACACTGCTGACAGTGCTGGAGTGGGGGAGAGAAGCGTTGTGTATGTGGGAAGTGTTTCTGTACAGGGAGCGACTCAGAGGGGCTGCGGTAAAGTGCTGCAGGGCAGGGGGAGAGAGGGGAGAGAGGGGGGAGAGAGGGGGGAGTTGGAACTAGAAAAAAAAAGAGGCATCAGCAATCTGCATTTAATGAGCGCACAAGAGAGGGTCGCAGTCCCTCTAACAGGATCCCCGGTTCCCCCCTGGTTCCCCTACCCCTCTCCTCCACCCCTCCTCTCCTCCACCCCTCCACCCCATCCCCCTGTTCTGTTCTGCCACGCTGTTGTTAGATTAACTCAGGGTCAGGGGGTCTGAGGGGGAGATCCAGCCTCGCTGCCAGAGAGGTAATCAGTAGAGACGGGTACTGAACAGTCTCCCCTTCTTACACAGACAGACAGACACGCACAGGCATGCACACACACACACACACACACACGCACACACACACACACACACACACACACACACACACACACACACACACACACACACACACACACACACACTGTAAATGTGGGCCTGATAGATTCCATTTGGAGGGGAGGGCTCGGGGATGGAACAATAGCATTCAATTCCACTGTATCAATATGTTAATGTCTTGCCCATTAGTGCAAATAGTCATTGCCACGTTTGTTCATGTCAACAATTATGTCATTGCAAAATATGATGTGGGTACTGTGCAACACCTTTCTATGTCAATGCCTGGTCATACCACTTCCAGTTGCAAAAATAGAAAGAAAATCATTTTCAACCCTCTGTTTCCCAATGCATTTGCACTCTACTATTTCAAATGGTAAGATCATCCGTTTACCTCTTACACACTCACAACTCCACAGCCCTGTTCTCGAATCACAATCACAAGGTTCTTTTTGGAGCAGAGATATAATCGCCCTATACGAGCCAGCTTAGAAGCTGTGTTTACAGGATTTTCTTTTTGGAGGGGGTGGGGGTTGCTGGTTCTCATCCCAGATGAACAGTAGCCTAATCCTCCCAGGGCAGAGGAACAGAGAGCAGCACTGCGGGCACGCACTCCTCTTCCCTCACAGATAAGACAGACAATAGACCGACATGAAGGGACTCAGCAGCCTGTAAAGGCATGTGTAGTCTCTCCGTCACTTCTTCATTAACCCTTAAAGGGGAGAACAGAAGGGACGGCATCAACGTCCCTTTTAACACCATTTGCTTTGTGAGCAGCTTGGATGTTTAACGTATCTTTCACAGAATCTTGATTCATTCCGAGCTCATCCATCTCGAAATGCCCAGCAATATGTATTACATACAGCAGCTAAGATTTCTATTGTATCACCAAGATGCCACACACCTGATGGATTGCACTGTCTTCGTGTCACAATTAGAGATCATGCCACCTAAACTCTAGTACACAGTTGCTGGAGGGTGGTGGGCCGATATCCTGATGCAGAGGAACAACATAGCATTGTTTAGCCGGTCTTACATCACATGTTCTCTGGGATCTGGTCATGAGGTCTCCCTGGGTACTGGAGAGCTGATCTCCTTCCTCTGGACAAACAACAGGCATGTCAACAGACTCCTGACTACTGCTCAGTGGTGTTGTCACTGCAGGGTCAACAGGAGAGAGCAAGAGCCAGGCAGAGAGACTAACGAAGGAACTCAGCCCCATCTACCATTACCTCAGCCCATCGCTACCACAGTCCCAAACAATGGTCTCTACCACCTCCCTAGTTCCTACATCCTGTAGGACTCCACAGCCCTCAGAGGCTAACCCTGAGATTCCACCCAGGACCGACTAGGGGTGTGGAGGGGGTAGTAGAGACATTCTAGAACCTTTCACTAGGCAACACAGCACAAACGGAAGGTAGATGTTCGGCGTTCGCTGTGTGTGTTTGTCCTGGCTTCCTTACCATTGTTACACAAGGAGCCTCTTGATGATTGGAGAGCAGGGCCATGATAAGGGCAACAGCAGCCGCAGGAAAACAATACCCCATCGATTGCAGACCTCATTGCTAAAACAGATGTGTATTTTAATAGAACCACCATACAAGACAAACAAGCTGCAGGCAACAATAGAGATTTACAGAATGAGTGGAATTTTGTTTGTTGGAAGGTTAGACCTGGTATTTTTGAGACAGCCCCAAAATACGACTACAATCGTGGAGGTACCAGGAGTCCTACTGTAGCAGTAAGTAAAATACCCATTCTTGCCATAGGTACAGGGGCAGTGTAGGGGCCAGAGTGGACAACGGTAGGAACCAATGAGGTCACAATTTGAGCCCAGTGCTTCAGCCTTTAGATTCGGAAGAGAGGTGCAACTGGACTGATAGGAGGCGGGTTGAAAATGAACTGCTTTACTGAACGGACGCCCGAAACCCACATGGGTGCTCACTGCTCACCCGTGTGGTTTAATGCACATTCCTCCACAGAGACACACCCTTAAATTAGCATCACCATTATGCTAATTCGCACTCCCTCTTGCGCACACAAAGGGATTCCAGTGGGATTGGGGAGCTCACAGGCACACAAAGGCATGCTCACAGAAGCATATGTTACCGGGATAGGGAGTCAAGACTCACGGTACCGCTCCAAAACATAGAAATATTCAGAGCATCATTCTAACTCATCCGAGTCTAATCAAACCCAGGTATGAGACACATCAGCATCTGGAATTGGAATCCTGGGAAATGGCGCACATGCTCAACTCAAAGCCATTTGAGCCTAATATGCAAACAATCCATTCGACTTTTCATTTACTGCAGTTACTTTAGCGGTGGTAGTGTATTGGTATGAAGCAACAACAAAAATAAGAATTGCTCACAATTCTAGGTCAGCCAGCTCCCTCAGCCGTTCTCTGAGCTTTATTTATCCACCTAACCCTCCGCCCTCCATCTCTTTCTCCTTCTCTCTGCTTCCTTTGAACTCCCAGCCCGTCCATAAGGCAGCGGGCTCATTTGAGTAGTGTGGAGGCTGAAGGTGCGTCTCCCAGGACTACAGCATCCATCACAACAGTCCTGTACTGTTACTTCCTCTTCCTCCAGAGTGAAGAGAGAGATAGATGTGAGACCTGTCTCATTATAACTCTACCTGGCTGCTACTAACACTGACTGGGAGATGAGGTGCCTGACTTGGCCCTAGGCCGGGCCATAGACCCAAGAGGATTGTCCCAGCGGCACTGCATAATGTTCCTCGTGAGTTATACCGAACCTACTGTACATCCTAGATGTTTACGACTTACTGAATGTTCAAGCGATGCCTTTTTCAAATGTTTTTATCCGTTGGTACTGATACGTGCAGGTTCTGAAACCCAGATGTATTTGCTCATCATAACCCATGAACCCAAAGAAAGTAAACCAAAGTCAGATTATATAAAGGAACTCTAGGATTTATTGACTTTGGGAATGTTCTCCTTTTTGGTTTGGTGCATCTACATTGCTTGTAAAGCGTCACTCAGAGAGTTAATGTATCTCCTGAGAGTAGTTTGAAGGATCTGTTGACAGGGCATAAACAGAGACACAACTTGAGTAGTTGTGTGTGAAGGGCAATTTCAGTTAGTGCTTTATCCTTAGTCTGGTGTACCTTCTGCGTGGCCTTGTCCTAACTGAGTAAGACATATTTGACCTGAGTCTTTATTTAGCTTAGTAACACGATCAACCTGTATAATAATGTCAAACTAATTCACGGCATAATATACATTACCAAGAGTCACAGAGTTGTTTCAGGTGGTGATTGATGGGGCTGTGATGAAGGTTTCCAGCTTCGTTAGCCTTTTTATCATTATGCCATTTTCGAAAGGCCAGCAATAGGCTCACAGCTACGGTGCATTCGAAAAGTATTCAGACCCCTTCACTTTTTCCACATTCTGTTATGTTACAGCCTTATTCTAAAATGTATTAAATTGTTGTTGTTTTTACCTTCGTCAATCTACACACAATACCCCATAATGACAAAGCAAAAACAGGTTAAGAAATTCTTGCAAATGTATTAATTATCACATTTACATAAGTATTCAGACCCTTTACTCAGTACTTTGTTAAAGCACCTTTGGGAGCGATTACAGCCTCGAGTCTTCTTGGGTATGACGTTACAAGCTTGGCACACCTGTATTTGGGAAGTTTCTCCTATTCTTCTCTGCAGATCCTCTCAAGCTCTGTCTGGTTCAATACTTCAGGCGTGAAATTTACCCCATACACCTATTTCATGTCATCTACTGTTGCACAGCTATTTTCAGGTCTCTCCAGAGATGTTCGATCGGGTTCAAGTCCGGGCTTTGGCTGGTGGTTCCAAACTTCTTCCATTTAAGAATGATGAAGGCCACTGTGTTCTTGGGGACCTTCAATGCTGCAGACATTTTTTGGAACACTTCCCCAGATCTGTGCCTCGACACAATCCTGTCTCTGAGCTTTACGTATAATTCCTTCGACCTCTTGCCTTGGTTTTTGCTCTGACATGCAATGTCAACAGTGGGAGCTTATGTAGACCAGTGTGTGTAAATCATGTCCAATCAATTGAATTTACCACAGGTGGACTCCAATCAAGTTGTAGAAACATCTCAAGGATGATCAATGGAAGCAGGAGGCACCCGAGCTTCATTTCGAGTCTCATAGCAAAGGTCTGAATACTTATGTAAATAACGTATTTCTGTGTTTTGTTTTTAATACATTTGCAAAAATGTCTACAAGCCTGTTTTCACTTTGTCATTAAGGGGTGGTGTGTAGATTGATGAGAAAAAATGTTTTTGAATCATTTCCGAATGCACTGTACATGCTTGTCCCTGTAACAGTAGCCCGTCTTCCTCCCTCTTCCACCTCCCGCCCGTATCCATTTTGTGAGAATTGGGAGGTCCATAAATCTCTGTCCCTGTCAGTGTGCAGGGAGGGAGCCGATTGGGAGGGGAGAGGATGAGCCCTCTAAGAGGCTGAGATCTGATTAGAGAGGGCACAATCACCGCGTGACACCGCCTCACTCACACATCACCCAGTGTGTGCGTTCATGTAGGACTAAATCCACGCCATCAAATTCAAGCCCCATCTCACAGAAGGAATCCTCTCTCCCAAAAGGTTTGCTGACGGAAAAGAGATCCCAGTGGTACTGTAGTGTTCCCTCTCCGAGAGACAACATAGACAGAGAACCATGGACGTTATGTTAGCTCTGCTCTAATGCCCTGGTCTAATTACTTCTCTGGTCTCACTCTCATGTCATCAATCAAAATAACACAATGAGAGGGTTTTCCTCTTTTCTAGATTTTATAATACCTTTTTTTTACATCAGCAGTTCTCACAAAGTGCTTTACAGTAACCATGCCTAGACCACAAAGAGCAAAGCAGAAGTGAGGGGATTGGGGACTAAAATGGTGAAAGGAAGATACACAATGCTCCTCTCACGGTATCATCGTAAAATAGGTTAAAGTGCACAGTTTACGTTTTGTCTTTTCTTCTAGTGGAGGATGCTAACAGTAGTAACAGGCAGAGGTAAACACAACATGCATTAAAATATATTTTAAAAATGTATGAGTCATCAATTATTAATCTGAATGTCAAACAAGTAGCATCGGACCATCATGAGGAGAACAGCTTACCCCCTGGCCATTTCTATGAGTTCTTCCTGATTCATAACGACATATTCCCTGCTCTAACTTGGACAGTGGATAGTGCACTCCAAAAAGTTTTTAAAAAGTCCAAGTCAATTATATTCCCCCTAAGGAAACAGTACATCTAAAACATCTGGGGATGAATAGCATGGTTGTTGAGATTCAAAGCTTTTCTCTTAAAAATGCACAGTTGTCTGCATCTATCCACATCTCCCATAACTCTAGACAACCTCCCAGACAGAACAGAGAGTTGATGACAGTCATCTACATGGGGTAAATTTCTCACCTTATGTATTGAATTCAAAATAAAATAAATCTTAAACATTTTCAACTATTTTTCATGTTTTTAGAAAAAGTGAAACAATGGATGTAAAAAAATCAAAAGCAGAATTTGTAAAATTGGGAAAAAAATGAATTATATCAATAGCAAAACAAAAAAACTTGCAAGCAAATAATTTTAAATTGAGAGCAAAACTTGAATTTTAAAGCAATAACTCATTTTTTGAAAACTAATGCCAAAATAGTTCCGTTTTCTATTTAAATTCCTATCTATTAAATGAATATGTTTACCTAACTAGTTACATGGTTTGTCATGAAAGGTATTATATAGATATGCTTCTAATACCCAATAATTATTGACACGTGACAATTTTTAAATATGTTAGCTTAGTTGGCTTGATTAGTTGTCTGACTAGCTTGCCAAATGGAATGAATCGCCAGACTCTGCATGCCTGTAGCTAGCCACTGCCAGCCATAGTGAAAGGTTTGCCCGTATGTTTTTACTAAACCAAGTGATGTCACGTCCGAATAGGCCATTGTGATTTTAGACCCATGACAAATGTCTCCAGTTAGCTAGCTAGCTAGCTACATCATTGTATTTAGGCCAGGGACTCGTGTGTACACCACTTAGCTAGCTATTTATCTAGCTGGAGACATTCATCATGAGATTGAAATCACATTACGCCCTTTACGGTCAAAACAATTACTTGGTTTACGGAAAGCATACAATAATGTATGTATCTGAATTACCCATAGCAAAATGTTCTGGACTATTGAAGCTGGAGACATTCATTGGGCAAGTTGGTTAAGGTGTCTTTTTCTATTAGCACAATGATGAGGCTGTGTGCTGCGAAACCACCTCTGAATACTCTCTCTGCTGAACACAGTGAACATTAGCTGGATATAGGGGCAACAATGTAAAAGGTGGCTAGTGGCACCTTCATTTGGGAGGACGGGCTCATTATAATGGCTGGAATGGAATTCATGGAATGGTATCAAACACATAGTTTCCATATGTTTTAATACCATTCCATTCACTCCATTCCAGCCATTATTATGAGCCGTCCTCCCCTCATCAGCCTCCTGTGAACTGCCGGCAAGAGCATAGGCGAAATAGATTTAACAGTTGGTTGTTGGAAAATTTGAACTGAAAACTATCTTTGCATTAGTTTTCAAATCATTTGCTCTCGCTTTAAAATTATTTGCTTGCATTTTGCTTTCAATTTGTTTATTTTTTTATCTCAACATCCATTATTTCACTTTTCCTCAAAAATATAACTTTTACATTTTGAACTTTATTTTTCATGTTTACGAATTTTTCGATTTTTGAAATCAATACTTAAGGCGTGAAATGTACCCCATTACACCTAGTTCATGTCATCTACTTCATCATAGACTGAGATGACATGAGCTGTCTTTATAGAGGTATAGAGGTTGTGTATGCCATGTGTTTTAGTAGTAATGGTAAGATGGAGACAGCAGTCTGGTGGCCTTGAGATCCTCTCCTTTCCCTTCCATTCAAACGCAGGCCGACCTTATAATAGGACACAGCCACAGACAGCAGACTGGGAGGAGGGAGGGGAGGTTGTAAATATTCTTCTGGTGGATGAGAGAGGACGGTACCTGAATTATTTACACTCTGTGGTCCTTGGGGAGAAAGCACACAGGGGTGTGGATTGGGGGGGGGGGGGGGCTAAGCTCCTGGTGAGTAGGTGGAAGGGGCTGGGGGGCAAGGGTTTGGTAGTGTTTGTAGGTCAGTGGGTGAGGCAGGGTCATTCACTCGGAAACAGGCTTAACCTGGGCTCTTAGTGATGGAGGAGGGGGGTTACTGGCAGCCTTCAGCCCCCCTCCAGCCATCATGCCCTTGAGAAGGTGCTAGAGACGGCGATAGTAGTAATATGCTTTTAGGGAGGAGATGTGGGGGAGGGGAGAACGTAATTTGTCTACATTGTTTTGCCTCAGAAATTGTATGATTTACTCATTATTCCCAATTAGATTGTGAGGAGACAATAATATGAGGAAAATCACTTCACAATTTGTCAATTGGCTCTACACATTCTTTTAGGAATCGCAAATAAATTGAAAATATATTAATGTAAAGCTAGGTAAGCTAATATGAATATGAACAACATATTGGGTGACACCCATTATTGAAAACGAATTTCTAGCATTTCTTGATAGATTTTTTTTAATAAGAATTCAGATGAACCTGAATAAAAAAAATATTATTTTACTCCTGCTGCTCACTTTCACCCGAGGCTCCTGTCTTCACCTCAGTGTCTTCATACATAGAGGAGAAACGAGTGAGCTGTACACCTCAGAGCCTGTAACACGTACGTTTCTGTAAAAACCTTCTGTTCCCTCCAGGATATGCAGCACTAGGAAGACTGCAGAACACTACAGTATAGATCTTACAGTTACCCATATAGTGAAACGAGCAGGGTACGCTTCCCTCTAAGACAATGCAACAACACTTTCAGTATAAAGAATGGCACAGGTTAAGCCCTCCTGGAAAAGGCAGTAGTCTGGCAGCTTAGAGGTGAAGCTGATTAAAGAGAGAGAAAATGTTTTGGTCCTGGCTGGCTTTCACATGAGAGAATGGGAGAGAAAAATTGGAGTTAAGCTTGTCTTATGTGTTGCATTTGTCTGACGCCAGTGGCATCTGCCTATCTGGTGGTTCAGCTTAATCCTATATGGTTATTTCAGCTCTCTCTCTCTCTCCTCTCACTGCCCAGCCCCTCATCCATCCACACATAAACTCAGCAAAAAAAGAAACAGTCCTTTTTCAGGACCCTGTCTTTAAAAGATAATTTGTAAAAATCCAAATAACTTCACACATCTTCATTATAAAGGGTTTAAACAGTGTTTCCCATGAACCATAAACAATTAATGAACACCTGTGGAACAGTCGTTAAGACACTAACAGCTTACAGACGGTAGGCAATTAAGGTCACAGTTATGAAAACTTAGGACACTAAAGAGGCCTTTCTACTGACTCTGAAAAACACCAAAAGAAAGATGCCCAGGGTCCCTGCTCATCTGCGTGAACGTGCCTTAGGCATGCTGCAAGGAGGCATGAGGACTGCAGATGTGGCCAGGGCAATAAATTGCAATGTCCGTACTGTGAGACGCCTAAGACAGCACAACAGGGAGACAGGACAGACAGCTGATCGTCCTCACAGTGGCAGACCACGTGTAACAACACCTGCACAGGATCAGTACATCCAAACATCACACCTGCGGGACAGGTACAGGATGGCAACAACAACTGCCCGAATTACACCAGGAACGCACAATCCCTCCATCTAGTGCTCAGACTGTCCGCAATAGGCTGAGAGAGGCTGGACTGAGGGCTTGTAGGCCTGTTATAAGGCAGGTCTTCACCAGACATCACCGGCAACAAC
The DNA here is from genome assembly GCF_965601325.2 of Salmo salar. Lineage (NCBI taxonomy): Eukaryota > Metazoa > Chordata > Actinopteri > Salmoniformes > Salmonidae > Salmo > Salmo salar. Next base: position 57,674,096 of record NC_138303.1, read on the forward strand.
GTTGTCTATGGGCACAAACACACCGTCGCTGGACCAGACTGGACTGGCAAAAAGTGCTCTTCACTGACGAGTCACGGTTTTGTCTCACCAGTGGTGATGGTTGGATTCGCAGTTTATCGTCGAATGAATGAGCGTTACACCGAGGCCTGTACTCTGGAGCGGGATCGATTTGGAGGTGGAGGATCTGGGGCGATGTGTCACAGCATCATCGGACTGAGCTTGTTGTCATTGCAGGCAATCTCAACGCTGTGCGTTACAGGGAAGACATCCTCCTCCCTCATGTGGTACCCTTCCTGCAGGCTCATCCTGACATGACCTTCCAGTATGACAATGCCACCAGCCATGCTGCTCGTTCTATGCGTTATTTCCTGCAAGACAGGGATGTCAGTGTTCTGCTATCCCATTGAGCACGTCTAGGACCTGTTGGATTGGAGGGTGAGGGCTAGGGCCATTCCCCCCAGAAATGTCCAGGAACTTGCAGGTGCCTTGGTGGAAGAGTGTGGTAACATCTCACAGCAAGAACTGGCAAATCTGGTGCAGTCCATGAGGTGATGCGCTGCAGTACTTAATGCAGCTGGTGGCCACACCAGATACTGATTGTTACTTTTGATTTTGACCCCCCCTTTGTTCTGGGACACATTACTCCATTTCTGTTAGTCAAATGTCTGTGGAACTTGTTCAGTTTATGTCTCAGTTGTTGAATCTTGTTATGTTCATACAAATATTTACGCATGTTAAGTTGGCTGAAAATAAACGCAGTTAACAGTGAGAGGACGTTTCTTTTATTGCTGAGTTTATTTAGCTTTAGCTTTGGCTCACATGATTTCTCTGCTTACTGTTGCCTAAGTCTTGATATAGCCCTGAATCAATAAATCAAAGGCATATGCAAGATGGAAATCAACATGGAAAAGCGTAGAATCCTGTTTGTGCCTTTGCTTAGTGTTGCTATCTTGCATATTTCAGTATTGACATTAAACAGACAAAATGCACAGAGAACTAAACTTTCATTCTGAACAGCAAACAATCTGATTGCCTGCACTACTCTGACACCACCAACCCCAATGCTTTATTCCACTGCTATAGGCTACAGCACAGACCCTAAACAATACAGCATAACCAGCCATAGGGAAAGCAGGACAAATTTTCTATCAGTGTTGAGTGTCCTTTACATTTACAACCAACGTATAGGATATTTAATTTTGTATTATCTTTTGATTTGAAACAATTCAGATAGCCTATTAAAAATTAAAATAAGTAGCCATAATGTCTCTCTAAATGAATTACTGTGTCGTTATCAATAAATATTTAGGCTACTCATGTGGTTGATACGAAATGGTCAACATAATGCTGCTGGTGATCTCTTGTTGTATACTGAACAAAAATATATTCGCAACATGCAACAATTTCAAAGATTTTACTGACTTACAGTTCATATCAGGAAATCAGTCAATTGAAATAAATGAATTAGGCCAAAATCTATGGAATTCACACAACTGGGCAGGGGTGCAGCCATGGGTGGGACTTGGAGGGCATAGGCCCACCCACTAGAGAGCCAGGCCCAGCCAATCAGAATGAGTTTTTCCCCACAAAATGACTTTATTTCAGACAGAAATACTCCCCCTCTGTGTAATGATCATGCTGTTTAATTAGCTTCTTCATATGCCACACCAGTCAGGTGGATGGATTATCTTGGCTATGGAGAAATGCTCACTAATAGGGATGTAAACAAATTTGTACACTAAATTTGAAAGAAAAAAGTTGTGCATATTGAACATTTCTGGGATTTTTTATTTCAGCTCATGAAACATGAGACCAACACTTTACATGTTGCATTTATAATTTTGTTCAGTGTAGTTGGCCAGAGGGATAAACCTATTTCCCTGTGTGAACTCCCCAGTATAATCTCAATTGAGTCCTCCTCGCATCCTCTCTCCTCGCTTCCTTCCCTAAACCCATTGGAGAAGGTCAAAGGGGAGGGTCCTCTGGCTTTCTCATCCAATGGGTTTTGAGAAGGAGGCGAGGAGAGAGGATAGAGGACACGAGGAGAATGGGATTTAGATTCTCCCACCAAGTCTCCTCTGACCTGCTTCTCATGCATCGGGATGTGCGTAGCTTCAGTGATTCATTCGGAATACACAGACATATCCGTGACTGCATTGTGTATTCTCCAATATCTGAACTTCTCAATATATAATGCAACACTATAGGCTAATGCCAGACAGCCATTCATTTTACATAGCCTAACACTTTTCCTGAGAAAGAGACTGTACAGACTCATAGCTATGACAACTCAGCATTGTCGCGGGAAGTAGTCGTGCTGATGCACCCCCTGTTAAATCACAATAAAAAAATAATTCATTTATATAAATTGAAAAAAAATGTTGACCAAATTAGTGCACTAGGCCTTTATTACTCCTGTATGAAAATAATCCTCAGCCGAGCTGGAGAACCCCCCAAGGACCTTACAAGTTCTGTTTAGAGGCGAGTTGGCTCTGGCAGCCAACACAGCCAAATACTCCATCTAAACGTGAATTGAATCTCAATTGCGGTACGGTTCTAGAATCATAAATCCCCCTACTTTCAAATCACATCAAAATCATTTCACAAATGCTAAATGTATACTGTTTTAACCGATTTTAACACCGTTGCAGCTGACAGTATTTGTTATGTGACATGTTTGTGGCGTCCGTTTTCAGTTTGAAGACAGGTGTTCGGGGACGCAGATAAATAATTACAACAGGTACACGTCTTTCCTATGTGTTTTCCATAAATAAGCTCTGCAACATGGAAATATGGCCTTGTGGGAACCCCAACCCTATAAACATGTAGTAATTTAACCTTTGTTTTTTATTAAATTATTAATCGCTGATATGAAAGATTTAGGCCTACGTGCATTATGTTTCCAAAACCGTACCATGTCGGGGCTCTTAACAAAACTCCCCCATTGAGAAGATACTATCGTCAATAGGCGCTAAAGTTACGTACTTAGGTCTATATATGGGGTACCATAGAGCATGCTTTTGTAGAACAGTTGATGGCACACTGAGCTACTGATCAGAAGGTGGAAGATTCCAGCTACACTCCCTGCCTCTTTCATTACAATACCTTCAGTTGCATAGTTGTGGTCCCGGAGGAAGCTGTTGTTTATTTTGCGGGTGTCGATTTCTTCATCCATTTGTGACACTTATTTTGTAAACCAGAAACAGAGAAACAAGTATCCATGGTCCTGAAACATCGCTTCAGCACAGGGTCGGCGCAAGCTGCGCGCTTTTCGTCATGATTAGACCCTTTCCAGAAATAAGAATCTGGAAAAGAGGCAGAAACCTCAACGTTTGCTCCTGAACGAATAAATAAACCGTTCGATACAATATCATATGAGGAAAAAGCCTGTCCCTTTCGAGAAGACCGTTGAGTCGTCGGATGTCTGCCAATAATAGGCTCAGATTAAAGTGGCAGAAAACGACCTATAAAACTGACAGCAAGAAAATAGCTGCGCATTACGTCTCCATTGCCAGAGGCGCAATAAAACAGTCCAGAAATCAGAGCAGGGTGTGTGAGCTGGTTCTTATTTTGCCCCAGTCTGCTTGCATCGCAGCGTCCGTTTCCTCTTGGATCACCCCGTTTCGCCTCGACGTGTCGCTCTGCCGCCAAACCTCACCGGGTGCTTCACTGCTAGCCTGCTGTTGCCACTGCCCATTCGCGCATTGCGTTACTGGCTCCGCCCTGACAGCTTGCCTCTGTCGACCTGCGTCAGCATCACAGTGATGTGTTCGCACATGCGGGGGCAGAGCGCACATGCGGGGGCAGAGCGCACGGATGCGCCCTCATATCAGGGGGACACGGTGGTCACATATTTTATTTTTGTTGATCAACAAAGACCCTTCTAATCGTTTCTGGTAATTGTTACCCCCAAAAGTGTGTGTGTGTGTGTGTCTGCCTGCTTGTGTCTCTGTGTATGTGTGCCCACACTAATTTCCCCTAGTTGGGTTTGGGCATGGTGGTGTTGGTGACGTGTGGCTGTCAGAGACCTCCCCCTACCCATCCTGCCCCTACATGTTAAATAATCTGTGCTGTAGGATAATGTTTTAACGGCCCACTGCCCTTCAGCTAGGTCTGGATAAATCACAGACGTTATCTGCATCCCCAAAATGATGAAGGTCACTGATGCATGCCATTATCTACATCCTCAAAATGATGAAGGTCACTGATGCATGCCATTATCTACATCCTCAAAATGATGAAGGTCACTGATGCATGCCATTATCTACATCCTCAAAATGATGAAGGTCACTGATGCATGTCATGAAAATAAGTTCCATCCACCCCACTTATGACCAGTTGAATATTCCCCATTCTAATTGTCTCCGCACCATGACAAACCATCTTCCTCAACCCCTAATCCTTTTAATAAGGAGATAGTCGTCACCGACCCCTGAATCATCAGGGTTCACGTTCACTCTAAATGGTATAGAATCGGTCTTTGCCGTCATGGGGTTTGAACAAACTGTTATGGTAATTCTATTTGGGCGCTGAGGGGTATAAAGCAACAGGAAGAGGGAATTAAAAAGGCATTGATTTTCTCCAGAATCACCACACTGGGATGTGCTCTTATTACTGGGAGACTGGGAGACTGGGAGAATGCATTAGAGAGGCCTTCTGATGGATGACATTAACAGGCAGAGCTCATTGCTGTCCTTGGGAAGGAGGAGGGCTTAGATGTATTATTATTCTGTATGCAGACAGACAGGCAGGCACACACTAGTGTGAAAACACATAAGCCCTGATACTCACACACGCACGCACGCACGCACACACAAACGCGCGCACACGCACGCACACGCACACACACACACACACACACACACACACACACACACACACACACACACACACACACACAGGGTTCTAAGGGGCTTGCAGAAAGACCATTTTATTCTGCAATGATACTGTATGGGGTGGAAACAGCCTCGAGGAAGCCAAGACTGAGATCAATAATCTGACTGCTTTAATTAAAGCTTCTGCTTCCAGGACACACAACCACAGCAACAGTCTGTTGACTGAAACCTCTCTCTATTTGCCTGTTCACTGTAAAAATACACCACCGACCAAACCCATTTCCAATCCAATGCCTCTGTATTATAGTGGTGATGGTTGAGAGAAACATACATTACATGACCAAAAGTATGTGCACACCTGCCCGTCGAACATCTCATTCCAAAATCATTAATATGGAGTTGGTCCCTCCTTTGCTGCTATAAGAGCCTCCACTCTTCTGTGAAGGCTTTCCACTAGTTGTTGGAACATTGCTGCGGGGACTTGCTTCCATTCAGCCACAAGAGCATTAGTGAGGTCGGGCACTGATGTTGGGCGATTAGGCCTGGCTCGCAGTCGGTGTTCCAATTCATCCCAAAGGTGTTCGATTGAGGTTTATGGCTCTGTGCAGGCCAGTCAAGTTCTTCCACACCAATCTCGACAAACCAATTCTGTATGGACCTCGCTTGTGCACGGGGGCATTGTCATGCTGGAACAGGAAAGGGCCTTCCCCAAACTGTTGCCACAAAGTTGGAAGCACAGAATCGTCTAGAATGTCATTGTATGCGTTAAGATTTCCCTTCCCTGAAACTAAAACAGCCCCACACCATTATTCCTCCTCCACCAAACTTTACAGTTGACACGATGCATTGGGGCAGGTAGTGTTCTCCTGGCATCCGCCAAACCCAGAATCGTCCGTCGGACTGCCAGACGGTGAAGCCTGATTCATCTCTCCAGTGAACGCGTTTCCACTGCTCCAGAGTCCAATGGTGGCGAGCTTTACACCACTCCAGCCGACACTTAGCATTGCGCATGGTGATCTTAGGCTTGTGTGCGGCTGCTTAGCAGTGGAACCCCATTTCATGAAGCTCCTGACAAACAGTTATTGTGCTGACCTTGCTTCCAGATGCAGTTTGCAACTCGGTAGTGAGTGTTGCCAACGAGGACAGGCAATTTTTATGCGCTACGCGCTTCAGCAATCGGCGGTCCCGTTCTGAGGGCTCTTGTGGCCTACCGCTTCGCGGCTGAGCTGTTGTGAGCGTGTTCGTGTTTGTGCGCACTGTGTACACACACAGAAGTGGGATCTCAGAATAATCAGTAAATCGGTCATTGGGAGTGCATACTGCAGAGTATTCCAGCACAACACTTGTATTAGCATCCCTCCTCTCATAACAGGACACCTGCTTCTAAGCTGTGAGAACCACAGCGCCACTCATCGAAAACACGCAGACAATAATTACCTAATTATAACACACAATCGCTCTTGTGGATGCCGTCGTAATTGCACGACCTGGGGAAGGAGGCCGATTGGAACACGCAGGGCTGTGCTCCACAGAGAACATGGCCGTGGTCTGCCTCCGAGTCGGCTCTGACGTTCAACCTGCCCCCTGTGCCCACCTGGCTCCTGCTGCAGTGGCTATGGGGGAAATACTCCCCTGATGTGTTGTGTTCCCTCTCTCCCATCCCCCGTCTCTCTCTCACTCTCCATGACCCTCCTCCAACCACATCAAGCCCAGCGCCACCACCTCGGTCAGTGTGCTCTGTTCACCCAGGAGAGGTAGCTCGCTCCGCGGGCCTAGTTGTGCAGTGCTATGGTTACTAGCCATCCATCCTGCCCTTAAGCACTGGAGCACTCTGCATCTATGGGAACAGAAAAACGTCACGCAGGTCTTAATGATCTCACAGTCCCTGTAGAGGGACACAAAGCATGGAGAGTAAAGAGAGTAGAGAGATCACTACATAAAACACAGCGAGACTCGTGATCCAGACTAACCGCATGCAGCACTAATGGAGCAGACTAGAAAAAGAAAGGAGAGATCCTCTTCTTAAACAACACACATCCGTGATTACAAATGCAGAGCACAAAGTGGTGGGCTCTGGGTGGCCTAATTGAATTTATAGCAAATAGGATTGAGCCATACGCCGATTTGGCCAGCTGCCACGGTGAGGAGGAGCAGAGGGACACGTTCGCCTGGAGCAGGAGAACCTGCAAGTCCGGTGGTAAAAAGCACCCTGCCAGCTCCAAATGAAATAACCACTCCTGATAGGCCAGCTCTGGATCTGAACTACTGACCTGGAATCAGCTTACAGAGTCACTGTACTGTATAGAAAAATGTGTTGCAACAAGACCTCACCGACTGCAGAACTGTCAAAACTGTCCTCCTGAATAACTGGGGGACATGACTGTTAAGTATAGAAAGTTGCAGGCAAAGACCTATTTTGAAGAAGAAAACTGAAAAAGCTAATCATGAGGGCATGATTTCTGTGGGTTTGATTGGTGATGTTTTCTCCTCTGGTAGTGAGGTTTCAGAGGTTGCCTTATGGAGAATGTTCTTATAGCAGTAACATCGTCTGAATTTAGCTACGAGAGGGGAATTATTTTGAAAATAAGTTCTGTCAAGCCCCTGTCGGCTCAGACACCTCGAAACGCTCCACAAACTGCAGTTTGGAAGAGAGCCAACTCGTCTATTTTAGGCAGGGGGTTTGGAGCTGCAAGGTAGAGTAAAATAGAAGACAGGAAGGAGAGAGGTGAGAGAGGCTGGAGGAGAGAGAAATACACGGTGAACAAAATATAGGTCGCACACTCACAGGATGGAAAATGGATTTAGTGAGAATCCTAGAATTTTCCATAATAATGCAGATTTCAGAAACAGCCAGAATAAGATGGAGTGAGAGAGAGAGAGAGAGAGAGAGAGAGAGAGAGAGAGAGAGAGAGAGAGAGAGAGAGAGAGAGAGAGAGAGAGAGAGAGAGAGAGAGAGAGAGAGAGAGAGAGAGAGAGAGAGAGAGAGAGAGAGAGAGAGAGAGAGAGAGAGAGAGAGAGAGAGAGAGAGAGAGAGAGAGAGAGAGAGAGAGAGAGAGAGAGAAAACAAGATAAAGGCCAGGCTGGGGGAGAGCGGATTAAAAGCAGCCTGCAGGAGGATAATCAAATAGTCCTTCTTAAAACATGATGACTACTGCATCTCTCCCTCCCTCCCTCCCTCCCTCTCTGAGGAAAGTCCGCCACAGTCAGAATGTTTGTAAATGATGATGCCAGATGATTTTAAAAAATTGTCTAGTTTATTTTAAACTTAGTCCTCTCACTAGTTCCCAGTTACAATCCTTATTTTAGGCCTGGGCTGGGATCCATAAAACCACAAACAATAACAGCTACAGAATCACATATAACATACAATAACATGGCATTGGTTTGATATCGCTGTGAAACACAGTTCTGTGTAGGCCTACATGTTGGACACTAAATCAAGAAGATAAAATGTAAAATAATTCAGACATTATTTATGACCATACCAAGTCATAATACCAGCACACATTTCTGATGCATGGCTAAAAGGATATGGCTTTTCCCTACAGCCTAGTCCTGTATACTGATCCTGTAACAGAGGAAGTACATTTGATTTGTCTTTTCCCTGCAGCCTAGTCCTGTATACTGATCCTGTAACAGAGGAAGTACATCTGATTTGTCTTTTCCCTGCAGCCTAGTCCTGTATACTGATCCTGTAACAGAGGAAGTACATCTGATTTGTCTTTTCCATTACATTACATTACATTTACTATTTTCCCTACAGCCTAGTCCTGTATACTGTTCCTGTAACAGAGGAAGTACATCTGATTTGTCTTTTCCCTACAGCCTAGTCCTGTATACTGTTCCTGTGACAGAGGACATTTACTGTATCTGTGATCCATCCAGATCAGATGATGACAGAGTGACCTGTCCCACGGTCCTCATGCGCTCTCTAATCTCGGAAATCGCTCACTGGGTGGCGTGACACGCCAGACGCGACATTCATCGTCAATACATTGACTTATTGACAGCGGTCACATCCGCCAAGCGTGACCGGTCCAGTCCTACATTTTGTTCATGTTTTCCTACCCTACCCTTTGTTCTCTTCATTTCTTATTCAATGCGAGCCGAGAAATCAATAGCCAAAGCCTAATCCTTTAGAAAACCCTCCCCCGAACTCAAACGGCCTGTGTCACCTTAATGAATTTATAGGAAAGTGACACACACTTCCTGTTGTGCACAAAAATTAGAAAAGCAAGGCAATTAAAAAAAAAATAAACCTGGTGAAAGATTACTTAAAGGCAGCAATACATTTCAGGTGAAGACCTCCGGCTCCATTTCGTCAATGAAGCCGATATGCGTTTCAGCTCATAAACAGCGGCCGTTCTGGTTATGTCGCCTCAACGCCTCATTAAACCCCTCCACCACTTCCTCCCAGTCACATTCGCAATGACTTGCGGTACCTAGTAAGCAAATTACTAGGCAATCAATCAAAATGACATTAAGGCTTGTGACAGATCGACTCCAATAAAAGAAGCAGGTTCATGCTTCCCCTATTTGGTCTATTCATAGATGACCAAGAAAGGAAACGAAGGCAAGTGAGGCCACCAGCAGATGAACCGAGACAATTGAACTGCGTGACTTAACCTTTTGTTTCAACAGTTTTTTTTTATCATTCTCTGACTAAATGACACCCTCTCTGTGAAAGAACGCACATGTTGCAAGGACCGGCAGGTAGACCAGATATTGTCAGACACTTGTCTATCAAAAGGTCAGGAGGACTTGATACACGGCATTTGATCTCTAATGAAAACCTCCCTCCACCAGCTGTGTACGTGGCAACAACAACAAAAAAACTCCCCAGTTCCTTTACTGTCCAGGGCTGTGTCTCAAATCACACCACGTCTATGACAGTGGTAGTGAACCTGGAGGCAGTGATTGGCTATCGCCTGTGAACAGGACTTAGGGGGATCCAGGAGGACTAGTTAGTAAATGCTTCGTGCCAGACAGACACAGGCAGCTCCCTAGACCCCCCAGCAGACACTTCGGCCCCTCTCCAACTGCTGCACAGAACACTGAACCTCCCCAAATAGAACATGTGCACATCATGTCTGAGCCTAAACAGAACAGGATCTAATCTTTCCTATTCTGTAATTCCCTTTTACTCCATGATTCTACAGAGCACCGCGCCAGGCTAAGCTGTCCAAATATTCAATCAGGATCCCGACTAAAGCTTCCAGAGGGGAATGGTGGTGGTACTGTACAGACTGGAAGAGCACCCTGGGAAATATTCTCGTCACTAAGTCCCTGGGAACTCAAGCATAAGGACAGGAACTTACTTGAGATGTTTTAAAGCTTTGAAGTGAGTTAAATCATGGAGAGTGTTGGATCAAATTAGGATCTACATCTACAATGTAGTGGTTATATCCCCACTGTTGAGAGAGAGTGAGACACACACAGAGACAGACAGAGACAGACAGAGAGAGACACAGAGAGACACAGAGACAGACACAGAGACAGACACAGAGACACAGAGACAGAGACACAGAGACAGACAGACACAGAGACAGACAGAGAGGAGAGACAGAGAGGAGAGACACAGAGACAGACAGAGAGGAGAGACAGAGAGAGACAAAGAGACAGACAGACACAGAGAGAGACAGAGACAGAGACCGACAGAGAGGAGAGACAGAGAGAGACACAGAAAACAGAGAGGAGAGACAGAGACACAGAGACAGACAGAGAAGAGAGACAGAGTGACACACATAGACAGACAGAGGAGAGAGACAGAGAGACACAGAGACAGACAGAGGAGAGAGACAGAGAGACACACAGAGACAGACAGAGGAGAGAGACAGAGAGACACACAGAGACAGACAGAGGAGAGAGACAGAGTGACACACAGAGACAGACAGAGGAGAGAGACAGAGAGACACAGAGACAGACAGAGGAGAGAGACAGAGAGACACACAGAGACAGACAGAGGAGAGAGACAGAGAGACACACAGAGACAGACAGAGGAGAGAGACAGAGTGACACACAGAGACAGACAGAGAAGAGAGACAGTGACACACAGAGACAGACAGAGGAGAGAGACAGAGAGACACACAGAGACAGACAGAGGAGAGAGACAGAGAGACAAAGATACAGACAGAGAAGAGAGACAGAGAGAGACAAAGATAGACAGAGAGGAGAGAGAGTAGTTATAGCAACAGTAAAAAAAGAACAATAGACAGCCCCCTCCTAGCTGCTCCTACTCTCTCCAGTAAGCGTTGTGAATGAGCTGGTGTCTGCCTGCCTGCCTGCCTGCCTGCCTGCCTGCCTGCCTGCCTGCCTGTCTGCCTGCCTGTCTGTCTGTCTGTCTGTCTGTCTGTCTGTCTGTCTGTCTGTCTGTCTGTCTGTCTGTCTGCCTGGTTCAGCTCTCTGCAGAGGGAGCTTAATAGCGGCACCATATGGCCAGCTCACGGCAGTAGCCACACACTCTAAACGGAGACCTGTTGTTTTCTCCCCGCCACCGCCCACAGGAGAAACAGACGGACGTTCCTCTGACGGGGGCTAAGGGCATTCTGGGGATCAGGCAGACGGGACCGTGGCTGGGGGTGTCCCGGCCCCAGCTGACTCTGCCTGCGCCCCTGTGATCGCCCAGTCACCATGACAACTGTGTCAGTGCAACACGAGAAGGCACGCACGGCCCCTCATCAAACAAACAAAGGTGCTCTACTCTACTGTCATTGGGAGATGCTTTATACTGTATGAGCGTCTACGCATTTTCAATAAGGTACAGCCACGTATGACATGCAACAGGCTCGTGGATCGAGCAAACAAGGATATTTCTTGATTAGCTCTGTAGGACCTTTTCACAGCTCAACGCCACATCAATGACCTTAGTGCCCTTCGGTGTCAGATTTAAATTGCATCCAAAGCCTTGGGCTTAACTGGTTGGTCCGATCTCCCAGTTAGATCGTCCCTCAGCTCATTTTACAGCATGAGCAGCTTTTCATTCTCATTCAATACAGCCGATTGGATGCCATTCTGTGGGCTTGTCTCATTGTATACACAGTGAATGATCATTACTGAGGTTCCAAATAGAGCGATTTTTATTCACGCAAACCCCCTACCAAATACACACGCATGCAGGCAGGAAAGCACGTACACACACACACACACACACAAAGCACGCGCACCCGCGAAACACACACGCAAAAACGCAAGCAAGCACCACACACATACATATATACACACACAGAAATCAGAATAATCTCTTCCAGGATATGGGCCGTGGGAGGACGTCAAGCAAGAAATCACGGCTTATCCTTTAACACCGTCTTTTGTTGTCAAACACATCTGTTCTGTACAACCTGTGTGTCTGAGGCTGCAGTCACATGGTGGAGCCAAGTCTTACCCTACAGCACCATCAACTGGACCGTCTGAGCTATTACACCAGTAATATAGGAACGAAGCTCAGCTCCAACCGGTATAGGAAATTAGCACTCAGACATCATATTAATTATTCAATAACCAAAAGTAACATTTGCTTTGACGTTTAAATTAATTCCATAGAGTGTCTACAAGATATATACTTGGGTAACAGGGTATTAACTAGAAAAAAGCTAATATGTAAAATAAAATACCAAATCATGCCATACAACCCTTTGTAAAATAGCATAATATTGCTTGCACAGGTGAAAGCAATATTATGCTATTTTACAAAGGGTTGCATGGCATGATTTTATCCTATGTCCAGGTAAATACCCCCCCACACACACATATATATAGAATAACGTTCAGAATGTTGAGTCAGCATCTAAAAACAAGGACAAAACCAGTTTGAGTCTCAGAGCATAAGGAGGGTGGTTTAAAATTAAAGTGTCATGCATACCCACAGTCCAGCAGACATTGGTGTTTAATGTGTCGCAGACAGACTTTTACCATAATTGCACATCTCACAGCAGCAGTAGTGGCCTCCATAAAGGGGTAGAGAATGAGGGCAAATTACTGGGACTGGGGATGTTCACATCCAGAGGGCTGGCCCAGACAGGCTAATTTGACATCAGAGTTAGTGGCAGCCAAGCAGGCAGGCAGGTCTGTGGTCTCAGAGAGCGAGAGCGAGCGCGAGAGAGAGTGAAAAAGAGAGAGACTTCCACAGGGCTCAAAGATACAGATAAATCAGGAAAAAAAGTGCTGTGTTAAGGGAAATCAGCAGAAAATGTACTCGGTTGGACACTCAGGGCTGGCTCCAAGCATAAGCGACATAAGCTGTTGCTTAGGGCCCCCAGGGGCCCCCCCCATCCCAAAAAAGTATAATATATATATTTTGGAGAACTCAATCAGGGTATAAACTTACTGTTGAGCGTTATACTGAAACAATATATAAACGCAACATGGAACAATTTCAACGATGTTACTGACTTACAGTTCATATAAGGAAATCAGTCAACTGAAAGAAATGTGTTAGGTCCTAATCTATGGATTGCACATGACTGGGCAGGGGTGCAGCCATGGGTGGGCCTGGGAGGGAATAGGCCCACCCACTTGGGAGCCAGGCCCAGCCAATCAAAATATCTTTTTCCCGATAAAAGGGCTTTATTACAGGCAGAGCTATCCAGGTGGGTGGTCTCAGACGATCCCGCAGGTGAAGAAGCCGGATGTGGAGGTCCTGGGCTGGTGTGGTTATATGTGGTCTGCGGTTGTGAGGCCGGTTGGATATGCTGCCAAATTCTCTAAAATGACGTTGTAGGCGGCTTATGGTAGAGAAATTAACATTCATTTATCTGGCAACAGCTCTGGTGGACATTCCTGCAGTGCACAACATTTGAAAGAAATAAGCTGTTTGTGCATATGGAACATTTCTGGGATCTTTTATTTTTGATTATGAAACATGGGCCAACACTTTACATGTTGCGTTTAAATTTTTGTTCAGTATAGAATAGTAGAATGCACAAGGTGTACATTAGGAAATTTGGTTGTGCATCAGCGGTTTCTCTTGTTTTGTCACTGACAGTCACTCAATTAACCACGTCAGCTAACAATTGTTAGATTGGTTAGTTAGTCTAGCCAGTTATCTAAACTTGTAGTAATCATGGCCGGATACTGTGCCCATGGGCCCTGACTACCAGTGATTTTGTTCGTCACTTTCACCCAGATATTATTAAGATGACATAAGTCATGGCAAAGTGTAGAATTGCAGGAAATTAGCATCAAAACTGAAAATAAATTCTCTCCACCCCATGGCAAAATTGGTCGAACTGCAGTAAATTAGTTCTAAAATTGCACCATCTTCTCTCCGCCCCATAGCAAAATGTGTAGAACAGCAGGAAATGAACTTAAAAAATGTAACGTTTCTCTCTGCCATCAAGAGTGGCAGGGGGGGCACCAAAAGGCTAGAGCCGGCCCTGGGGACACTATTTTTAGAAACATTGACCACACAGCTTCCTGTATACACTATGAGGGGGTTTTGGATTAGAACACAATGTTGTATCGAAGGTTTTTCCACTATGTGGAGGAGAGATACAAGAGGATGAGAAAAAGAGAACTATGTGAAAAACGAGGAGGAATATTGAGATCAAATGTGTAGAAGAACTTTCTTGTTGAACAACTGTATGAGAGAATCACATGATGCACATTCCCAGCCAGTTGTCTCTCTAACATGGCCATTACCCGCCACTTGTCAGCTGAATCTCTCAGCTCTTTGATTGAAAACTCAGCGATTCACATCACAACATCCCGACACAGTGTGTTTCAACCACTTTCCAAATGCACTTTCACAATTCAACATCAAAAACAGCATCAAATCCCCCCCCCCCCCCCCCTTCCCCTCGGGACTCACATTCTAACCCTCCTGGAATCTTGGAGGTATATGATCCAGATCCACCACAGGCCACAACAGACCAGGTCTGACATGATGTTGCCTGCCCGCCATGTCTGGCCTGTCCTGGGTGTAAATCCCTCTTTAGCATGGATGAGTGGCCCAGGTTATGAGCTCAGTACAGGCAGTGGGCTGTGGGTGGGTATGGATGGAGCAGCAGTGGGAGAGGGGACTGGGGAGCTTCATGTGGAAATGGGCCGGAATAGATGAGGTGTCAGTGAGTGTGGCCAGCTACGTGCTGCTGGATAAAGCAGGTCAGTCAGGTTGCTCGCCTCGTGTTGCACAGCTGGGTGACAGATAGAGGCATGAGTCAGACCATCGATAGCAGGCAGGGGTGGCGGGGGCAAAGGAGAGGGGGTTAGAGCAGTAACACACAACGCTGGTGTGGTTCACAAAACAAAGTCAACCCCCCATGGAGGGACCAGGCAGCACAGGCTCAGCCAACGTCACTCTACAGATGATTGGTTTGTTCCTGTTTGCCAATAACATGGCCACCTACTCAGCAGGAGAGAGAGAGAACACAACAACAAGTAAATACACTACCAATAAAATAACTCAAGTTAAGAGCCATTGAGTACAGCCAGGAATGCAGAAACACACAGACCAGCACTATTTTTCTCTCTCTTCTTATGAATTCCTCTGCTTTATGGATGATGACAGATACAGATTGCTGTATCCGAGCCCTAAGCAACCGAGAAGAAGGCACTTCCAGAGGCACGGCACATGGGTAGTTGCCTTAGTGTAAGAAAGGAACTTTCAAGTGTGATATCAAACAAATCTGTAAAACAGACGCCACAACAACACCATCAATCAAAGCTAAGAAGAACATATTTTTAAGCAAGTAACAGCAGCATCAAAAGACCCCCAGCTAGCACATAACGTTCTTAGAACCATATGTTTCTTAGAGCTAGGTTAGAGTGTGATTGTTCTATGGTTATTTTGCATACAACCTTACCCACAACTTTCTGGGAATGGTGCAAGATAGTTGCTTGGCACTGGAACATTCTCAGCACATTTACAGAACTTGAGAAAAATACATTATTTTGTTGGTATTTCATTGCTTTAAAAGAACATTTCCTAACAGTTCAAACATGGTTACATTTCATTTAAATGTTGGTAATGTTCTAGGAACGTTCTCCAACTGGTTTTACATTGGAAATGTTCTCAAATAGTTCAGAGAACACTAAGAAACAACAATCTTCTGTGAGAATTTCAGTACTTTGTTTTTTACAGGTTTCACCATGGTTCTATTTAAAGTCATGTTCTCACATTGTTCTGAGAATTTTAATAAACAACGTTCTTCTGTGGGAATTTATGTACTTCAGCATAATGTTTCTTACAGGTTTCCTCATGGTTCTATTTAAAGTAATGTTCTCAGATTGTTCAGAGAAAGATAAGAAAACTTTCCATAAAAACCACAAAACTTTGGCAACGTTCAGTGAACATTCTAAGAATGTTATTTAAAAACATACTGTATACGTTCCGTCGTCAGCATCAACAAAACACTCTATAACCCCTATATTGTTAAGTGTGTTCAGGTGTGTTGGCCGCGCCCACTAATTGGCCACACCTGATCTTAATGAGTGCCTGTTTCCTTTGAAATAGGGTCTGTTTGAATAGACTAAAATGAACAGCTTTGTATGAGTTAAAAAACATGGCATGCTAGCTCCATCCTGGTGGCACAGAGGACTAATTCCATGGATAGATAAGAAAATATTACAGGGTTGAATCTCACTGATGCTGTGCCACATAAAAAATGTATGTGTTTTCAGGATTAATGCCTAAGGAAAGGAAATTCCATGTGTCCTATCTGTGCTTGGAGTTCAAAACGGTTAACAAAAACTATGCTAGCAGTGTTATTACACGTTTTATTGAAAGATGTTCTCAGAATGTTATTTAATTACCTTCAAATAACTTAGAATTTCCGTTTTCAGACCGGTAATAAAACCTCTCAGGAAAACTTTCAGCGAGACAAGTCAAGGACCATATCACCTCCACTGATACCCTAGACCCACTCCAATTTGCTTACCGCCCCAATAGGTCCATTGACGATGCACACTACCCTATCCCATCTGGACAAGAGGAATACCTATGTAAGAATGCTGTTCATTGACTACAGCTCAGCATTTAACACCATAGTACCCTCCAAACTCGTCATTAAGCTCGAGACCCTAGGTCTCGACCCTGTTCTGTGTAACTGGGTCCTGGACTTTCTGACGGGCCGCCCCCAGGTGATAGGAAACAACATCTCCATCCCGCTGATGCTCAACACTGGGGCCCCACAAGGGTGTGTTCTCAGCCCTCTCCTGTACTCCCTGTTCACCCATGACTGCGTGGACATGCACACCTCCAACTCAATCATCAAGTTTGCAGACGACACTACAGTGGTAGGCCTGGTTACCAACAACGATGGGCCCTCGGAGTGTGGTGTCAGGAAAATAACCTCTCACTCAATGTCAACAAAACAAAGGAGATGATTGTGGACTTCAGGAAACAGCAGAGGGAGCACCCCCCTATCCACATCCACGGGACAGTAGTGGAGAAGGTGGAAAGTTAAGTTCCTCGGCGTACACATCACGGACAAACTGAAATGGTCCACCCACACAAACAGCATGGTGAAGAAGGCGCAACAGCGCCTCTTCAACCTCAGGAGGCTGAAGAAATTTGGCTTGTCATCTAAAACACACAAACTTCTACAGATGCACAATCGAGAGCATCCTGTCGGGCTGTATCACCGCCTGGTACGGCAATTTCACCGCGCTCAACCGCAAGGCTCTCCAGAGGGTAGTGCGGTCTGCACAACACATCACTGGGGCAAACTACCTGCCCTCCAGGAAAGCCAAAAAGATCAAGGACAACAACCACCCAAGCCACTGCCTGTTCACCCCGCTATCATCCAGAAGGCGAGGTCAGTACTGGTGCATCAAAGCTGGGCTGGTAACATTAAAGTATTAGAACATGAAGGACAACCAATACAGCATCAAGACACTATCAAACATGTGTCAGTCTTTCCGCAACAGAGCCATCCTTATGTGTGAGAGTGCGTATGCATGATAGTGATATAAAATATATGCCATAGTTTCCTTTTTCATGATCACAATCTTGTAAAACCCGAACCCTCCTAGATCCCCCCACAGTTCCCCAATAGCTGTCCCTCAACCATATGAGACTCCTCCCACAGTCCCCCCACCCAGAAGAAAAAATAAATAAAAAATACAATTAATTCCATTCCCCACCCCCAAGAACCCCCCCAATGCACCAACAACCAAGAGAATGAACTAAAGAGAAAAAAGGAAAAGACAGAAGAAAACAGCAAACAACAATGCAAAACCCCCCCAAAATAATACATTTAAAACAAAGGACATCAAGGACAACTGAAATCATAACAGGGGCTGCTATTCATTATTTTTACCCATTTTATAAGAGAATCACAGAAATGGAAAAAAATCCAGGCATTTATAAATAAAATCCAGTCTTACTTTATCAAATGCCTTTTCAAAATCCGCTATAAATACCATTCCTGGATTCTTATATGTTTCATGATGTTCTATTATTTCTAGTAGTTGTCATATTATCTCCAATGTATCGTCCATGTAAAAAACCTGTCTGATCAGGATGAACAATACCTGGTAAAACCCTTTTAATTCTGAGTGCTATGCATTTTGCTAGTATTTTTGCATCACAACATTGAAGTGTAAGGGGCCTCCGGTTTTTTAGATAGACCGGGTCTTTATATTTGCCATCTGGGTCTTGTTTTAATAATAGAGAAATCAGACCTTCCTGCTGAGTACCTGACAGACTACCATTTCTATAGCAGTAGTTAAAACAATCTAACAATGGAGCTTTTAGTATATCAAAAAATACTTGATATACCTCTACCGGTATGCCATCAAGCCCTGGGGTTTTTCCAGGCTGAAAGGATTTAATAGCCTCAAAAAGTTATTCCTCTGTAATTTGGCCTTCGCACTGATCTTTCTGTACATTTGTTAATTTTCCATTTTTTATATTATTTAGAAATAATTCCTTACCGTAATCGTCGTTCAGTGTCAGAAAAAAAGAAAAGAGAACATCTGCCGAAAATAATTAGCTTCCTCTTTTAAAATATCATTTGAAGAATCATAGATGACTCTACCTAAAATAATTAGCTTCCTCTTTTAAAATATCATTCGAAGAATCATAGATGACTCTACCTAAAATAATTAGCTTCCTCTTTTAAAATATCATTCGAAGAATCATAGATGACTCTACCTAAAATAATTAGCTTCCTCTTTTAAAATATCATTTGAAGAATCATAGATGACTCTACCTAAAATAATTAGCTTCCTCTTTTAAAATATCATTCGAAGAATCATAGATGACTCTGCCTAAAATAATTAGCTTCCTCTTTTAAAATATCATTTGAAGAATCATAGATGACTCTACCTAAAATAATTAGCTTCCTCTTTTAAAATATCATTTGAAGAATCATAGATGACTCTGCCTAAAATAATTAGCTTCCTCTTTTAAAATATCATTTGAAGAATCATAGATGACTCTGCCTAAAATAATTAGCTTCCTCTTTTAAAATATCATTTGAAGAATCATAGATGACTCTACCTAAAATAATTAGCTTCCTCTTTTAAAATATCATTTGAAGAATCATAGATGACTCTACCTAAAATAATTAGCTTCCTCTTTTAAAATATCATTCGAAGAATCATAGATGACTCTGCCTAAAATAATTAGCTTCCTCTTTTAAAATATCATTTGAAGAATCATAGATGACTCTGCCTAAAATAATTAGCATATCATTTGAAGAATCATAGATGACTCTACCTAAAATAATTAGCTTTCTCTTTTAAAATATCATTCGAAGAATCATAGATGACTCTGCCTAAAATAATTAGCTTCCTCTTTTAAAATATCATTCGGAGAATCATAGATGACTCCGTCTTCAGTAACGAGTTTCTGCAAATTCTTTTTGTTAGCGTTCCTGTATTGGAGATTCTGTAACGTCCGTCGTTAAAGGTAGACCAAGGCGCAGCGTGGGTTGGGTTCATCATATTTTATTTAACGGTGAACCGGCAAAAAAAAAAAAAAAACAATGAACGAAAAGTTTTGCAGGCTACTAACAGCAATACAAAAACAAGATCCCACAAACACAGGTGGAAAAAAGCTGCCTAAGTATGGCTTCCAATCAGAGACAACGATAGACACCTGCCTCTGATTGGAAACCATAGAAAATAAAACATAGAATGCCCACCCACTTATCACACCCTGGCCTAGCTAAACAGGTCAGAGCGTGACAGAGCGTGACAGATTCAGGAAGAATTTTGTGCATTTTTCTCCATATTCCATCCAGTTTGCTTTATTTATGTAATAGATTACATTAGATCATTCTAGAATAAGTTCCTCAAGTTCTTTTAGTTTTTCCTCTAACTTATTTTGTATCTCTGTAGTATCGTTTTTATTGCTTTCCTGTATTTCCCTTGTTAGTCTTGTTTCTTCAGCCAGAAACGGCTTTTTTATTATTGATGAATATTGAATGACCCCTGAAGGTACATTTAAAGGTATCCCAAACAATAAGGGGATTTACTGAACCTATATTATACTGGAAAAATTCAGTTATAAATTATTTTGTCTTAGTTAAAAATAGGTTGCCCTCCAGTAATCTTTGATTAAATTTCCAATATCCCCGTCCACGTGGAAAATCTATAAGAGTTATGTGAATGCCGATTAGATGATGATCTGATCGCATTCTGTCTCCTATTAACTTTTTAAACCTTTGATGCAAGAGAGAATGAGACAAGAAAGTAGTCAAGACGACTAGCTTGATTAAGTCTCCTCCATGTATATCTCACTAGGTCTGGGTTTTTTAGTCTCCAAATATCCACAATTTCGAATGTGTAAATAATATTTCTGATTTCCTTAAGGGCACGGTGATGATAGTTTGTAGAGTGATTACCTTTACGGTCCATTGAGGTACTTAACACTGGTGTTATAGTCTCCTACCATAATGATTAGATCATTTGTTGCCTGTAAGTTTAATAAATTGGTATAAATGTTTTCGAAGAAGTGTGGATCATCCTGATTTGGACCATATAGATTAATGAGCCAAATGTCTTTTTCGTCCACTTTCATATTCAAAAGGATCCACCTTCCTTGCGAATCATTCCTGATTATTTGCACATTCAGATCGAAATTTTTCATAATTAATATCATCACACCCTTTGAGTTCCTTTGTCCATGATAGAAAATTATTTCACCACCGCATTCCTTTTCCCACGCAACTTCATCTAAGGATGTAGAGTGAGTTTCCTGTAAACAGTATATGTTATATTCCTTTTCTTTTAGCCACGTAAAGACTGATCTTTTCTTTTTATCTGCTAAACCATTACAGTTATAACTGGCTATATTTATTTCACCCCTTACCATAACTAGATACTATTCTCAGTCTAAATTGACCATAATTAGTGCTTGTAAAGTTACTGCCATCAGAGGTATTATGACGGTCAAAATTAGAGCTTTCAAATGTCTGATATTTAGAATTCAAGAAATAGGTTCTAGCAATATTTTGTTTATTCCCTAGCCTGTTTGCCTGTGAGCCAATGCCACAGATGTTAGAAAATTGAGACAAATTGTGTATAACAAATCTGAGTAGGTTGATGTGTATGATATTGGATATGATATAATGAGAGTGTGTATGATGTCTGTATAAGAGTAAGACCATAATGTGTGATGTCCAAATAAATAATAACTCTGCCAATTTGCATGTTTGAGTGTCTATGTGTGTAACATGTAGTGCATATAGCCTTAATATTCATAATTGTAATCCATATCATATCACCATCATAGTTGCATCATAATTTAACCTTTAACATCATTGAAAAACACATCCCAGCATTTCCATAGAAATTGACGTTTCACATGATCATGAAAGAGACCTTGCATTACTCTAGAGACGGCTTCACTACAGTACAATATGTTATTATTCCCCAATGCCCCTATTTTGATATCTTCCCCTTGCTTATTGTAAACATATATAAACTTGTAGAAAAACACATAAAAAAGATAGACAAACAATACACACATTAAATTATAAAACAGTTCTCGACAATAGAGAGGGAGAGAAGAGAAGAGAAAAGAGAGAAAGAGGGTGTGAGAGAAGAGAGCGAGATCAGGTGTGTGTGTGTATGTATAAGTCCATATGTGTAAGCGAGCATGTAGTTGAGTACGTGTGTGTTCATATCCACTTCATAATGTTCACATATTTTAAACAGTTCCCATACCTTCTTTTTTTTCGTAACCTGAAGTCCCTGTAGAATTTAGTACAGCCACAGTGTTATGGAGCTGTCTCGGAAATAGCTGTCCATCTATAAAGAGTATGTCCACAATGATAAAGGCACGCCTACCATCCATCCTTTGTTGTCTTTGTACCGGATACAGTCTCTTACGACGTTCGTTTATCTCCTTTGGAAATTGGTCATTGAGACCGAATTTGATCCCTTTAAGCTCCCTTCCTCTGCTTTTGATCAGCTCCTTTTTGTTGGTAGTGTTCAAATTTTGGGATGATCGGTCGGGGACCCTTGGTCTTGTCGCTCCGAGCTCCAAGTCTGTGTACTCGGTGGAAAGCCACCTTGTTTACAGTCTATATAGGAAGTTTCAATGCGGATTTCATGAATTCTCTGATCGCACCCTCTGGATTATTGGATGCGTCCTCAGGAATACCAGAAAAAAAATTGATTTTCACGCATGCTACGACTTTGTGTCTAGTAGCGTCTCCTTCATCACCCTGTTTTCCCTGAGTAGACAATCCATGTTGGAATCGTGTATTTTTACCTTGGCTGTGAGTGTCTTGTTTTCTCTTTGGAGTTTGAGAATTTCACTCTGGCTGAACTCCAAACTCCCCCTCAGCCCTGCTACCTCCTCACACAACTTTTCCATTGTTGCATGGATTCCAGCCAGAGCACTAGCCTCTACCTCAATGGTAAGTAAATCGTCCGTGTCTGTAGATGAATCAGTTTTTTTTTGCAGGCGAGCGAAAGCTCGGGAGAGAGGTGGGAGTGAGGTGATGGTACCTGTACCAGACAAGGGGAGATAAACCAGGGTAGACAGTGAACAGATCACCAGGTAGAATCCAAGCAACAGTGCAGCAGGCAACGGGAGTAGGTGTCACACCCACTTGGGAGAAGCTTTTATTTCTGGAGGCAGATTTCTTGTAGAAAATGCCAGTGGATGGTCTCTGAAGAACGGGACGGGGCTTCAATGCCTCTGGATTTGGGCGGGGTAGCATGTGAGACTCCTGACATTTGTTGGGCTCAAAGGCTTCGACAACTCTCACTTCACAACTCAGTGCTAATTGAAGTTGTATCTGGTCTGTCTGGTCTGTCTCAGTTCCAGGTTGGATGGTGTCCTCAGGTCTCTGCAGTTTGTTTGCCAGAGCACCCTCTGTATAGCTTGGAAAAAAGAATCCTTGGCAGTAGTAAACCTTCCAGGTAATTTTATCCAAAATTAGGTTGTAGGTTTCGAGTTTTGATCTGGAGTGAAGGTTATGCTGTGGAGGGTAGCATCCTATATACGTCCCTGCCGACAAATCCAAGTTTATCTAACTCCAAATCTATATTTTTGTAAAAAAACATGTTGAGAAATGCGAGAGCTCACATGCAGTTATGTCTCCCTCTCTCTACAGCCAGGCATTATATGTAACAGAGCGTACCGGCCCCAAAGTCTCCTCTTCACTTCTCTCTTGCTTCAAACATGCCTCAATTAACACCTGACTAAGCATGTTCTGCCAATATCTCGACTGACAATGTGAGACAACGGGTGGAATTTATTTGAAAATTGGGGTAGGTTAATCTTATTAATCTTAATAAGTGAGGTCACTTTTACGGTTATTTTCCAATGAGTCTTGGTAGCACCTCCTACTTGCAACAAATCAAACTATCCAACATCCCTCAAGGCTTACATTTACCTATCAGGTTAACCCGATCAGCTGAGCTGTGAGACATTAGGATACCGAAATCCTAGTATTGCTTGTTTGTAAATGGGGAGTGTTGTGGGTTTTCTAGAAAGCTCAGAGTTCATCCCAAATGGATGACGTGTGGAGAAGAGAAGCCTCTACTGCTCAGTCTGGTCCTCCTGTCCTAGATGCCCCACAGCAGCCTGACCTTCCACAGCCCACAGGCTACATCCCCACATCCCTCCATTCTGCCTCCTGCCCAGCCATGCAGGGATAATCCCAGGCCTAATCCCAGCCCACCCCTCCACAGCAGGGAAATCAAGAATATGCAAAATAGAATAGAAAGAAAAACACTCCACATGTTTAGTATCTCAGTCTGATCAGGGGTTTAAGGGTTCAGCAGAGCCACGGCTCAATTACAAGACCAGCGACGAAATCTGCTTTCGAAAGTCCACAATGACAAATAACAACTGACTGAGGCGATCAAGGAATTAGGATCTCATGGGAACCAGCGAGGAAATCCCAGTCTCTGCTTAGCTTTCTAACACGGAGCAGGAAAAATACTGGGATTGTGCCTATCTGATAAGACTAATGAGCAGTCGACACAAAAGTGAGAGAAGGGAGGCAGGGGCCCCTCACCCAGCCTCTAGCTCAGTCCATTGGGACTGATTGCGTCACATGGGCAACTTCTCTTTCGAGGAGCCTATGAAGAGGCTCTAAATATGGAATATCAGAGAAAACACTGATGCTCCCCCACTTTGAGAGGGACAGGTACAAGGAGTTAGTGCCACTGACCAATTTTTTACTGATGGCCATTGGCTAGAAGGTCAAGGGTTATACAGCTGAACGATGTAACCCAATATCTAGGCTAAATTTGCACACTACTAAATTATGTATTGGCCATGCATACTAAATAGCAGGCTAGATAGGATACTGGGACAAAGTTGGTGATTCAACACATATCCCTAACAACCTCCTCCAGTTCAGCCCCATGGGACATCTCTCCTCTCTCCTCTCTCCTTTCCATGTTCCTGTACTCATCCTCGGCCTGGTTTCTCTCCTCACTCCTGCCACAGCTCTCCTCCTCTCCTCTCTCAGCCCATCTCCTCTCCTCCCCCAGGATAAATGGAGTAGCCGTGAACCGAGGGAGGAGGTTGCTGTGCCCTCCCTGGTGCATGCCACGGTGACTGTGGAGCTGAAGCACCCTGGTGATTACACAATAAATCACACAGAAAAAGAGGAATTAGAGCGAGAGAGAGAGAGGGAGAGAGAGACTGAAACTAAAGTTACAGCACTGGGTCTCCTCCTCCTCTCCCAGACCCATTTGTTTGTTCTGTCACTCAGCCCATTCACCCTGCAAATTACATGGCCGCTTTCACCCACTGGGGTCTTCACCCAAGCAAGAAAGGTTAGAGCAGCTCTCTTATCCCCGCTCCTACACTGGAGATAAATGTCCTCTGTCCATGGCGCTGAATAGCCTACCTACTTAACTACCTCTTGCAAAGATAGCTTTAGTAGTGAAATGGGCTTTCTTCAGTGTACAAGGTATAGTGAGGGGACAGGAGAGATTTACAGAAAATAGGTCTACATGCAGTATCCTTGATTAGAACATGTAAAGCAGGCCCTTATTTTTGGTGAAAGTGTGCCGTTTGCCAAAGCAACCAATCACTGAATGAATGGTTCTCAAAGTCAACCTAAATTGCATAAAGCATTTGCATCTGCTATGCAATAAATGTATGTCAATCTATATACCTATTAATAATACGGATATCTCACGGTAGTTCTGCTTTTCTGAGCCTCGCCCTGGTCTCTTGTCATCGCTTTAGAAAACCTTTGCAGAGGAAAGAAGGCTAAAATAGGTCTGTGAGCAAAGGGCCCCTCCCTTCTGAGTGTATGAAAGGCTCCACCACTGTCCACCACATAGTGTAGCTACTGCAGAAGTGAACCCGGTCTGCAGCAGCACATGATCTACGCAGGGAAAAGTCAAGCTGGTTCTGCTCACTGGCTGAATATGAATTTAATTGAAGGCTGCATGATTGGGCGGGAGCCAAATGATATCTTCTTCATGACATGAGCAGAAACACTGCGTATAATCATTACTGCATTTGGTGTCAGAGGCAGAGCACCAGAAATCACAAAGCACTTTTCTAAAAGCCTTCCTGAAACTAAAATCTTACTTCCAATTACACGCTTATCATCTGTTGACAAATGCTGACGAATGACCTTTGTTACTTTCAAGCAGGATTCAAAACATCTTCTTCCTCAATTCCAACAGCTTTTTGATAAGTCGCTCAGCAACAACAACAAAAAACTCTGTGGGTGGGAAGCGATGCAGAGAGGGGAAGGAAACACGTTTTTCTGTGAATCATCTTTTCGCTGAGTCCTCCTCTCCCTTTCTCTGTCAGATGATCAGAGTGCAAGCTTCCTTCCGTCAGCTATCTGTGTGATGCTGAGCACCAGGAGGTGCAGCAGAAAGCCTGGGAAAGACTGGCCCTGTGTTTCCCTTTCATCAGAGCAGAAACACACATGAAGGCCCAAACACGATCAAACGCTGGCAGGCAAGCATGGTGGTGGGAGCTAATCTAAATGTGGCAATGCCAGAGGCGAAGCCTTGACAGGGCCAGGCTGGGCAGAGGTCCTGCCAGATTGAACACTGGCCCACCTAATCAGGCTGGCTTAAAATATATATTTTTTTAAATAGGAGAATAAAAATTAAAAAAAATGGTTAGATCTAATTAGTTATATCACAATCAGATGGTACCCCCCCACACACACACGTACCTACTAGGTAGCTAACAGTGCGCAATTAGTTTTGACCCTCTGCAATTCTTTGCTCATGCAAACTAGTCACAAGTTATGGAAAAACAAAGTTCACTTTTTAAATAGCCACGGATGGAGGATAAAGACAACACCTGCTCCACTACCTCCATCGGCCAAGCTCAATCTGTCAGAGTCGTTGTCAGCCCATGAGGAGATTAGCATGGCTACCGATTTCACTTCCACAGCCCAGCTAGCTCACCATCGGCCGGCCGCCTAGTCACGGTGTGTCACAAGCGTCGATGAAAAGTGACCAAAACACAGCGGGTATAGTGCTCATCTTCTTTTATTACTTAATAAAGTGAACACTTAAACGAAAACAATAAACCGACAAACAACAGTTCTGCAAGGTACACAGACTATGCCAAAAGCAACCACCCACAAAAACACAGGAAAAACAGGCTGCCTAAGTATGGCTTCCAATCAGAGACAACGAAAGACACCTGCCTCTGATTGGAAGCCATACTTGGCCACACATAGAAAAAGAAACATAGAAATAGAAAACTAGAACTAAAATCCCCTAGAACCAAAAAAAAAAAAAACACACACAAAACAAACACCCCCTGCCACGCCCTGACCAACTACAATTACAAATGACCCCTTTACTGGTCAGGATGTGACACGGTGAGCATGCCATCACGAGTCCACCTGCGGA
Organism: Salmo salar; assembly: GCF_965601325.2. NCBI lineage: Eukaryota > Metazoa > Chordata > Actinopteri > Salmoniformes > Salmonidae > Salmo > Salmo salar. The sequence continues at coordinate 57,701,185 of NC_138303.1, forward strand.
ATTGTCTGCAGTTGACGAACCACCCACACAACCACAAATGCAATTGTTCCCCACTAAAGAGATCAATGGAAAATCGCTATGTTTCTCGCGGTATGGACAGTTTTATTACCAGGAATGCAGTTCGACAAGGGATGCTGTTTTCTGTCAAATGTGTAGACATTTTCCAGAGGCCCTATGGAAGGCTCATTTGTTAGAGACGGATATGCTTCAAGCACCAGTCTAGAAAAAAAAAATATATATTCTAAGCCTACAGTCCAAGCCATTGCAATCAACAGCGGGGTAATGTTTTCAATCAACTTAACCGTGAGGCCATGGACTATTCATTCGAAGAGAGAAATCGCAATCAAAATATGTTTTTGCATTTTATCACTGCACTTTTCTGCTTCCCCTCTCTCTCCCTCTCCCCCTTCTCCCCCTCGTAAGGGACAATGCATAAAGTGTATGTTCACAGTGTTACTCAGCTAAAATTGGCCACAATACAAACCACTTCGTTATTTTAACACACCACTATAAAAACAAGGCCCATAGGTTGAACTGTGAACTGTGTGTTAATTTGAAACCCTGCTCTTCTTACAGCAGCTCATATCAATGCCTGGTTGCTTGGCACTCTCGCCATTATCGAGAGCAGCTTAAATTGCCTCCATGTTTTACATTACCCATTCATTACCTAATTTCTACCAGCATGTTAAATGTGCAACCAGAGGGAAAAAACTCTAGACCACCTTTACTCCACATGCAGAGACACGTACAAAGCTCTCCCTCGCCCTCCATTTGGCAAATCTGACTATAATTCTATCCTCCCGATTCCTGCTTACAAGCAAAAATTAAAGCAGGAAGCACCAGTGACTAGATCAATAAAAAAGTGGTCAGATGAAGCAGATGCTAAACTACAGGACTGTTTTGCTAGCACAGAGCGGAATATGTTCCGGGATTCTTCCGATGGCATTGAGGAGTACACCACATAGTCACTGGCTTCATCAATAAGTGCATTGATGACGTCGTCCCCACAATGACTGTATATACATACTCCAACCAGAAGCCATGGATTACAGGCAACTTCCGCACTGAGCTAAAGGGTAGAGCTGCCGCTTTCAAGGAGCGTCAATACAGGACTAAGATCAAATCATACTACACCGGCTCCGATGCTCGTCGGATGTGGCAGGGCTTGCAATCTATTACAGAACAAAGGGAAGCACAGCCGAGAGCTGCCCAGTGACGCGAGCCTATCAGACGAGCTAAATGACTTCTATGCTCACTACGAGGCAAATAACACTGAAACATGCATTAAAGCATCAGCTGTTCCCGGACGACTGTGTGATCACGCTCTCCGCAGTCGATGTGAGTACGAACTTTAAACAGGTCAACATTCACAAGGCCCAGACAGATTCTCAGGATGTGTACTCCGAGCAATCGCTGACCAACTGGCAAGTGTATACACTGACATTTTCAACCTCTCCCTGTCTGAGTCTGTAATACCAACATGTTTCAAGCAGACCACCATAGTCCCTGTGCTCAAGAACACTAAGGTAACCTGCCTAAATGACTATCGACCCGTAGCACTCACGTCTGTAGACATGAAGTGCTTTGAAAAGCTGGTCATGGCTCACATCAACACCATTATCCTAGAAACCCTAGACCCATTCCAGTTTGCATACCGCCCCAACAGATCCACAGATGATGCAATCTCTATTGCACTCCACACTGCCCTTTCCCACCTGGACAAAAGGAACACCTATGTGAGAATGCTATTCATTGACTACAGCTCAGCATTCAACACCATAGTGCCCTCAAAGCTCATCACTAAGCTAAGGATCCTGGGACTAAACACCTCCTTCTGCAACTGGATCCTGGACTTTCTGACGGGCCACCACCAGGTGGTAAGGATAGGTAACAACACATCCGCCACGCTGATCCTCAACACGGGGGCCTCTCACGGGTGCGTGCTCAGTCCCCTCCTGTACTCCCTGTTCACCCATGACTGCACGGCCAGGCACGACTCCAACACCATCATTAAGTTTGCCGATGACACAACAGTGGTAGGCCTGATCACCGACAACGATGAGACAGCCTATAGGGAGGAGTTCAGGACCAGGACAACAACCTCTCCCTCAGGAGGACAGAGCACGCCCACATTCTCATCGACGGGGCTGTAGTGGAGCAGGTTGAGAATTTCAAGTTCCTTGGTGTCCACATCACCAACAAACTAACATGGTCCAAGCACACCAATACAGTAGTGAAGAAGTCACGACAAAACCTATTCTCCCTCAGGAGACTGAAAATATTTGGCATGGGTCCTCAGATCCTCAAAAGGTTCTACAGCTGCACCATCGAGAGCATCCTAACGGGTTGCATCACTGCCTGGTATGGCAACTGCTCGGCATCCGACCGCAAAGCACTACAGAGGGTAGTGTGTACGGCCCAGTACATCACTGGGGCCAAGCTTCCTGCCATCCAGGACCTCTATACCAGGCAGAGTAAGGCACTAAATATTGTCAAAGACTCCAGCCACCCTAGTCATAGACTGTTCTCTCTGCTACCGGACGGCAAACGTTACTGGAGCGCCAAGTCCAAGAGGCTTCTAAACAGCTTCTACCACCAAGTCATAAGACTCCTGAACATCTAATCAAATGGCTACCCAGACTATTTGCATTGCCCCCCCCGCCCTCTTTTACGCTGTTCCTACTCTCTGTTATTATCTATGCATAGTCACTTTAATACCTCCACCTACATGTACATATTACCTCAATTACCTTGACTAACCGGTGCACCCGCACATTGACTCTGTACCTGTACCCCATATATATGGCATGTGGAAAGGAGTGGGTGTGTTGAAAGGAAAGTAGTGGACGTGTGGAAGGGAGTGGGTGTGCCGAAAGGAAAGTAGTCGGCGTGTGGAAAGGAGTGGGTGTGTTGAAAGGAAAGTAGTGGACGTGTGGAAGGGAGTGGGTGTGTTGAAAGGAAAGTAGTCGGCGTGTGGAAAGGAGTGGGTGTGTTGAAAGGAAAGTAGTGGGCGTGTGGAAAGGAGTGGGTGTGTTGAAAGGAAAGTAGTGGACGTGTGGAAGGGAGTGGGTGTGTCGAAAGGAAAGTAGTGGGCGTGTGGAAAGGAGTGGGTGTGTCGAAAGCGCTCTGCTATAGGTTAGACGGTTTTGATTGAGCTGCAATTCTTCCCACGCAACTATACCATACCGCAAGACTTTGGACTTCTGTTAGAGGATGAGTCTAAGTCGTATTTCACTGTTATTTTTACACAAACAATTGTACATTTTCAGTTATGAAACGGACAATTGTTTATTTTTTATGAAAAGTACTAACGACGGCTGTACTGTTGCTTGTATGTGTAGTATGCATGTGCTTAATGTGACCCTGATATTGGCGACTAGGTAGCTACTTCCCACGCCGTTGAGGGACAGTAGTGCTTGGCAAACGGGAGCACCTTTGCAAAAGGTTCTACCTAGAACACTCTATGTAGGGTTCTTCATAGAATCCCCTGTAAAATGTTATACTTAGAAACCTCTATGAAAGGTTTTAACAAGATCAATCTAATCCTCTAAAGGTTCTTCCTAGAACCGTCTAGGAAGAACAAATTTGTACAAATTTGCCTAAAGCTGCAGTGTGTAACTTTGTGTCCTACCAGACCAAATTCACATAGAAATGTGAATTATAGATATGCCATTCTCATTGAAAGCAAGTCTAAGAAGTGGTAGATTTGTTCTATGTGCAGCATTTCTATGTGCTTGGCAAACGGGAGCCAAGGACACTGTGTTGTTGCCGTTCATGATCTCCCCCATTGACTGTATGTATGTACTGTATCAAGGTGACAATCAATATTAGTTATTTCCTGTGTAGGCTGCTAACTTACTTGAAATAAAATCAACGGAGGGGATAAAAAAATTCCATGTTAGCTTCCGCCGGCGACACAATGATACAGCTGCCCAGTGGGAAGCACCTCAGGTCAGTAAGCATCTCCATACAGCACAACTGAACTAGTCATTACCACTGGCTTATCAACTCGTCGTGCAGCCCAATCAGCCACGCAAAACGGTTTTGAGCGGCAACAAATCTGCCCAATTAGCTGATTCTCTTTCAGTACACCCACTTCTTTATACACACCCACTCGCCCATACTCTGATCGTCATTTTGGGCTGCAGCTACCCATACTTGCCCGCATGGCCTGCTGAACTAGATCAGTGGTGGGCTGGGGCTCAGGTGACATGAGAAGTCGAGAGAGGCTCACGTGATTAAGTTGGCTGAAGCTTTGGTGTAAATATTCAAACCACATACACAGCTGATTGATATTCATGTTTTTCACAGACACAAAACAAGTCTGGTTAATATCACATATGCTAATAACCTTCCACAAATAGGATTCCTAAAATCTAAATATCTGACTTTGTCAAATGTCTGTTGTTATTTCAGAAACGTGGGCAGTGTAATCATTGGATCAGGGTGCTTCTGTATCCGAGGAACTAACCACTTTTATTTCTCAGACTTAGATGAAAACAGATGAAATGCTCATGCTCCATTTTCATAGACACGCAGCCCTCACTAACAAGGGTTCAGAATGTACGACTACCGCGTGTGACTACACTGGCAAAACAGTCTTGATTATGACTTATCATAGAAAACAGAGAACCGATTCAACTTTTCTCTGATCATAGCTAGCTACGCCGACTAACATTTCTCATGCTCATCATCCGTGGAACAGAACGTTTTGTAATAATGTTCAAAAACTCTGATATGGACTATCACTCGCTCCACCAGAATAACTTACACATTCAAGGCTAAATACATTTTGGGAAGCAGAAACATGACAAGAGCTTGAACCTGGAACAGACAAGCTGCCAACGAGAGTATAGTTCAGCAAAGAAAAGTATAGTTCAGTTCAGTACAGTCATGTAATGTACTGTAGACTAGAATAGAGTGGAGTAGAGTTCAGTACAGTACACAGTAGAGCACACTATATAAGACCATACATACATCCTGTGTATCAACCATATATATGATCATACATCTATATACTGTGTATCAACCATATATACGATCATACATACAGTATACTGTGTATCAACCATATTTACGATCATACATACAGTATACTGTGTATCAACCATATATACGATCATACATACAGTATACTGTGTATCAACCATATATACGATCATACATACAGTATACTGTGTATCAACCATATATACGATCATACATACAGTATACTGTGTATCAACCATATATACGATCATACATACAGTATACTGTGTATCAACCATATTTACGATCATACATACAGTATACTGTGTATCAACCATATATACGATCATACATACAGTATACTGTGTATCAACCATATATACGATCATACATACAGTATACTGTGTATCAGAACCCTCCTGACTGCTCAGTTTGTCCTCTACTGGGTGAGTCCATATGGGCACTGCTCAAAAATAGTGCATTATGTAGGGAATACGGTGCCATTTGGGATGTACACACAGTCTCTCCTCATGCTGCCCCGCACAGCGCATCTCTGTGGGACAGTCAACACCAGGCACCAGCCCTCCATGTCCCTGTCCCTGTCTCTTTCGGCCAAATCCCAATCGAAAGATCAATCTGTGACGCAGAGCTCTCCTACGTGGCGTTTACCCCTCTAATACCGTATGTCCAACTGTGGTGACTGGGCCGTTGGACCCAGGGGGCAGAGGGGCTGCCAATATCACCGTCACCCAATATCCAGAGGTTGAAGAGTGGCTCATCGTGGCTCACAGGAGCAGGCCGCAACACACAGGTTCACAAAGGAGGGACTGGTAGAGGTCAATAGAGGGAGATGAGGCAAAGAGAGAGCGAGAGAGAGAGAGAGAGAGAGAGAGGAGAGAGAGAGAGAGAGAGAGAGGCAGAGAGGGAAAGAGAGGCGGCGAGGGAGAGAGGCGGCGAGGGAGAGGAGGCCTACAGATGGGGTTTAGAAACAAGGATGAGAGATGGCACCCTGCTGAGGCAATCTGAATTGACAAAGGCCCTGAAATATTCACCCCATCCCCCTTTATCAGACCACATCAATCCTAGAGAGAGAGAGAGAGAGAGAGAGAGAGAGAGAGAGAGAGAGAGAGAGATCATTGCTTCAGGTATCCCTTGATATTCCTCCCACCTTGGCAGTAATTCAGGCCCTATTAATGGCCGACCCTAGAGGGGTATGTGTCCATTACCCCCGTCCCCCAGATACGCTGTGATGGCCACAAGAGAAATCTTCCCTCCCTCAAAGCTATAGGGTCCAGTTACAGTGTGATGTGGCAAACTGGAGCTTAGCAAGAGTGATCTCCTTTTCTCATTGCCTGCTGATGGAGACCTGGGGGTACATTGTGTCTGTGTGTATCTGTGTCTCTCTCTCGTGTGTGTGTGTGTGTGTGTGTGTGTGTGTGTGTGTGTGTGTGTGTGTGTGTGTTGCTTGTAATTCTCAAGGGCTGCACTTCTCCCTCCCAGCCAGGCTGAAATGGGCAAAATGACCCAGCTGCACTCCTCTCTACAGGGACGGGGGGGATGGGGGGGGGGGGGGGGGGGGGGGGGGGGGTTACACAACTGATATCACCACCTGGTTCCACAAAAGCTAGATGTGATCACGTCAGCCCCCTGGGAGAGGCAGGCCAGACCCGCACTATTACACAATATGCCCATGGAAATCACAACAAACTCCTTTCTGAAATTAAAATTGAGAATACTTCCAGGACAGCCTTTGTTGAGAGCCTTTGAACGAGGCTTATTCTGAAGGATTTGGTGAATGATTAAATGCAAATGGCCCATAGTCCTGTAGGGTGCCTGATATACATGTGATGAGCTGGTTTATAATGAGTCTGAACACATTTTTTGGTCACATGAAAAGATCCCCTCAATAGATCAACAACAACAGCAAGACTACTAGTCTACCTCCAGCCCTCAGCCATGGTTACCAACCACAACGCATCTGCCATTCTGAGGCACCCCTTCAATAAGCTATTTGCAATATTGGCTCTGGAATTAAAGCCAGACTAAGTCAGTGGCACAGATGGAACTATCCAAGCAGAAGATACATCTGCTTCAAATGTTGCGTTGACAACCCAAACACAATTCAACATCCAGTTTGTCTACAAATTCATCTCAACCAAAAATAAAAGTTAAAGAACAGGACTAAATCTAATCTTATCAAACTTTAAATAAAGTTTACTTTGATTTAGTCCTATTCTTTAACTAAGATTTTTGGTTGAGATGGAGACGTGAATCCAACATACAGTATTAATGATTGACGTGAAGATTACATTTGAAACCAACCAAAAGCCTGAAACCCTAGGCCTATATGTACTCTCTATTTTTTTGTTGAACCCTGGGATGACTTTGCAAATGCTACGTAGGCCTAAATAATACAATTGATGATATACGACTGATAAAGTATGGTTACATTTCATTTGCATTGTTAAACCTTCCCCTTTAGAATGACTTCAACTACAACGGTGAATCTATTTAGCCATTAAGACATCTCTTAATAATAATTCTCACGATAGCACACTTGTAGTAGTCAGTGACAAATAGAAAAGCTAAGCAGGGCTTGGACAAAACCCTGGACAAGAAACCTACTAAACAAATAGTTGTCGATCAACTCTCCAGTAATAGGCTGCCCAGCCTATTGTTTGTTTTATCTGAAGGTCCAATGTAGGTTTCAAAAGGTACAAATTCAACATGCTGTATTTCATACAAGGTTTGTCTATGATGAAAGTTGGTTACAATGACGGCATAATCCTGTGAAATTGCGCTCAAAACAACAGCTTGAGTTGATGAGTTCAACCATTTCGTGCCCAGTGGGATGTTACTGAGACGTTCTATGTCAATAAACGTAATAACTTAATAATACGACTTAATAATAATACATGAAATTAATCATAAACTTAACCTAATTGGCTCTTATGAAGCCCTACATAACGTTGCTTTGGTTGTCATGTTCAGATGACATGTCCTTGGCCAGCAGCGTACCACCCTGCATCCCACTGCTGGTTTACCACTGAAGCTAAACAGGGTCAGTCCCTGGATGGGAGACCATATGCTGCTGGAAGTGGTGATGGAGGGCCAGTAAGAGGCACTCTTTCCTCTGGTCTAAAAAAAGATCCCAATGTCACGGGACAGTGATTGGGCACATTGCCCTGTGTAGAGTGCTATCTTTTGGATGGGATGTTAAACGGGTGTCCTGAGTCTTTGCGGTCACTAAAAGATCCCATGGCACTTATCGTAAGAGTAGGGGTGTTAACCCCAGTGTCCTGGCTACATTATAATCTAACCCTCATACCATCATGTCCACCTAATCATCCCCAGCTTCCAATCGGCTCATTTATCCCCCTTCACTATTCTCCAGGTCGTTGGTGTAAATGAGAACGTGTTCTCAGTCAATTTACCTGGTAAAATAAATAAAAACAATTGACCACCCGTGGTTGGACTAACGGAAAGGCTGACACATTTCTCTTTTCTTTTTGAACAGCATCCAGTGTTACAAGCAGCTTATAATTGCCACCAGCGTAGTCTACTCTATTCAGCTTTGGCTGAGGGATAAGGATAAGGTTATTAGGATATGGATAAGGTTGTATGTCCTGTCTTGAAAGTTCCTACATTTTACATCGACAGGTGCAGTCATGAATTATGCAAATAGGCCTACAATGGAAACCCAGCCAAGTTGAGCCAACTCCAGAGTGGTCCTCCCGACACGGTCTGAAATGTCAAACCTGACTGGCTGTTTCGCCTGAGAAACGGGAGGGAGAGCAGGGTGATATGAGTGAGACAAGCCAGTCCGCTGTTCTGCTCCGTCCCATTCAATCTCCAGACTCCTCTCTCTCTATATATATATGAAGAGATGTCTCCCGACCCGACCTAACCTGCTGCTGGCTGCCCAGTGCCCACAGACAGACACGCGCACACACACACACACACACACACACATACACACACATAGGCACGCGCGCAATAAAATCCCAAGTCCGTAGCCTACCTTCCGTGTGACAGCTGGAGGAGAGGATGGTGCTTGAGGGTCTGAAGAGGTAAGGAAGGTACCGGGAGAAGCATTTCATATTTTTTGTTGTTGTTGGCTGCGCATCACTATCAAGTACACATCGTCTACACCCACTGCACTGACAGAGCGGAAAGAAACAGAGCGCTGGAGACAGAGCCCATAGTCTTCGGCATCACTTTTACTCGGTTTATATCAGCGGGAATCCTTCCTTCGGGGGTATAGTAGCAGGAAGAGAAGAGAGGTCTCCACGCGCGATGGTACTCTCGTAAAACATTGTTCTTCCCCCTAGTCGCCAAGCAGGACACGTCAATATGTTATTTTGCTGGAGTCGGGCTGCGAGGGAGGGAGGGTGTTGACGGAGGGAGGAGGACCGAAGCATCAGGGTTATTTCAGGGGAGGCTGGGGAGCACCTGCTCTGTCTGTCGATAGCCGCATGCTGCCTCTGTTGGCCGCTCGAGAATTGACTGTTATGCCTGTGAGTGTCTCTATTAGTATCGGCAGGAAAGTTTCGAAGCCCGTTTTGAAGAGAGAATATAGCCTACGTGCGTCTGATAAATAAATGTAGACTATTTATCGTAACCATGTCAGTTATCACTCCTTATTGAGACGAGACATTTAATGATACTGATGATGATGGGTTTATAGAATAATTCGCCTGTGGTGCTTTTACTTCAAGCATATTCTCCATGTAAAAACCACACTATGTGGGTCATTAGGGCACTTGAAGTGTCTGGGTCTGTGCTCTTGGGAATCCCTGGATAACTGGTGAAATCTCCAGTCTGTAGGCTAATGAACTGGGTCACAAAGCATCAGGACCAGGACTGCGAAGGCCATATAACAGTCATTCAGTTCACTGGGGTGTCAAACTCATTCCAAGGAGGGCCGAGTGTCTGCGGGTTGTAGTTTTTTTCTCTCCTTACAATTAAGACCTGGACTAGTGGTTCCCAACCATGGGGTACTTGGACCCCTGGGGGTACTTGAGAAGACTCATGAGACCATAGGCCTACTGATAAAATACACGAGGTGGTACTTCAGGGGTTCTCCAGGCAGAGAAAAATTCAATTGGTGGTACAATAACCCAAAACGATTGGGAACCACTGACCTAGACAACCAAGTGAGTGGAGTGCCTTACTAATTAGTGAACATAATTAATCAATCAAGTACAAGGGTGGAGTGGGATTAAGATGTCGGTAGCGCACAAAGGGCGATAGTGGGTTGCACAGGGAGAAGTGTTTGGAGAATGGGAGCGATTGGAGAAGATGGCAGAAAAGGAAATAAGGAAGACAGTGGAGCATATTATGAATAAACATGGAGTGGAGGATTACACAGGCCTTCTGAAAGGTCTGGTGAAGGAGAAGATGATGGACAAGAAAAAGAAGAGAGAACAGTGGAAATGGTTATAAGGGAATATGGAATGATTTCACAGAACTTTTGGAGGAACTTGAGGAAATTGAGAGTGACGAGAGTGAGGATAAATTAGATGTGGTGGCAGGTGCTGTAACGGCCTGTCTGAAAGAGTAGACCAAGGCGCAGCGTGGTTAGTGCTCATCTTGTAATTTATTAAGCAGAGAACACTATAAACAAAGAAACAAAAACGACAGCCCACAGTTCTGTCAGGTTAGACAACTAAACAGAAATTAACCACCCACAAAACCCAAAGGAAACAGGCTACCTAAGTATGGCTCCCAATCAGCGACAACGATGTACAGCTGTCCCTGATTGAGAGCCATACCAGGCCAGGACATAGAATGTAACCCCAAAACAAATAACCCCTTTTACTGGTCAGGACGTGACAGGTGCAGTGATAACTGTTGAGAAGAAGTTGAGTGTAGAGGAAGCAGTGTGGCGAGGAAATTTGGTGTCAAGTGCAAAAATAGGGATACGTGTTCCAGTAGCTCTGAGATGTAATCTGACGAGAAAGTCGATGAAGTTCCTGCAGTAAGGACCGCTGAGGTCGGCCTCGGTTCGCGGATGTAAAGGATGATTCTGGTCCAGTGGGAGTAAGATTTGTGGAGAGAATGGATCCTTGCATTTTTGCTGATCCATATGTGGTGGTAGGTTGGGTAGAGAAGAGGTTGGGGACTATTGAGTTGGTGAAAGTAACTAGGAGTGATGATTTATAGTTTTTCTTCAGCCCGAAGGGAGAGGGCACTCCGGATCACGCGATTAGGGACAATAAATGGGACTTGCTTTCCTCTCCGGAGCAGGGCACCGTTGAAAGGAGTGATAACGGAGGTGGCATTAAATGTTGAGGAAGATCAGTTATAAGTGAAAATTCCCGGTGTCTGTGACGCTCGCGGTTTGGTGCGACGCAGATCCGGTGGAGAGAGTGGGGAAACAGAGAAGACGTTGTCTGTCCTGTTGATGTAGTCTTTGCCAGATAAGGTTAAGGTACACTCTAAAAATTGTGGGTTCAACAAGGGTTCTTCAAAGATCCTCAAAGTTCTTCAAAGAACCTTAAGGTTCTTGGCACCGAGAATTGCCCACAAAATGTTCTTCCAATAACCCAATAGGAGGTGGGGTTAATCGAGGAACCTCCTTAGTTGGTGGGGGTTCTTGCAGGAACCTAACTGCCCAACTGAAACATTTGGATATGAAAGGACAGCAGGTGCAGGCACTTAACTGAAAAATGTAAAGATCTAAATTTAAGGTAAGGTTTGTCCCTTGTATGATCTAAATTGATATTGTTTTATGATGACATCATCTATATTTTCATGTGTGTGAATCTTTCTAAAAACAGAATATGGACACAATTCAATAGATATCAATCAACAAAGAGGTAAGAATATGTAGGCTATAAGAATATGTTGAAGACTAGCTGTATTGGGTGGAGATGACTGAACTGCTCACTTTTGTGTCTGTATCTGCAGGTATACAGACGAGGAGGCATACAAAGGTATGTCAACTGGTATTGGTATGTTATGCAGATCACATTTACCATCCTCCTCCCTTACCTCTTCAATGAATGTCCCATAGGCCTCTACATTATGGACAAGGTATAGCGTTTTTTTCATTCACATTTACCACAGAAACCAAGGTATGAATACTGTCGTGTGCATGTTTTGTTAATCATCTGTATAATTACAATTTTTTGGGATTCACAGACTTCACCCTCCTACACCTCTGATGAATATAACAGGAAACCTATTCGATAACCATGCACTGCAAAATCATTCTGGCTATGGATATGGAGAACATCAACACATTAACATCAACAAGCCAGAGGATATACCCATTCGACGTGGGTCTCTGCTGGAAGTTTACCTCATATTTGGATTTTTTAATTCTGCTTTACCACTAAAATCATAAGAAACACTGACAACTAAAATATTGTGCTATTGTTGTTATTGTTATGTGTATTATTATTAATAATAATAATAATAATAATAATAATAATAAGGGGGGGGGGGGTAGTTAAAAAATCTACCCCAAAAGGTTCTTCGAGGATCCATTAAAAAAGGCATTCTTTGAAGAACCCTTTTTTTTTTAAATGACTAAATGTTGTTGTGATCCTGTTGTGGACGCAATTTAGTTTATTTCGTTCAAACAATCCTGTTTTTAAGCTCAAAAGACTGCACTCTCGGGAGAATTTAATAATAAGAGAGATGGACCGGCTCTCTCGCGGGACTCCTCTGAAAACACAGCATATGGCCAGCTACTGATGATGTTATACAAGCAGGCTATCTACTGGAGGGATTAGAGTGGCAGGGGTACATCTCTCCTGAGTTATTAAAGGTGTGTAGTGTGTGGCAGCCACCCAGATGTGTCATTTATTGGAGTGCGGTATTGAATAATGACATTCTACAAACAATGACCATGCAACGAGCAACTTTTTATTCTCTGAAAGGCTTCTATACCATTGTTTGAAACATTACGCCTTAGAAAACTGCATCCACTTACAACTGTGGTACACCCAGTGTACATAACGAAAATAATCGAATCCAACGAAGCATATGATAAGGTGATTAACTCTCTCCTCAGAGAGGAATAGTCATCACCATCATTAGCAGCTTGACACCACCACACACACCCTGGTGGGGTTCCATCTACTAGGCTGTCATGACTGGGTTTCTCCTACTGATTAGCAGGCAGATCCAGTTCCCATTGTTACTAACCTAACTGGGTTTTTTTTCTATTCTCCAGGGTTTGGAGAATCTGTCTGTTGCTCATGTACAGTACCAGTCAAAAGTTTGGACACACCTACTCATTCAAGGGTTTTTCCTTTATTAAAAATGTAAAAATGATGAAATAACATATGGAATCATGTAGTAACCAAAAAAAGTGTTAAACAAATCAAAATATATTTTATATTTTATATTCTTCAAAGTAGCCACCCTTTTGCCTTGACAGCTTTGCACACTCTTGGCATTCTCTCAACCAGCTTCACCTGGAATGCTTTTCCAACAGTTTTGAAGGAGTTCCTACAAATGCTGAGCACTTCTTGGCTGCTTTTCCTTCACTCTGCGGTCCAACTCATCCCAAACCATCTCAATTGGGTTGAGGTCGGGTGATTGTGGAGGTCAGGTCATCTGATGCAGCACTATATCATTCTCCTTCTTGGTCATATAGCACTTACACAGCCTGGAGGTGTGTTGGGTCATTGTCCTGTTGAAAAACAAACTATAGTCCCACTAAGTGCAAACCAGATGGGATGCTGTATCGCTGCAAAATGCTGTGGTAGCCATGGTGGTAGCCAAGTGTGCCTTGAATTCTAAATAAATCATTTACAGTGTCACCAGCAAAGCAACCCCACACCTCCTCCTCCATGCTTCACGGTGGGAACTACACATGCGGACATCATCCGTTCACCTACTCTGCGTCTCACGAAGACACAGAGGTTGGAACAAAAAATCTCAAATTTGGACTCATCAGACGAAAGGACAGATTTCCACCGGTCTAATGTCCATTGCTTATGTTTCTTGGCCTTCTTCTTCATTTTGGTGTCCTTTAGTAGTGGTTTCTTTGCAGCAATTTGACCATGAAGGCCTGATTCATGCAGTCTCCTCTGAACAGCTGGTGTTGAAATGTGTCTGTAACTTGAACTCTGTGAAGCATTCATTTGGGCTGCAATTTCTGAGGCTGGTAACTCTAATGAACTTATCCTCTGCAGCAGAGGTAACTCCTTTCCTGTGGCGGTCCTCATGAGAGCCAGTTTCATCATAGCACTTGATGGTTTTTGCAACTGCACTTGAAGAAACTTTCAACGTTCTTGAAATGTTCCGTATTCACTGACCTTCATGTCTTAAAGTAATGATGGACTGTCATTTCTCTTTGCTTATTTGAGCTGTTCTTGCCATAATATGGACTTGGTCTTTTATCAAATAGGACTATCTTCTGTATACCACCCCTACCTTGTCACAACACAACAGATTGGCTCAAATGCATTAAGGAGGAAAGAAATTCCACAACTTAACTTTTAACAAGGCACACCTGTTAATTGAAATACTATTCCAGGTGACTACCTCATGAAGCTGGCTGGGAGAATGCAAAGAGTGTGCAAAGCTGTCATCAAGGCAAAAGGTGGCTACTTATTTAAAATATATTTTTGCTTACTACATGATACCATATGTGTTATTTCATAGTTTTGATGTCTTCACTATTATTCTACAATGTAGAAAATAGTAAAAATAAAGAAAAACCTTGGAATGAGTAGGTTTTCTAAAACTTTTGACTGCTACTGTATATCATTATCATCATTAACATCCGCTCCCGCTCTCTGCCTCTGTCAACATAATACAAAATGGGGAAGCTCTTAAAAATTGTGTGTGTGTAATAAATGACTTGCATTCTTTGGTTAAGTCATCTACAGGGTGTCAGCTTGGGAGCCAAACTAGAAGGGAGATACATTGTGGCTGCCCATATGGACCATGCTCTGCTTTACAGTGCATGCAGTCGATAGTTGGGGCAGCAGTTAGGACGTTTGTTTCTTTGTGCTGGGTGAGTAGTGATTAATTAACGGATACTTTTACATGATTCATAAAAGGATGGTGAGGAAGTTGCACAATGAGCTGTCCTTTCCTCTTCAGGTGTGCAACATAAAAAAATCATTGATAATATGAAAATTAATTTTACACGACTATTTCTTTGTTAATTTGTACATTCTCATATTAGCTCTCTATGAAATAAAATCTGACACAGCAGAATTAACTGCAGTGGTCTTAAGCGCTGAGGAAACCAAAGATAAGACAAGTTTGGCTAGAATTGCAGTCTGTCTATTTAGACTATATTTATGTTTCATCTGCAATATATACTATACTTACTAGAGAGAGCCAAGAAACTCATACACAGACTAGTCTAGCACCAGGATGGGCAACTTTGATGGGGGTGGGGGCCACAGAAATTCTGAACTCGTCATGATGGGCCACAGTGGCTTGCGTCTGCATACCCACATCCATACCCACACATGCCTTTTGGGGGTCCTAAGAAAAATGTTGTTGCTCCCATTGCAAGAAAAACATATTCACCTTTCATCCAGGAATCATGGTAGCATCCACATTAATGCAGTGGTGGAAAAAGTACCCAATTGTCATACTTGAGTAAAAGTAAAGATACCTTAAAAGAAAAAGACTGAAGTAAAAGTGAAAGTCACCCAGTAAAATACTACTTGAGTAAAAGTCTAAAAGTATTTGGTTTTAGATATGTATTAAAAGTCAATGTAAAATCGCTAAAATATACTTATATATCAACATTTTAAGTAAAAGTATGAATAATTTAAAATGTATTATATTAAGCAACCCAGACAGCACGATTTTCTTGTTTTTATTTTATTTACGGAGAGCCAGAGGCACACTTCAACAGTCAGACATCATTTACAAACGAAGCATTTGTGTTTAGTGAGTCTGCCAGATCAGAGACAGTAGGGATGACCAGGGATGTTCTCTTGATAAGTGCGTGAATTAGACAATTTCCCTGTCCTGCTAAGCATTCAAAATGTAATGAGTACTTTTGGGTGTCAGGGAAAATGTAAGGAGTAAAAAGTACATTTTTTTCTTTAGGAATGCAGTGGAGTAAAAGTAAAAGTTGTCAAAAATATAAATAGTAAAGTAGTAAAAGTTGTCAAAAATATAAATAGTAAACTATATATACCCCAAAAAATGACTTAAGTAGTACTTTAAAGTATTTTTACTTAAGTACTTTACACCATCGCATTAATGTAGAAGGGTTTAGAAACATATTCTATTCTTATTTACAATAAAAGTGACTTCAAAATGACATTATTTACCATTCATTTGTATTGGGCACAAAATACACAACCAAAACAAATTGCAAATGCATCCAACAAGTTTGTAGAGTCACAAGCTTGATGTATTCATTGCATGCTAGGAATATGGGACTAAACTCAATATTTTGACCTAAAGCTTTTTGAGAAAAAAAAAGTATTACTTGTTAAACAAAATCTCTTTCTCTGAGCAATTGTATTAGTATGAAATAATATAATTTCCCACACAAAATAGCTCAGTATTTTAATGATTTATTTGATACAATCATTATTGCTCATCCTTATCAAGGGTGTCAATCATTTCAGAACCCACTGTATATCTGTCTCTGCAAGAGTAGGGAGCATCCAAGTTTAAGAACTGAGCCCCATGGGCTGACTTCAGAAATACAACCCTTGGAATTCAGTTCTCAAAGTCAAGTACTCAGGGTGTGTTCAATGTGCTGTTTTACAGATGGATGCACAGCTCATCCTGCCTGTGAAGTGATACAAGCAAACATAACCTTTTACTGCAGCGGGCTAAATCAGGGATGTTTCTTAGTAGTCTTAAACAAATCTATACTTTGAAATAAAAGTATACACCTCACACTCGTGGAATAAAGTCGGAATAAAGTGACAGAGAGATTGCTTCATCTATGGATCTGTTGGGGCGGTATGTGAATTGGAGTTGGTCCAGGTTGTCTGGGATGATGGTGTTGATGTGAGCCATGACCAGCCTTTCAAGGCGTTTCATGGCTACAGATGTGAGCGCTATGGGGCGAGAACTCAAACGGTTTTAAGTGAAAAAGGAGATCTTAGTTGTAGCAGGGCCGTGCACAGATCACTCATCAGAATATTTAAGAAACCTAGTTACAGTGCCTCCTAAAGACATGACTGACATCGGGAAAAGGCTGATCATTGATGTTGATGATTGATGTACTGTAAATCTGCTAGTTAGGTAGCAAATGATTAGATTTTTTCTGATTGTGATTCATCGTCAATGCTCTTAAGTAGTAACTTCATAGTATAATATTTACAATCTTCAAACTCATAATATATGGCTGGCTGGCTACAATACTAGGCGTATAAATGTGTATTGAATAAGAAATGTTTTGGGCCTCCCAAGTGGTGCAGTGGTCTAAGGCACTGCATCGCAGTGCTAGCTGTGCCACTAGAGATTCTGGGTTGAGTCCGGGCTCTGTCGCAGCCGGCCGCGACTGGGAGACCCATGGGGCGGTGCACAATTGGCCCAGTGTCGTCCGGGTTAGGGGAGGGTTTGGCCAGCAGGGATGTCCCTGTCCCATCGCGCATTAGCGACTCCTGTGCATGCTGACACGGACGCCAGGTGTACGGTGTTTCCTCCAACACATTGGTGCTTCCGGGTTAAGTGGGAATTGTGTCAAGAAGCAGTGCGGCTTGGTTGGGTGGTGTTATGGAGGACACACGGCTCTCGACCTTCGCCTCTCCCGAGTCCGTATGGGAGTTGCAGCGATGAGACAAGACTGTAACTACCAAATGGATACCACGAAATTGGGGAGAAAAGGGGGTTAAATAAATAAATATGAAATGTTTAGGCTAGTTATTTTTTAGATAACTGCATTGCCCTCATTTAAGCAATGATTTTTGATCATTCAACAACATGATCAGATATGGGTCTCTTTCAGGTTTCTTAATGACGCTTAATACTCTCAGTTTATTAGGTACACCACCCCATTAACGAAAATGGTTTGCTCCTACAGACAGTGAATCACGTGGCCGTGGCTTGCTATATAAAGAGGCATTCAGTTACTGTTCAATTGAACGTTAGAATGGGCAAAATCAGTGACCTATGCAACTTTGAGCATGGTATGATCGTCGGTGTCAGGCTTGTTGGTACCAGGCGCACCGGTCCCAGTATCTCAGAAACGGCCAGCCTCCTGGGCTTTTCACGCACGACAGTGTCTAGGGTTTACCAAGAATGGTGCGACAAACAAAAAACATCTAGTCAGCAGCAGTCCTGTGGGCGGAAACAGTTTGTTGATGAGAGAGGTCGAAGGAGATTAAGCAAGAATCGTGCAAGCCAACAGGCGGACCACAAACAGGCAAGTAACGGCGCAGTACAACATTGGTGTGCAGAACGGCATCTCGGAACGCACAACTCGTCAGTCCTAGTCACAGACGGGCTATTGCAGCCACACCGGGTCCCACTCCCATCAGCTAAAAACAAGAAGCAGCTTCAGTGGACATGCGATCACCAACACTGGACAACTGAGGAGTGGGAAAACATTGCCTGGTCCGACGAATCCCTGTTCCTGTTGCATCATGCGGATGGCAGAGTCAGGATTTGGAGTCAACAGCATGAGTCCATGGACCCATTCTGTCAGGTGTCAATGGTACAGGCAGGTGGCGGTGGTGTAAGGGTGTGGGGAATGTTTTCCTGGCACACATTAGGTCCTTTGATACCAATTGAGCAACGTTTGAACTACACACCTTGTAGAATCCATGCCCTGAAGAATTCAAGCTGTTATGGAAGCAAAGGGGGGTCCCGACCCGGTACTAGATGGGTGTACCTAATAAACTGGTCACTGAGTGTATGTGATTATCTTTATTACATTATTGTAGTCTATGAATATTATAAGGTATCATGTATTGCACTTCAACATTTTAGGGAGATGGGTCCTAATGTTAGAATAGTCTAAACTATTACATGCTGTAGTCACCTCTTAATGCATTCTGCACAAATGAATCAGTTGATTTAAATAGAGGCACATAGAATAAAAAAAAACATACATTTGAATCATTACAGTTACAAAGGTGCCAACTTAAACCATTCTAATGTATGTCTATAGCCCAGGGCTTTCTCATTAGTTAGTCGCTTTCCTTTTGTACTTACCATGGGGTTTTTCTTTCGTTTTTCTTTCTCTGGCTTCATCATCATAAGTACGAATCGTTTTTTGTTCCAGTGCTGTCAGCATCACGACCGTGCCACTGCTGAATCATCCCGCAGTGCTGTTCGGATGAAGAGGAGCACTAGGAGGACATTAGCCGCCTAAACCTCACAGCTTTCATGGTGGGCCTCAAATAGCGGTATATAAGGGAAGCATAGCTGCTCATTTGCATAGGCGTATATTCCATTTAACAGGCAGTGTACACATATAGTCACGGAAACTCCCCTTTTTTGTATCCCATTGCACATAGAGAGACTGCAAAACTCTGTGACAATGCATCATGACGCATGCATGGGCATATCCAAATAGAACACAATGTGTTGATTAATTGCAAGCATTCTCAATCATTTGCAACATTGGACAAATAACAATGTTTCTTTTTTAATTTTCATGTTTATGCAGACAGACATACAGGACCATGACTTTCGACCAATGACGCATTGGTTACAACCGATATCTGTGTAGGAAAACCCCAAACCAGAGCAGACACAGCGTTTCCGCTCTGTAAACTCCGTGGGTTGCGATGGGGAAATCCTAAAACCTGGTAGGCATACCAACCACCATAAACCATCATCTATTTAGATCTCGTCTTTACGGATGTTGTTGTTCATTGGAATTTATCATTTTTAAAATCAAGGTTAGTCTTGATCAACATATTTCCAACCAAATATATACATTTAGCTCAACAACAGCAATGATTGCTTTATTGTGTAAAACGTATAGTATTGATCAACATATTTCCAAACAAATTCATTAATTTAGCACGACAACAATAATTACTGGTTGTGTGTGTGTATGCACGTGGAGGTGTGGGTGTGTATCTGTCAGTGGTGTAAAGTACTTAAGCAAAAATACTTTCAAGTACTACTTAAGTAGTTTTTTGGGGTATCTGTACTCTACACAACTTTTACACCACTACATTCCATACATTTTTACTCCTTACATTTTCCCTGACACCCAAAGGTACTCACTACATTTTGAATGCTTAGCAGGACAGGAAAAGAGAACATCCCTGGTCATCCCTACTGCCTCTGATCTGGCAGACTCAATAAACACAAATGATTCATTTGTAAACTATGTCTGAGTGTTGAAGTGTGCCCCTGGCTATCAGTAAATTTAAAAAACAATTAAATCGTGTTGTCTGGTTTACTGAATATAATACATTTGAAATGATTTATACTTTTACTTTTAATACTTAAGTACATTTGAAACCAAATACTTTTACTCAAGTAGTATTTTACTGGGTGACTTTCACTTTTACTTGAGTCATTTTCTTTTAAGGTATCTTTACTTTTACTCATGTATGAAAATTGGGTACTTTTTCCACCACTAGTATCTGTGTCTCTCTCTATGTGTCTGTGCACGCACGCGTGTGCATGTGTCTGCATGTCAGTGTGTGTGCATCCCTTTCATATTTATCTGTGTTTTTCTTTATATCTGAAAAGGTATTGCCGATATCAAATCCAAAACGTGTATTTCCGCCAAACGACCTAGTAATAATTTTGGTAAAGTTCTTCCAACTCTCTGGCCCTGACGGAGACATGGATCACCCCAGAGAACACTACTACTCGAGCTGCTCTTTCTTCATCTGACTAGGTTTTCTCTCATAGTCCGAGAGCATCTGGTCGCTGCAGTGGTGGCACGGGTCTACTCATTTCTACTAAGTGGAGATTTTCTCTTTTCTCCCTCTCTCACCTGTCCATCTCTTCATTTGAATTCCATGCTGTCACTGTCACTTGTCCACTCAAGCTTAAAATTGTCATCTATCACCAACCAGGTGCCCTTGGAGAGTTGCTCAATGAGCTTGACACATTGATTAGCTCATTTTCTGACGATGGCTCGCCACTCTTCATACTTGGCAACTTCAACCTCATGACGTCTGCCTTCGATTCATTTCTTTCCAACTTTCTTTCCCCTCACCCTTTCCCAATCCCCTCCAACTCACAAGGCAGGCAATACACTTGACATCATCTTTACTAGGGGCTGCTCGCCTACTAATCTCACTGCAACCCCCTCCAGGTCTTTGATCACTAATTTGTTTCCTTTTCTGTCTCCCTTTCCTCCAACCCTAACCACTCAGCCCCTACCCAGATGGTCATGCGAGGTTGCAATCTTTGCTCTCTCACTCCAACTACTCTCTCTTCTATTCTATCCTCCTTTCTGGTAAATCCTTCTCCCTCCCGTCTTCTGATTCTGCCTCCTCGACCCTACTCTCCTCCCTTTCCGCATCCTATGACTCGCACTGTCCCTTTTCCGCTGAGCCCACCCCTCCTGCTACGTGGCTGACCCATTGCGAGCTTACAGACATGGCTGCGGGCAGCTGAGCGAAAATTGAGGAAAATTTAACTTCCAGAGGACCTATTATCCTTTCGCTCTCTCCGCTCTACTTTCTATTCCTCTGTATCCGCTGCTAAAGCTGCCTCTAACCCTAGGAAACTATTTTCCACCATCTCCTCCCTAATCCCTCCCTCTCTGCGGACGACTTTGTCAACCACTTTGAAAAAAAAGGTTGACAACATCCGCTACTCATTCACTCAGCCTATTGAGTCCACTGGTCTCACTCACACAGAACTACCCTACGCATTGACCTCTTTTTTTTCCCCTCTCTCTCCAGATGACATCCTGCAAATAGAGAGGTCTGGCCGCCCGACAACCTGCCCGCTCGACCCCATCCCCTCTCCAGACCATCTCTGGAGACCTCCCATTCCTCACTTCCCTCATCAACTCATCCCTGACCACTGGCTGCGTCCCCTCTGACTTAAAAATGGACCGAGTTGCTCTCCTCCTTAAGAAACCAACACTCATCTGACGTCAAAAACTATATACCTGTATCCCTTCTTTCTTTTCTTTCTAAAACACTTGAGCGTGCTGCCTCTGATCAACTTTCTCATTATCTCTCTCAGAACGATCTTCTTGAACCCTAACCAGTCAGGCTTCAAGACGGGTCACTCAACCAAGACTGCTCTTCTATGTCACGGAGGCTCTCCGCACTGCCAAAGCTGATTCTCTCTCCTTTGTTCTCATCTCCTAGATCTATCCGCTGCCTCTCAGGGCTGGGCGTCTCAGGCTCTGCACACTCTTGAATGTCGGCCCACCACCTCAAGCTCAACAAGACGGAACTGCTCTTCCTCCTGGGAAAGGCCTGCCCGCTCAAAGACCTCTCCATCATGGTTGACAACTCCACAGTGTCACCCTCCCTGAGTGCAAAGAACCTTGGCGTGACCCTGGACAACACCCTGTCGTTCTCTGCAAACATCAAAGCAGTGACCCGCTCCTGCAGGTTCATGCTCTACAACATCCATAGAGTACGACCCTACCTCACACAGGAAGCGGCACAGGTCCTAATCAAGGCACTTGTCCTCTTCTGTCTGGACTACTGCAACTCACTGTTGGCTGGGCTTGCCGCTTGTGCCATCGAACCCCTGCAATGAATCCAGAACACTGCAGCCAGCCTGGTTTTCAACCTTCCCAAGTTCTTTCATGTCACCCCGATCCTCCGCACACTGGCTTCCAGTCGAAGCTCACATCCACTACAAGACTTTGGTGCTTACCTACGGAACAGCAAGAGGAACTGCCCCTCCCTACCTTCAGGCTATTCTCAAACCCTACACCCAACGCTACACCTCGGATTTGGTCCAGACCAAAAATCAATGTCCTTGGATGTAGAAATCAAGGCCGGTCTGTCTGTGTGGGACGTTGAAATCAAGGCCGGTCCGGACTGCACCAACAAAAAAGATGTCCAGAAGACCTTGCCGTCAATAAGTGTTTAGTGGGCAACAACATATGGTGCAAAATGTCCTTGCACAGTACCTGTGAATATCCCTTCCCGAAACCATTGAGATTGAGTCCTGTTGACCTTGTGATATCAAGACGTGTGTGACGGGGAGAATCATGCATGTCTTGCAATGTGAGGTACTACAGAAGGTCACACAGCTGCCATCTCCTCCCACGCAGACAGACAACGTGATCAGAGAGCATGCTACTCTGCCAAGGGCCCACTT
Organism: Salmo salar; assembly: GCF_965601325.2. Taxonomy (NCBI): domain Eukaryota; kingdom Metazoa; phylum Chordata; class Actinopteri; order Salmoniformes; family Salmonidae; genus Salmo; species Salmo salar. Next base: position 57,724,318 of record NC_138303.1, read on the forward strand.
TTACCTCACAGGCGTATTTCAAAAAGGAGGCACACACCCTCTTTACCCCAAATGGCTAATTAGTTGTTCTTGTCCCTTTTGCACCCTACATTTCATAGGAAAATAACCTTGAAATGTCTAGATATTGAACTGATTGCTTTTAAAGGTATGCCTAAAATCTGCAATATTTACATTTGTTCAATGGTAATTTTTTTAAATTAATGATGTAACTTATATGCAGTGGAAGTGAAAGAACTAAGAAGCCTTTTGTGTAGTTGTATGTGTTTTACTGTAAACCTGTTTGAACAAGCTGACCTTTATCATTTAATAAACCTTGATACAAATAACCAAGCAAATAAACAAACATACCTTCTCCCCCAAAAAATCTTGACCACAACCCCAAACACTTCTTCAAAACAGCATGGTCACAAAATGGTTGCTCTCACACAAAAGACTAGTAAAGCAATGACCCACACAGCCTATAAACACAGAACCTCCCCTGAAAGCTTTCGCCTGAACCTGACTGTTTTGGGATTTATACATTCTACAGGTTCACAACTATTTACACAGGAAACACTGCCCAAAACTAAGGTTACTACCAATAATGTATATATACACTAGATTACTTTTAAGGGTTGCTGTGTTGAAGCCACCGCACCTCCAGGTTGGCACTCCCCACGTTGTAAAAATATTTTGGAAGCTATAGAAATTAATTTATTAATGTCTACATTAGTTTTGCTACATTTATACTATTGCAGACATCTTAATGCATACTTTTAAATTATATTATGTGAGCTAAACATAATATTATATATAAACATCTTATAGTATCAATTTTTTTTATTACTAATGTTACTGTCCCCACTACAACAACAAAAATAATTTTGTCCTTGAAACATTTCATTGAAATACTGTAGAATTCCATTCATTCCTATGGAGGACACCTCCTGTGGAGGGCCAATAAGGCCGACCGTTGGCTTCAAAGCCTCTCAGTAGCCAATACATAGCATTAACAATCCTGGGTTTATATGCATCACTTGATACTAGCACGTCACAGTAGGCTAAAAAACAGATACATAATTGTGTATTTATCTCATGACAATGGTAGCCTGGTTCAAACCCCAGCATTTGAGTGATCCTTTTATTTCAATGAGCACAATGGAAAACTCGGATTAGATTATACTCATTCAGTGAAATGTTCTTCCCGATGTTGAAGAAGAGGGTGGGGATGCTCCTGGGTCACTGAGATGCCAAGGATGCTCTCGTGCAATGCCATTTGTCGAGCTAACAGCCTTTTCCCGATCACGTGGTAATGTTGCCGGATATTGATCCACATCTTGTCAACGGTATAAACCATTCATAATCGTTTTTTGTATTAATCTCAAAATTTGACATACTTTACATGTGTTATTCTATTACGGGGATAATCATATAGTGCCTCATTCGTTTACGATTGATAACTAATTTCATTCGCAATTGGCGTATTTGGGCGACAGACAACACATGCAGTGACTCGCTGGCTGTCGCATCACAATTCTAGCATCTATTCCTGCATCATGCACTGGTGTCTTCCTTTCCGATTTCTTCTAACATTACTATCGTCAATCTTGGCACTAGGAGACTCTGGATTTGCACAACTTGATGGTGCTCCACCTTCAAAAATAGGTAAAGTAGCTAGCTCTATTTTGTCTAGCTTATGTAAGTTAGATATAGTTTTGAGGACATGTGTGGCTTGCAGTGCTGCTAACGTTAGCTAGTTGGGTTTGCTAGCTAGCTAATGATGAATTAGCCTAGTAGCTGCCTATAGCTCTTTCAGAGGGCTATTCAGCCACAGAGAAATGGAATAGCTACCAAAACTGCCATGTAAATTCCCTGGTTGGGGACGACCTGTTTTTTTGACAGATCATTAAATTGTAGCTTACTGATGTGTTTCTTCTGATGTCCGCAGCCATTGTAGGCGCTGGGATAGGCGGGACCGCCACAGCACATTTTCTACGGCAGCACTTCGGGCCAGAAGTGCACATTGATGTGTTCGAGAAGGGGACAGTCGGAGGGCGCCTGGCCACAGTCACCGTGAACCATCAGGACTATGAGTCCGGGGGCTCCATTATCCATTCCCTAAACCTGCACATGCAGGACTTTGTCAAGCAACTGGGTGGGTCCATCGCTGTCCTGTTCATAGATGGTACATTTTAGTACCACCGCTTTTTATCTGTCCAGATCCCTCTGAGAAAGTACAAGTGAAGACCACAAAGACAAAAAGGTGTTCTGTTGTTTGCCATTACATGCACATCAAAGCAGAGGAGAAACTGAGGGTTGTAGGATAATCTTCCGTAGGCTTACTGCTTTGCTGGTAACTACAGTATGCTATTCCACCCATCACACTATTCTATTTTTGTTACAGGTCTTAAGTATCGTAAGAATGTGGCAGGGAAGACAGCTGTGTTTAACGGGGAGGAGTTCATCCTGGAGGAGACTGACTGGTACCTGCTGGATCTATTCCGCCTGTGGTGGCGCTACGGCATCAGCTTCATCCGCCTGCAGATGTGGGTGGAGGAGATCATGGAGAAGTTCATGAGGTGAGCGGCAGCAGGGGAAGAGAGCTCAGACGAGACAGACAGAGGAAATCCTTCTCGCTGTAAATTGATTTACTATTGATTTCAGAGCGCTGTCAAGCTATTCAACATGCCTTACATCCCCTATACAATCTGTCTCTCTCCTTTCTGTTTCTATGTGTTCAGGATTTATAAGTACCAGGGCCATGGCTATGCCTTCAGTTCAGTGGAGGAGCTGCTGCACTCCCTGGGTGGGTCAGGGTTCCTGAATATGACTCACCGCTCTCTCTCTGAGTCTCTGCTGGAGCTGGGCGTGTCACAACGCTTCATTGACGAAGTCATCGCCCCCGTCATGAGGGTCAATTACGGACAGAATATCAGCATCCCAGCTTTTGTCGGTAGGAACTAAGGCCAGGAGGATACCAGTATCGCGATACTCATTAGTATCGTGGCAAGGAAACAAAACACAAAGTGGATTTAACTTCTTTAGGAATACAGCCCTAATGTTGGAATGTTGAAAACAAACATCCAAGCTATACCACACAATATTGTACACACTGCAGGTTTTTAAATGACCAAAGAGTTAGGTCTGCTTTGTGTTTTCATTTTTTGCCATGGGAAAAAATGTAGCGATAATGGTGTCGTCGCAGCATTAGTAGGAACTTGAAGTACATTTGTAGTTGTTGTTGTGCCGTTCAGGTCATAACGTTCTGCCGGTCTACCGCTGCAGTTGCTCATCATGATCAATCATGGTCACATGTTTTAATCTGTGTTATAGGTGCCGTGTCATTGGCAGGTGCACAGGCCAACCTGTGGGCGGTGGAGGGAGGGAACAAGCTGGTCTGCTCTGGGCTGTTAAAACTGGCTAAGGCCAACCTTATCCAGGCCCAGGTCACAACCATCTCCCCCCATGCAGCTGGTAAGTGACTAAACATAGAATTATGTTTATAACATAGTGTAAACCACGGTGAACAGACATGTTTTGCAAAACTGCGTTTCAGCACATATTCATTTACTTGCTCTAATGTCATTATTTCTTTACGTGAATTGAAGGAGAGTCTACCCAGTATCAGCTCAACTATGCCACTCTGACTGAGAAAGGATCTGAGTTCTATGACATTGTGGTGGTGGCGACTCCCCTGCAGTCCAGTGTGGGCTCAGGTATCTCCTTCCAGGGCTTTGAGCCTCAGCTGCCTGATATTGCTGGTTCCTACCACCATACAGTGGCCTCCATCGTTCACGGCTACCTCAACTGCTCCTACTTTGGCTTCCCAGACCCCAAGCTCTTCCCCTTTGCTAGTGTTCTCACCACAGACTCACCCGGACTCTTCTTCAACAGTGCTGCTAGCATCTGTCCCGTCAACATCAGCACTGGATTCCGCCGCAAGCAGCCCCAGGAGGCTGGTGTTTACAAGGTATTCTCCCCCCAACCCTTAGATAAGCCAGCGCTGAAGACACTGTTCAGGTCCTACTACTCTGTGCAGGTGACAGACTGGCAGGCTTACCCACATTATGGGAGCACCCAGGACCTGCCGCCAGTTGTCCTTCACGACAGCCTGTACTACCTCAATGGCATTGAGTGGGCCGGCAGCGCCATGGAAATGAGCTCAGTGGCAGCCAAAAACATTGCTCTGCTGGCCTACCACCGCTGGAGCAGGCAGCTGGAGATGGTCGACCAGAAAGACCTGATGCACAAGATCAAGACTGAGCTGTGACACCCCAACTCCGCAGACTCAGGCTCCGCCGGCTAGCTGCGGGGATTGTTTCTATGGAACCTTGCTGAAAGGTTGCCAGCAATACAATGATGTAGTAGCATGATGCCTAACCCTAAGGAGTTGTGTTTTATTAAGTTACTGCTGCTGGCTGCAATGCAAAATAAAACATGTTTTAATTTAATGCCACGTTGCATTCCATGGAAAGTGGATCATTCTCAGCTGTTTGACTTGATATGCAAGTAATATGGACTTTATTCAAACTAAATGCTTATAGTCATAAGGCTTACTACTGCATTCTGATAAACAAATACAATATGGTTAGAATTGATTTACTCAACTAAGCTACTTTCATGAATGCACTGATTTAAAGGCCAGTTTTAATAATTGCTTTTATTTCTTCATGAGTTCAAGTAATAACTGATTGTACACATGTGTTTGCCTGATCAGAAATTAAAATGGTTCTTAATTTTTTTGCTCTGTCATGTGTTTATCCTTTTTAAATGCGCAGTGTCATCTTTACTAATGTTATTTGGATTCACTTTCTGATGCACCATATGGCGATGGTGTGCATGCAATCTAGTTTTAAACTGAGTTTAAAAATGGAACTTCCCTCTGGAAGCAGCTTCTGCTGTTGCTACAGTCATCAATGCTTGAAGCCTGTTGCATAGATGTTACATAGTTGCATCTCTGCTGCATAGTGACAAATTGGAACATTGTAATCTCTAATGACAAATATAATAGTCTAACTGCATTCATTATTTACACATTACTACAATGTATCAACAATAGGCTACATTATACATTATGATTCTTGACATAGGCACTTCATCACGTGACCTGACTTCCTGATTTGTCTGTAGTTCTCACAGAGATACTGTAATTCTCGTGAAGTTAGTCTAATGTAGTTTTAAATCCACATTCTTAAATTAACAAACAAATCTTAAGACGCAACATGGCTTTTGCCATTCCTATGGTTGTACTGTATTTACTCTGTTTTGGTAATTTGTTGAAGGGGTGGTACAATGGTTTAATCCCAAGGGACCAAACCGAATGTCTAGCCTCTAGTATGGCAGAATTCCTTTTCTAGGGTGCAGGAAATGTAAATGAGTTGACAATGAAAATAGTCTTGGCTAAATGTAGGATTCTATTGCATAATATTGATATTACATCACAAAAGGTTCATGAAATGAGCAAATTAAGTTGTTATTTTTATGGGCAACTTTTTGATGATGTGGTTTTAATCTTCACTTCCATTGCACTACTGTTTGAATGGCCATGTCTGCTTTTCAAAGGGTCATCTTTATCTTGCTAGTATTGACTGCAGTTAAGTATAACCATGTGATGAAATTCATGGAGGTTTTGCTGTGTATCACAGGCTTCAACTTGTGTGTTGAAATATTTTAAAGACAGAGCAGTGACAGGCAAGCATACAGTGCCTTCAGAAAGTATTCTTAACCCTTACCCCTTGGTTCCACATGTTGTTGTGTTACAGCCTGAATTCAAAATGGATTAAATATATTTTTTTCCCACCCCATCTACACCCCATACTGACAAATTGAAAAGAGGTTTTTAGAAAGGTTAGCAAATTTATTGAAAATTAAATGCAGAAATATCTCATTTACAAATTGTATTCACACCTCTTCGCTATGACACTCCAATTGAGCTCACTATATTATTTGTTTGCGGACCGTCATAATACCAAAGAAGAAAAGTAAGAAGTGCATGTCAGAGCAGAAACTATGCAAGCAAGAAGGACCTTGGTCAGGGAATTGGCCAAGAACCCAATGACCACTGAAATGGTAGAACCTGCCAGAAGGACAACAGTCTCTACGGCACTTCACCAATCTGGGCTTTATGGGAGAGTGGCCAGACGGAAGACACTCATGCTCGGAGAGCATGCTCGGAGTTTGAAAAAAGGCATGTGAAAGACAGAGCATAAAGCGAAAGATTCTGTAGTCTGATGAGACAAAAATGTAACTCTTTGGTCTGGAGAAAACCAGGCACAGCTCATCACCCGTCTGACACCATCCCTACCGTGAAGCAAAGTGGTGGCAGCATCATGCTATGGGGATGCTTTTAGGCGGCAGGAACGGGGAGACTGGCAAGGATAGAGGGAACAATGAATGGAGTCAAATACAGGCAAATCCTTGATGAGAACCTGCTTCAGAGTGCAAACGACCTTAGACTGGGGTGGTAATTTAATGTATGTTCCAACAGGACAATGACCCCAAGCATACAGCCAAAGCATCACTGGAATGGCTTCAGAAGAAGAATGTAAAAGTCATTGAGTGGCCCAGCCAAAGCCCAGACTTGAATCCCATTGAAAATCTGTGGAAAGACTTGAAGAATGCTGTTCACTGCCACTCCCTATCTAACTTAACAGAGCTTGAGAAACTCTGCAAGGAAGAATGGGAGTAAATCCCCAAATCCAGATGTGCATACCCAAGACTCAAAGCTGTAATCTCCGCCAAAGGTGCTTCTACAAAGTATAGACTCAGGGGAGTGAATACTATTTCTGTATTTCATTTTCAATACATTTGAAAACATTTCTAAACATGTTTTCACTTTCTCATTATGGGGTATTGTGTGTATATGGGTGAAGGGGGGGAATCAATTTAAACATTTTGAATACAAAACTAAATGTGGACTAAGTTAAGGGGTATGAATACTTTCTGAAGGTGTGCAATATTGTTCCACCTGTATGCATTAAGAGGCAGTAAATACCAGATATCATGTGTGTTCATTGGTTCACGTTTTAGTAATTTATCAGACGATCCAGAGAGACTTACAGGAGCAATTGGGTTTAAGGGCCTTGCTCAAGGGCACATCAAAAGATTTTTCACCTAGTCTGCTCTAGATTTTAAAATCGGCAACATTTTGGTCACTGGCCTAACGCTCTTAACCACTAGGCTACATGTCACCCATTGGTCTGCCAAGAATGTGAAAGAAACAGAATAGTCTTTTGTATGCAAGTGTGTGGGAGAAACTAGTGTGATTCACAAGAGGATCAAACTGTGGACCTTTGCCCTGAAACTGTGAGGAAATGCAATGAGCCACAAATTTGTTACAAATCCCCTTTTTTAATTGGGGGTCTGTTCAACTTGCGCAACAAGGTAGTACTTATGAGTACCTGTTCACGTGCCTGTTTGGCCTGTATTCATATTTTACAGATATCACCACTTAAACCTTGTAGCCTAATGAAACCACTCTTGCCAGTTATCAGTGTTTTGATGGGTAAGGTAAGGGTCTCTGTGCTTCCGAACAAATTGATAAATATTGAGCTTGTGGAGCTGCCTATGTCTGTGTGTTACTGAGCCTTTGTGTTAATGAACCAGCTAACGACGGCAGCTGACCACAACATTGAAGGCAAATGTAGAAAACAAGCACAGTGCATGGTCTCCTCAATAACATTTGGGGAATTCATAATTTTTTTTACCTTTATTTAACTAGGCAAGTCAGTTAATTACAAATTCTTATTTTCAATGACAGCCTAGGAACAGTGGGTTAACACCCTTGTTCAGGGGCAGAACGACAGATTTGTACCTTGTCAGCTCAGGGATTCGATCTTGCAATCTTTTGGTTACTAGTCCAACACTCTAACCACTAGGCTACCTGCCGGCCTATTATAATGAAGAGAGGTTGGTTTGCTGAACAACCTATTTGATCCCATTTTGTTTATCACTCCATAGCACTAACTATTATAGTATGTTGACAATTTGTTTTTAATCAGTGGATCAAAAAATGATCCACGTTCTAGCTTTGGTCATATTAAAGATGAATTCAATACAAAGGGGATAAGAGTGCTTGAAGCAGATCAGGAGAGTACATTATGAATAAGATAATTGAATTGACTCAATGTTATCATAATGTGTTTTTCTCATCCCTGTTCTTCCACAGCTGGTTGACAGCTATTCTCTCCCAGCTGAATCCACTGTTTGGACCTGCGTTGAGTAATGACACCATTTGGTACCTGTGATTCCACTGGCCCTGACTCTGTCCTCGACTCTGCCCTCAATGACTGAGAAAGGCCTAGGAGGATCAAGAACAAAGGCATTATAAACCTGTCCATTTAGCTTTTTTAAACTTTAAATCTGCCACTTGGTTTACCTAAGATAATAAAGGTAATGAATATACTGCAATAGCTTGCAAGATGGAACTCTGCTCAGCCTGTAAGTCACTGAGCAGCATCTAGTGAGGCTGTTTTGGAAGCTATATCTGTGTAGGAATCTGAAAACGAGGGGGCAAGTAGTTGAGATACAAAGTGTCATTCAAAGTGAAAGTGTATTCATTATATTTCTTACTGCTGAGTAATAGTCTCTTCTATTGGAGAGAGAGAGAGAGAGAGAGAGAGAGAGAGAGAGTGAGCTGGCTTGTGTCCCAGGAGCGCAGGCAGATCTAAGCAGGCTGATCTAAGCAGGCTGTGCACTGCGGAGTTCTCCAGACTAGTCCTGAGTTCAGACCCTCCCACAGATGGAATCCTTGGCTTAGTTTTTATTTATTTTTAATAACCCACATAGTTACTATCCCTTTTTGGGAAAATGCTCTCTGAATATATGATATAGGAACTTCAGTCATGGTTGAATGCACATTACCTTGCTCATCCTATCAGATTTAAGTTTTTCTCAGAACTCATGTTGTATTGTGTAATTATTTGACCAAACTTGTCTGTTACAATGAATATGTGTAGTTGCCACAAAATCCACTTTGTGATGTTTTTTTGTGCTGTACATTTTTGGGGACCTGATTCACGCATTCTCCTCTGAACAGTTGATGTTGAGATGTGTCTGTTACTTGAACTCTGAAGCATTTATTTGGGCTGCAATTTCTAAGGCTGGTAACTCTAATGAACTTATCCTCTGCAGTAGAGGTAACTCTGGGTCTTCCTCTCATGTGGCGGTCCTCATGAGAGCCAGTTTCACTATAGCGCTTGATGGTTTTTGCGACTGCACTTGAAGAAAATATCAAAGTTCTTGACATTTTCCGGATTGACTGACTTTCATGTCTTAAAGTAATGATGGACTATCGTTTCTCTTTCCTTATTTGTGCTGTTCTTGCCATAATATGGACTTGGACCTTTACCAAATAGGGCTATCTTCTGTATACCACCCCATACATTGCCACAACACAACTGATTGGCTCAAACACATTAAGGAAAGAAGTCAATGGATGTAGCAACTACAGATTGGCCCTTTAAGTCTATCAGCATGAATTAGATTTAGCAATAAAAGCCCCATTTATATTCCATAAACTGAGATCCGCACTTTGCAACTGTTGCAAGAGCGCATTTTTCACTGGCTGTTCACTGGTTTAAAAAAACGATGACTGACAGGCAGCTTAAACTTCTTGAATTCAACCATTACTGGGTTCAAATACACATTTGGATTTGTAAACAGTCATCTACAGCAACCACAATCCGTAAGGCGCAAATAGCTAAATGAGAGAGCAGCAGTGTGATTCACATCAACTCGCTATTTAGACATCAATAATAAGTGATAGCCGTATCGCCGTAGATTACACCATTGCTGTCATCCTTACCTCCAAGCGTTTATTCAAGTTGGATAATCTTTGGATGCCGACAGCAGTCACACCATTGGAAGACATACCTTGGACTGTAGCCTACAAAAGCCTATTCCTGCGCTTTTCCCGGGATCGATCAAACACATTTGGTGTGTGATCATAGTGGTCTCTCACTTGCGGTCAATCTCGCTCAGGTGGAACAAATTTACATTTGCGTCTTTTTTAATGCTGATTTGAATGTCATTGAGAAAACAGAGAAGCGTCAAAGATTTTTTTTCTCGCAAATTTCCTTTCAGAATATAAAAGTAATCCTCGAAGTAATCATCTAGTTTTTTTTGGTGGCAACGTAAAGTATTACGGTTGCCATTTTTGTAATCCCTTACATGTAACGGATTATATGTAACTCGTTACATGTAATCTGTTACTCCCCAACCCTGCACACAAACAACATATATGTTAGACCATTAGACACTGTAACTACTTTCTAGGACATACCAGTTGTTTATAATTCAACCAAGAGTGGCTGAAGTGAAATTTTACAATTATTAAATGTAACAGGCTGCTTCAACGGTAAAAATGAAGGGTAATTGAAAAATGTTATGATTTGAAACTGATATTTGGATGAAAATACACAAAATTGATAACAACAACAAATTTTTTTGATCTTTTAGGCATGTCATATTGACCTAAAACTGACTAGCAAAATGTTAATACTTCACTTTAGGCCTAAAATGTATTTATGGGTACTCCTAAAACTTCTCAGCTATGTATAGACACTAGCCAAGCATTAGCAAATTGAATAACAGCTTTCTAGGGGGTTTCTTATTTGAATTATTTAACTTTTACAACTGACCCGGTAATATGGTCAGGTGCAGCAAAGAAAGACCAAGCAAGTTGCAGCCTGCTCAAAACAAAGCAGCACACTTTGCCCTTAACTGCGCACACATACCTAACATCAACAACATGCATAATAGTCTTTCATGGTTGAGGGTTGAGGAGAAATGGACTACTTCTCTTGTAGTCTTTTTAAGAAACATTTGTGTGTTGAAAATGCCTAACCACTTGTATAATCTATTTGCATACACTTTAAACAGACATAGATACCCCACCAGACACGCCACTATGGGTTTCTTCACTGTACCCAAACCAAAAACAGGTTTAATGCGCTCAGTTATATACATTTACATTTACATTTAAGTCATTTAGCAGACGCTCTTATCCAGAGCGACTTACAAATTGGTGCATTCACCTTATGATATCCAGTGGAAAAACCACTTTACAATAGTGCATCTAAATCTTTTAAGGGGGGGATACCTATCCTAGGTATTCCTTAAAGAGGTGGGGTTTCAGGTGTCTCCGGAAGGTGGTGATTGACTCCGCTGTCCTGGCGTCGTGAGGGAGCATGTTCCACCATTGGGGTGCCAGAGCAGCGAACAGTTTTGACTGGGCTGAGCGGGAACTGTGCTTCCTCAGAGGTAGGGGGGCCAGCAGGCCAGAGGTGGATGAACGCAGTGCCCTTGTTTGGGTGTAGGGCCTGATCAGAGCCTGTATAGCCTATATAGCGAGGCATGTCATAGTGGAATACTCTGCCACCAGAGGTTACTCAGGTCACTCAGGCAAAAATAAAATGTAGCTTTAAAAAGCAGATAAAAAACATATTGTATCACAGCGCCTCACTCTAAAGATCATATTTAACTGTATATAACACTATGAATATGCACATATGAATAGTGTGGAAATAGAATTCCAATATATAACTTTCCTTGTTTATAACAGTTTTTTGTTTATAACTGTTTTGTTCTTCTTTGTCATGTATTTGCATGTTTTATGTGAAGTTAACCTAGTCTGTGTGATTTTCCCCAAGAGGTAACAATAGTCAAATCACAGTACATAAGAGATAGTATTATGGCAGATCTAATCAGAGATGGTATTTCTAGTCTTTCATTTGTGAACCCTTAGGAAACAAGACTTCGGTTTCTTGCCAAATAACTGTAACCTAGGGCTTTTGGAAAAAAATATAATTGACATTTCTGGATAACTGTATTATAGCATCTGAAGTGTGTGCTATGCTATCTATGGTGTGCAGTAGCCTACTGTAATGTATGTACAACGTTTTGGGTCAATCCTAAAGCCTAGCTGCGATTGGTCCGTGAATCACCACATGACTAGCAAGTCACGCGCTTTCCAGGAACCCGTCAGGAAGAAGATAAACAAAACAAATGCAAGAGGAAGGCAGCGTGGACTCCATTGAAATGGCTTTATTATTGCTCAGATAGGATTAAACACGAAGCGAAACACGATACCAAACTTTCACATGGGGTTTCTAACGGTGAGTTGAACGTTTTTCAAACCATTTGAAAACTTTGTGCATCATGTTTTTTCGCTGGATGCTTCTCACCTCTTGGTAAGCTAACGTTAGCTAGTTGTATCTGCTGCTGTGAGAGGGGCGGGACGGAGGCCATACTGTAGTTGGTAGGGAACAAGATTTAGCTTGTTTCGTGCGAAATCCTGGTGAACTAAAACCGCGTAACTATTTGATGTTAGTTTTTTTTTTTTAATCACGAATAGGTACTATATGTGCAGGAGCATTGTAGCTCGTTACAAGAGCTTTATTTTACAAAAAAATATTTTTGGGTGTTTACAAGATTAAAAGTGTAAACTTGATTAATCATGACGATGTTGAAGCCAGGTGCTGCCAATCAGGCATTCCCCAATTAATATATGTATTGGTCAACTAAAATCAACACTCATCAAAATCCTCTCAGGGTACACACCCCCTCCCCAACCACAACCAGTATGCCGCTAGAGAGAGATCGAGAACATTCTAGGTAAACTGAGTAGAGAAAAAATACAACAGTTGACAGATTGGCATTTCGGGGATTTGAAGGCGTCAACTAGTCCGGACAGTCGTCAATGCTTAGCGAGCTACTTTTGTTCAGTTACCGATATCTCCGTGTCGTGTTTGTTATATTGACTATATGACAAAGCTAGACATGCCTGTCTTCTGTAAGATTATAATAAGAGGATAACATAGACTTCTGTAAAATTATCCCCTATGCGAATTCTACGTGTCATGGGGTCATTTTGCATGTATTGAATTAGCTATTTAGGCCACACAAACAATCCTTTGAATTGTTTGTTTTCTGTCTCAACCTAGTTCTATTGAGATGGCCTGTGTTTTTCACTGAAGTATTTCCTACGATTGACATCAATGTCGACCATTCGCGCATATTTTAAGGCGGGCTATGACTGCGTTTTGACCAATCGGACTGTAGGATTGCGTGGGCGTTGGCCCAAGTAGTACGTTGGTTTGACGTTGTGTTTGTTTGTGTCAGGGTGCGTGTAGAGTTAGTGGGTCAGCCTAAAAAAATATTAATTCAGTTGATTAGTTTTTGTAGTTTTTACGGTTTATTTATCTACTATCTATATATATATACAGCAAAAATAAATAAAATATATATTTTATTTATTTTTGGACATATGTCTCTCTGAAAGTCAGATTTTGCCGAGGTATTCATTATGCTGTGTAGCTAGGTCCTCATAGCCTGTAACGCTAAACAGCAATCGGGGCCTAAATCTAGTTTATAGGTGATAGATGTGAATACTTTTAGCCAATTTCTGCGTATGTGATCGATTTGCCAGCGTTACAAATTTGATGCAGAATTTTTGCCTTAGATCTTTGCTCACCTTTAATATTAGCAGAATAATATGAAACTTGGACAGTGCTAGTTCTATATTTTTTTGTGCACTGCAAAGGGGCACAGGGGAAGACCCTGTGTTTCTAGAATACTCCTATCCTGGCCTTTTTTTAAAGCATATTTCAATATGCCTATATCAAATACACTTTTATTAGTCACATGCACCGAATACAACAGGTATGACCTTACAGTGAAATGGTTACTTACGAGCCCCTAACCAACAATACAGTTAAAAAATATATGTATAAGAAATAAAATAACGATTAATTAAAGAGCAGCAGTAAAATAACAATAGCAAGACTATATACAGGGGGGTACCGGTACAGTGTCAATGTGTGGGGGCACTGGTTAGGTGAGGTAATATGTACATGTAGGTAGTTATTAAAGTGACTATGCATAGATGATGATGACAACACAGAGTACCATAGGTGTAAGAAGGGGGGGGGGGGGGGGGCAGCAATGCAAATAGTCTGGGTATATATGATCGGTTCTTCCTGTTGACAAGCAAAGCCACAGAGTACGACCAGGTTTCACGTTGAGGCCACAGAGATAACAGCCTGTCTGCTTTACAGTAAGATTCATCCTGTGACATGTCAGTTCTGAAAATGGCATGGCCATCAAGAACCGAATGTGAGGTATTCTTAACATGGTCTAGGTAGTATAGTACATATTGGTTGTTTTATGTGGTGTCATATTACTGGATACTGGTATGAAAGCAGGCAATGAAACATTGCAGCATGCCTGAGTTGGTTTTGTAGGCAGGTATCAAACTGTGGTATCTATCAGTCCAAAACAGGGTGAAATATGAGAGCGCATTCATATATCACATCACATGCATTTCACTCTAAGGTCTACACCTGTTTTATTCAGGGCATTTGACAAATAAGATTTGATTTGATTTGACGTGCTCTATGATTTGCCCTTTCTGAGAATGGTGTTATGTTTAGTGTTTCCCCTAGATGTCTTTTATCGACATAGGTGGCAAAGTTAGAGTGTGGGGGTTAATGGACGTGGCCAGTGGCGTGGTCTAACACTTACAATTTTAGAGGCCTTTTTCTTGAACAAAATGTTGCTGTTTTTAAAACTAATTTCCTGCAATTAGTGACTCAAACGTGATAAAAAAATCAACAGGGGCCCAATACCATAACATTTTGGGAATTTAATATTTTCCCTTACTGTCTAGTTTTTATTTTGGTTGTTATACTGAACAAAAATTTTAACGCAACATGCCAGAATTTATAAGATTTTACTGAGTTACAGTTCGTATAAGGAAATCAGTCAAGTGAAATAAATTAATTAGGCCCAAATGGATAGATTTTAAGATACTTAAAAAAAAGAAGGTAGGTGCGTGGATCAGAACCAGTCAGTATCTGGTGTCACCATATCTCATTGGTGTAGAGTTGATCAGGCTGTTGATTGTGGAATGTTGTCCCATTCCCTTTCAATGGCTGTGTGAAGTTTCTGGATATTGGCGGGAACTGGAACATGCTGTCGATCCAGAGTAGAGGTCGACCGATTATGATTTTTCTACGCCAATACCGATTTATTGGAGGACCAAAAAAAGCCGATGCCGATTTAAAAAAATTTTTTAAAAAAAATATATATATATATATAACATTTTATTTGTAATAATAACAATTATTTTAATGAATACTTTTATTTTAACTTAATAAATAAATAATGAAACATGTTCAATTTGATTTAAATAATGCAAAAACAAAGTGTTGGAGAAGAAAGTAAAAGTGCATTATGTGCCATGTAAAAAAGCAAATGTTTAAGTTTCTTGCTCAGAAAATGAGAACATATGAAAGCTGGTGGTTCCTTTTAACATGAGTCTTCAATATTCCCAGGTAAGAAGTTTTAGGTTGTAGTTATTATTGGAATTATAGGACTATTTCTCTCTATACCATTTGTATTTCATATACCTTTGACTATTGGATGTCCTTACAGGCACTATAGTATTGCCAGTGTAACAGTATAGCTTCCGTCCCTCTCCTCGCCCCTACCTGGGCTCGAACCAGGAACACATCGACAACAGCCACCCTCGATGCATCGTTACCCATCGCTCCGCAAAAGCCGCGGCCCTTGCAGAGCAAGGGGAAGAACTACTTCAAGGTCTCAGAGCGAGTGACGTCACCGATTGAAACGCTATTAGCGCGCACCCCGCTAACTAGCTAGCCATTTCACATCAGTTACACCAGCCTAATCTCGGGAGTTGATAGGCTTGAAGTCATAAACAGCTCAATGATTGAAGCACAGCGAAGAGCTGCTGGCAAACACACGAAAGTGCTGTTTAAATGAATGCTTAAGAGCCGGCTGCTGCCTACCACCGCTCAGTCAGACTGCTCTATCAAATATCAAATCATAGACTTAATTATAACAAAATAACACAGAAATACGAGCCTTCGGTCATTAATATGGGCAAATCCGGAAACTATATTTTCGAAAACAAAACGTTTATTCTTTCAGTGAAATATGGAACCTTTATGTATTTTACCTAACGGGTGGCATCCCAAAGTATAAATATTGCTGTTACATTGCACAACCTTCAATGTTATGTCATAATTATGTACAATTCTGGCAAATTAATTACGGTCTTTGTTAGGAATAAATGGTCTTCACACAGTTCGCAACGAGCCAGGCAGTCCAAACTGCTGCATATACCCTGACTCTGCTTGCACAGAACGCAAGAGAAGTGACACAATTTCCCTAGTTAAAAGAAATTCATGTTAGCAGGCAATATTAACTAAATATGCAGGTTTAAAAATATATACTTGTGTATTGATTTTAGAGAAAGGCATTGATGTTTATGGCTAGGTACACATTGGTGCAACGACAGTGCTTTTTTCACGAATGCGCTTGTTAAATCATCACCCTTTTGGCAAAGTAGGCTGTGATTCGTTGAGAAATTAACAGGCACCGCATCGATTATATGCAACGCAGGACAAGCTAGATAAACTAGTAATAACATCAACCATGTGTTGTTAACTAGTGATTATGTTTGATTGTTTTTTTATAAGATAAGTTTAATGCTAGCTAGCAACTTACCTTGGCTTCTTGCTGCACTCGTGTAACAGGTAGTCAGCCTGCCACGCAGTCTCCTCGTGGAGTGCAATGTAATCGGCCACAATCGATGTCCAAAAATGCAGATTACCGGTTCTTATGAAAACGTGAAATCGGCCCTAATTAATCGGCCATTCCGATTAATCGGTTGACCTCTAATCCAGAGCGTCCCACACATGCTCAATGGGTGACATGTCTAGTGAGTATGCAGGACATGGAAGAACTGGGACATTTTCAGCTTCCAGGATTTGTGTACAGGCATTATAATGCTGTAACATGAGGTGATGACGGCAGATGAATGTCATGACAATGGGCCTCAGGATCTCATCAAGATATCTCTGTGCATTCCAATTTCCATTGATAAAATGCAATTGCGTTTGTTTTCCGTAGGTTATGCCTTCCCACACCTTAACCCCACCACCACCATGGGGCACTCTTTTCACAACGTTGACATCAGCAAACCGCTTACCCACACGACACTATACACATGGTCTGCGGTTGTGAGGCCGGTTGGACGTACTGCCAAATTCTCTAAAATGATATTGGAGACGGCTTATCGTAGAGAAATGAACATTAAATTCTCTGGCAACAGCTCTGGTGGACGTTCTTGCAGTCAGCATGCCAAACGCTCACTCCCTCAACTTGAGACATCTGTGGTATTGTGTTGTGACACAACTTCACATTTTAGAGTGGCATTTAATTGTCCTCAGCACAGGGTGTACCTATGTAATGATCATGCTGTTTAATCATCTTCTTGATGTGCCACACCAGTCAGGTGGATGGATTATCTTGGCAAAGGAGAAAGATTCACAAACAGGGATGTAAACAAATGTGTACACAGCATTTTTGAGAAAAGCTTTTTGTGCATATGGAACATTTTCAGGGATCTTTTATTTCAGCTCGTGAAACATGGGACCAACGCTTTACAAGTTCCGTTTATATTTTTGTTCAGTTTAGTTCTCAAATATGATCTTATTTAAAAATTGATTTTCTACATACTTTTTGTCGTTATAGTCATTTAAATTTTATTCTGAAAACATTTTACAATCTCAATGTTCTTTTTTGCCTGTTGCTGCAAAATTAATATAGGGAAAACGCTGATGTTGATATTTGTGTGCCTGTGAGTGAGATCCTTCCACCTTGTAGTTGGTTTCAGGAGTGTGGCTGTCTCTTTTATCCCACACAATCAGATTGTAAAGGTGGGCTCATGTTTCCTAAGGCCTTGAAGGGCTTAATGCCTTTCCAATTGTGTTGAGAGACCTTTTGAAGCCAGCCAATGCAGAGTGAAGTTGTGTTCATCAGGATCAGCTGGTGACATCCATTGTGACCCATATCAGTTTAGTGCCCATAGTAAACTGACTTAACCTGTCCGCCTGTGTGCTTAGCATAATGAAGAAGCCATTGTGCTTTAGTCTCTGGTGATATCTAGTTTCTAAATGTTAGTTCATGCACCCAAAAGGCTAAAACATGTAGCCTACCCTAATCTGAATAGAATACACTGCTGTCAATACAGGGTGTGTGGCACATAGTTTGTCTGAATTCTGCTATTATTTCTGCCCTTTCGCCTTCCTTTCAGTTCCTTATTCGGCCGTCAACAGAAACCGATCATCAGAAATCTGACTAGGAAGTGAGTGGTCAATCATAAACATAAGAGAGAGACCTACTCTGTAGCGTGGATTTTAGAAATGGTTGCAGAAGGCAATACATCATGCAGTGTGTTTAACTTCCAGGGGGATGCCTGTGTAGAGAGGACAAAGATATTTAAAATGGCAGTTCAAGTGCAGTAGCCAGGCAGGCAGTTTTGCATGGCATCAGCCGATTGCAGCAAGGGCTTCCCCACAGTGCCTCCCAAAACACAATAGTCGTCATTTGAGTTGCTCTAACAGGTGGGTGGATTTTCGCAGGACCAGGACTGCACTCATACGGATGGCTCAAAAGTTTTCCTTTGCGTGGCATATCACGACTCTGTTAACTCCTAAAGTGTGCTAGCTGGCTTGGGGAGGGGGGAGAGTTTAAAAAACATTTGTATTATTTTGCAGGCTGAGATGTATGCAAAAGCAGACTGAGGTGATACGCACACCAGGAGGAAATGACGTCATCCGCTAGGCTTGGGCGATATACCGTTTATACCGGGGTATTTTGGGGGTTGGGGCACCTGCGTGCTTAATTATAACTATAAGAAATCTTATGATGTATGTCAAATAAATGATATCCAGCTCAGGGCTTCAGCTATGCATTTGGTTTGCTAACTTGCTAGATGTCAAGATCAAGCTTCTTGGTTACAGCAGAGACATTCAATCTTCTCCTGGATATGTTGGCAAAACATTTTGTTGCTTAATTTGAATCAAAACATTTTTTAAGGAGCTGGATTGTTTTGCTTGGTGTTGCAGCTGGCCAGCACAGTGCCCGCTCTCCCCAGCATATTTCTTATGATTTGTTATGCAAACGGCACCCAGTTTCTCTGCTCCCTCTGTTTGTGACTCTTAGTAGGCAGTGGGGAAAGGTAGCTAGCTAGAATCATTTAAAAATAGCCTAGACACAGTGTTGGTTCAACGCTCATTCTGTTTCGCATCAAACTCATTTTCAGGTTCGAAAGGCTGCAACTTCACTCGGCTTCGACAAGGTCTCTTTTTTTTACATGGACAAGCATGGAAGGGCCCCCAGTTTGCACTGAGCGTCACCAACGCTGTCCTGAGTTAAGCTCGCTCACACTAGAGTTGATAGAAGTAGGCTGTGTTCTGATTTAAATGAACAGCCGGTCTTGACAGGCACTTTTAGAAGCAGTGTTTGACGATCTGCACAGAATCTCAGCTTGTAGGTGAAGTTACATTATTGCGTATAAGATTGTAGGAGTGCCATATGCTGTCAAGTGTACCTAGTGTGAAGTAGTGAAATGTGCAAACATATGTCATATCTTACCAATTTAACCCTTCCATTCCCCCTGTGTTCTCATCTCGCTCCAGACACCAGGGATCAGAAGAGAAGGCGGCGAGACTTACATGAGTCACTGAGTTTTCCACAATAAAGAAGACTTTGTTGCTTAACCCATCTATTTTTCTACTGGTGGTTGATATCATCCAAAGACGACTGGGACACGAGGTGGAAGAATAATTCACCATAAGGAACAGAGATCGGTGCTCGGCGATGCCTCAGGTAATGGAAGGGAGGGTTCTTTAGAAGTGGTCCAACTTTAGTCACTGGTCTCGCCATTATCTTACAATTGACCATCTTTAAGCACAAATAACCTCTTCAGCAAAACAACTAGGTTGCTGGACAGTTGATTACCATTATCCATAACGATGTATCACAAATGTTCACACATTGTTTTCCTGAGTCTGTAGCTTAAAACTGACAGACCTCCGCCTAGTTGCCCTGCAATTACACCGTGGATGATATATGGCGAGTTCCCACGTTGGTCATGGGAACGTTCATGGGAACATTCCCACATTCATCCTGGCTTACACAACACCATAAATGTTGTATGTTCATTGTTAATCTCCATGCTTAACTAAATGTTTCAAGTGGTACTATTTACATGCCCACTGATTCTTGAAGAATATACATTTATAAATGCCTCATGAACTGTCATACCCCATCAGTACCTAAAATATAAGCTTGTGTTACTCCGTCGTTTGTAAAGCCTAAAAACAGATTGCCTCTTTAAACTACGACTAATCATCTCTGTTCACCGTTTCAAAAGTTTGGAATGTTTATTTCTCCTTAGCCCAGCATCAGTGGAATGGATCTTCCCTTTGGGGATTTCTTTCAAAATTATACTTTTGCTGACCAGGCACTAACCAGCACGGACCTGTTGGCGAGTAACACAGACCCAGACTTCATGTACGAACTGGTAAGTGTTCTCCGTGCAAAGCGGCCTCCGGGCACGATCACAGTTTACAGAGCTCACAGAGAATCAGGATAGACAGGTGGCCTAGTAGAGAACACAACCCGCTATGGCAATACAATTATAAAGATGTAACATCTCTTTATTTACGCATACAATATTGTTGAGTGGAATATGGTTGCGTACTTAGCCTTATCACACATCTGTCAAAGGATAAGACAATAACATACATTTAATGTCGTTTTTTTAAAATCTCTATACTTCCCTTTCCTCCCCAGGATAGAGATATGACCAATCGCCAAAGCCCTAAAGGTGATCACTTCACAGTGGGGGACTGCAAGGAGATGGAGTGTGGGGAGTACCTCTTGGAGCTGGTGGACAGTGACCCGGACTACAGCTCTAACTTTGAGCAGTGGGACACGTACTGGGAGGACATGACCAAGTACACCCGCTTTACCAGCTGTGACATCTGGGGCACCAAGGAGGCAGGCCTGGATGACTTCTCCAGCCCCTACCAGGACGAGGAGGTGATTGGCCAGACCCCCACCCTGGCCCAGCTCAACAGCGAGGACTCGCAACCACCTGTGTGTGACACGCTTTACCACCCTGATCTGCTGATGGGGGGCCAGAAGCAGCACACCTCCCTCCCCCCACTCTCCCTGGGCAAGAAGATGGCCGCCCGTCCTGGCCCCTCGTTCTCCGCCTCCTGCTCCAACCTGGTCAGGGACCCCCTGGGCGACTTTGCAGAGGGTTCCCTGAGCGCCACTTGGCCTGTCCCCTCCAGCACAGAGACTATGTCCAAGGCCCAGGGTCCCAGCAAGATGGCTGCTCTGGGCCACCACTGCAACGATTATGTGCGCAAGGCCACGGTTCGCGTCAGCATGCCTCGCCGGCCCCTAGTTGACATGCCCCTGGCCTCCCATCAGATTGAGTCTGAAGACCGCTCCCCGTACCCCAGCAAGCCCCCTGAGGTGGCCACCACGTCTGGCTGTGCTGCCCCTGTGGCTGCTCCTGCTACTGCAGCCTCTGCCAGCATCCTGGCCTATGAGAAGAGAGAAGAGCTGCCTTGCCGGGAGATGCCCCCCGCCTCAGTGGGCACATCTGGAGCTGTGCCCCCCATCCTCCACTATCCTGTGGCTGGGGCCAAGGCCAGCGAGACTCTGCTGACTGCCAGTGGGAGTGCCCTGGGACCTGACCCGGTCTCTGACAAGAAGAAGGAAGAGGAGCACAACTACTCCCTGTTCCTAACCCGAGCCAGGCTGGCTGGGAAAACCCTCACTGAGATGGAGGAGGAAGAAGAAGAAGAGGTGGGGGAGATGGAGATGGAGGATGAAGAAGATGCTGAGGGGGTGGAGCTGGATGAAGATCATGATGAGGGTTTCGGCAGCGAGCATGAGCTCTCTGAGAACGGATGATGATGATGAGGATGATGATGATGAGGAGGATGATGATTATGAGGGGGATAAAGATGACGACATGAGTGACACCTTCTCCGAGCCAGGTAGCCATGTATCAGGTAGTCATTTCAATGTCCATGCACCTTGAATTATAGTAACCATTTTTGGTTTTTCATGTGAATTAAAGTTAGTCGCTGAAGGTTCCCACTTCAGAACGGCGGGTATATTATTGTCAGCTCCCTGTAAAGAAAACGTCACCTATATTTCTAGATGGGGAATCTCTTTGTAGCTGAAGGCCTGGAAAATGTAATTAAAGTAACATTTGTGATAGGTTCACTTGTTCCCTGTTGGAAATCCTTGATCTGGCCCATTGTGTTAGTGAGTCATTCTGTATTGTAAAGCAGGGGATTTCAACCTTTTCGTGTCCAGGGACCCCCCCCCCTCCCAGGCAGACTGGCGACCCAGGGACCCCCATTGTACGTTAGCAAACGTTTATTTTTTTTTTCACGTCTTGTGAATGATAATGGCAAGGAGAAGTAATGAACATTTTTAAATGAATAGATTTGGTAGATAGTTTTTCATTATTTTGACCTCCCCAGATTATAATTGGAAGAGGAAGTGTAAACTCTAACAGCCTTTTAGCTACAAGGGTGACTCAAAACACATTTTCGGTATGAGCTGCTATTTAGCTGGTTAAACAAATGTTAGCCATGTGTTGGCAAAAATGTCCAAGTCAAGGAAGCTTGCCATCAGTCTATTCGCGGGTGCTTTTTCAAAACCTTTTAGATACTGCAGTGAGAGTAATTTGCTACAATGAGTGTCATTTGCTCTACTGTAGATATGTATATATATTTTTTTATATTCTGTTGATATCAATATTCCTAACATATTTTCGCAAACCCCCAGCAGTACCTCGGACCCCTGGTTGAATACCCCTGTTGTAAAGGGATCTGGAGAATGGGGTCATGTTTTGGGTGTCTTTGTGAGCCTTGCCGTTCTCTATGGGCCTGATTCAGACTTAAGAAATGTATGCCTTTCCTACGCACTTCTCAGTAGTTGGTATTCCGATGTCTTTGCAGGGCGCGGGCTTTGCATGCATGCTTCCCTTGCGAGTGCTGAATACCATTTCATTCAACCGCTGAGAACCTTCCCACTTGCTGGCAAACAGGTTTTCTCGTCGATTTATCTGAAGCATTCCCTTTAAATTTGGTGTACCTTTTTTTAATTAGACTTTTCTCAACAGACTCCCCAGAATATATGGAGAGAACGGTTCAGAATATGAGGGATCAATGAAAGAAAGCCATGTAAATACACTCAAATTTCTCTCCTTTTCAGCACCAATTTGGCAGATAAAAATACTCTGATCTTGTAATATTATTTAGGGTTAGGAAAGTGTTTGTGAATAATTAAAACACAGGTTTGGAGAGCCTTTACACACAAAATATATTTGTGAATCAAAAATAGCGGTTTGATTCACCCTGAAAGTTGCCATATTCAATTGTTCAATCCATGAAATATTGTAAGGCAAAAAAAGTGTACAATAGGGGTTGAACAGTAGTCTATATAGTAGTCTATAAATCCTCACTAATCATGGAACTGCGATGACAACGGTCCAGTCTTCGTCAACTGTGTGCCAGGCTCCAGGTTTAAACTGCTCTGTATGGTCTGCCTTCCATAATGATTCAAATAGGCTACATGTCCCAAATTATTGCACAACTTGTAATACGTTAGCCTAATATGATCCACTTTTTCTAGCGATCCTCAGGAACAACAACACAAACGTGACAGAGGAAATAAAGGTAAACTATGTAATGGAATGACGCTAAATGTAAGGAAACTAACAATGAAGTGACAGTTATAAATATATGTGGGTATAACTGACGGTGGCTACCGATAGTGGCTGATATTTAACACGATACAAATGATGATAAATATAGTGAAAAGTCCGGGCATATAATAAAACATTCTAGAAATCAACCCGGTACGTTTGCCGCTATACTGTCATTTGCGCATGGCTACAGAAGCCTATAGCTTGGGTCTCCACATTTCATCCCTGCAAATTATAAAGCCAGCATTTCATAAACTTCACTGTGGAAAAGTTAATATGTTGATATGCTTCAGTTTTCTGCCATTAGTGCCATAGGGTAAATTAGATCTAAAACAATTGTAATTTACTGTATATTTACAATCCCCTTATCCAAATGGCTTACTCATTTACCTAGCTCTTACCAAAAGTGAATGGTGTTATTTATATCAGAGGGAGAAAAAAAAGGTTGTTCCACTTGGAACTGACAAGTTCATAATTTCATTGCGCGTAAAGGTGGTGGGATTATGTAGGAATTAAGTCAAAGTCAGAATAGGAATTAAGTCTGTCAGAATACGGCATATTTGTAGACACACCTTTAATTTCTTTGATCTCCACCCCAAAACGTATAGCGGGTGAATATCATGCTATTCTTCTGCTTAAGTTCAGGATCAGAATACGCATAGAAAGAAAAGTGCATGCTTAACTTGAGTCGGAATCCCCCCTATGCGATTGGGACAGTATGATCATCAGGCTCAATGGTTTATTTATACTGTTATAAGTGTGTGTGGGGGGGGGGGTCTCTGATCAACTGAACCTCTATGCACTATTCTCATCCTCACTCTTCATCTCTTCTCCTCACCCTTATCTCCCTCTAATGTTTTCTTTCTGATCTTTCTTTCTTGTGTTGTTCCCTCGCCTCTCTCTCCCTCATCCCTGTCCCTGGCCTGTCTGTTGTGATAAGGATGTGACAATGACACGGTGGGGGACGTGAAGGGGCTGACAGCAGGGATCTCCAGGAAGAGGGGCAAACGCCGCTACTTCTGGGAGTACAGCGAGCAGCTCACCCCCTCCAAGCAGGAGCGCATGCTCAAGCCCTCTGAGTGGGACAGACAGACCCTGCCCAGCAACCTCTACCAGAGGAACGGCCCACACCACGGTGAGACACCCACTTTATCTCTCTCATAAACACACACACTCATACTGGTCAGTGGTAACATGTGCACTGAAAAAAAATATAAATGCAACATGCACCAAT
Source organism: Salmo salar (assembly GCF_965601325.2). Classification (NCBI taxonomy): domain Eukaryota; kingdom Metazoa; phylum Chordata; class Actinopteri; order Salmoniformes; family Salmonidae; genus Salmo; species Salmo salar. Next base: position 57,749,148 of record NC_138303.1, read on the forward strand.
TTCAAAGATTTGACAAAGTTACAGTTCATATAAGGAAAGAGGTGTGAATCAGAAAACCAGTCGATATCTGGTGTGACCAGATGCAGCGCGACACTCCTCTTTTGCGTAGAGTTGATCAGGCTGTTGATTGTGGAATGTTGTTCCACTCCTCTTCAATGGCTGTGCGAAGTTGCTGGATATTGTCCGGAACTGGAACACACTGACGTACACGTCAAACCAGAGCATCCCAAACATGCTAAATGGGTGACATGTCTGGTGAGTATGCAGGCCACGGAAGAACTGTGACATTTTCAGCTTCTAGGAATTGTGTACAGATCCTTGCGACATGGGGCCATGCATTATCATGCTGAAACATGAGGTGATGAATGGCACGACAATGGACCTCAGGATTTCGTCATGGTATCTTTGTGCATTAAAATTGCCATTGATAAAATTGTGTTTGTTTTCCGTTGCTAGAAATCATTAACGGTATATTTTAAAATGAGTGTCTAACTTTTGGGATAACTGGTCAATTAAGGTAAAAGGTAGTCACTTTTGGCCATAGCATGGGTTGGTAACTTCCATAGCAATATATTGAATTATAATCACCAAAAATTACTTAACTGCCAATCGTATCCACTTATTGTTGAAGTTTTTTTTATCCAAAAGGTTCAAGTCATTAATTTGTAAACTTGGAAAAGTAGGAACAACCTCATAATATAACAAAGTGGTCTTAATAAGTCCATGTAAAGGAAGTGGAATTGCTTTGCAAACCTTCATATATTCTCTGAGTAATATTAACCTGAAATTTACCAATGAACTCCTCAAATGGCAGAAACTCCCCAGTGTTGTCTAACAAATCACATACAAAATGAAAACCCTTGTCAAACCAAAGGCCTTTTGAAAATTGATTTCCTATTAATTTTAATAACTATTATTCCAAATCAATGTTTTTCCAGAAAAGTTAAATTTGCTGGTGACACTTACAGTACCGGTCAAAGGTTTGGACACACCCACTCATTCAAGGGCTTTTTCTTTATTTTTACTATTTTCTACATTGTAGAATAATAGTGAAGACTTCAAAACTATGAAATAACACATGGAATCATGGCACCATCACACCACCCTCTCCATGTTTCACGGTGGGAACCACACATGCGGAGAGCATCCGTTCACCCACTCTGCACCTCAAAAAAACACAGCGGATCCCTTTTTAAATTTGTTAAGAAATACGGCTAGTAAATCTGACTAAAATAAGTAAGAGGGGATATTGGACAACTCTGTATAATTCCTCTAGCAATAGAGAAAACGAGGGGATGTTCCATTACTCATGTTCCATTACTCCCGAACCCAAAAGTAGAGTTCTAAATACAAAGTTGTGCTCTAAAGTGTCAAAAGTCTTAAAAAATCTAAAAACAATATAAAGCCATCATCTTCTATGAACTCACTGTAATCTAATATATCTAAAACTCATCGTATATGGTTATGAATACTCCTTCCTTTAATGGCTGATTGAGTTTCACTGATTTTTATATCATCGAGGCCTTTTTTCAGCCTATTGGCATGAAGCGCACACTTCTCCAGGTGAGCCATCGAAGGTGAGCATTTGCCAACTGAAGTTGGTTACGATGCTGAACTGCAGTCCGGTCAAGACTCTGGTGAGGACGACGAGCATGCTGATGTGCTTTCCTGAGACGGTTTCTGACAGTTTGTACAGAAGTTTCATCAGCTGTCCGGGTGGCTGGTCTCAGACCATCCCGCAGATGAAGAAGCCGGATGTGGAGGTCCTGGGCTGGCACGGTTACAAGTGGTCTGCGGTTGTGAGGCCAGTTGGACGTACTGCCAAATTCTCTAAAATGATGTTGGAGGCGGCCTATGGCAGAGAAATTAACATTAAATTCTCTGGCAACAGCACTGGTGAACATTCCTTCAGTCAGCATGCCAATTTCACACTCCCTCAGAACTTGAGATGTCTGTGGCATTGTGTTGTGTGACAACTGCACATTTTTAGGGGCTTTTTATTGTCCACAGCGCAAGGTGCACCTGTGTAATAATCGTGCTGTTTAATCAGCTTCTTGATATGCTACACCTGTCAGGTACATGGATAATCTAGGCAAAGGAGAAATGCTCACAGAGATGTAAAAGAATGTGTGCACAAAATTTTAAAACGTTTTTTTTTATGCGTATGAAACATTTTCAGGGAACTTTTATTTCAGCTCATGAAACATCGCACCAACACTTTACATGTTGCGCTTATATTTTGGTTCAGTATAGAAGCACACACCATATACTACCTGTTGAAGTATGAATTCTTACATTTACAGTTGTACCTGATCAAAGCCACATGCTTCATAGTTAATTAATTGATCACAGGTTATACATTTAACATGGCTGTTCGATTATTCATAATGTACATTCATGGGTTTTGGATGAATCCATTTTGGATACAAATGCATCTGACTGTCCCTGCTGACAAAGGGGAAATGTCTCAGTGGTTAACCGGCTCGGTGATTGGCTGTGTGAACAGGGAAGTACAATCTGAAGAAGTCTCGACGGACGGACGTGGAGGACTTAACCCCTAACCCTCGGAAGCTGCTGCAGATCGGTAATGAGTTGCGTAAGCTCAACAAGGTGATCAGTGACCTGACCCCGGTCAGCGAGCTGCCCATCACAGCCCGCCCTCGCTCCCGCAAGGAGAAGAACAAACTGGCCTCCAGGTACTGGATTCTCACCTTTCAACCTCCATATGTTCAACACTCAGTAGTTACAGCGGGGTCTGAAATTATTGACACCCTTGATGAAGATGAGCAAAAATGTCTGTCTGTCTAAAACATTCAACTACCGAGCTATATTGTATGTACATTTTGGGGGGGGAAATTATATTATTTTATACTAATACAATTGCTTAGACAAAGACAATTAGTTTAATAGGTACGCTATTTTTTTTCTTTCTCAAAGGTAGGTATAAAAATTGACACCTGTTTTCAATACCTCACCTCGTGAGCATAATGTTTTATGAGTTGGAGAACACATGGGAGGAATCTTAGACCATTGCTCCATACAGAATCTTTCCAGATCCTTTGTTTGCGCTTATGGACTGCCCTCCTCAATTCAAACCACATGTTTTCAATGGGGTTCTAGTCCGGAGACTGAGATGGCCATTGCAAAATGTTGATTTTTGTGGCCTATTAACAATTTCTTTGTGGATTTTGATTGTGCTTGGAGTTGTCTTGCTGGAAGAACCGATTGCGGCCTCCTGGCAGAGGCAAGCAGGTTTTTGGCTAAAATATCCTGGTACATGGTAAAGTTTCAGCCAGGAGTCTGAAACTTTGCCACAAGTGGATCTTCCAGCAAGACCATAACCCCAAACGCACATCAAGAAATGGTTAATTGGCCATAACATCAACATTTTGCAATAGGGCTCCAACAGGGGCTTCCTGAGGTGGATTCTCAATCCTTGAAAACCAGTGGTGATATCAAATATTAGCGATAGCGATATTACTGTGCAACCTATATGTTCTATTTTCTAACGAGATTGCAAATCAATTCGTATGTTGTAGTGCTCATCGGTTATGAATATTTCAACCTCTGTGTTGAGAAATTGTGTTTCTGTCAGTTTCCATTTCAAAGAGTCTGTATTGTCCGATCTCTGAGCAGATGGAAGTCACGTGATCTGTTAGCGAACATATGTTGTGCCATCAAGGATCTGGAAAGATTCTGTATGGAGGAATGGTCTAAGATCCCTGCCAATGTGTTTTCCAACTCATAAAACATATATTTAAAAGGCTCAGTGCCGTTATTCTCGTGAGGTGTAGATATTGAAAGTTATTGAATTAAAGGGTGTCTAACTTTGAGAAAGTAAATTATCACTTGTTAAAAAATACATGTTTTTTCTGAGCAATTGTATTAGTATAAAATCATTTCCCAATTGTTTTAACATACAATATCTGTATTTGAATATTTTTTTTATGTACAGTCATTTTTGCTCATCTCTATCAAGGGTATCAATAATTTCAGACTCCACTATATATGTTCAATGCTCACTCTCAAGAACCGTCCCTTTCTGCTTTGTTAACTTTGATCCACAACCACTAACTACCACCACGACCACTAACTACCACCACTAATGCTACTACGCCTTTAAACCACTTGTTTGTCTTTCTTTTCAGGGCCTGTCGGCTGAAGAAGAAGGCTCAGTATGAGGCCAATAAAGTCAAGCTGTGGGGTCTGGGCACAGAATATGGTATGTTTTAGGGTGTTCGTCCATAAAATTATTATTTAATTCAATGTTTATGAAAATGCAATTCAGTAAAGAATTGCATCAGAAAATGATAGTCCAAACCCTATGTCTCTACTATATATATATATATATATATATATATATATATATATATATATTTCAAAACTTAGACTATATACTCAGAGAATTTAACGCGATTAGAGTGAATAGAATGTAATTGCGGACAAAAAGTGGTTGCTGCTCAATAGAACTCGGTCACTGCTTTTGGGAAGAACAGCGCTAACTTAGCTTGTCAGTTGACATTCGATCTAGTGGCTGCAGATTCGTGTGTGATAACATGGGCTTTTTCTAATTGAAATGCAAAACTAAATTAAGCTGATAGATAGTGAGGGTGTTTGGAAAGTTCTCAGACCCATTGACCTTTTCCACACGTTACAGGATTATTTTGAAATGCATTAAATTGTTTTTTTTCTCTCATCAATCTACACGATACCCCATAATCACAAAAGAGAAAAAAAACAGGTTTTTAGAAATGTTAGCAAATTTTATAATAAAAAGAAACTGAAGTATCACATTTTCATAAGTATTCAGACTGTTTACTCAGTACTTTGTTGAAGCGTCTTTTGCAGTGATTACAGCCTAGAGTCGTCTTTGGTATGACGCTACAAGCGTAGCACACTTGTATTTGCGGAGTTTCCCCCATTCTCTGCAGATCCTCTCAAGCTCTGTCTGGTTGTATGGGGAGCGTTGCTGCATAGCTATTTTCAGGTCTCTCCAGAGACCTGAAAATAGGGTCGGGTTCAAGTCCGGGCTCTGGCTGGGCTGCTCCAGGACATTCAGAGACTTGTCCCGAAGCCATTCCTGCATTGTCTTGGCTGTGTGCTTAGGGTCATTGTCCTGTTGGAAGGTGAACCTTCGCCCCAGTCTGAGGTCCTGAGCACTCTGGAGCAGAATTTAATCAAGGAGCTCTCGATCCTGACTATTCTCCCAGTTCTTGGCGCCCACAGCATGATGCTGCCACCACCATGCTTTGCCGTAGGGATGGTGCCAGGTTTCCTCCAGACGTGACGCTTGGTATTCAGGCCAAAGAGTTCAATCTTTTATCAGACCAGAGAGTCTTGTTTCTCATGGTCTGAGTGTCCTTGAAAACCTTTTGGCAAACTCCAAACAGGCTGTCCTGTGCCTTTTTACTGAGGAGTGGCTTCCATCTGGACCACTCTACCATAAAGGCCTGATTGGTGGAGTGCTGCAGAGATGGTTGTCCTTCTGGAAGGTTCTCCCATCTCCACAGAGCAACTCTGGAGCTCTGACAGAGCTCCAATCTGGTTATTGGTCACCTTCCTGACCAAGGCCCTTCTCCCCTGATAGCTCAGTTTGGCCAGGCGGCCAGCTCTAGGAAGAGTCTTGATGGTTCCAAACTTCTTCCATTTAAGAATGATGGAAGCCACTGTGTTCTTGGGGACCTTCAATGCTGCAGAAATTCGACCTCGTGCTTGGTTTTTGCTCTGACATGCACTGTCAACTGTGGGACCTTAATATAGACAGGTGTTGTGTGCCTTTCCAAATCATGTCCAATCAAGTTGTAGAAACATCTCAATAATGATTCATGGAAACAGGATGTACCTGAGCTCAATTTCGAGTCTCATAGCAACGGGTCTGATTACTTATAAATAAGTTAATTCTGTTTTATTTGGAATAAAATGGCCAAAATGTCTAAACCTGTTTTACATTTTTCGTTATGGGGTATTGTGTGTGGATTTGAGGATTCCATTTTTTTTTTTTATTACATCCATTTTAGGATTAGGCTGTAACGTAGCAATGTGTAAAAAGGGAAGGGGTCGGAATATTTTCAGACTGCTGTGTGTGTGTGTGTGTGTGTGTGTGTGTGTGTGTGTGTGTGTGTGTGTGTGTGTGTGTGTGTGTGTACAGTACCTGTCAAGTTTGGACGAGCTATTAATAACTATTATTCCTTATCAATGTTTTTCCAGAAAAGTTAAATTTGCTGGTGAAACTTACAGTACCAGTCAAATTTTGGACACACCTACTCATTCACGGGTTTAAAAAAAAAAAAATACTATTTTCTACATTTGTATAATAATAGTGAAGACATCAAAACTATGAAGTAACACATGGAATCATGTAGTAACCAAAAAAGTGTTAAACAAATCAAAATATATTTTAGATTCTTCAAAGTAGCCACTCTTTTCCTTGATGACAGCTTTGCATACTCTTGGCATTCTCACAACCAGCTCCACCTGGAATGCTTTTCCAACAGTCTTGAAGGAGTTCCCACATATGCTAAGCACTTGTTAGCTGCTTTTCCTTCACTCAGCTGTCCAACTCCTCCCAAACCATCTCAATTGGGTTGAGGTCGGGTGATTGTGGATGCCAGGTCATCTGATGTAGCACTCCATCACTCTCCTTCTTGGTCAAATAGCCCTTACACAGCCTGGAGGTGTGTTGGGTCATTGTCCTGTTGAAAAACAAATGATAGTCTCACTAAGCACAAACCAGATGGGATGGCGTATCGCTGAAGAATGCTGTGATAGCCATGCTGGTTAACTGTGCCTTTTTTAATTCTAAATAAATCACAGACAGTGTCACCAGCAAAGCACCATCACACCACCTCAATGCTTCACAGTGGTAACCACACATGCGGAGATCATCCATTCATCCAATCTGCTTCTCAAAAAGACTCAGCGGTTGGAACCAAACATCTCAAATTTGGACTCATCAGACCAAAGGACTGATTTCCACCGGTCTAAATTCCATTGCTCGTGTTTCTTGGCCCAAGCAAGTCTCTTATGCTTATTGGTGTCTTTTAGTAGTGGTTTCTTTGCAGCAATTTGACCATGAAGGCCTGATTTCACGCAGTCTCCTCTGAACAGTTGATGTTGAAATGTCTGTTACTTGAACTCTTGGGCTGTAATTTGAGGTCTATTTAGGCTGCAATTTATGAGGCTGGTAACTCTCTAATGAACTTATCCTCTACAGCAGAGGTAACTCTGGGTCTTCCTTTCCTGTGGCGGTCCTCATGAGAGCCAGTTTCATCATAGCGCTTGATGGTTTCTTTGCGACTGTACTTGAAGAACCTTTCAAAGTTCTTGACATTTTTCAGATTGACTGACCTTCATGTCTTAAAGTAATGGAGGACGGTCATTTCTCTTTGCTTATTTGAGCTGTTCTTGCCATAATATGGACTTCGCCCTATTTGGTAAAAGACCATCTTCTGTATACCACCCCTACCTTTTCACAACACAACAGATTGGCTCAAACGCATTAAGAAGGAAAGATATTCCACAACTTAACTTTTAACAAGGCACACCTTTTAATTGACATGCATTCCAGGTGACCATCTAATGTAGCTGGTTGAGAGAATGCCAAGAGTGTGCAAAGCTTTCATCAAGGCAAAGGGTATCTTCTTTGAAGAATGTCAAATCTAAAATATATTTTGATTTGTTTAACACTTTTTTTATTTTTATTTTTTATTTTTTTTGGTAACTACGTGATTTCATATGTGTTATTTCATAGTTTTTATGTCTTCACTATTATTCTACAATGTAGAATAAATAAAATAAAAACCCTTGATTGAGTAGGTGTCCAAACTTTTGACTGGTACTATATATCTACAAATAAACAAAGCTAACAGACTGAATTTCAATATCTACCCTCCGCGAAAAAATCTGATCCAGATTTTCAAAGCAAACTTTTTGTCACATGCGCCAAATACAACATGTGTAGACTTTACTGTGAAATGCTTACTTACAAGCCCTTAACCAACAGTGCAGTTCAAGAAGAAGAAATGATTTACCAAGTAGACTAAAATAAAAAGTAACACAATAAGAATAACATTAATGAGGCTATATACAGGGGGCACCGGTACAGAGTCAGTGTGCGGGGGTACAGGGTAGTTGAGGTTCATTGTGAATTTCTGACTCTTTCCCTTTTTTTAATTGCCATAAAAACGACCCCTCTCAACATTGATTGACCAGAGTTAGAGGAATAGAAATCCACGGATCTTGAGATGAAATTACTAGAGTATCAAGCTGATTTTGATTGGTACAAAGCGCGGAAACGCATGCTAATTTTACCACCTCCCAACGCCGAAATATGTAGGAGATAAAACCAAGAGCTGCACCGTCTAAATCAGCAATGGTCACAATAAACAAACTTTCTTATTTAATCAACACTGTTAACTACAAGCCTATTAAGGTTGTAATATTGTAGGGAAATATCTAATGATTCATTGTGTGACTCATAATGACATGGGCTAGAGGAAATTAGGTTTAGACATTAATTTCGTAGCACCCTCTTGAATTTACCCGCTTTTCACTAAATTCTAGAGCAGTGAGTGAACGCCTTATAGGTTTACCAGTTATGTTGAATAATACACTTTTCTCATTGTCAATTTCCCTCTTCAGTTTTGTACATTGTGTGATTGGTAGGCTGGAATATGTCCTTGAGGTTTAGGGAAGGAAGGCTTTTTGCCAACCCCTCTCTTTTAAAATGAAACATGTAATTGCTGTTATTTATTTTTATTTTTTCAGATCGGCTTCTGTTTGTCATCAACGCCATAAAGGAAGAGATGGTGATCAGAGTGCAGGATATCTGTGACAAGGGAACAAGCATGACTGAAACGTTGGATAAACTCATCGAAGAAACCCTTGGTAAGATGAGGATGATTTGTATTTCGTAAGTAGCAACAGAAATATAGTGTGCAGTAGATTGTCTTCAGTAAATGGCTATGAAATGAGGTACAGACAGTCTCTCTTGTCCTTAGCTAACCTGAGCTTATTGAGTATATTTTGGAGAGTCAGCATTTGATCAAGTTTGCAGAGAGTTTTGAGCCCAAACACAGTTTTGAGTTCAAACACAGTTTTAACAATGCCTGTTAAAAGCAGCTAAATAACCAGCACACGATAAACGTTTCTTTCTGCAGTGAAGTCCCCAGTTGCCGGGGAGACTTCTGACTTTGTGAACCAGATCCTGGAGAACACTGGCAAGGGGGATCCCACCGGAGGTCTGGTCGGGCTGCGCGTACCCACATCTAGAGTGTAGACAGGCCCTGTAGAGAGGCCTGGTGATGGCACACTCCAAGCCATCCGCACCATTCTTGTCCCACACTGTAACGGCACACCCTCTGCATGCCCATTCCATCCAGAAACGCATTCCCAATGCTGAGTGGGAAGACATACATATACCATAGCTTCAAATGTATGTATTCACACAATGCGCATGTACAGAAATGAAACTAGTAGCTATCTCTGCACTTAGTAGTCTGTTACTTGCCATTTGTGCAAGTGGCTAGTGACCTTCACGAGCCACAGCGTTGCGAATTCAAAGCCAATATATGAAACGATACCTCCTGAAATGTTTTATGTTGAGAAGTGAAGCAAAACAGAATGATCATCAGTTCTTGCTGTAGCCATTTCCTGTAGCGTTCAAACGACCCGTTTCATGTCTGCGTACCAGAGTGGGAACGCCAACACAGGATGCAGTTCTATTTAGAGTGAGCCGACAGGAGATATTCAATATAAATAGTCTCCTGTCAATCCCATGTCCTTTAATCAACTGCCTTGTTATTATGTCACCTTACTGAGCTGTGTTCCCAGTGAAGAACAGCCACTGTGTATTCCATAGTGTATACTGTTAGGAACACCTAATACCTATTGATGCCAGTTGTCTGCTTTCCCATTCTTGTACCACGGTATTTACATAGGAGGAGAAAATGTAACCCTATACATGTCAACCTGCAAACCACATCATAAGGCAACAAAAACACAGAAGCACCTGAAATACTACTAATATTAAGAAAATAAATAGTATATTTTGACGGAATGATTAAAAAAAAAAGTTAATGTTTGGGGGTTACACATTTAGGACATGAATGCAGTGAGGAAGGTTGGTTTGCGATTTAGCCTGATCGTTCTGTTCCAATGTCCTGTGTTTTTGCAGTTGAGAAGATATTTCAAATGGACTTGAGCAGAAGGCCACTATATTCATGGCTAAGATCCTAAGTCGTCTGACTATAAGCTAGATGATGTGATTACAACAATCAATTTTCTCTTTCTATATACACTTTGTTTGAAGTGTCTTCAAATGAAAATGCCATTGGCTTCTTGCGAAGTAGGGATGAGAGCGCTAAAAGTTCAAAATTCCTTAGTTTGGGGTGTTCATATTTGTATTTGATAAGAGTACTATTCATTGTGCCTTGTATTTAAAGTGAGATGATTACAAAAACTCCCAGAGGTTGAAGGATAGTGGACCATTTTACAATGAGGAAGAGCAGAACATGGTGCAGGGAACGTCAAGGTGTGGGTTTGTAATGTATTTCTGCTCTTTAAAAATATTCTGAATGTACATATGAACTTGGAACATGTAGATATATGCCACAGAGTCTGTGCATTGTATTATAAGATGGCTCTGACAAACATTTACTTTGGTTATCAGTACTTGGACTTTGGGAATGGGAGGGTTTAAAAAAAAAAAAATATTCGTATAGAATTTCAAAATATTGCACACTATATTTACCTTTTTTTTTTTTTTTTTTTTTTTTTTGTACCAAAGACACATGCAACAAAAACGGTGACTAGATAAAGTAAGGTTTTGCACAGCTTACCTGACACCGTATTGAATGTAGGAAATGTGGTAGGGTCAGGGAGTTTCATTGAACTGTGCAATTCGCTTGGGTCCAATTATGTCCTGAAAGAAGCATTCATTCACATTTTTCTAAAAGGCTCTTGCTCTGTCAGTTGGCTTCTCAAGTAGATTACTTGGAAACATTGATAGATTCCTGAAGTTACTACTCCCACCTCTTTTTATTGTGCTTTGGCACAAAGTAGAAAAGGGATGGAGCGCAATTTGGATGTTTTTTTGTTTTTTTTTGCCTGTCAAAACAGTCAATCACAAATAACCAAAAGGTATATAACTTGTATCATTTATGTAGGTGAGATGGATACACATACATCATTGACATTACGTGATTTATGTTGCGTATTTATAGTACTTTCCATTCATGCATACAGTACATGTATATCTATCTATTATGAATTGCCACTTTTTTTCAAATTGATAGGTTTAATAAGCATGACACATTTCTAAGGTCTATCCTCACATTCAGAGAAACTTTGGAGAGGGGGGGACAAAGAAAGAAAAAATATTTTTGTAATATTTGCCTTGACCTTTTTCTGTTGATGTGCAGGTATTTCATTTGAGAGAGATGTACATTTCTGGAGTGTGACTCTGCATAAGATAAGGAAGGGTTCCTCTGTTTTTTGTGAAGACGGTATAGTTTTTTAGGCGTTCTGAAAGTAAGTGGTTGAATATCATGGATATTGTTATGGTTTCTTTGTGCCCTCAGCCTTGGTTTTTTGACACAAAGCTGCTCCGTTGCACTGTCATGGGGAAGATTGGTAGAAAATGTATGGATGAGGATTCTCAATTGAGTACTTGCAATTGTAGTCTTAACCTGTTACAATCTCAGCCCAGACGAAATGAGACGAGCAGCTTTTAGAGAGAGAATGCTTTTAGCTCAAGCATCTCTCTTTGCTGCTGCAACTTGTCGATCTTCTCAATTTGAAAGACTAGGTTTTCTAATTCCAAGAGAATATGGTGACTTAAGGTTGGATTTAATCAAACTGGCACAGCTGCAAACCCTCCCTGTGGAACAGTACCATTGTCCCTATGCTGAAAAAAAGGCATGTTTAATTGAAAATGTTTTATTTTATCCAGTGAGCATCTTATTTTAGTTACATTATCTGAACATGCCTTTCGTTTGCTGTAGAGGGACAATGTTATTGTTCTGCAAAGCAGGTCTCCCACACTGCACGCCATAGACTGATTAACTCATGATTTGAATTAAAAAGGGAGAAAATATACTTTCTCTGAAACTAGAATGATACTTTATGTTTATAATAAAATATCTTATTCTACTTTGTTAGTGTAGTCAAGATTCTCTATATACCATCCATGGTTTGTTTTTTTGTAGTGTTTCATTTTGTAAATAGATTAAGCTGAAATGTATCTTCTAAATATTATATTTGTATATTATATATTACGTCTATGGAAAAAGAAAGCACTTTGTTAAAAGAAAAAGTGGAAAATACAAACATAAAGTAAATATTTTTTTCCTTCCATTTGCTGCTAAACCGACCTTGTTTGAATGCTGCAGTGAGTGCTTGACTTCTGTAACCTGATCAGGACAGTGTGTTGGGGAGGTCTTAAGAGGGCAATTAACATTTTGGTTATAAGGCCCTATGTTTTGAATGACTCTGAGTCTAACGTCATGAATTAATTTGCCTTCAGTAGAGATTTCCTATGGAAAAACAAATTCTGCTTTGGGTTTTTCTTCAGGTTGATGTACAGTGTAGACTCATTTCTTCTGGGCATTTGCCAGAGTTATATTGTTATAATTTTTTTAGTAATTTGTACTTGTAACTTAATGGGGAGGGGGAGACTGAGGTACTCACAAAGGCCCATGTCCTTTTGTGAGTGCCTCAGAAGGAAAACTATCAATGTACTGTATGGCAAGTAATTTGTGGTGGAAATGTAATCCGGATACTTTTTGCCTTTTCAAACACCCATCCATTCACGTAAGATGGCCAATAGTTGGTTCAATTGCACAGCAGTGTTGCTGTGGAAACCGATCTCAGCCAACATTGTACAGTCTACAACCAAGATCTTCAACCTGGTGATATGCTCAAATTAATGATGGCCTCTCCATTGGGATCATTGATGGCAAGTGAGGTTGAGTTAGGGGAATTGATGTTATGTAAGATGCTAGTAAAACCTCTATCTAGAAAGAGTGCTGTGAGTAGCTGATTCCAGCATCAGAGGTGTTTCCACGCAGGTTTTCACATTTAACATGATGGGCGCAAGCTGTGCAACTTTACATTCTAGCCAGGAGACTCTGTGGCATTTTAACATTCAAGGAAGTGGTTGTCATTCAAAGCCAGTAAATATTCCTTCTGCTCTATTGACATCAAACATATATAAACAGATATTAAGCTAATAGATAGTGTAATTATGTGCTACTCTCGTCTGATAATTGAATCCATTATGGTCTTTTCTGCAGCGAATCAGGGTAACTACCATTCTTCTATCAGAAATATATGTAACGAAATATTAAATCAAAGGAAAATATATTTATGTAATCAAATTGTTGCGATTTATTTCTGCAGTTCAATAATATTGTGTGCGTTAATGGAGAATCGATGTAAAACAAAATGGTGCGATGGATAAGAATAGTCAACGGCCAATGGACTTGTAAGTAGAAATATTTTTCCTAGATTTGCTTTTCTTTATACTCTTAACATGTTTAAACATACAAAAATGTATTTTTCAAAAGGGAAATAATTTTGCTTTATAGTTTTGATCCAACCTGGGTTTTACCATGCTGCTGGTCATCTATGGTTGGTAATTCCTAAATGTTTAATGTCTGAAATATTATCGTTTATGATACATTACATAGACCTTTTTTATTTTCTAACAAGTGGTCACATTTGAGTCAACCTTATGCTATAGTCTTAGACCTTCTGCTAAGTCTATAGATGTCTAATGGCAGCGTTACCCAACAGTTAGATCACAATGTGAATGTGACCATACTCGATTTGTTCCAAATGGCTACAGTAGACTAGAGAGGAGGCGGCAAGCGTGTCTTGTCCACTTTTTTCTTCAGTTCCTGATATGATTTTGGCTTGCTTTTGTATGTAGTGGTTTGTAGTGTGTGATGACAATGTTTATAAATGGTGCACTATGCAGGTCTTACTTGTGTCAGTAAGACAGTGTTTCTTTAGTTTTCTGCTGTTTCGTGTCTGAGCAGACCATTTTATTTGATGTTCTACAAAGACATTTACTCTGTCTCCATAACCCGATGGAGTTGTTCCTAGTGGTGAAAGGCAGGTGGGGATTGGAGGTATTTCCTCTGAAATGGAGGAGCCGTGCGTGTGTAACGGAGAAAGGCCTGTCTTGTCCAACACTGCTAAATTGACATGTGCTTCTTTCCATCTTATCTAACCAGTGGAATGCTTTTGTGTTTTTTGTTTTAAACTGTCATTTTAAAGGACCCTGTAAAATGCATTCTGCCATTACATATACCTTTTCCCCTACACCCACAGTGTCTATAGAAATTCAACACTTTTATAGCAAATTGTCATGGGCTGTATTTTAACTTTTCTTCAATGCTTAAGTATTGCAGAAGCATTTCGAAAAGCCTCGTTTCATGTCATAACTTGCTCAACTTCCCCTATTGCTTGTAGAAATCCTCATACTCCAAGGTTCTATGCTTTATTTGTAGTATAACCATTTTCATGTAATATATTGTTTGATAAATACATGCAGCGAATATTTCATAGGGAATGAACATCGTGCATGAAAATCTCACTCATCTAATGTATTTGTTTATTGGTAAAACATTTACTAGCAATGGGTGCGTCTTCACCCTGAGTCCAAGGATTTTGTAAGTCTCGGACTATATTCAAGATATTTCAACATAAAAGAATGAGCGCAAAGAGATTTTGTTTTGGATGTTGATCAATATATTCAGACCAAACTATTTTCCATTGCTTACCCACTGTTATGACAACAAATAGTACAAACAGAAGCATACCCACATTGCACTTGGTTTTACAAAATGTCAAACATTATTTTTAATACAATGCCTGCTAAACCAGGTGCCTTACAAAAAAATAAATAATCCAAACTTGATCTACACCCTTCAAAGTCTTGGAAGTTTTGTATGGATACAAGATTTACTATCTTTCTGCCCACGATGCTAAGAATTCTGACATTTACTCTGTCTGGTGTTTTAACAGTGTAGAGTGGTGATCTCATGTACTTATGAAAATTGTTGCTGCTTTGCCTCAGACAGTTTTCTTATAAGTTGAATGTAGTCTTCCTGCGAAGGATTCAATTCAATATAAGGATGTGTTCATACTCAAAAATATCCTAGTGTAACACTGGGTGAGAGAGACTATCCAAAGAGTGCTGCAATCATGAGTCGGAGGAACTTTGTCGTCCTTATTTCTGTCAACCTTTTATTATTTCTTTGGTATTTATGCTTTAAATCTGTAAGTTGTTGCACATGTTTGAATTTGTAGATTTTTTTGTGCCTTTTGTACTTTCCGACTTGCCATACCATTTTATTTTATTATATTTACTTTTAACCTAAAGAAATTACGTACAGGAATTATTTTAGATATTCATGATACTGGAGCGAGCTATACGTTCTTGCTGAAATACATTTAGCAGACCCAGAGCACCAATGATTTATTTTTTTATATAGAACCAGTAGATCTGCTTTGCAAAGACGATGTCCAACCTTTTCTAACCTATTGTGTCCCCTCACAAATTATGAAGATAATTGTGCCTCTTTGTTCATCATTTTCTACTGTTCCACAAACGGCTGGGTTGCACTTTACCTGGAGCAGTGGCGCATACAAGCAGGTGGCCTTTAGCAGCCGTTCTGAACAAATACGGTTTGAAATAACTCTTAATGACACACTGAGGTTTGCATTGTTCAACTTTAGATCTATATTAACCATGGAGCTCCAGGAAACAAACCTCTGCATAAATATTTTTCACTAGAGACCGAGGTAGGCAAGGTCTTAAACATGGCAACCCCTGTATAACACTTAAAGCGATGATAATCGTGACGTGGTGGGCCTCTGCACATAATCAGTTTCCTTGATTTTTTTTCCCCCCAATTTTCTCCAAAGTGGTGCCACTGCACAGTTCCCTTTTATATCACCTAAGGTTGAAGGGAGCACTAATTGGAGAGTGAGTTTTAAACAAACAATGCAAACAGCTGATAGGAGTCACCACTCACCAGCCATGGTGCTGAATCTCAGACGTACTTGAGCTCACTCAAGAGCTGCCACTCGGCTCCTGTTGCCATGTTTGCACGCTGCGTGGGAGCGTTGCAACTCTTTACCAGTTCCCAGAGAACTTCTTTGGACAGTGACTGATTTGCTTTAAGACCTGCACTAGCCACTGAGGTATCAGTGCCAATAAGGCCTTGTCCTCAGTAATGGTCACCGACGACCATGTTTGAATTTGATTGAAGTGGATTGGCCAGTGGTGGTGCTTTTAATAGGATTATTTTTACTTCAGGAAAGGCATAGAGATCGGTTAGAGTCGCTAGGGCTGCTGGGCAGAGATCTCTCATCCCTGCACTGAAGTGTTGAGGTATGTACTCCTGCATGTGACGCATGCAGACCAATTCAATGATTACCAATGCCGCTGAGAAAATGGGTATAACCCTCTTTCCAAACACCATAAACACATCATATTCACACTGCAATGATATACATTTCCTTCCAAACTTGCCAAATGCATGGAGTGAGAGGGAAATGTACCTAACATTTATTTGTGTTTTTTGTAAGGTTAACTCCAAATTATTTTGGAAAATCCTTACAACTCTCGACGAGTTCTATTGAAAACCCATTCTAAAAACGACACAATTCCTGCCCTTGATGTAATGCTTCTGATGTATGGTATTTAAATTGATCGTTTAGCATGTAGTAGTGTGTGTACTCCCCAAGTGTAGAATATTTGTCACAGTAGGAAGGCTGTATGTCATTGCTAAGTTCTCTGTAATAGATCTCTTGGTGATATTCATAAGAAAATCTGCAGAAGTATATCTTGCTGAAACTAACAGTAACTTGATCCTATTAGCAATGTATATTTGTAGTTCAAATGCTTGTTCAAATACATTATCTTGACAGTTGTCATATGTGTTTTAAATGTTGTGCTGGGTTTATACTTTTGTTGTACTCTTTTTTTTTTTTTTTTTGGAGGCACAATTAGTTGGAGAACTGTTATGGATAATGCGCCTTGAAACTGTACAGATGTGATTTAGGCTAGGTTCAGTTGTGAACTGGCAGGTAGCCTAGTATTTAGTGTCGGGCCAGTAACCGAAAGGTTGCTGGATCGAATCCCCGAGCTGACAAGGTAAAAAATCTGTTGTTCTGCCCCTGAACAAGGCAGTGTTCCCTAGTAGGCCGTCATTGTAAATAAGAATTTGTTCTTAACTGACTTGCCTAGTTTAAAAAAAATAAAATTGATTTGGAAAATGGGTCTGCTTGTGAAATTGTGCCTCTTTTTTAATAAAAAAAAAAAAAAACATTTATCCTCCTTTTTCTCACAGGTACCAACTCAGCTCAGAGTTTGTACCACAGTTTTGCGGTTTTGGTCAGATAGAGTACAGCTACGGACAGAAGTGACGTTACGTAGCAGGTGAGGAGAATTCGGTTAGGGTAAGGGTTAGCTAAAATGCTACAGTTCTCATTGTGACTCAAACATGTCACTTTTTGTCCGTAGCTATACTCCAACTAGCAACAACCCAGTTTGGCTTGTAACCATGATAGTCTAAATCTGCAATTGATTTTAATATAAAAATAATAAAAAAACATTTACAAATCACAATTTGCCTCATGTTTACAATTGTTTTATTTGTGTAGGATATTAGTTTAATTGTATGATTGACACTGATGCACATTCATGACCTACAGTATGTCTTGCATAGTTGAAATTCAGTCCAGACATATCTGCCATAACATGTTATTGCATAAGCATTGATGTTAGAGGCTGAATCATAGAAATATAATCGCATTCTAGTTCTGTGGGCTGACTGACCTACTGTACTGACAAACAAGATCAAATAGCCTGTCAGCTTCACTTTGCATTGTGATTCACATTTCCTTTTTCTGCCACTAACTGTTCTGTCGCCTCCTGTATATTTATTTTTTCGTATTTCTTGTCTTGGATGAATTCCAGTATCATCTCAGATCTTGCTGGGGTGGGTGGAAAGAAAATGGGGTGAAAAGTAAATGTTGCAGTTGTAAAGCTACTTTTCTTGCAATTCTTTACATTTTTCCATGTCTAATGTGTATTAATTTGATAGGAGTGACACAAACCTACGTTCAAAAAAAAGTTAGCGGTTGTGGGCTAGTTGATCTGGACATGTCTGACAAGTTATAAATAGCTCTCTAATGTATACAATGACAAACATGACAAGAGGAACTGATGATGCACTACCCAATTTAGAAATTGCACCTTGTGCATTCTACTATTAAACTTTCAAGAGTACGTTTAAAGCCGGACTTAGTTTCCTAGGGGGCGCGCCTCACAGTTTGGGAACCACTGACTTAGGTAATTGTATTAGACTTGATTTATGGTCATCTTACTACAACTCTAAATTTTCAATGAATTTCTTATTTCATGGAATTACATAGACACACGACGAGGCGTGACTTAACGTGACCACGGCCCCGAGTAGGGTGCAGACGTGGGGCACTCCCCTTACTCCTATGTTAAATTGCCTACTTTACTCAACCAGACAACGGCTGTATTCTTTATTTTAGTCTATATACATTTTGGATATGCTTGGTTAGTCATTTTTAACATTTCCATGTCTTAAATGACAAACTACATCATACCTAAAAACACTGATTCTAAATGTAAAAATGTTAGTATGAACAGAGACTGTCGCATGGAATGTAGCTACGTCACTATCAGCCAACGAGACGATCCCAAATTACTTTCTTCAGATAGCAAACGTTAGCTAACTAACCCTGCTTTTATAGCTAAAATGGAAAAAACCTGTTGCATACCGTTTTGTTTGAACAATGGTAAGAAAAAAGACCACCAAATCAAGTTTCATCAACTGCCCAATGACCAGGTTAGACGAACCTCTCATGGTTTCAGGCTATACACCGCCATTGATGGAAATCTGTGGGCACCGGTTACTCTACATTTCAAGCACTTCATTCACTGTAAGTGGCTAGCTAACACATTTATTTATTTTTATTTCACCTTTATTTAACCAAGTAGGCTAGTTGAGAACAAGTTCTCATTTGCAACTGCGACCTGGCCAAGATAAAGCAAAGCAGTTCGACACATACAACAACACAGAGTTACACATGGAATAAACAAACATACAGTCAATAATACAGCAGAAAAAAGTCTATACAGTATGTGCAAATGAGGTAGGATAAGAGAGATAAGGCAATAAATAGGCCATGGTGGCAAAGTAATTACAATACAGCAATTAAACACTGGAATGATGAATGTGCAAGTAGAGATACTGGGGTGCATAGGAGCAAGATAAATAAATACAGTATGGGGATGAGGTAGTTGGATGGGCTATTTACAGATGGGCTATGTGCAGTGATCTGTGGGCTGCTCTGACAGCTGGTGCTTAAAGCTAGTGAGGGAGATATGAGTCTCCAGCTTCAGTGATTTTTGCAGTTCGTTCCAGTCATTGGCAGCAGAGAACTGGAAGGAAAGGCGGCCAAAGGAAGAATTGGCTTTGGGGGTGACCAGTGAAATATACCTGCTGGAGCGCGTGCTATGGGTGGGTGCTGCTATGGTGACCAGTGAGCTGAGATAAGGCAGGGCTTTACCTAGCAGAGACTTATAGATGACCTGGAGCCAGTAGGTTTGGCCATGAATATGAAGCGAGGGCCAGCCAACGAGAGCGTACAGGTCGCAGTGGTGGGTAGTATATGGGGCTTTGGTGACAAAACGGATGGCACTGTGACAGACTGCATCCAATTTGTTGAGTCGAGTGTTGGAGGCTATTTTGTAAATGACATCGCCAAAGTCAAGGATCGGTAGGATGGTCAGTTTTACGAGGGTATGTTTGGCAGCATGAGTGAAGGATGCTTTGTTGCGAAATAGGAAGCCGATTCTAGATTTCATTTTGGATTAGAGATGCTTAATGTGAGTCTGGAAGGAGAGTTTACAGTCTAACCAGACACCTAGGTATTTGTAGTTGTTCACATATTCTAAGTCAGAACCGTCCAGAGCAGGGGCGAAAATCTGATATCAACTTTGGAGGGGACAATTACATGAAATTTTCTCAAGAGCAATTCCTGAGGGGGACACCAAAAGTAGTGCTGTAACACATAGCCTACATTGTAATATGGTAAATGTATATTGAGGAACCAAAGAAATAAGGTGTTTGCCGTACTCCTAACGACCGGTACCCAAAACTACACAACTACATTTACACATTTTAGTCATTTAGCAGATGCTCTTATCCAGAGCAACTTACAGTAGTGAATGCATACATTTCATTATTATTTTTTTTTCTGTGCTGGCCCCCCGTGGGAACCGAACCCACAACCCTGGCGTTGCAAACACCATGCTCTACCAACTGAGCTAGAGGGAAGGCTAACTACTCACAACAGCAATACCATTGCCTTAAACTGGTGACTGAACTAAGATTTGTTAAAGTCGAGAGTGGGGGTATCCATGGCATTTTCCAATTATGTTCCTATTTTACAAGTAAAAAAAATGGAGAACCTTTCATAATGTTGCCAAACAAAGACTCAACAAACTTACCTGAGACTCCCTGTCTCTGCCAGTCTGTCCCTGCATATCTGTCCCCAACTCTGCTGTCTGTGTGCCATCTGTTGCCTGCTCTGCCTAATGACATCATTGTGAAACATTTCCATTAGAATTTCATTTCTTTCTTATGAACATTTTATCAACTAGTCTTTGAGATATTAGGCTACTAGGGTTCTTACTTTGCGTTTTGGTGTACTGAAAAATACTCTGATGTCCGTCTTTTATTTTTCTGCCATTTTTCTACCTGGCTGGCTGGCTACACACACACACAGTGTGTAGGTTATTTACAGTAGGAGATGGGCTTCTATCATCTTATCTTTTATCATTCTATTTGGGCTTCGATCTAAAAGGTAGCTAGCAAATGTGAAACGGATTAAAATGACAAGAGTTGACAGCTGTATGAGTTCACCATTTACACAACATATGCTGCAACCTTTTGTAATTTTAATAGTTTGTTTCATATTGGCTGGCTTCCAACAATAGCTGAATTTGCAAAGCTAGCGAGCACCAATTCAGTTTCAGTGGTGTTTGCTATAATCTTTGCTACCCGGGTTAAATAAAATAAATAAATAAAAGTTCCCTTGCAACAATTTAGCTTTTGCAACGAGACCATTAAATATATTTAAGACAATGGTAGAAGAGAGTGTAGTTCTGTTCAGTTTGGACTTCAGTTTATCGCTAACCTTATCACAGGGACTTTGAAGCACTAACTTACATCATCTGCATGCTGATCTCGGAATAAATTTACGATTGCAAAGATTCCATCTTTGACGAGGCCACATAAATGGAATAGGTACTAGCTTGCTTAATAGTTAATATTTGCGCGCTAGCTCTGCATATTCAGCTAGTGTGTGTGCGCGATTGACTGGATTAACCTCACGTCAGTTACTTTCAGACAGTGGCTACGACCCCTCTGTTACCTTGCCAGTGGATTAAACCATTGTGAGGAAAAGGGTGGGGGGGGGGGGGGGTCGCAATCTTTTGAAACTTAAAAACGCGCTATTAAGTGTCTATAATCAGCACAATTGCTTTCATTGCGTATTATTAATATTATTTAAATTACATAGTTATGTTTCAGTGATATATTGGGGGGGACAAATCATATTTTTCCCAGGATGGGGGGGTCGTGTCCCCCCCGTCCCCCCCGCGATTTCCGCCCCTGGTCCAGAGTAGTGATGCTGGACGGGCGGGCAGGTGCGGGCAGTGATCGGTTGAAGAGCATGCATTGAGTTTTGCTTGCATTTAAGAGCAGTTGGAGGCCACGGAAGGAGAGTTGTATGGTATTGAAGCTCGTCTGGAGGTGTGTTAACACAGTGTCCAAAGAAGGGCCAGAGGTATACAGAATGGTGTCGTCTGCATAGAGGTGGATCAGAGAAACACCAGCAGCAAGAGCGACATCATTGATGTATACAGAGAAGAGAGTCAGCCTGAAAATTGAACTCTGTGGCCACCCCATAGACTGCCAGAGGTCTGGACCACAGGCCCTCTGATTTGACACACTGAACTCTATCAGAGAAGTAGTTGGTGAACCAGGTGAGGCAATCATTTGAGAAATCAAGGCTGTTGAGTCTGCCGATAAGAATGTTGTGATTGACAGAGTCGAAAGCCTTGGCCAGGTCGATGAATACGGCTGCACAGTAATGTATCCTTTCGATGGCGGTTATGATATCATTTAGGACCTTGAGCGTGGCTGAGGTGCACCCATGACCAGCTCTGAAACCAGATTGCATAGCGGAGAAGGTATGGTGGGATTCGAAATGGTCGGTAATCTGTTTGTTAACTTGGCTTTCGAAGATCTTAGAAAGGCAGGGTAGGTTAGATATAGGTCTGTAGCAGTTTGGGTCTAGAGTGTCTCCCCCTTTGAAGAGGGGGATGACTGCGGCAGTTTTCCAATCTTTGGGATCTTTTCCAATCTTTGTTTGTACCCGCGCGGCAAACTAGCTGTATATTGCCTGTGTAAACCTGGAGATTCCACCAAGAAGACATCCCTAGCCACGTCCTCAGGGCATGCGCAGACAAGTTGTCACGGACATTTAAAATCTCTCCCTATCCAAGTCCACGCTTGCTTCAAGGTGTCCACTATTTTTCCTGTACCCAAGAAAGCAAAGGTAATTGACTAACGCCCCATAGCACTCACGTCTGTCATCATGGAGTGCTTTGAGAGGCTAGTTAAGGATCATATCAGCTCCACCTTACCTGACACCCTAGACCCACTTCAATCTGCATACCGCCTAAATAGATCCTTCTAGGCAGAGTTCCTCTGTCCAGTGTCTGTGTTCTTTTGCCCATCTTAATCTTTTCTTTTTATTGGCCAGTCTGAGATATGGCTTTTTCTTTGCAACTATGCCTAGAAGGCCAGCATCCCGGAGTCGCCTCTTCACTGTTGACGTTGAGACTGGTGTTTTGTGGGTACTATTTAATGAAGCTGCCAGTTGAGGACTTGTGAGGTGTCTGTTTCTCAAACTAGACACTCTAATGTACTTGTCCTCTTGCTCAGTTGTGCACCAGGGCCTCCCACTCCTCTTTCTATTCTGGTTAGAGCCTGTTTGCGCTGTTCTGTGAAGGGAGTAGTACACAGCGTTGTACGAGATCTCCAGTTTCTTGGCAATTCCTCACATGGAATAGCCTTCATTTCTCAGAACAAGAATAGACTGATGAGTTTCAGAAGAAAGGCTTTGTTTCTGGCCATTTTGAGCCTGTAATCGAACCCACAAATGATGACGCTCCAGATACACTACTGTCCTTTAGACTAGTTGAGTATGTAAGAAGGCTGTTCATTGACTATAGCTATGCCTTCAAAACTATAGTACCCTACAAGCTCATCATTAAGCTAGGGACCCTGGGTCTAAACCCCACCCTTTGCAACTGGGTCCTGGACTTCCTGACGGGCCGCCCCCAGGTGGTGAAGGTAGGATGCAACACCTCCACTACGCTCATCCTCAACACAGGGGCCCCACAAGGGTGCGTGCTCAGCCCCCTCCTGTACTCCCTGTTATCCAATAACTGTGTGGCCACGCACACTTGCAACTCAATCATCAAGTTTGCAGACGACCCAACAGTAGTAGGCCTAATTACCAACAATGACGAGACAGCCTACAGGGAGGAGGTGAGGTTCCTTGGCGAAGTGGTGCCAGGAAAATAACCTCTCCCTCAACATCAACAAAATGAAGGAGCTGTTAGTGGACTTCAGGAGACAGCAGAGAGAGCACGCCCCCATCCACATCAACAGGACTGCATTGGGGAAGGTGAAAAGCTTCATGTTCCTCGGTGTACACATCACTGACAATCTGAAATGTTCCACCCTCACAGTGTTGTGAAGAAGGTGCAACAGCGCCTCTTCAACCTCAGGAGGCTGAAGAAATTTGGCTTGGTCCCTAAGACCCTCACACACTTTTACAGATACACCATTGAGAGCATCCTGTCGGGCTGTATCACCACCTGGTACGGCAAATGCACCGCCTGCATCCGCAGGGCTCTCCAGAGGGTGGTGTGGTCTGCCCAAAGCATTACCGTTGGCACACTGCCTTTCCTCTAGGACACCTACAGCTCCCGATGTCACAGGAAAAGATCATCAAGGACATCAACCACCCGAGCCAAGGGCTGTTCACCCCACTATCATCCAGAAGGCGAGGTCAGTACAGGTCAGGGTACGGGGACCAAGAGACTGAAAAACAGCTTTTATCTCAAGGCCATCAGACTCTTAAATAGCCATCACTAGCCGGCCTCCACCCAGTACCCTGCCCTGAATTTAGTCACTGTCACTAGCCGGCTACCACCTGGTTACTCATCCATGCACCTTAGAGGCTGCTGCCCTATGTACATAGACATGGAATCACTGGTCACTTTAATCATGTTTACATACTGTTTAACCAATTGCACATGAATATACTGTATTCTACTGTATTATAGTCAATGCCACTCCGACATTGCTTGTCCTAATATTCATATATTTCTTCATTTTATTATTTTACCTTGATTTGTGTGTATTGTTGTGAATTGTTAGATACTACTGCATTGTTGGAGCTAGGAACACAATAATTTCGCTAGACCTGCAATAACATCAGCTAAATATGTGTACGTGACTAATACAATTTGAAGTAGGTGTAGATATTGCCACAGGCTACATTGGGCCATTTGGTAGGGTTGTCGGCACAGCTGGTCTCAAGCAAGTTGAAAGGACATATAGGCAAGTGAACAAGAATCAACTTTTCTAAATACCTAGACCGTTCAAGGGTAGGCAAAGACTGGAAGTAGTTATGTGGCATATCTAAGACTAGCGAATGTATTATCTTAATAAATGTATTAATTTATCTCGCTAGCCAGCCAGCTAACTAGGAAAAAGCTTAGGGTTAACAAACAGTGACATAAGTATAATGTAACAGCTTTACTAGCTTTATGGCGCATTCGTAACAACTCGGAACTGGGAAATCTCCGACTTCCTTTTTTTCAAAACTGGGAACTCGGGAATAAAACAAGCTTCCAAATGGATGTCCAACTCGGAATTCAAACTCAGGACTCTTTCTAGAGCTCCGACTTGAAGATCACTTACTGTACCAGTCAAAAGTTTGGACACACCTACTCAAGCAAGGGTTTTTCTTTATTTGGACTATTTTCTACATTGTGGAATAATAGTGAAGACATCAAAACTATGAAATAACACACATGGAATCATTTACAGTAGTAACAGAAAAGTAATTAAACAAATCAGAATATATTTTTTATATTTGAGATTATTAAAAGTAGCCACCCTTTGCCTTGACAGCTTTGCACACTCTTGGCATTCTCTCAACCAGCTTCAGGAGGTAGTCACCTGGAATGCATTTCAAATTTGAGATTTTTGGTTCCAACCGCCATGTCTTTGTGAGATGCAGAGTAGGTGAACGGATCATCTCCGCATCTTGAAGGGAGTTGGCTACTTTTAATAATCTCAAATATAAAAATATATTCTGATTTGTTTAATTACTTTTCTGTTACTACATGCTTCCATATGTGTTATTTCATAGTGTTGATGTCTTCACTATTATTCTACAATGTAGAAAATAGTAAAAATAAAGAAAAACCCTTGAATGAGTAGGTGTGTCCAAACTTTTGACTGGTACTGTACGTCATGATTTGACCTATTTTTCTGAATTCCCAGTTGTTTTGAACACAGCATTACTGTCAGTGTTAGCAGGTCGGGTAACACATTAGTGGCAGAAATATGTATCATGCAAATCATTTGTTGTTGTGAGAGCCAAGTATGTTAATAAAGACACGTGAGGCTGCTGAAAACGTTTGTTGAAACGACAGTGTCAGTAGTTTGTTTAGGATGACGCCAAAGATAGGCTAATTACATGGGAGTACCCTACCTGAAACACTGGCCTATAGAACAATTTTAATAGGATCACTGTGTCTAGTTTTCTAACGTTATTTGTGATCACTCAAATAAGTACCTTTTCATATATAGGCTATGCACTATATTATGCTATATGTATGCTATATATTATTTATTAGATGTGTCCATTAGTTATTTTGTCCGATGTATAGTGAATGAACACGGTCAACGTTTTCATAAAACAACGCGCTTCAAGCATCGCGCGCTTTTTGGATTAGTGGTTTAGTTGACGTACAACAACAACAACAACAGAAATGGCGTCTTCCCAGGATGTCCACGTCCGTATTTGTGGACAAGAAATAATCAAATATGATCTCGAAATTAAAGCTCTCATTCAGGTACCTCCATCTTAACAACTTTGAACTTATTTTATGTATTAGGTTTACCTTGTGTCATTTCAATTTGCGGTTGTGAGCCAAGATGGCCAAGTGTACATTTGGCCAGCTGTCTAATCTAGGTCATTTTGGCTGGCTAGCTAACTAGCTAAATGCGGAGAGCAAGCGATGCAATATAGCCTGTTTCACGAATGTGGATTATATTGAATGGACAGTTACATAAAAAAAACATACTATATTCTCTTGATTAGGACATTAGAGAATGTCCGGGGCCACAAAGTGTGCTGATGGATTTCAACTCCAAAGTAAAAGAGAAATTAAATCAACTGCGACTGAGAATCCAGGTAGTTATGTAAATCAATGCTAATTTAGTTTAGATCGCATTTATTGTGATTAGCTAGCTAGGAAAAACTCATCTGAACTATACATTTACATTCACAGAATATGGAACAAATGGCTAAGGAACAAGACAGAGAGACAGACAAACAAGCCATCCTGAGTGAGACAGAGAGTCATCGCAGACAGAATCTGAGGTGAGAGATTGGGATCCAGATTCCTATTTAACATGCCATTGACCTCACGCCTTTTGGAATTCCCTGACTGAATATTTTCATAATATGTCCATCTACAGTAACCAGACAGCTTGGAGGAAGGCAAACTTGGCATGTAAACTGTCCATTGACAACCTTGAGAAAGATCAACTTCTGAATGGTGGAGACTCAACTGTGAGACAGCGGTGAGTTGTGCTCTTCTCATCAAGCACAGCAGTTAGCTATTTTATTAATGCTCTATGTCCAGTTTCTTATTCCTACAATCATTATTCTTCACAGCCTGAAAAATCACATTTTCAACACACCCTAATGTACAGGCTGAAAGATGCCTCTCTAACAGGGTGACAGGGACGGAAAGTTGAGATTGCATTGAATTTAGTTCTAGTGTGTCATCCCCTCTCTCTGTGTGTGTGTGTGTGTGTGTGTGTGTGTGTGTGTGTGTGTGTGTGTGTGTGTGTGTGTGTGTGTGTGTGTGTGTGTGTGTGTGTGTGTGTGTGTGTGTGTGTGTGTGTGTGTGTGTGTGTGTTCTCAGGAAGGCAACTAAGGAGAGTCTGGTCCAGACGTCTGGTGACATCACAGAGAGCCTGATGAGCATCAGTCGTATGATGGCCCAGTCGGTCTCTCAGATCGAGGAGACCATCGGCACTCTGGGTAAGAGACTACTCATTCAGGAAGGGAGAACAGTCACGAAATGGGTGCCAGTGGTTAGGGCTTGAAGACAAATATAAGATACGATAACTTTGTCCATTCACAAGAAGAATAAAAAAGTTAGCATACAAAATACACAATCAATACACTATAATACAAAAAATGCAATACAAAAATGGCTGGAAAGTGAGAACACATTCACATAGCCTAGTCCCTTTGGCATACTGTCCTCAGTGTCCCTGGGTGGTTCCAGACTTCGTCCATTAGGCTACAACACTTTGCATTTCCAGCACCTATTCTAATTCATGCAAGCCACTCTCTTATTAAGCTACGATAAATTACTGTAAAACTTTAATTAAACGCTGAGTCTCAGGCAACGGCACACATTTCAGCTAATAAACGCCGGTTTCAAATAAATGTATTATAAATTACTTGTTTACGAGGTTACTATGAATTAACATGAATTGTTTCCGAGGTTTAATCTTTGATTTGTTACATTGCCATAATTTGAGTCACTACTGAATTATTGAATCTGTTTTTATTGGCAGTAAGAAACTGCTAGCTAAGTGGCAAGCACAAAACAGAACTTCGGGGGTACAGACCCCCAGAAATCGGCAGATCGCCCTCTAGCGGCGAAGGTAAGAATCGCCGAAAATGCAGTCGAGGAGAATATTTTTTTTCCATCGAGGCCTTTTTGCCTTTATACAGATTACAACTTTTCATTTCCGACTAATTGAAAATGAAACTTTGTTTAAAGTATCACCCTTTCTTAAACAAGCCATACAAAGCTGGTTACAATTTCATCCTCCAGAAAAGATAGAACAAATATTATGGTAAACTTTTTAAATTATATGAACAAAAAATATTCAATTTTATTTGGAATGGCAAGCCAGACAAAATTAAAAGGGCCTATTTATATAACGAATATGAATTTGTGGGGCAGAAATTATTAAAGCATTAGACCTCTCACTAAAAGGCATCAGTCATACAAAAGTAATATTTAAATCCGAAATGGTTCTTTAGTAAATTGGTAGGAATGTCTCACCCCATGTTCAAGAATTGCCTTTTTCCCTTTATTCAGATTACAACTTCTCACTTTCGGTTGTTTGAAAACGGAATCATCTCCAAAATATAGTTCTTTTTTAAACAAGCCTTAGAAAGTTGGTTGCAATTTTAGTTTAATCCACCTGAAAAAAACTGAACAAATATTACAAATATTGTGGTTAAACTCAAATATACTAATTGATAAAAATAACTTTTTCGATAAAAATTATTTTTTTAAAGGATCATTTTTGTAAAGTATATCATAAATAGGACTGCTGGAGTTATGTCACATATGCAGCTAACACAGACATATAGAATTGTCTGCTCTACCCAAAATTACAACCTAGCATTACCACAAAAAAGGAAGAGGCAAGTGGAAGAGCGAAAAAGTAAGGAACTTGTCTGTCGGCCCTGCTTAAAGACCATAAATGGTTAAAGAAAATTGTGATAAATAAAAACATATACCAATTTAATTTAAGGACCAAAAAGTTGACAGCTGTGGCATATAAATTGCAAAATAGTTGGGAAGAGATTTTCGATGTACCTATTCCATGGCACATGGTTTATGAATTGACACGCAAAACAATGCCGGATTCAAAACTTCACATTTTTCAATTTAAATGATTATACAACATTTTTGTAATGAATAGAATGTTATATCATTTATTTATTTTGGTACTGTCCATATGTAGCTTGTTTTTGGTCACAGGTCCAAGAATGGCAACATTTGCCTAGAACTAATGCTGCAGATAGCAATACTGGGTGATTTGAAAAGTCATAGTCAATCAATCTATAATATAATAATTATTTTAGCAAAGAATTTGTATAAGCTATGAGAATAGAAAGGTTTAGTACTTCTGTGAAGCATCACAGCACAGTTGAAACATATATGGCAAATATAAATCCAAAATGGATGGTGTTAAGAGATAGATGGGAGGGGTTGAATGGAGCTGAAGAGTGGGACTAATAACAAGATAACCAATGTAAAACATACGGGGTCTTTAAAATGTATATAGGTTCAGAAATGTTAAATAGCACAGTTACAAATAGAAATCAAACTGGATGGACATCAGAAATAGAGGAAGGACTAAAAACAAACAAAATATAACTATTGTAAAATAGATTGTGTCTGTAAAATGTGTATAAACTGAAGGTAGAAGCCTAAGTGTTATTGTTTATTAGTTTACTCCAATTGGGGGAGGGGTGGTAGGGTTTCCAGGGAATAATGAAGGTAGATAAAAAAAAAAGTCTATGTATGTATGAATGTTTATGTGTGTGTATGTATGTACAGTTGAAGTCAGAAGTTTACATACACTTAGGTTGGAGTCATTAAAACTAGTTTTTCAACCACTCCACAAATTTCTTGTTAACAAACAATAGTTTTGGCAAGTCTGTTAGGACATCTACTTTGTGCATGACAAGTAATTTTTCCAACAATTGTTTACAGATAGATTATTTCACTTATAATTCACTGTATCACAATTCCATTGGGTCAGAAGTTTACATACACTAAGTTGACTCTGCCTTTAAACACCTTGTAAAAAAAAAAATTAAATTATGTCATGGCTTTAGAAGCTTCTGATAGGCTAATTGACATCATTTGAGTCAAACTCAGTGCCTCTTTGCTTGACATCATGGGAAAATCCAAAATCAGGCCAGACCCCAGAAAAAAAATGGTGGACCTCCACAAGTCTGGTTCATCCTTGGGAGCAATTTCCAAACGCCTGAAGGTACCCCGTTCATCTGTACAAACAATAGTATGCAAGTATAAACACCATGGGACCAGGCAGCCGTCATACCGCTCAAGAAGGAGACGTGTTCTGTCTCCTAGAGATGAACGTACTTTGGTGCGAAAAGTGCAAATTAATCCCAGAACAACAGCAAATGACGTGAAGATGCTGGAGGAAACGGGTACAAAAGTATCTATATCCACAGTAAAATGAGTCCTATATTGACATAACCTGAAAGGCCGCTCAGCAAGGAAGAAGCCACTGCTCCAAAACCGCCATAAAAAAGCCAGACTACGGTTTGCAACTGCACATGGGGACAAAGATCGTACTTTTTGGAGAAATGTCCTCTGGTCTGATGAAACAAAAATAGAACTGTTTGGCCATAATGACCATTGTTATGTTTGGAGGAAAAAGGGGGAGGCTTGCAAGCCGAAGAACAGCATCCCAACCGTGAAGCACGGGGGTGGCAGCATCATGTTTTGGGGGTGCTTTGCTGCAGGAGGGACTGGTGCACTTCACAAAATAGATGGCATCATGAGGGAGGAAAATTATGTGGATACATTGAAGCAACATCTCAACACATCAGTCAGGAAGTTAAAGCTTGGTCACAAATGGGTCTTCCAAATGGACAATGACCCCAAGCATACTTCCAAAGTTGTGGCAAAATGGCTTAAGGACCATAAAGTCAAGGTATTGGAGTGGCCATCACAAAGCCCTGACCTCAATCCCATAGAACATTTGTGGGCAGAACTGAAAGCGTGTTCGAGCAAGGAGGCCTACAAACCTGACTCAGTTACTCCAGCTCTGTCAGGAGGAATGGGCCAAAATTCACCCAACTTATTGTGGGAAGCTAAAAAAGCCTATGGATACTATGTGATTAGAAAGGTTCAAAATTCATGTAAAACATCACAGCACAATTTGAAAATATATGGCACATGGAAACCAAACGAGGGTGGTCTATGTTGATGGGCGGAGAGTGCCTAAGGGGTGGGATTAAAGAGTTTGTTTGATAATGTATTATGTGATTGCTTTATATAAAAGTACCATGTATGTAGCAGAAAAGCTGTAAAAATGTGCGCTGTAAAAATAAAGATGTACTCCGAAGAGGTGGATGAATTAATAAAACAATAAATAAACGTGACGCAGTGTGTAAACGATAACACATTACTGCAGGAAATGTATTAATATGCTGGAAGTGAATGCTGGAATGAAACAATTAACTATACAAATGAGCAAAAGCTGTGTGCATTAAGGAAATAGACGCCTGGCTCAAATAAGAACCTGTTGTGTTCAGTGATTTCAGCAAATAAACGCCCGAGCTGTTATTGACATTTTACAGTAGTCATGTTTTGTAGAAATGCACATTCACTCATACAGTACTTGTCCTCTATGTAGCTACATCTTCAAGAACAGTCCTGGAAACGGATGAAGAGTTCAAATCCATGACAGGAACCATACATTTGGGAAGGAAACTGATCTCGAAGTATAATCGACGAGAATTGACTGACAAACTACTAATCTTTCTAGCAGTAGCTTTGTTTTTAGCAACTGTCTTGTACATTTTGAAAAAAAGGCTGTTCCCATTCATTTAGAGGAAATTGTAAGCAATTGCCAGTTTTTTTTTGTCCTTTGATATTACTCCCCAAAACTACATCTGTAATGTCACTGCAGTCATGCTGCATTTCTAACCTTTCAATGCCTTTCTTGCCCTACTACAGCCTTGTGCCCTATTGTCTTGTGCATGGCCATTTTGCATCTTCAAAACTGTCTGTTTGACATGTATTATCTATCTATACCACAGAGGAATGACCTTTAATGGTAAACTCAATGAGATGACATTGCACCGCAGATGTTGAGATGAGCGTGATGAAATA
Source organism: Salmo salar (assembly GCF_965601325.2). Lineage (NCBI taxonomy): Eukaryota > Metazoa > Chordata > Actinopteri > Salmoniformes > Salmonidae > Salmo > Salmo salar. The sequence goes on from NC_138303.1 coordinate 57,781,273, forward strand.
GTCGAGAGTATCTTGAGCATGTGCACTTCACGCTGCTACGACGTGGTAGCTACAGGACCAAAACATAACTTTAGCCTCGCGCTTCAACGCTCTTAGTTGCGGAAATTGATCCACTGTGTGTTAACTTCGTGCATGCAACGTCATCTCGCTGAGTATTTACTGGCAGGAATACTTTTTTTTATTCCATTACCTTATTCTTACTGTATAGTATACCTCAAATGTACAACCTGGTGTTAGTCCATACAAGGAGGAAATGACAATGGTTACTGTACACCCGAAACAGAATAATAAAGTTTGGACGTAATATCTAAAAATTGTTTTTGGATAGAAAACATTACATATGGCCTAAACTCACCAAAGTGTGTGTAATTTGAATTATGACTCAACTGAAGCCGAGCGGGCGGGTTTTCCACTTTGACGCCTCGCTCAATTAAGTCTCCATTGTAAAGTTTTAATCGCTGGTGCTGTTAGTCACAACAAAAATGTGGCCAATTATTCACTTTTTTTGGAAGAGGTAGCACCATACATGGTAAATTAGACCAATTCATCCACTTATGGAAACATTGCAATCCTGCTAACAATAGTTCCTGTCCTTTCCACCCGTCTCGCTCTGCTTGCTCCACCTGGTTCTGGTAAGTTATTCGCATTAGTGTAGGATATTGAGTTTAGTTTTTCAACTTCAAAATGTATTGAATAAACAAATGTTTCCTGTGTCTGTTATTGCTTGGTAGCGGAAATAGCTTGCTTTCCATAAGACTTCGAGATAGTCTTACATTCCTCCAATACGTGTTCTACATATTACCAGTAGATGGCAGTAAGCAACCAAGGTATTATGGCCAGATTTGCCAGTTAAATGTCTTAAGGAGCGGACCCTTTTTTTCAATGTTTTACTTAAATTGACGTAACTCGGGCCCTGAAGCAAGGATATGCATTTTCTTGGTACCATGTAGGAATGTAACATAGTAACTTTTACCAAATCAAAGAAAAACATGTTTTGTACCATCATCTTTGAAATGCAAGAGAAAGGCCATAATGTATTATTCCAGCCCAGGTGGCCACTAGATGGCAGTGTATGTGCAAAGTTTTAGGCAATGAACCAATTGCATCTTAATTGTGTATGAAGACTGCCTAATTTGTTTAATAACTTTTGTTAAACTGCGCTCTCAAACAATAGCATGGTATTCTTTCACTGTAATAGCTACTGAAAGTTGGACAGTGCAGTTAAGCTTTGCCAATATCAGATGTCTGTCCTGGGAAATTGTTACTTACACCTCATGCTAATCGCATTAGCCCACGTTAGCTTGTGTACCTCAGGGGACCCACCGATCCTGAAAACTTTTTTTTTTTGGTATGGGAGTTTCAAAATAATATTTATAATTCGCTATGTGAGGCTTACTTAATTGACTAAGTTTTGTAATGTTTAGGTTGGCTGGAATGTTCCCACCTTTGGAAATATATTTAGATTGTTAGGGCATCGAGTCCTGTCTCGTCATATAGATATTTGGAAATGGCTTGTCTAATTTGGCAGTCACAACGCTTTATTTTCACGCTGACATTTGAGCGGAGTCTGCCCTCCCTTCGCCTTCCTCTGGTGTTACGATGTAATTGACACTACAACTTTTGCGCAGTCAGTTTTGTTGACTGCTCCCACTTCAAAATTGTGCGTGTGTGTTACTTTTTTAACTAGTCTCAATTAGACAAATTGCACTCAAACAAGTAGCATTTTATTATACTGCTTATAAAATGTTCAATAAATGCAGTCAAAACAGCAAAGTATCTAAAAATGTTTAATGTCCAAAAGTACAGAAAAAAAAAGAGATGTATAAAATGGTTTCCTTGCATCAAGGCCTGTTATGCGTAGCTTAAGAAAAATCTAAATAAAAAAGGTTTAAATACAGACATTGAGTCAGAGTACAAACTTCATAAGAAATAAGTTGCCTTTTCAAGTACAGACCTTCATTTCCCGATAGTAAAAGTAAATGAAGTCATTCATTTGATTACAATTAGGTGATAGTACTGACACAGAAGTTGTCAGTACTGTCATACAAGCCAACTGTACAAAATGCATGTAAAAATGAGTGAGATAGCTGAGTTGTATTCATACCAGTTCAATGTGTTCAGTATGAAACATCTCTAAAGCTGGCATGGCGTGAGGTAGGTTCCTTGGAGTACTAATGAAGTTAGAACAAGCATTTGTGAAGTACTGCAGCTAACCATTTGCATCAAAAGCTAGTAAAATGTTGAACTGTCAGTGGCAAAATGTTCTGGCAAGACACTATGTAGTCATCCTGTGACAAACACTTTGTAGTTGAAAAACACATTGCAGTAGACACTATTTGATACATGCGTATTATCAAAGACCTCAGTGAGAATAGTCTAAGGCCCATAATATTTTAACCAAGAAATGATGGGTCTCATTGTTTTGTTACGAGACCAGAGGTTTGTCTTTGAGTGAACATACATAACCATGATTGCAGTCGTTACGAAGTTTCCTGATTGTGGTAGAAGCCCACTTGTTCCTTGTAACGAGTGATCATGCACAATGCATCATGTGCCAGAGATGGACTTCTCTTTGCAGAGTTGATGTGCAATTACGGAGTTGGAAGAGAACGTAAACCTGTCTTAGACCTACAAATGAAAATAATCCTTGTGGTTCACTTTTGTGCTGCAAATAAAAGTAGAAAAGAAATGTTTCCACAAAAACGTTGAGCTTGCAAAAGCACTAACCTCTATACACATGTTTTTCAGTAGTGACAGTATAAATAGGTAGAGCAAATGCAGTATTAGCTATTTTACAGAATGTAAAGCGTAGTATCAACGGGACAGTGTACTTTAATTATATTTACCTCATCTTCTGAATACCTAGAAATCTTTGACCTGGAGTCAGCCATCCAAGATGTGGGTGTTTAAGTATATTAGGAAATGTACTTTTAAGAGACATCATAGCATCTAGAAAAATCAATCGCTCGCGGTCTCAATACATTGTGTGTACCAAGTTAAGTGTCCAGCTAAAACTAGATTACAGCCACAATTAAGAAATGGAAAACTTTCTGCAAGAATCCTTGCTATGACAAGCACTCGTACATCTTCACTGAACTAATATTGATAACTGGCTCTTTATAAAAATGGTCATACTGTAAATTGTATATGCCTATTTACTTTTAAAAGGAATCAAATGAAAGCCATTTTACAATACAATGTTTTGCATTGCACCTGTAATTAACAAATCAAAAAGGAACTACTGAAAAACAAGTGCATGTCTCAAATCTACATTTGACCACACATACCCTGTCACCTTCACAATTTAGGAGAGTATGAATTGAGCATGGTACAGGACCATTACTCTTCCTTTCTGTCATTGTTTGTAACCACTGACGTTATCAGTAGTAGGGCTGTTTGAGGGGGAAAAGGGGTTAGAGGTTAGTGGCTGCTCTGTTGTGTGTCTACAGGCTAAAGACATTGCACTCAGTGTTTCACCCCTGGATGGCGGTATTGGGTGGGTGACTGGCCACAGCGAGCCCAAGGTCTGTGGCGTTGTCCAGGGGCTCCTGACTGAAACTCACAGAGGGGTGGAGGTAGCCCCCGTCTTAGGTTTCTTCTGTTCAATGTCTGGAAGGAAGAGCTGTCCAGCGGGAGGGACAGTGATGTGTTGGTGGTTATCTGAACGACCAAGGGAGCACGGGCTCAGGCTGTCACACAGGGCCCCCCAGTTCTGCTCACACTGCATCCTCACTCTCTGTGCTATGGCCGTCCTCACCTCCTCACCACAACCCAGCAGGATGTTCACCAGCTCCACATGAGTCCTGAGGTAGGAGGAAAAAAAATATATTTCTGAATGCAGACTACAGTAATTGCATTTCGGATCATGTGAAGTCTGGACCCTGGAAACCTACTGAGTTTAGCATGAAATGGAAAAAGGCCTTTTATGCTCACCCTTTGGGGAAGAGGTCCTGGAAGTGGATCATCTCCACCATGACGTTGATGTTCTCCTGGATGGCGGAACAAAGGTTGTGTTTGACGTAGCACTCTCTCTGCAGGTGGATTATCATCTCCTTCACTGCCAGGCACTTCCGGCTCACACAGCTGAACCGGTGCCTCAGGCTGTGGGCCATGCACTTCAGGGCATTCTTGATGAAGGACTTCCCCTACAGAGTTCAACATAACAGCTGACACGTCACCTCAGGGCTGGCACAATAATTGTATAATCATGTAACCTACAATAATGGACAAAAAGTCATACTACATTTGAGGGGTTCAACGTCATTTGAGTCGATATAGTTTACCCAATAGCAGTTTCATTCCTACATGAAGATGGTAAAGTAGGTAATCATTTTACGAGCAGAAGGTTCGGGAGGAGAATCTTAATTTCCAAAAGTTCCAAGCAGTCAAAACTGTTTGAGGCCGAACAGAGCTTTGGCGACACCCCTACTAATTACATACAGTTGAAGTCGGAAGCTTACAAACACTTAGGTTGGAGTCATTAAAACTCGTTTTTCAACCACTCCACAAATTTCTTGTTAACAACCTATAGTTTCGGCAAGTCGGTTAGGACATCTACTTCGTGCATGACAGGTAATTTTCCAACAATTGTTTACAGACAGATTATTTCACTTATAACTCACTTATCACAATTCCAGTGGGTCAGACGTTTACATACACTAAGTTGACTGTGCTTTTAAACAGCTTGGAAAATTCCAGAAAATGATGTCATGGCTTTAGAAGCTTCTGATATGCTAATTGACATAATTTGAGTCAATTGGAGGTGTACCTGTGTATGCATTTTAAGGCCTACCTTCAAACTGTGCCTCTGCTTGACATCAGAAAATCAAAAGAAAATCAGCCAAGACCTCAGAAAAATACATTTTAGACCTACACAAGTCTAGTTCATCCTTAGGAGCAATTTCCATACACCTGAAGGTACCACATTCATCTGTACTAACAATAGTACAGAAGTATAAACACCATGAGACCATGCAGCCATCATACCATTCAGGAAGGAGACATGTTCTGTCTCCTAGAGATGGTGCGAAAAGAGCAAATCAATCCCAGAACAGCAAAGGCCCTTGTGAAGATGCTGGAAGAAACGGGTACAAAGGCATCGATATAGGACTTGTTTTACTGTGGATATCGACAACCTGAAAGGCCGCACAGCAAAGAAGCCACTGCTCCAAAACCACCATAAAAAAGTCAGACTACGGTTTGCAATTGCACATGGGGACAGAGATCGTACTTTTTGGAGAAATGGCCTCTGGTCTGATGAAACAAATAGAAAGGTTTAGCCATAATGACCATCGTTATGTTTGGAGGAAAAGGGGAGGCTTGCAAGCCAAAGAACACCATCCCAACCGTGAAGCACGGGGTGGCAGCATCATGTTGTTTGGTGTGCTTTGCTGCAGGAGGGACAGGTGCATTTCACAAAATAGATGGGATAATAAGGAAAATTGTGGCTATATTGAAGCAACATCAAGACATCAGTCAGGAAATTAAAGCTTGGTCGCAAATGGGTCTTCCAAATGGACAATGACCCCAAGCATACTTCCAATGTTGTGGCAAAATGGCTTAAGGACCATAAAGTCAAGGTATTGGAGTGGCCATCACAAAGCCCTGATCTCAATCCCATAGAACATTTGTGAGCAGAACTGAAAGCGTGTGCGAGCAAGGAGGCGACTCAGTTACACCATCTGTCAGGAGGAATAGGCCAAAATTCACCCAACTTATTGTGCGAAGCTTGTGGAAGGCTACCAGAAACATTTCATCCAAGTTAAAGTTAAAGGCAATGCTACCAAATACTAATTGAGTGCATGTAAACTTCTGACCCACTGGGAATGTGATGAAAGAAATAAAAGCCGAAATAATTCTCCACTATTATTCTGACACTTCACATTCATAAAATAAAGTGGTGATCCTAATTCACCTAAGACAGGGAATTTTTTACTAGGATTAAATGTCAGGAATTGTAAAAACGGAGTTTAAATGTAATTGGCTAAGGAGTATGTAAACTTCCGACTTCAACTGCATGTTGTAGCTAATTTGCAAAGATGCATTATGATAAGCTCAATAGTTTTACAAAAATTCAATTGTTACACCAAATTCCAGAATAGTCACATCATAGGTGTCATTTTCCAAGTTGTTGTTCTATAACATACTAAACATGTTCATAAAGTTACATAAAGGATGTACTGCATGTAGGCTGCAGAACACTCTTAGCACCTGTTTTCTATCTAGAATCTTAAGAGGTTCTTCAGCTGTCCCCATAGGAGAACCCTTTGCTGAATGTAGAACCCTTTCTACAGCGGGTTCAACATCAACCCCAAAGGTATTTTTTTTTTTTTTTTTTTTTTTTTTTTTTTAAACGGGGGACAGACAAACTTTTGGACCCCTTTATCTGAGAGTGGAGAGCATTTGTGGAATAGATACTGGCACTCTGACAGCAGCACACTTCAGAAGGTTAGATCATATGTTTAGGAGAAGTGGAATACCTGGGAGTCAAACTTTCCAGCGTTGTGCAGAAATGTCACGCAGATCTCATGTAGGCCTTGTATTTCACAGGAGTTGTTGTTGAAGCATTCGAACATGCCACAGCCCACATCCCCAGCATTCACCAGACAGTGCTGGATCTCCGCTGATGGAGGGAACGTGTTACTTAATATGAGGGTGGCAAACATGTTTGTGGTCTCTTCAGAGACCAGTAGCTTGTTAATAATAATGCAACAGTCGATCTTGTGTCAATGTGCTGGTTCCTAGGGAATAATTGAAAAGTCCTCCAAATATGACTGCTGCTTTTTCAGTAAAGAATAATCCTCTTACGAAATATACAGCCAACTGTAGAGATGAAACACTTTAAATATGTGATCCTTAGTAGCCAACTAAAATACTTTCACAATATTATAGGATTAGACTAGTGCTGTCAGGACTGGTCCTGGTCTTTCTGCCGCCCTAGAGACAAAGAAAAATGCGTCCCTCCTATACAGTGGCGACACGTCATTCAGGGCCGGCACATTTTTTGCCCTCCCAAAAAAGGTGGGGCTTGCCTGTTTTGCATGTAATTTTGGTATTAATACATTTTATTAAAACAATTATTTCACCTTTATTTAACCAGGTTGGCCAGAACAAGTTCATTTACAACTGCAACCTGGCCAAGATGCCGCAAAGCAGCGTGGCAAACAGTCACATGGGATAAACAAAATGTAAACAAATAAACAAAATCTATATAGACTGTGTGCAAATGTAGTAAGATCAGGGAGGTAAGGCAATAAATAGGCCATAGTGGAAAATAATTACAATTTAGCAATTAAACACTGAAGTGATAGATGTGCAAGTAGAGATACTGGGGTGCGAAAGACCAAGAAGATAAACAATATGGGGGATGAGGTAGTTGGGTGTGCCATTTACAGATGGGCTGTGTTTTTGCAATTCGTTCCATGTCATTGGCAGTAGATAACTGGAAGGAAAGGCAGCCAAAGGAGGAATTGGCTTTGGGGATGACCATTGAAATATACCTGCTGGTGCGTGTGCTACGGGTGGGTGTTGCTATGGTGACCAGTGAGCTGCGATAAGGCAGAGCTTTACCTGGCAAAGACTTATAGATGACCTGGAGCCAGTGGGTTTGACGACGAATATGTAGCGAGGGCCAGCCAACGAGAGCACACAGGTCGAAGTGGTGGGTAGTATATGGGGCTTTGGTGACAAAGCAGATGGCACTGGGATAGACTACATACAATTTGCTGAGTAGAGTGTTGGAGGCTATTTTGTAAATTACATCGCCAAAGTCATGTATCGGTAGGATAGTCAGTTTTACGAGGGTATGTTTGACAGCATGAGTGTAGGAGGCTTTGTTGTGAAATAGGAAGCCGATTCTAGATTTAATTTTGGATTGGAGATGCTATGAGAGTCTGGAAGGAGTGTTTACAGTCTAACCAGACACCTAGGTATTTGTAGTTGTCCACATATTAAAGTCAGAACCGTCCAGAGTAGTGATGCTAGTCAGGCAGGCAGCAATCGGTTGAAGAGCATGCATTTAGTTTTACTTGCATTTAAGAGCAGTTGGAGGCCACGGAAGGAGTGTTGTATGGCATTGAAGCTAGTTTGGAGGTTTGTAAACAGTGTCCAAAGGGCCAGATGTATACAGAACGGTGTCGTCTGCGTAGAGGTGGATCAGAGAACCACCAGCAGCAAGAGCGACATTGATATACAGAGAAAAGAGTCGGCCCGAGAATTGAACCCTGTAGCACCCCCATAGAGAATGCCAGAGGTCCAGACAACAGGCCCTCCGATTTCACACTGAACTCTGTCTGAGAAGTAGTTGGTGAACCAGGGGAGGCAGTCATTTGAGAAACCAAGGCTATTCAGTCTGCCGATAAGAATGCAGTGATTGACAGTGTCGAAAGCCTTGGCCAGGTCGATGAAGACAGCTGCACAGTAAGTACGGTCTTTTATCGATGGCGGTTATGATTTCCTTTAGGACCTTGAGCGTGGCTGAGGTGCACCCATGACCAGCTCAGAAACCAGATTGCATAGTGGAGAAGGTACGGTGGGATTCGAAATGGTCGGTGATCTGTTAACTTGGTTTCGAAGATTTTAGAAAGACAGGGCAGGATAGATTTAGGTATATAACAGTGGGCCTAGAGTGTCTCCCCTTTGAAGAGGGGAATGCCCACGGCAGCTTTCTAATTTTTGGGGATCTCAGACGATATGAAAGAGGTCAAGTTGCTGTAGGGGGTGCAGAGCTGTTGGCCGGGGTAGGGGTAGCAAGTATGGCCAGCCGTAGAAAAATGCTTATTGAAATGATCGATTATCGTAGAGTTATCAGTGGTGACAGTGTCTCCTAGCCTCAGTGCAGTGGGCAGCTGGGAGGAGGTGCCCTTATTCTCCATGGACTTTCAGTGTCCCAAAACTTTTTAGAATTAGTGCTACAGGATGCAAATTTGTTAGGAAAGTTAAGGCTAGCTTTTTCAGACTGACAGTGTATATTGGTCCCCGACTTGCCTGAAAAGTTGCATATCGTGGGGGCTATTCAATGCTAATGCAGAACGCCAGAGGATGTTTGTGCTGGTCAAGGGCAGTCAAGTCTGGGGTGAACCAAGGGCTATACTTGTTCTTAGTACTACTTTTTTGAATGTTTACAAACTGATGTGACATGCAATGTAAAAAAAATGTCATTTTGTTAAAGCTGCTTACCAAACAGGCAGCTCCAAAATGCAGGTGTTTCAGCCTAGCTCATTGCTTTGTCGTGGTGGGGCAGGCCAGCAGAAAATAGGAGCACCAAGATTTACATGCTAAAATCGCCACTGCGCCTATACCCCGCAGCAAAAGAAAGAAAAAAAACTCTGCTGAGACAAGGCACATGGAACGCTGAGACCATGATTCGCGAGTTATGCACGGTCCCGCGTCCATGTGGCATTACATTGATGGATTACATAAACCCAGGGCATTAAAAAAAAAGTTTAAAAAAAAAATGTCGTCAACATATTCAGTGGTGTGTGGCTGCGCCGGGGGTAAGAACAGCTTGCTGTCAGAGCTTGTGTTGGCATTTCAACGGGAATGTGCTTGGATAAGAGTTGGTCACTTGGCGCATTGAATTACAGTGAAGTGACAGAACTAGAGATCACTGCGTACCTGCGTAGGACGACACTATAAAACCAAGTTCTACCACAGGTCATTTCGGGGACATCATTTTGTAAACACTTCCACAGTGAAATAGTTTAAAATGTGGCCTACAAAGAATACGACCTGAGAGTCACAAGGGCATTGTGCAGACCATTTTATGAAAACGTGTGAAACGTTTAAAGCAGGGTATTTATTAGACTTTATCTGGTGAACGTATAATCCGCATTTCAGACATACAAGTATGAGGCAGTAGCTATAGCCCACAAGCAGCATTTAGCCGACATACCTGTGTTTTGCAGTGAGAGTCGTCTTTTCTGCTGGTTCAATTGTTTCTCTTGAGGACTTTCGTGAAATTCGTTTGGATCGGTCGCCTTTACTTGCTGAAAGGCTATACAAAGAAAGACCGCCAAAGAACATTTAAGTAGCATCTCCATTCGCACTAATACACTCCAAGAAAAAAACAGCATTTGGAATATATATATATTTTTTGTATTAAATTCAACTAAATGGATAACTTTCCAGGAGAGCCGTGAATCGAAACGAGCATTGCTGGGGAATGGATGCTGCCTATAGTCCCCTCAACTCTTATGTCTGTTTTAATGAAGGCGCTAAACAGGTGCTGTCGTTTGTGGCTGCCGACCAATCACATGTCAGGCATCCACGGCCAAAGTTTAAATGGCCTGCGTTCAATAATATTTCGCCATACTGTACTAAAGAATTGGAAGTATTGAAGTCAAAGGCTGTAATATATTTCATATTACAACGCAGTGATGCATTTATGGTTTTGAATTATGTGATGTAAAACTACAAAGTAAGGGTGGAGTTATGTTTTTCGGATTCTGAGCTGTTTGCTATAACAATGGAGGCTAGTAATTACTGCTGTTGAGGTGACATTTGAAAAAGACAGAATAAAATGTTGAAATGTAGTTTCTTGAAGAGTGTGCATGCACATAGACATGGATAACAAAGGCTTGTGGACTACTAGGACACATGATATTGCCATTGCCTGAATGTTTACAGTGGCACAGGAAAGCAATGTCCCTTACTCCCAAAGAACCTAAGCACATTGTAAATCAGTTACACTGATGGGATTATCACTTCCAGCCTCAATTAAGGCAGCTAACAGGGGTGAGAGAATGTCAGCGTGCCGTGACAGCCAGTGTGGCGGTAGGCAGCTGCAAAGTAGTAGCCTTCATGAGGGACATGCTCGAGGGATCAGTTTTGCAATACCCCAGAAAAATGTAACTTAGTTTTGAGTCTTTAACGCGGAGATAGTCAATGAGGGGGTGTGTACTGTGAAGTGGTGCTATTCAAAATAGTTGAGTGGAAATCAGGAGCCTTAGTTCCCATAGCCTGGGCAGTGATTTGTGGGAAACATCCTGCTGTCTTGCCTCAAGGTTACAAATGCATGAGAGGCATAGTACATACCATGGAAAACAGAATGTGTCAAAGTGGCCTATAGTGCCAAAGAATCCCAAAGGAACATGAGGTGAGAGAGAATCCGATGCCTTTACCAGGGCTCAGTGCCAAGCCAAACATATCCCCTGTCATCCTTATATTGGCACTGTGTGTCAGAGGCACACTTCAGGAGGCCATCAGAAAGTATTCACACCCCTTTGTTGTGTTACAAAGTGGGATTAACATGGGTTTACACCCCCAAAAAATACTCTGTCAGTGGCAGAACAATTCTAACATTTGTACTTATTGTCCTGCTGAAAGGTGAATTAATCTCCCATTATCTGGTGGAAAGCAGACTGAACCAAGTTTTCACTCTAGGATTTTATCTGTGCTTAGCTGCATTCTGTTTCTTTTTTATCCTGAAAAACACCCCAGTCATTAACAATTACAAGCATACCCATAACATGATGCAGCCACCACTATGCTTGAAAATATGGAGAGTGGTACTCGGCAATGTGTTGAAATGGATTTGCCCAAACATAACACTTTGTATTCAGGACAAAAATGGAATTGCTTTGCAATTTCTTTTGCAGTATTACTTTAGTGCCTTGTTGCAAACAGGATGCATGTTTTGGAATATTTTTATTCTGTACAGGCTTCCTTCTTTTCAGGCTGTCAATTAGGTTAGTATTGTGGAGTAACTACAATGTTGTGGATCCATCCTCAGTTTTCTCTTATCACAGCCGTTAAACTCTGTACCTGTTTTAAAGTCACCATTAGCCTCATTGTGAAATCCTTGAGCAATTTCCTTATTTTCTGGCAACTGAGTATCTGTATCTTTGTAGTGACTGGGTGTGTCGATACACCATCCAAAAAGTAACTCATAACTTCACCATGCTCAAGGGGATATTCAATATCTGCTTTTTTTTACCCATCAATCAATAGGTGCCCTTCTTTCCAGCACTGGAAAACCTCACTTGTCTTTGTGGTTGAATCTGTGCTTGAAATGCACTCTTTGACTGAGGGACCTTACAGATAATTGTATGTGTGGGTGTACAGAGATTAGGTAGTCATTCAAAATTAATGTTAAACACTATTATTGTACACAGTGAGTCCCTACAACTTATGATGTGAGTTGTTAAGCACATGTTTACTCCTGAACTTATTTAGGCTTGCCATAACAACGGGGTTGAATACTTATTGACTCAAAACATTTCAGCTTTTTATTTTTGGTATTAATTAGGAACATTTTCGAAAAACATAATTCCACTTTGACATTATAGGGTATTGTGTGTAGGCCAGTGACAAAAGACCAAAAAATATCAATCTAAGTCAAGGGGTGTGAATACTTTCTGAAACCACTGTACCTTAAAGCGGACTTTTGAAGTCACTTGAGTGACAATTCATTCTCTTCCGGTACAGTTTAGAAATGTGTATATACTGAATAAAAATATAAAGGCAACAGGTAAAGTGTTGGTCCCAAGTTTCATGAGCTAAAATAAAATATCAAAGAAATTGTCCATATGCACAAAAAGCTTATTTCTCTCAAATTTTGTACACAAATTTGTTTACAACCCTGTTCGTGAGCATTTCTGCTTTGCCAAGATAATCCATCCACCTGACAGGTGTGACATATCAAGAAGCTGATTAGACAGGATGATCATTACACAGGTGCACCTTGTGCTGGGAGCAATTAAAGGCCACTTTAAAATGTGCAGTTTTGACACACAACACAATGCCACAGATGTCTCAAGTTGTGAGGGAGTGTGCAATTGGAATCCTGACTGCAGGAATATTCACCAGAGCTATTGCTAGGTAATTGAATGTTCATTTCTTTACCATAAGCCACCTCCAACATTGTTTTAGAGAATTTGGCAGTACGTCCAACCGGCCTCTCAACCGTAGACAACTTGTAACCAAGGCAGCCCAGGACCTACACATCTGGCTTCTTCACCTGTGGGATGGTCTGAGACCAGCCACCCGGGCAGCTGATGAAACTGTGGGCTTGCACAACCAAAGAATTTCTGTACAAACTGTCAGAAACCGTCTCAGGGAAACTCATCTGTGACCAACACCAGATTCATATCTGTATTCTGAGTTGTGAAATCCATAGATTAGGGCCTAACTAATTGTTTTCAATTGGCTGGTTGCCATACATGAACTGTAACTCAGTAAAATCTTAAAAATTGTTGCTTTTATATTTTCACATTCAGCAGACGCTTTCATCCAAAGCGACGTAGTCATTCATGCATACATTTTATTTATGGGTGGTCCCGGGAATCGAACACATTATCTTGGTGCTGCCAACTGAGGTACAGAGGACCACAGAAATGCCCACAACCAACATCTTCAACTCAGACGTCATAGCTACATTTCAAAACAATTTGTCTTTGCTTTCAGTAGTAAGGTGCTTAATAGAAGATTAGATTTAATGATTATTACTGGAAAATAGGGGGGAATCAAACCTAGACCTTGCAATGCTGACCCAACCCGCGAAGCACCGTCCATCACTCTAGCTGATATAGGATCTGCACTTGTTAACAGGGTCACACACTGATCGCTGGGTCATACTACCCCCCTCTCTCAGGAAACACAGCCATCTGCCTCCATTGCACCACTACTCCCAGAAGAATCAACTACACTCATCTGTAAGCAAACAGGTGTAACGTATCCTTTTTGTGCAGTGCCAGATGTGTTAACTTTTCAGAGGCACCAGCACCTCAACTTGAAAAGAAGAATGCTAATCTTTGCCCAAGCGGTTCAATTTTGGATGATCAATTACCTGAGGCAGTGGGGAGAGGTTTCCTTTTATTCAAGTGATTCAGTATGTCAAAACCGCAGCTGAAATATGAGTCTGGTGGTCAGAGAAGGTGGAGGTCAGGGGAAGGTCACAGAGAACAGAGTAGGACAAGCTGATGACCTCAACACTGACCTCATCCAAATATAATTCTGGAAAAATGGAAGGGGGGATGGATTCCAAGAACCAAGAGAACTAAGATCAGTTGTATGGTGAATCACAAAGTGTTCTGTAAATTATTGCATATATTGAGGTTCCACATCATCCTACATCCATCATCCTATAATTGTGTAGAATAGATATTATAATAGTCCTCTGAGCAATAGAGTAGTTGGCCTGTGTTTGTTTTGAGAAGTCCAATTGGCTTAGTTAATATCATTAGCATTACTCCCAGCGGCCTGGGGGGGGGGGGTCTGAGGTTTACAAAGTATATATCATTCACGGCTGTGTACTGAGGTCTAGGAATAATGGCATACTTCCCTCAGTAGTAGCAGGCCCCTAGGGATGGCCCCAGTGTTTAGTTAGGCTAATATTAATGTTACAGAATGGGTGAGATCCAGTAATGGGATAGGATGAGAAGCTATCTGTCTCCCAGCAGAAGGCAAGTTCAGCAACGGCTTTCACCCTCTCTCCAAAGATGTATGTTCCTCCATTGCCAAATATGGTCAAATGTTATGGTGCTATAACATTATGGCCCTCTGAAATGGCTGTAAATGGTTTAGGGTTGAAAGAATTTTGCGAGCTGATTGCACAACTCCAGTTAAACCGAGTTTAATTCATTCCCTCAATAGCGTGGGTGCTGAATGTTTAGGCTGTTGAATATACCGATATTTACTTTATTAACAACAGCTCAAGTGTTTACATAGCATAGACATATCACTCTCTAAACTTCCTTAGTGAAAGTGTTCAGTGCCATAACGGCGCCAGGAGCATAAGTGACACTGAAGAACAGTCAAATCGGGACATACAGTACATTCGGAAAGTATTCAGACCCAATTACTTTTTCCACATTTTGTTGCCTTATTATAAAATTGATTAAATAAAAAAACATTATCATCACTCTACATACAATACCCCATAATGACAAAGCGAAAACAGGTTTTGCAAATGTATAAACATTTTTTTTGTAAATTTTATTTACATAAGTATTCAGACCCTTTGCTATGAGACTCAAAATTGAGCTCAGGTGCATCCTGTTTCCATTGATCATCCTTGACATGTTTCTACAAATTTATTGGAGTTGTAGTAAATTCAATTGATTGGACATGATTTGGAAAGGCACACACATGTTTATATAATGTCGGAGCAAAAACCAAGCCATGAGGTCGATGGAATTGCCTGTAGAGCTCCGAGACAGGATTGTGTCGAGGCACAAATCTGGGAAAGGGTACCAAAACATTTCTGGAGCATTGAAGGTCCCCAAGAACACAGTGGCCTCCATCATTCTTAAATGGAAGAAGTTTGGAACCACCAAAACTCTTCCTAGAGCTGGCTGCCCGGCCAAACTGAGCAATCTGGGGAGAAAGGCCTCAGACCATGAGAAACAAGATTCACTGGTCTGATGAAACCAAGATTAAACTATTTGGCCAGAATGGAGGAAACCTGGCACTGTCCCTACGGTGAGGCATGGTGGTGGCAGCATCATGCTGTGGGGATGTTTTTCAGCGGTAGGGACTGGGAGACTAGTCAGGATCGAGGGAAAGATGAACGGAGCAAAGCACAGAGAGATCCTTGATCAAAACCTGCTCCAGAGTGCTTAGGACCTCAGACTGGGGCGAAGGTTCACCTTCCAGCAGGACAACAACCTTAAGCACATAGCCAAGACAACGCAGGAGTGGCTTCGGGACAAGTCTCTGAATGTCCTTGAGTGGCGCAGCCAGAGCCCGGACATGAACCCAATCGAACATCTCTGGAGAGACCTGAAAATTGTTGTGCAGCGACACTCCCCATCCAACCTGACAGAACTTGAGAGGATCTGCAGAGAAGAATGGGAGAAACTCCCCAAATACAGGTGTGCCAAACTTGTTGCGTCCTACCCAAGAAGACTTGATGCTGTAATCGCTGCCAAAGGTGCTTTAACAAAGTAATGAGTAAAGGGTCTGAATACTTATGTAAATGTGACATTTCATTTTTACATTTGAAAACATTTCTGGTTTTGTTTTGTCATTATGGGGTATTATGTGTAGATTGATGAGAAAAACAATTTAATCAATTTTAAAATAACGTAACAAAATGTGGAAAAAATCAAAGGGTCTGAATACTTTGCGGATGCACTCTATCTACTGCATGTCAGGCAGGGGTGATGACAATCAACCATGAAGTGGACTACAAGGACCACATCATTATAGCTATGCGTTGTCATGGAATGTGGTTGGTTGTTCCTTACTTTGAGACAATAGAACCCTACAATGGATGAGTTATGAGCAGGGAGTTGGAAGAATACAATGTTTGGTTTATCAACAAGTAAAAGGTGTAACGTTCTAAAGCGATTGACCATGTTGGTAGCTAATTACTACCATAGTGTTCTGTTTTTCCAAGACCTCTGCTTGAAATCAGGGGATTTTAATCTAAAGTGTTGGAAGAGAGAATATCTGAAACCTCTGGTTTTGCTCAGCCACAGTTTTTCCCACAATAATATTTCTCTGTGTGCAATCATGATTGTGAAATAGTCCGATTCCATTTTTCCCATATGCAGGTAACCGATACAGGGATACTGGCCATACTCTGTTGTTCAGTAGTAAATCTATACTGTTTACCCTTCTGACTCTCAACCAACACATCCAAAGAATGTGGTCCTCAAAACAGTCTACATCATATGTCTCTTGTGTAATACCGATACCACCACATGTAAAACCTGTGTAACCACTCTGGAGTCAGATTAAACAAAATTACTTCATGCAAACAGTTGTCATCAATAAAAGTGGCTATTGCTGACTGGTGGAAGGTATTGAATAGCCTGCTTTTCCAGACCTACACGCATATGTCCTCATTAGCTGTGGCAACACAATGACATAGGATTAACCACACTGTTGACGGTGTGGTTAAGGGGTGGTGTTTTCTGGGTGTGCTGTGGGTGTGCTGCTCTCAGGCAGCGGGCCTAATGGAGCTGGTCTCGGGTCTCTGGTGGCAGCAGATGCTGACTCTGCAAAGTGAATCTGAACTGTCAGAGGAAAGCAACGATAGTCTCAGCCTCTAATGTCAGGACACATTTAACAGGCCCCGCATGCTGCCAAGAAAAGGAGCAGGCTTCTCAGGAGGGTAGTAAGTTTGGGTTTAGGAGGGTTGCTGCTGCTATTCAAATAAACACACTTTACCAAGCTGATAAAAGAGTACAGGCTGCAGGGCCAGGCAGGCCTTCCCCAGGGCAGGACTATCGCATTTGGGCCCCCTGAAAACTGTTTTCTTTTTCTTTTACACATTTGAACACACCTTCTGTGCAGTTTTATAATGCTATTCTTCAAATTTCCTCACGAGTCTATGAGAAAATGTTGCAGTTTTAAAGTAAGTTTCCTGCTATTCTACACATTTTGTCATCAGGCTGAGAGAATTTTGCAGTAAAAGCAAATTTCCTGCAATTCTACACTTTTTGCCATGGGTCAGAGAGAAAAATGGGCTATTTTAAAGCTCTATTTTTCCCATTTGTCCATGAGGCTTAGAGACAATGTTGCACTTTTAAAGCAATTTTCCTGCAATTCAACACATTTTTCTATCATACGCTACATGACCAAAAGTATATGGACACCTGCTCGTCGAACATCTCATTCCAAAATCATGGGCATTAATGTGGAGTTGGTCCCCCCTTTGCTGCAATAACAGCCTCCACTCTTCTGGGAAGGCCTTCCACTAGATGTTGGAACATTGCTGCGGGGACTTGCTTCCATTCAGGCACATGAGTATTAGTGAGGTCGGCACTGATGTTGGGCGGTTAGGCCTGGCTCGCAGTTGGCGTTCCAATTCACGGGGTTGAGGTCAGGGGTCTGTGCAGGCCAGTCAAGTTCTTCCACACCGATCTCGACAAACCATTTCTGTATGGACTTCGCTTTGTACACGGCAGTATTGTCATGCTGAAGCAGGAAAGGGCCTTCTCCAAACTGTTGCCACAAAGTTGGAAGCACAGAATCGTCTAGAATGTCATTGTATGCTGCAGCGTTAAGATTTCCCTTCACTGGAACTAAGGGGCCTAGCACGAACCATGAAAAACAGCCCCAGACCATTATTCCTCCTCCACCAAACGTTACAGTTGTCAGTATGCATTGGGGCAGGTAGCGTTCTCTTGGCATCCGCCAAATCCAGATTCGTCCGGCAGACTGCCACATACGAAGCGTGATTCATCACTCCAGAGAACGCGTTTCCACTGCTCCAGAGTCCAATGGCAGCAAGCTTTACACCACTCCAGCCGACTCTTGCATTGTGCATGGTAATCTTAGGTTTGTGTGCGGCTGCTTGGCCATGGAAACCCATTTCATAAAGCTCCCGACGAACAGTTGTTGTGCTGACATTGCTTCCAGAGGCAGTTTGGAACTCGGTAGTGAGTGTAGCAACTGAGAACAGACAATGTTTACACGCTATGCGCTTCAGCACACGCCGGTCCAATTCTGTGAGCTTGTGTTTCCTACCACTTTGCGGCTGAGCCGTTGTTGCTCCTAGATATTTCCATTACACAATAAAAATCACTTACAGTTGACTGGGACAGCTCTAGCAGTGCAGAAATTTGATGAACTGACTTATGTATACTGCTCAAAAAAATAAAGGGAACACTTAAACAACACAATGTAACTCCAAGTCAATCACACTTCTGTGAAATCAAACTGTCCACTTAGGAAGCAACACTGATTGACAATAAATGTCACATGCTGTTGTGCAAATGGAATAGACAACAGGTGGAAATTATAGGCAATTAGCAAGACACCCCCAATAAAGGAGTGGTTCTGCAGGTGGTAACCACAGACCACTTCTCAGTTCCTATGCTTCCTGGCTGATGTTTTGGTCACTTTTGAATGCTGGCGGTGCTTTCACTCTAGTGGTAGCATGAGACGGAGTCTACAACCCACACAAGTGGCTCAGGTAGTGCAGCTCATCCAGGGTTGCACATCAATGCGAGCTGTGGCAAGAAGGTTTGCTGTGTCCTTCAGCGTAGTGTCCAGAGCATGGAGGCGCTACCAGAAGACAGGCCAGTACATCAGGAGATGTGGAGGAGGCCGTAGGAGGGCAACAACCCAGCAGCAGGACCGCTACCTCCGCCTTTGTGCAAGGAGGAGCAGGAGGAGCACTGCCAGAGCCCTGCAAAATGACCTCCAGCAGGCCACAAATGTGCATGTGCCTGCTCAAACGGTCAGAAACAGACTCCATGAGGGTGGTATGAGGGCCCGACGTCCATAGGTGGGGGTTGTGCTTACAGCCCAACACTGTGCAGGACTTTTGGCATTTGCCAGAGAACACCAAGATTGGTAAATTCGCCACTGGCGCCCTGTGCTCTTCACAGATGAAAGCAGGTTCACACTGAGCACATGTGACAGACATGACAGTCTGGAGATGCCGTGGAGAACGTTCTTCTGCCTGCAACATCCTCCAGCATGACCGGTTTGGCGGTGGGTCAGTCATGGTGTGGGGTGGCATTTCTTTGGGGGGCCGCACAGTCCTCCATGTACTCGCCAGAGGTAGCCTGACTGCCATTAGGTACCGAGATGAGATCCTCAGACCCCTTGTGAGACCATATGCTGGTGCGGTTGGCCCTGGGTTCCTCCTAATGCAAGACAATGCTAGACCTCATGTGGCTGGAGTGTGTCAACAGTTCCTGCAAGAGGAAGGCATTGATGCTATAGACTGGCCCGCCCGTTCCCCAGACCTGAATCCAATTGAGCACATCTGGGACATCATGTCTCGCTCCATCCACCAACGCCACGTTGCACCATAGACTGTCCAGGAGTTGGCGAATGCTTTAGTCCAGGTCTGGGAGGAGATCCCTCAGGAGACCATCCGCCACCTCATCAGGAGCATGCCCAGGCGTTGTAGGGAGGTCATACAGGCACGTGGAGGCCACACACACTACTGAGCCTCATTTTGACTTGTTTTAAGGACATTACATCAAAGTTGGATTAGCCTGTAGTGTGGTTTTCCACTTTAATTTTGAGTGTGACTCCAAATCCAGACCTCCATGGGTTGATAAATTGGATTTCCATTGATTATTTTTGTGTGATTTTGTTGTCAGCACATTCAACTATGTAAAGAAAAAAGTATTTAATAAGATTATTTCATTCATTCAGATCTAGGATGTGTTATTTTAGTGTTCCCTTTATTTTTTTGAGCAGTGTATATATAGTGTATTTGCAGGGTCACAAAACCAAGCTTTGGCACACACATCCATGATCTCACATGACCTCTCCGAGTTGGGACTAACAATGAACTTGGAAAAGAGTTCTCTGGTCCCAACTCAGTGTGTGCACTTCCTGGCCTTGACACTGTACACTCAAATCATGCGAGCAACAGTCTCCAGAAAGAGTGGTATCTTTGACAAATTGTCTTTCAACATTCAAACTGAAAAAACAGGTGTCAGCACTATAGAGTCAGAGGCTCCTAGGCCTCCTAGCTGCTGCAGTCCATGTTGTACCATTGGGCTTGCTCCACATTCGGCCAATACAATGCTGGTACAACAGACATAATCTATGTCCCAAAAGGGACAAACACAAAAAGCTGACAATTTCAATGAGTTACTGGAGAGCAATACAATGGTGGTGCCTGCCACATCAAACTCCCAGTGGAGTTCTCCTACGCCCAGTTCACAACCGGGTCTTTGACCACAGAGCCTCCCTACAGGGATGGGGTGTAGTCTTGAACCAGTCTGGGGTCCATGGTGTATGGTCAGCACCATGGACAATGGCTCACATCAACATACTGGAGCTCAAGGTGGTTCACCTTGCACTCCGGCACTTCCTCCCAGTATTGAGAAGACAACATGCACTGATACACACAACCGTGGTTTCACACATCAACCACCCGGGAAGGATTGAGGTCAATGACACTGCACTAGCAAAGGAGCTACTGCTTTGGGCAAACAGACACCTTACATCCCTCAAAGCAATACACCTGCCATGGGTGGAGAATCAGGCAGCAGAACTTCTTCTCCAGAGGAGGCCTTCTTCCTCTGTAGTGGAGAGGATCTTGGCGCGATTCAGAATGGACGTCACCGATCTGTTTGCATCGCAAGATTCAACCCATTGTCCTATGCAGTTCTCCAAGGGTCCTGCAGGCCCACTTGGGGCGATGCCCTATCACACAGATGGCCAAGGGGGCTGCTGTATGCGTTTCCACCAATTCCCTTGTTCCCTCAGGTCTTGAAGAAGATCAGTCTTGAGAGTGTGTAAGTTATGCTTGTTGCTTCACATAGGCCACAGCATCACTGGTTTTCAGACCTTATACAGCTGACAACCTCCCAACCATGGGAACTCCTGCTTCGAGCGGACCTCATGTCACAAGCGAACGGCAAGCTTTGGCACCCCAAACCAGCATACTGAAGTTGTGGATGTGGCCCCTGAAAGTAACCGCCTTGTAGCTGCAGGGTTGCTTTCTTTGGTAATTGATACAATTCAGGCAGCCAAGGCATCCTCTACGCAAACCCTGTATTCCTACAAGGGAAGTGTGTTCAGGAAGTGGTGTGTCGACCATGCAGAATTGTTAACTTCCTGCCCAATTTCTGTCATTTTGACCTTCCTCCAGGAGTTTATGGCTTTCATCTACATTGAAAGTATGTACGGCAGCCATCTCTATGGATCATGACTAGATTACGGATGCATTACTACGGGCACACCCTCTAGTATCGCAATTCATGAAAGGTGCCCTCAGGCTACGGCCACCCAAGGCTCCTTCAGTACCCTCATGGGAGTTAGATGTTGTCCTACGATCATTTATGAGTCCACCATTTGAGCCCGTCTTCACTTGAGCTATAGGAGCTCTCAGTCAAGACTGACGTTCTATTGGCTTTGGTGTCAGCCAAGCGTGTTGGAGAATTACAGTACATGCGCTTTCTACCCATCCTTCATGCCTCACTTTAGCAGAAGATGGATCTAAGGCAAATCCAGCATTGGCCAAATCCAGTATTCTTACCAAAGGTCCTTTCATCATCACATGTTAACCAGCCCTTAATCATAGCAGCATTTCACCTGCCTCCCTACTCCTCACTGGAGAGTCGTGAGTTGCATACACTTTGCCCTGTTAGGGCATTGAGTGCCTATCTTGCTGCGACAAGAACTGTCCGTCAAACAGAACAGCTTCTTGTGTGTTATGGGGAAAACTCAGATGGGCGTGCTGTCTTGAAGCAGAGACTGGCACATTGGAGGAAAGTCCCAGGGTGCATACCCTGTTTTTGTGAACGATCCCCCTGGACTTTGTGACAGTTTAGTAAAGCCCAAGGGCAGCATGATCATGTTCAGCACGCCATGATGACATCACATGGTCCCAGTGGAGTAGCGCCACACAGACATGGCGATCTCTGATCTCCTCCCCCTGGCCCTGGGCGATTGAAGATGGGAGGGGGAGCTGTTTTGTTTTGGGAAGGGGGCGAAGAGGTCTTGTGTGTGTGTGTGGGGGTGGGTGGGTTTACACATAGTGGGCCCCATGTTCGGACTGGTGACTGTCCAGTTCTCTTTCATCCTCGCAGAGAGCTTTCAAAACAACCAAAGAGAACAGTTCCAACTTCAGGCAACCTCTGTGTTGATCACCCACTGAATGACCCCTGCCCTAGAAACATATGCCTACACATTGTCTCAAATCACAATGTTCATGTGCTTTCTTGTACCCCCTGTCTCTCACATGATGATGTTATGAAAAATGCAAAACGTAAAACTGGTTTTATGTATTGTCTAACTGTCAGAGTTGTAAAATGCAAGTCTTGTGTGTGCATGCTGTATGAACACAATTTGAGTAGCTTTTAAATGAAGATGGATTAAACACAAAAGAAAAGGTAATGCAGGTGTAGTATAAGCATCCCAGAGACTGTATTTTGATATCGGGGTCATTCTTGAATTACGGTGGCATTTGGGATTGGCATTTTGGAAATAATTTACTTAAATGTAAATGTATTTGGGTACATTTTCCCCATTCTAAATCAACTAATAATGGTAGCAAAAGTATTGGAGTGAATAGATGGAAGATGTGGGTTGAGAATGAACTCTGTGAGACACTGAAGTAAAACTTTCTAATAGTGTTGAAGGCACCTGGTTTGTGTTCCACTGTGATACAGTAGGTCATGACAATGCATACAGAGAGAGTATTTGTCCTGTCCCCTACTAGCGGCCCCTAAGCACGTGGGAAAAGACAACAGGGCCCACTACACACAACGTCTACTCAAATCTGCACATTGCCTGACATTAAACATGTGAGTTGTATACACTTTGCCCTGTTAGGGCATTGTGCTTCAGACTCATGCCAAAAACAAGTGGATAAATCAATGAAATTACATCAGCGCTGACATCTGCAGATGAATAGAATAGCCAAGCTGTGCTCATGTTTACGAACTTACTTTCTTCTTTCTCACTCTGAAAAACAGCAGAATGTGCTTGTAATGGCCAAATTCATAATATTTTTTTAATAAAATGTACAATGAATACAATTGCCTAATATGTATATACGCCTGCTAATAATTCTCTCTGTGTAATGAATTGATCCTTCATTTTTTTTTGACATATATACTGTAGCCAGCCGCTATACTCTGTCCTTATTCCGCAACTAATTACTTCAAAATATAACTTTCCAAATAGGATATAAATCACAAATTTGCTAAGAAAATTTGCTAAGATATTCACCATGTGTACAGTCAGGCCAAAATGATTGGAAACGTTGATAAAGATGTGCAAAAAAGACTGTAGGCCTGTAAAATAAATACAATGAATACTGCTATATTGTATGCAAAAAAAGATTGAAAATTATATTCTTTTCTGCTAATACATTTGCTCAGAGAAAGAGGTTTAGTTTAACAAGTAATAAAAACAATCAAAATGATTGGCACCGCTGTTTTCAGTACTAGAGCACCCTCCCATTGTGGGGATAAGGATACTGAGCCTTTTTCTAAAATGTCTAAAACACACACCAGTGGTGGGTTTGGTGTTGAAAAACGGAAGCATATGCAGAAAAGGGTCTCATACCTACTGTAAAATATGATGGTGGATGTTTGATGTTATGGGGCTATTTTGCTTCTACTGGTCCTGGGGCCCTTAAGGTCAACGGCATCATCATCTTTTAGCCAGGAGGCTGACAATTGGCTGCGAGTGGATCTTCCAGCAAGACAATAACCTCAAGCACACATCAAAATCGATAAAGACATGGTTAATTGACCACAAAATCTACATTTTGCAATGGCAATCTCAGAAACCTGTGGTTTGAATTTAAGAGGGCAGTCCATAAACGCAGACGAAAGATATCAAGGATCTGGAAAGATTCTGTATGGAGCAATGGTCTAAGATCCCTCCCAATGTGTTCTCCAACTCATAAAACTATTTAGAATTTTTTTTTTTTTTTATCCTCACAAGGGGAGGGTGCTTGAGTACTGAAAACAGGGGTGCCAATAATTTTGTATATTACCTGTTAAACAAAATCTCTTTCTCTGAGCAATTGTATTAGTATAAAATAATGCAATTTAAACAAAATAAATGTGAATGCAATATACAGGTAACTGACAAAATACAGGAAACACCAATATAAAGTTTCTTAATTCATTGGGTGTTGGGCCACCACAAGCCAGAGCAGCTTCAATGCACCTTGTCATATACTCCGCAAGTGTCTGGAACTCTATTGGAGGAATGCAACACCATTCTTCCATGAGAAATTCCATAATTTGGGGTTTTGTTGATGATGGTGGAAAACGCTGTCTCAGGCACCACTCTAGTGTTCAATTGGGTTGAGATCTGGTAACTGAGACAGCCTTGGCATATGGTTTACATTGTTTTCATGCTCATCAAACCATTCAGTGACCACTTGTGCCCTGTGGATGGGGACAATGTCATCCTATGGGGGCATTACCATGGTAGCCAAAATAATTGCCTGCCCAGCATTTTTAAACATGACCCTAAGCATGATGGGATGTTAATTAACTCATGGACCACACCTGTGTGGAAGCACCTGCTTTCAATATACTTTGTATCCCTCATTTACTCACGTGTTTCCTTTACTTTGTCAGTTAACTGTAGCTCAGTATTTGTATTATTTATTTTTCTACAGTTTTTTTGCTCATCTTTATCAAGGGTGCCAATAATTTTGGACCTATCAAACTTTATGTTTGTATGTATGTCCTCCATCAGACTTTTAAAAGAGGATTGCACCTATCGGCCGCCCTAATCACTACACCACAGATTTCAATACACATTATGTCTGCATATTCCCTGGCTGAAGTGGAGAGAAGAGACTGAGGAACTTGTATCTAGTGGTAAAAGTGACCTTGCCTGGATCGGGCAACCTCAGTCTGCCACTTTATGTAATGAATCCCCCTACTAATGTGTGATAAAAATCTGAGGGGCAATAAAATGAACAGATGCACTAAGGCTTTGCAGAGGAACGGGGATTTAATTGTTGTGGCTTGGGCCTCTGAGAGCCAACTCTGGGACCAACGTGCAGCTGTGCTCTAATGGGGGTAAGGGGAGAGCGTGGGGGGGTGACTTTATCTCCCCTCTGTCCTCTTTCAATAATAACTCTAGTGATTTAAAATGTCCAGAAGACAAATGCAACGTCAACTGAGACTTCCCCACCCAAGATGTGCAGTGAACACACAAGTTCACACTATATTACCTGTGCCCCCCAAGGACCCCAAATTGAATTGCTGCAGTTCTAAGGCCAAAAGTGCTGTGTCACTTGGTTCCTTACACAATGCACTGTTCAACCATGTGTGTCATTTGCATTTGACATTTTAGTCATTTAGCAGACACTCTTATCCAGAGCGACTTACAGTAGTGAGTGGATACATTTTTCTTTGTACTGGTGTCCTCTCTCATCACTGAGTGATTGGGTACATCTGTGGATTTGAGTTTTTTACACTTGATGATAAATTATTTACTTGCTCTGTCCTACAAATATGATAAAAAAAAACTTGAATTCATCGTTATCATTATGCAATATGAACAATTCCAATTAGGGAGTCATGATTCCATGTCATGATTTGTTGCCCAAGAATAGACAAAATAGTGGTAGTAGCCAGTACCAGAGCCGAGGCACAACAAGTAACCCCACAGGCGACCAGCTATCTCCCAATTAATACCCCTTCCTGTTATATTGGTTGCGTACATTGTTCTTCGCCAGAAATGATACATCATACTTTGTCAGCTATGTCAAGCCAGACTCAAGAGACACGGCTAGAGGATGATGTCCCTTAGCTAGTTTGGATCACTATGCCCCCTTTGTGGGTTTTGTCTTACATTTGAGATACTGCCAAAGCATCTGCTTCAGCACAGCCTTGTGTTGCCCTGTACACTGTACAGTACTCCTCCATTGTGTGGGAGGAAGATGAAGTTGTCGTGAGAGTTCTGAAACACAACTTGGTCACCACTTGACCTTTACCATTCAGAAAGAAAGTATTGTGTTCGGACCATCTGGTCGTAAATTGCCGTTGCTTTTAATTGAGTTACTGGTATTATGCGTGTGTAATAAGTGGATTTACTTGACTTAGCCTAAACACAAAGAGTGTTAGTCGATAATCCCAACCACATACTATGACCTGCATAACAGGTACAGACAGGAGGGAGTGAGGACGAGAGACTTCCAGCTAGAGTGCAACGGAGCCAGGTCATTCAATTCCTCGCCCTGATTTCTGATTACTCACGCCAGACAGCTGACAATTGTAGTGTTAAAATCAGGACAAGATCGGATTTCCCCAGACGGAGGAACTGTGGCAAAGCATCTTAATTAGCATGAGCAGACACTGACGTCAGGGGGGGCTGGAGTCGCGTAGCCTTGGCCCTGGTCTCTGTAAGCCTGACACGGCAGTAAGACTTCCACAAGGACCTTTATTCAATATGTGTGTGTGAACTGTGTATGTGTGTGTCAGTATGTGTTAGCTATATTCAATGTCCAATATGTCACTAGTATCCTACTACACTACTACACTCCCCAACGTATTTATTTGGACCGTGAAGCTAAAGCTTTTCATTTGGCTCTATACTCCAGCATTTTGGATTTGCGATCAAATGTTTCATATGAGGTGACAGTACAGAATGTCACCTTTTATTTGATGGTATTTTCATACATATCTGTTTACCGTTTAGAAATTAAAGCACTTTATGTATCTAGTCCCCCCATTTGAAGGTATCAAGTATTTGGGCAAATTCCCTTATATTTGTATTAAAGTGGTCAAAAGTTTAGTATTTGGTCCCATAGCCCTAGCACGCAATTACTACATCAAGCTTGTGACTCTACAAACTTGGATGCGTTTGCAGTTTGTTTTGGTTGTGTTTCAGATTATGTTGTGCCTAATAGAAATAAATGGTAAATAATGTATTGTGACATTTTGGAGTCACTTTTATGGTAAATAAGAATAGAATATGTTTCTGAACACTTCCACATTAATGTGGATGCTCCCATGATTACAGATAATCATGAATGAAACGTGAATAATGTTGAGTGAGAATGTTAGAGGTATAAATATCCAATCCCCCCCAAAAAGGCTAACCTCCACTGTTATTGGTAAAATTGAGAGGTTAGCATGTCTTGGGGGTATGATCTTTGTGCCCCTGTATATATATATGCAAATTTGTCAAAAAATATATGACAGACACCTTCAAAATGGGGGGACTAGATACATAACGTGCTATCATTTCTAAACGGTAAAACATATGTATGAAAATACCCTCAAATAAAAGGTGACATTCTGTAGTCATGAAACATTTGATCTCAAATCCAAAATGCTAGATTATAGAGCCAAGATAAATGTTTTAGCTTCACTGTCCAAATAAATACACATAGGAGTGTATATATAATTTACTTCTGACATTCTTTTGACTTTTCTCCTACTACTTGTACAAAGATCAGGAGAGCAAAGAAAACTCATTCTGTTGTGTCGGGTGTGTGGAAGTCTCTGATATATTAAAAAATAAAATAGAAAGGCCTGCTTGCCAGTTCTCAGTGATGCAGCATAGAGGGCCTGCTAATCTGCACGTCCTCAAAGGCGAGGTGGCGAAAGACAGAAGCAGCTCTATCAATTTAACCTTTGTCCCAGCCAGGTGGGAACACTGCACAGCTCATCGTCCCCTTCCTGGGGGCTGCATCTTAGGGCCATTGAGCTAAGCCTCTCCTACACGGCCGAGGGTAGCAAGAGAAATATAGCATGGATGTGGTGACGGCAGCCTGTCGTGCCCCCAGGCACTGCCAATCACCTTGCACCCTGTCTGCCCAGAGAAATGCCAACAAACCTGTCAGAGGTAGCCTGCTGGATCCCCCCCTGGGAGCTAGTTTCATAACCTGGGTTGTACTCCAGATGTCAAGTCTCAAATTGGCAAAGACCCTTTTATGGTTAGGGTTTTGCCCAGGACTGTGTGCTCTATAAGGAACACATTGCACCTCCCTCCCCTCAAGAGAGCTGACTGTGCTCTGGATGGCTCCAAATTGGATAATAATGCTGAGATCATTCTAATCTAATAAGAATATAGTCAAATGTAGCAGAGGTATGGATCATTTAATCTAGGTTAACTCAGCAATGAAGTCTTACCATGGCCAGTACAGCACATTTTCTATTGACCCAGTTTAAAAATGAAAGGGCAGTGTAAATATTTCTACCAAATAATTTATTGTTGAAAACATTTATTTACAAAATTCACAAAGAAAAGTTGCTAAACATTGCGGGGAAAAAATCAGTTAGCAAACAATGACTACTTCTGGCTTTTAAGAAATAAAAGTGACCATTCTATTGTTAATTCAATAACCACAAATGCAATTTAAATCAGAGCAATTTATACAACTTTATCTGGAAGTAAAAAATGGCATATTTAGCCCATTGTGCTAACTACACAATAAAGTGTCATTTGCACAAGTCCTCCTGTGTCCAGCATTGACTGCTAAAATCCATGGCTTGGTTTCTCCACATGAAGAATGACTAAGAGTTGTGGAAACCTCTTGCGCCATGATTCCTCCACACTAGTTTTTAAAGTTGGAGTTCCTTGTCCAGTCTGATGGAGCTCTAGAAAAGTCTACCTTTAGCAGATTATGTTTCTCTGCACCTGAAATAAACATAAATGACAAACTGAGAACCTGAAACATTCTGAGGAGATTTTAGTTTAATACCTATAGATTTTCACATGATTTGTATATTTATGTTGATTTCAGCAATGTTGACCATAGGTGTGACACACTGACCTCATGGTGTTTTGGGTCCAGTGTGGCTTGGAGCCTCTTGCTGTTCTGTCTCTGATGGAGTGTTGGATGGACCCTCCTCCTTCTTCTCAGCAGACAGGAAGTCGTGAATGGCATCCTCAATGTGGGGCCTGAAGGTGTGGTTAAGCTTGGGATCCACCACCTGGGTGATGATTCTGTCCACTCCGGACTCCAGCATGCCTGACCTGACACACCACAGAGACAATACATATGACTGTCACATATACTGGCATTAGCAGGAACACCTGATTGCAATCCAGACTGGGTACATGAGCAGTTGGAACTGTCTTTGGCTTGAGAAAGTGAATTAATTGTTATGTACTGTCAACAATTACAATGCATTAGACATTTACAAGCAGAATTATAATCATATATATAGTAGCTACTCACTGCACGACGCTTTGTCTTAGCACATTTCGCACTTGATTTTTGTTGATTGATGGGTTCCAGTCTTGGGTGTTCAAATGAGTAGAGACGAAGTTGTCAACTTTCTGTCGTAGATTCTGGTAGGCAGGCTGATGACAATGACAGAAGCACATCATTTACGTTACCCATTGATCAATAGCCGCAACATTTCCAACAGCTCGCTAGCTAGTTAGCTAAGCTAAAAACAACAAGGTGGGACAAATAAAGCGGAAACGATTTGCTATCTAACGTTAAATAGCAGGCTTAAAGGAACGTTGATAGCTAGTCAGAAAAAGTTTAAAGCTAGATTAGCTACCTTTGTATCCACGTCTGCCAGGCAGTCTCTGCGGAACTCGTCGAACAGGCCTCGGTTCTTGAGATGCTCCACGATGAGCCCGATGAGTTGCGGATCTCCGGGGGGAAGATTCACTGCGTTACCGACACCCTCCGCCATACCGATGTTTGTTGAATTTCAGCCCGTCAATACGTTTTGTACATATAGAAGTGTAGCAGTATCGATATAATTTCAAGAAATGACACAAAATAACTGCTGGTGGCTCTAAAACCTAGCTACATTATTTAGAAGTGTACACAAGTACCAACATGCTTTGCAATAGGAAGTCTCTTACGTTGGGTGCGTTCCTAAATTAATCAGTTATTCTGCTCTCTCAGACGGGAGTGCTCTGAAATCGGAGTAGATAGCCAGAGCGAATTTACGAACGTGCCCATTGCGTCTTCTTCTTTAACATTTTATGTTACGGGCATGATAGTAGACTACACCTATTGGTGTATTTCCGCCACCTACTGTAAGGGTTATTAAAAAATATATATTGCATTGCGGGAAGAGGCACATTGCATCTTGGGATATGTAGTATTTACTTAGCTAGTTTTACCTTTAGTTTTGGTTTACAGAGGGAAGGAACTGTATTATCTTTTCATGGTTACACACAGTTCTGCCTAAAAACGACCAAATATACTGATGACAGTGAGTATGACCAGATCATTTGCATGATCATTTTTGAGGAAACAGGTGATATAGAGTACAACAGTATGAGTCATAATACCCATAAAACCTAGCGGTCAAACAGGAAAATTATTCCAATCGTTTTTCCACCATGCATTTTTCCCATATGAGATTTTAGAAACACTTTTGTGTAGGTTACCCTGGCGTGACGTTTTGATAACCGCGTAAATCTCTAGGATAAGGTGACATTTATCAATATTGGGTTCTTCAGAGGGTGGTGCAGTCTGCCTAACGCATCACCGGGGGCACACTGCCTGGCCTCCAGGACATCTACTGCACCCGGTGTCACAGGAAGGCCAAGACGATCATCAAGGACCTCAGCCACCCAAACCATGGCCTATTCACCCTGCTACCACCCAGAAGGCGGGTGGTGTTGCTCTTGCTGCTGGTGATTCTCTGATCCACCTCTACGCAGACGACACCATTCTGTATACATCTGGCCTTTCTTTGGACACTGTGTTAACTAACCTCTAGACGAGCTTCAATGCCATACAACTCTCCTTCTGTGGCCTCCAACTGCTCTTAAATGAAAGTAAAACTAAATGCATGCTCTTCAACCGATCGCTGCCCGCACCTGCCCGCCCGTCCAGCATCATTACTCTGGACGGTTCTGACTTAGAATATGTGGATAACTACAAATACCTAGGTTAGACTGTAAACTCTCCTTCCAGACTCACATCAAGCATCTCCAATCCAAAATTAAATCTAGAATCGGCTTCCTATTTTGCAACAAAGCATCCTTCACTCATGCTGCCAAACATTCCCTTGTAAAACTGACTATCCTACCGATCCTTGACTTCGGCGATGTCATTTACAAAATAGCCTCCAACACTCTACTCAGCATATTGAATGCAGTCTGTCACAGTGCCATCCGTTTTGTCACCAAAGCCCCATATACTACCCACCACTGTGACCTGTATGCTCTCGTTGGCTGGCCCTCGCTTCATATTCGTCACCAAACCCACTAGCTCCAGCTCATCTATACGTCTTTGCTAGGTAAAGCGCCGCCTTATCTCAGCTCACTGGTCACCATAGCAGCACCCACCCGTAACACGCGCTCCAGCAGGTATATTTCACTGGTCACCCCCAAAGCCAATTCCTCCTTTGGCCGCCTTTCCTTCCAGTTCTCTGCTACCAATGACTGGAACGAACTGCAAAAATCACTGAAACTGGAGACTCATATCTCCCTCACTAACTTTAAGCACCAGCTGTCAGAGCAGCTCACAGATCACTGCACATGTACATCCAACTACCTCATCCCCATACTGTTATTCATTTTATTTATTTTGCTCCTTTGCACCCCAGTATCTCTACTTGCACACTCATCTTCTGCACATCTATCACTCCAGTGTTTAATTGCTAAATTGTAATTATTTCGCCACTACGGCCTATTTATTGCCTTATCTCCCTTATCCTACCTCATTTGCACACACTGTACAGTCATGGCCAAAAGTTTCGAGAATGACACAAATATTAATTTTCACAAAGTCTGCTGCCTCAGTTTGTATGATGGCAATTTGCATATACTCCAGAATGTTATGAAGAGTGATCAGATGAATTGTAATTCATTGCAAAGTCCCTCTTTGCCATGCAAATGAACTGAATCCCCCAAAAACATTTCCACTGCATTTCAGCCCTGCCACAAAAGGACCAGCTGACATCATGTCAGTGATTCTCGCGTTAACACAGGTGTAAGTATTGACGAGGACAAAGCTGGAGATCACTCTGTCAAGCTGATTGAGTTTGAATAACAGACTGGAAGCTTCAAAAGGAGGGTGGTGCTTGGAATCATTGTTCTTCCTCTGTCAATCATGGTTGCCTGCCAAGGAAACATGTGCCGTCATCATT
Organism: Salmo salar; assembly: GCF_965601325.2. Classification (NCBI taxonomy): domain Eukaryota; kingdom Metazoa; phylum Chordata; class Actinopteri; order Salmoniformes; family Salmonidae; genus Salmo; species Salmo salar. The sequence goes on from NC_138303.1 coordinate 57,813,693, forward strand.
GCTTTGCACAAAAAGGGCTTCACAGGCAAGGATATTGCTGCTAGTAAGATTGCACCTAAATCAACCATTTATAAGATCATCAAGAACTTCAAGGAGAGCGGTTCAATTGTTGTGAAGAAGTCTTCAGGGCGCCCAAGAAAGTCTAGCAAACGCCAGGAACGTCTCCTAAAGTTGATTCAGCTGCGGGATCGGGGCACCACCAGTACAGAGCTTGCTCAGGAATAGCAGCAGGCATGTGTGAGTGCATCTGCACGCACAGTAAGGCAAAGACTTTTGGAGGATGGTCTGGTGTCAAGAAGGGTAGCAAAGAAGCCACTTCTCTCCAGGAAAAACATCAGGGACAGACTGATATTCTGCAAAAGGTACAGGGATCGGACTACTGAGGACTGGGGTAAAGTCATTTACTCTGATGAATCCCCTTTCCGATTTTTTTGGGGCATCCGGAAAAAAGCTTGTCCAGAGAAGACAAGGTGAGCGCTATCATCAGTCCTGTGTCATGCCAACAGTAAAGCATCCTGAGACCATTCATGTGTGGGGTTGCTTCTCAGCCAAGGGAGTGGGATCACTCACAAATTTGCCTAAGAACACAGCCCTGAATAAAGAATGGTACCAACACATCCTCCGAGAGCAACTTCTCCCAACCATCCAGGAACAGTTTGGTGACGAACAATGCCTTTTCCAGCATGATGGAGCACCTTGCCATAAGGCAAATGTGATAACTAAGTGGCTCGGGGAACAAAACATTGATATGTTGGGTCCATGGCCAGGAAACTCCCCAGACCTTAATCCCATTAAGAACTTGTGGTCAATCTTCAAGAGGCGGGTGGACAAACAAAACCCCACAAATTCTGACAAACTCCAAGCATTGATTATGCAAGAATGGGCTGCCATCAGTCAGGATGTGGCCCAGAAGTTAATTGACAGCATGCCAGGGCGGATTGCAGAGGTCTTGGAAAAAGAAGGGTCAACACTGCAAATATTGACTCTTTGCATCAACTTCATGTAATTATCAATAAAAGCCTTTGACACTTATGAAATGCTTGTAATTATACGTCAGTATTCCATAGTAACATCTGACAAAAATATCTAAAGACACTGAAGCAGCAAACTTTGTGAAAATTAATATATATTCTCAAAACTTTTGGCCACGACTGTATATAGACTTTTTCTATTGTATTATTGACTGTATGCTTGCTTATTCCATGTGTAACTCTGTGTTGTTGTTTGTGTCGCACTGTTTTGCTTTATTTTGGCCAGATCGTGGTTGTAAATGAGAACTTGTTCTCAACTAGCCTACCTGGTTAAATAAAGGTGAAATAATAAAAAAAGAAGGTCAGCACTTTAGAGGCTGCTGCCCTATGTACATAGTCATGGAATACTGGTCACTTTAAGAATGTTTACATACTGTTTTACCCACTTCATATGTGTATACTGTATTCTAGTCAAGGCCTATCCTATTTAACTGTTGCTGCATGTGTACTATTATTCAGGTGTACTACATATTGTATCCATATAGTGTCCATATTGTCTATACATCCCATCACATATACAGCACTGGTCAAAAGTTTGGACACACCTAATCACACCTACATTGCACTTTGCACACTCACTTTGCACATTCTCATTTATGTCTGACTCATATTGTCAGACAGCATCTTCTGTTTATTTGAATATTAATTCCAAATGGCTCTTTTAAAAACCATTGAGGCAATTGTTGTTTGGAAAACTATTGGTCAAGTTGATGATTTATAAAGAACTTGAACATGAATGTGTTTGTAAGGCCTAGTTGTAATATAAACTACGGCGATATGATTTGGCCTTGCAATTATTTTCTCGAATAAATGTAGTTATTGTAAAGTGTGGGCGTGGTCTTTAATTATGAAGTCAACTGTAGTCTCAATTTCCAGGAGGAGCTGGTTGCCAGGCAACTCGGGAGAGGAACCATGGTGACCCTGAGGGAAGAGAGGGGAGAAACAAGAGGATCTGATGAGGAGGGCCGTGACAAGTATATCAAATGTATTGTAGCATTGGGTCTATTTAAGTACACAATGGCCTTGTAGGCCTTGCCCCAACTCATGTGCTTTCTGTCATCTGGGGTCACGAGGCAAATGGCCCAGGAACACAAGGATAATACTCAAGGGCCAGTCGGCCCTTCCCCCGTCAAGAGGTCAAAATGCCCCTCTCTCTCTCACACAGTTCCCAGAGGACTGACTGCTAAAATAAATGTGAATTAGAGTAATACTATGGCATCCATGTTTGGTATCTGAAACTTTTTCCCTGAGGAGAACGTCGATGCCATCTATATGGATGTATGATCTCTGTGGCAACTTGTATCCGTTCAGAGTGAACTCTAAACTACTGTAAGAAAGAGAGTTTATTATCTTTTCAGGAATTCTACCTTATCTGTGTTTCTCTCCAACCCCCCAATCTTGACACCTCTGGGGACCAGATTCTGCTGGTCCTGTAGGTCTGAGGCTGAGTTACACTAATGCTATTGGTCAATTTGCATAATGATGCTGTCGCCTAAGGCGTTAGGCTTTGTATGCCTAGAATAATGCCTGGTTAATGCCAGTAATGCCTTGTAACATATCATTTCACCTTGTATTATGGAACTCGTTCATCTTACAATGTTATTTAAATACTTGCTTTGATATTCGTTCTCATTACTATTTCCTGATCTTAGTCAGTTACTCATAATGCTTGATTGCACATGGTTTTACCATAATATTAAAAGTATTAAGTCAGATTTGTTAAATGTAGATTGTTAAATATTATTTAGCCCTACAGCATTCTATGTATTGTGGCTGGAGCCTGAAGGCCTGGTAAATTTGACTCTCATTGGAAGATGAAAAATGCAAATAGGCCAAATGTGAAATGACAACCCTTCTGCAATTGTCAATGTGTTTGGAGAGGTAGAGGCCAACCAGATGATCTCAAACGTATTTTTCAGACACTTCTGTACAGCATTGTCTTTTTCACATGCAGTTATGCATATTAATCCATTGAATTAATTTCATAAAGTAGCCTCGGGATGGTTCGAGCAAAGTAATTTCATCTCAATAAAGGTTCAATTTAATATGAAAAAGTAATTTCATCTTCCAGATTTAGGCCACAAGGTGGTGACATAACATCAATATGTGTCAGAGTTAAAGCAGTTTGAGCAGAGGTTTAATTATGCAATACCCTCTCATTTATTCTCCAGTTGTAGTTGACAGTTTTCGACATGTGCAGCGGCATATGTATCTTTGATCTTTAGAATAAGATATTCTGTAATGGCCACCAAATAACAAAAACAAAGCACTCCGGCAGAAACACACATGCACGCCCACACACACAATTCTTAATGGAACTAGTCCAATGCATAACTCTGCCAATTTATCAGAATCAGGCAGGCGTAATGTAATCAGGGGTGGACTGGGACAAGAATTCGGCCCTGGTATTTTATTCACACCAGCCCACATCATTGTGCGCGGTGTCAACTCAACCCACACATACAACTCAGACCCTACACAGGCAGTAGTGCTAGTTAGACACAGGCAGTAGTGCTGACACATAACATTGGCAGTACAGTACTGTACAGCGTTTCTCAACCATTTCTTTACCAGTGACTGGTGAGACATGGTCCTCTTTTTTAAGCAGTGCATGTTTAAAACAAATACAATATGTAAAAACAGCACTGGCAATACAACTCATAAATAACAGTTGTAGGATCTTAATTTGAGACAGTTTGGTCAAGCAGGAACATTTTATTTCATTTTTAACTAGGCATGTCAGTTAAGAACAAATTCTTATTTATGATGGCCTACCCCAGCCAAACCCTAATGACACTGGGCCAATTGTACGCCGCCCAATGGGCCTCCCAATCACGGCAGGTTGTGATACAGCCTGGAATCAAACCAGTCACAACAGGAAATGTGAATTGTTATGTGGATTATAATTAATGGACATTTTTGTAGGGGTTGATACATTTTTCACAAGGGAAAATCAAGTCTGAAATTTCAAAGTGGAAATTACAAACTTCTGAAGCCTTTTTAAACCTCAAATTCTCAGTTATCCTGCAACAGGGTGCTCAGATTAATGTTTTATCCTCCTATGTCTGATTGAAAATGGGCTAATGAAATGTCCAGCGCCCAAATGATGTTACCTGTTCAGGCGCCGAAAATCATTGTGCTTCTTCACATGAAGGTGACATATCTGAGCATACATTTGCACCACATTCAGTAGAAGGCTATACAAGCCATGGAAAGGCAAACATCGACATATTTAATCCAAGTTACTATTTCCAAAGCACATCTTTGCAATTTCTGTAAAAAAAAAATGCTGCATAGAAAATCCACAGCTCCAATCATAAAACCTCTTCTGGAAGATAAAAACGTAGGCCAATCTTTGCCAAAAGTTATTTTATTCATTTAACAGAAAGTCCAAGTTGTACACGCTCAATACCCCTGCCTGCCCTGTTTGTTATTATGGACGATGCGATGGGTGCAGATTGGGTCGTCAGCGGTGGTCCCTCGGAGTCCAGACCCAACGTGGTGGTAGTGTTGGTCTGTGATCCACTCAAAACTGTCAATACATCAGTGAATCAAAATTCTGATATTACAATTTCACATAATCATTCCACAAGGTAGCGCTACTGTAGCTGCTTCATCATGACGAAAGAACTATAGTAACTGAAACTAACGTTAGACAGATAACATAAGCTAACTAGTTAGCTTGCTGGCTAACTAGTAATATAAAATACGCCTAAACGTTTTAAAACATTAGCTGTCACCTTGATGCTTGATAGGGGGGCAAAAAAATATTTCCCCTGAAGGGAAGGCGATTTCGTTATTTGTTAGCTAGGCTAACGTTACCAGTTAGCTTTTACCCCCCCCCCCTATCAAGCCTAGCTAGCTAGCCCTACTGCTACTGGACAAATTAGTTAGCGTTATTGATTCAAGTTACTAAGATAATTAAAACAGATCTCAAATTAGCTACTCATTTTAGCATTTACTTCATTGAGGTATTTTCTGAACAGCTTCTTACTTCTTTGTTTCTCTAGTTGTCAGTTCAATCACACCGTTTATGCACTCATTTGTGGCAGAAAATACGTCATTCTTGTTGCTAAGCTACAAATTAATGCTTTTTTTTAGCTTGCGGTTTGCGTGTGCCTTTATCCAGAAGTAAAATAAAAATTAAAATATAGGCCTAGTGTCTGAAAGAATGATATGGATTTAATATTTGTCAAATTATTGAGCATGTCCTCAAAACTCAAATAAGCATCAGAAATTGTCCCTATTTAGCATATCAAAATGCATATCAAGATCCTGATAGGGACCTCAGCCAAGAGAATATGCATTATATGTGCTGATAAAATATACTATGTTGGTCTAATGTCAGTATTTGTCAACATATAAAGCAAATAAGATGTCCACATAGGCCTATCTCAGGAAATCTAATGAGGTCATATCAGGCCATACCATGTATTATATCCAGAGAGAATCCAAAAAGTATATGTGCCTGAAAGAAAAATATAGATTTCATATTTGTGAAATTATTGAGCATATGCTGAAAACTCAGAAATGCATTAGAAATCATCCTTATATTCAGCATATCAAAAAGCATATCAAGATCTGTGATATGGACCTCAGCCAAGGGATGCACATTTTTATATATATTTCTATTTGATTTAACCTTTATTTAACTAGGCAAATCAGAACACATTCTTTTTTACAATGACGGCCTATATCTGGACTCAATGTAGCTTCCTATCTTGAATGTGCTGAGAAAACGCATATGCTATGTATACAGTCAGTATTTGTCAACATGAAGAGAGAACATAGGAATTCACTTATCTCAGGATATCTAATGAGTCCATATCCGGCCATAGTAAATGTCCATGTGTGATATTCTGAGTAATCACAAAATCAAATTGGTCTTAAAGACACATCTGGATTCAGAACCTGTCAATTGTATAGTGGATATCCACAAAACTCCAAATATGCATTGGAAATGGTCTGTATTCTCTAGAAAATCAAAAACGTGTCATGTAAAGATATCCCCTGATATGGACCCTTTTCGCCCAGTGCAAAGATATGTGACTTTGTCATACTGCAAACCGAAGTCAACGTAGTAGGGAGACAACCTACCTCCAGTTACCAAACTGTCATCAATGTTGACAAGATGCTTGATGATTATTTAGTGCGTTGACTGGGTAGGATGAATCAAGTGCAACTGCTTGGGATGTGGCTGACTGGCAGACAGAAGCAGCAGGATGTCCAGTGCTACTGTCCGTAGTGGTGGGGCTTGTCTTGCGCATGCAAATTCAGCACACACAACATTCTATAATAGAATTGTGTTATTTGACCCGTCAAATGAAAAGCTTAAAATAGTGTTATATGACGCGTCAAAGTGTTATTTGACGTGCATCTTTTTTGACACACAAAGACCAAACATGTGCGAGTGCCCCGCTCCATATGTCAAAGCCATATGAAATATCTTGGTAGTAAAATAGTTGCTATTGAGCTGAATATTGAGACTTGAGAAATAAAATACCTACAAAAAGCTGAGACCCTCTCTATTCGACAGGGACAAGGGGACGAAGCTTCCAAAGCTGTGTTTTTCGTTTTGAAATGTTAAATGATCAAACACATTTTTCTTTAGAGCACGTCATGGAAGGAGAGTGGCTCGCTCATCACAGCAACAGGCCCCAGAGAGGCACAGGGGCAGTGCAGACACGTTCATTACATTAATCATGAGAATAGTGTACTTTACTGTTTGACCATATCATGGTTTTAGCCGCCACATAAAATAGGACGTTTTGAGTGAGGTAAAAATGTGCTCTGTCTCTTGTTTACGATCATTGATCTTTGCTATTTAACTGATGAGGAGTTGGAGCAGGTCTCTTTGCTGATGCTGTGTTTGACTTTGAATGTGAGTTTGCGCGACCTCAGAAAACCAGGCCGGCCCATCTTGGTAGGGGGGCAGCCGTTAATCACTGATCAGCCAAAAGCTCATTATAGATTAGTATAACAGAAATTTAGCAGTTTCGTTTAGCTTTAGGGGAGTTGCTAACTACTGCTCACTAGCATTAGCAGAATAACTGGAAGTCTATTGTTATCTGCTAGATACCCATAGACTTTCAGTCATTGTGCTAACGCTAGTTAGCATTGGCTCACAAAACTACCTCTATCTTCTTTCATACTGCACACAGAGACTTAAAAATGGTATCCACAAGTTCATCTAACTCTGGGAAACTAGATAAAGGGCATCATTGCCAAAATCCCGATGTATCCCTTTAACAGGCCGATTGGTCACCAGCCATGTCACATATTTCTTTGTGTGGCAATTTCGACCAGCCCACCCAACTAAAAATGGTTCAGGCAATCTGGCATATGAGGGAATATGAGAGCTTGGAACTGAAAGGTTTTTCCAGATTTGTATTCCATTCATATTCCATTCAATTTACAAATGCATTTTAGTCCCTTATGGGGACAGTATACGCTCAGATAGAGGTATCAAAGGCACAACAAAAGTAAAGCTGAGTTGTGACAGTATAATGTGGATTCTCATGGGGCATGTATTTACCTATGTAATTTGATCACCCTGTTGCAGGAGAACTTTCCTGCAATGCAGGACATTTCTAACTTGTAGTGTATTTGTCACACCCTGATCTGTTTCACCTGTCTTTGTGCTTGTCGGGGTCCCGTGTGGCTCAGTTGGTAGAGCATGGTGTTTGCAACGCCAGGGTTGTGGGTTCGATTCCCACGGGGGACCAGTACGGGAAAATTTTAAAAATTAAAATAATAATAAATATGTACGAAATGTATGCATTCACTACTGTAAGTCGCTCTGGATAAGAGCGTCTGCTAAATGACTAAAATGTAAAAAATGTCTCCCCTCCAGGTGAAAGTTTTTGATGCTCCATTGTTCTGGAGAGAGGCTGCCCGGAAGTGACTCCAGCTTCGGCAAGACTCCCGCACTGTGGCAGACTACAGTATGCAGTGGATTTCTGCATGTTGGCAGCGGAGAGTGTCTGGAACCTGGAAGCGCTGTTTGACATGTTCCTGCACAGGGTATCGGAGGAAGTAAAGGGTGACCTTGCAGCCTGGGAACTATCGACGGATCTCGACTCGCTCACCGCCTTGACCATTCGGATTGATGGGGAACAAAGGAAGGAGACGAGATTCGATTTCACGCGCCCACCCAAGGATTCCACCTTGCCTCTGAGGCATCCCGGAAGTCCCTGAGAGTCTCTGAAGTCTGCCGATTCACCGCTTCCCGAGCCAATGCAACTAGGCATAGCTAGACTGTCTCCAGCCGAACGGCTATCCAGGCTTCACACTCAGAGTTGCATGGATTGCGGGACTACTGGTCATTTCGTCTCCACCTGTCCACTAGTAGGAGCGAGTACTCTGGTGGGCGATACGGATAACTTTTCCTTTCTCCTTGCTCGCACCCCTTTTCGTGCCATTTTGCTGTGGGGAAACCAGTCGAAATCTCTGCGGGTACTCATCGACTCTGGGGCCGATGAGCGGTCTATCGACGCTACCCTGGCGTCCGAGCTGGGCATCCCCACTCGGCCCCTCTCCATTCCCATGGATGTTAGAGCGCTGGACGGGCGCTCTATAGGCCGGGTCACCCACAATACCACCCCCATCAACCTACGTGTGTCAGGGAACCACAGCGAGACGATACAATTCCTGCTCATTAAGTCTCTTCAGGTTCGCATGGTATTGGGATTCACACCGACCTTATGACTGCGGGATTGACCTTCTCCCAGGCACCACTATGCCCCAGGGATGACTGAACTCTCTGTAGGGTCTGGAGACCAAGGCTATGGAGACCTACATTGAGGACACTCTAGCTGCATGGTTCATTCATCCTTCTGCCTCCCCCGCCGGTGCAGGGTTCTTCTTTGTGGAGAAGAAGGACAAAACCCTGCTCCCGTGCATCGACTACCGGGGCCTCAACGACATCACGGTGAAGAACCGCTACCTGTCCAGGGAGCCAACGTGTTCTCCAAGCTGGACCTACGGACCTCCTACCACCTGGTGCTGATACGGGAAGGGGACAAGTGGAAGACGGCCTTCAACAAGGCCAGTGGTCACTACGAGTATCTGGTCATGCCTTTTGGCCATACCAACGCCCCAGCTGTGTTCCAGGCTCTGGTTAATGATGTTCTCAGCGACACGTTGAACAGGTTGATCTTTGTCTACCTCGATGACATCCTCATCTTCTCCCGCTCCGCCCAAGAACACGTGCTCCACATCTGGCATTCTCCAACGCCTCCTGGAGAACCTTTTTGTGAAAGCAGAGAAGTGCAAATTCCATCGCTCCACCATACCCTTCCTGGGTTACATCATCGCTGCAGGGCGTGTGCAGATAGATCCCGGGAAGGTGAGAGCGGTGGTGGATTGGCCCCAGCCTACGTCCAGGGTGCAACTGCAACGTTTCCTGGGATTCGCCAACTTTTATCGGCGCTTTATCCGGGGTTACAGCAGCCTGGCTTCCCCTCTGCCTGCACTCACCTCTCCCAAGGTTCCGTTCACGTGGTCTCCAGCTGCTGACCGCGCGTTCTGGGATCTCAAACACCATTTCACCACAGCTCCCATCTTGGTTCATCTTGACCCGTCCCGCCAGTTCGTGGTGGAGGCCAATGCTTCGGATGTCGGAGTGGGGGCTGTCCTGTCCCAGCATTCTGCCCTGGACCTCAAGTTACATCCCTGTGCCTTCTTCTCCCATCGCCTCAACGCCACTGGGAGGAACTACGATGTGGGGAATCGTGAGCTTCTTGCGGTGAAGATGGCGTTGGACGAGTGGAGGCACTGGCTGGAGGGGGTGGAACATCCGTTCATTGTGTGGACCGATCATCACAAGAACCCGGAGTATCTCCCACTGCCAAGTGTCTCAATTCCTGTCAAGCTTGGTGGGCCCTGCTTTTCACCCAGTTCAACTTCTCCCTCTCGTATCGACCGGGATCCAAGAATGTCAAGCCGGATGCACAGTCATGCCGCTATAGCTCCACAGCTACAACCCCGGAACCCGAACCATCCATCCAACCTTCCTTCGTGCCTGGTGACGGCACTCAGCTGGGGAATAGGGAAACAGGTTTGTGAGGCACAGTCACACTCTGATCTGTTTCACCTTTCTTTGTGCTTGTCTCCACCCCCCTCCAGGTGTCGCCTATCTTCCCCATTATCCCCAGTGTATTTATACCTCTGTTCTCTGTTTGTCTGTTGCCAGTTCGTTTTTGTACATCAAGTCTACCAGTGTTTTCCCCCTTGCTCCTGTCTGTTTCTAGTTTCTAGTTTTCCTGATTTTGACCATTCTGCCTGCCCTGACCCTGAGACTGCCTGCCGTTCTGTATCTTTTGGACTCTGATCTGGATTACTGACCTCTGCCTGCCCTTGACCTGTCGTTTTGCATGCCCCCTGTTCTAGCAAGACATTTTTTTACTTCGACACTGTCTGCATCTGGGTCTTTCCTAAAACGTGATAGTATTTGAAGTTTAAAAAGGATTCTAAAGTTTATCATTTCCACTTTGAAATATCAACCCCTACATTAATTATAATCCCCATAATAATTCACATGATTGCTGCAGGATTATTTTCCTGCTGTAGCAAACTGTCTCAAATTAAGATTTTATGATCTAACATCTGTATGTTAATTGTAGACACTTACCACCACCGGGAATAGTTAATGTAGTATAACGCACACAAATGAAACCAGTTGACCACAGAGACCCATTTTCTCCATTGTCTGAGGCAACTTCTCCAGATTTAACATTTTCAACTGAAGAGACATTTTACGGATGTAGGATCTTAATTTGATTACCATGTTGCAGGAGAACTTTCCTGCAATGCTGGAAATGTAAAACGTGTAGTGTATTTGAGGTTTACAAAGGCTTCTGAAGTTTGTAATGTCCTATTGCTGTAGGATTATTTTCCTGCTGTAGCAAACTGGCTCAAATTAAGATCCTACATCTGTATGCACTAACGGCTTCATTTATCTTTACCTTATGTCTTTAGGATTATGACATCAATTATCATATCAGGTCTTAGTCTGTGCTGCAGTAGTTACAGTTCAGATAATATTCATGAATGGATATTCCTATGGGCTTTTACTGGGGTAAAATAGGGAGGAACTGCATGGAGAAGAGTTCCACCACCATGATGTAGTGACAGCAATGGAATGGAATAGAGTTACGTTACAGTAAAAAATAGTCATAGAAAATCCATTAATTATATTGACTTTTCAACCCCAACAAAATACCAAATTGATCCCTGAATGTAAGTGATCTATCCTGCCTACCAATACCTCTAACCTACAAAACTATTCTGTCCAGAATAAGTCATTTAAAAATAAGTTTAAAAGCTGTTATTTTTTGTGGTACAATCTAGGCTAATGTAAGCAGTGTATTGCTAGCAGAAGCAAGTGCATAGTAGAGCTAGCAAAGCGAGAGAGTTAGCATCGTCATGGACGGCAGAAAATGATTTGAGATGGACGTTGGAACGGGAAAACAACTCAAATCACAGTTAATCCTGTGTTGTCTGCTGAGCACTATCCGCTACCACACATCTACAACCTTTTTGCGGGTTTACCTGGGGGTTAAAAGTTCAGCAAAATCTACCTCTGCCAAGCCTACTTGCAGATGCATGTGGATGAAAAGTCAAAGGATCTGCTCACCGTCGTGACACACGAGGGGCTCTTCAGGTACTGTCGTCTGCCGTATGGCATCACAAGTATGCACCAGCGCTGTTCCAGGGGGTGATGGACCAGATCTTGCATGGATTGCCAGGAGCACAATGAATGACCTGGATGACATCCTCGAAAGATGAAGAGGACCATCTCCAGAACTTGAATGTGACCTTACAAAGATTGAAGGACTACGGACTGCAAGTTCGTAAGGACGAATGTGTATTCTTCCAATCATTGGTTGAATACCTTGGACACGTCATCAATGCCACAGACCTTCACAAGGCTTCGTCCAAGGTCAAGGCTATCTTGGACGCCCCAGCTCCTCAGAACGTGAGCCAACTACGTTCTTTCCTGGGGTTACTGAATTACTAAGGAGGCTTTATCCCGAACTTAGCAACGAAGCTGAAGCCACTGCATCAGTTGATTTGTTAGGACAAAACATGGAAATGGACTGAACAATGCAAGGAAGCATTCATGAAAACCAAGGAAACACTCCTAAAATCTGAGGCACTGACACATTTTGACCCGTCATTGCCCATCCAACTAACTTGTGTTACTACTCCATATAGTGTGGGAGCAGTCATGTCCCATATCATGCCTTCTGGTGAGGAGAAGCCAATCGCTTTCGCATCGAGGACATTGAACAAAGCAGAAAGTAACTATGCACAGATAGAATGAGAAGCCCTAAGCATTGTTTTTGGAGTACGCAAGTTCACCAGTATCTGTATGGGAGGAAGTACACCTTTCTTACAGGTCATCATCTGCTGATGAGCATCTTTCTTTTTTCTATATTCGTTATTGTTGTGTTTTACCCCCCTTTTTCTCCCCAATTTTGATCATGTATCATCTCTGCAACTACCCACTGGGCTCGGGAGAGGCAAAGGTGGAATCATGAATATTGGAGTCATGCAAAAATGTGTCAGAGGAAACACCGTTCAACTGGTGACCGTGGTCAGCCTACAGGCACTTGGCCCACCACAAGGAGTCGCTAGAGCGTAAAGCCACCCCGGACAAACCCATCCCTTAATCCGGACGACGCTGGGCCTATTGTGCGTTGTCCTATGGGACTCCCTCTCACGGCCGGTTGTGGCATAGCCCGGGAATGAACCCGTGTCTGTAGTAACGCCTATAGCACAGCGATGCACACCGCTGCTATACTCGGGAGCACCTGACGAGCACCTTTGGATCGCATACTGGGATTCCGTCATTTGCTGCAAGAAGAATGCAAAGGTGGGCTATGTTGTCAGCACACACCTACGACATCAAGTACCAAAAGTCAGAACTGCCAAGTAGATGGACTTACCAGAGAAAGGAATACTGAAAATTCACATACAAGCTACAATGGATAGAGCAGAGTAGTGAATGAACATGAATAAGCTACAACAGTGTAGTAGCATGATAAACAACAACAATAGCACAATAGGAAAGGACTGTATCTAGTAACCATGTATTACATAGTAACACAAGAGAAACAACTAGCATGTTTTCTAACAAGATGTAATAAACAACAGCAGTGTAAGAAAGGACTGTATGAAAGTATGGAAGTAACTACATATGCTAATTGAAGATAACACAGCAGGGTTATTAGCAGCATAGCTACAGAGGTAAAAAATCAGGCTAATAATGTGCGTTAAATATCAGAAGTTCAGTTTTCTGAATGCTGAGGTCGGATATCTTTGGAACAGTCAAGAGTAGGGGAGAACCAGGACGAAAGTAACACTTTTTGTTTTATTCCTAATTACTCAGAGATCAATAGAGCTAAAGACACCATATTCTATGACAAACAACGTATATATATCATCTACCATTAGCAACTGTAATTTCATTTCTAGGGTAAATTTGTTTAAATTAAATAGACCGAGAACAGAACTACTGCAACGTTACCTTTGTACCTGCCTGCAGGGTGGGAGTAACACAGCCTTGGGATGGAAGTAATAGCTGGCGAGAAGTACACAATATTCATCTTATCTCCATGTTTTTGGTTTGTAATGCTAGTTACTTTTAACAAATGTACTATAAGCCATCATTTCATGTTAGTGTCGATATGAATAATTAATGATATAGGTTTGAAATATATGAAAATGAACCATGCGTCAACATCGCAACATTGCTATATTAACCATCATTTTCTCATCTCACTTCAATGGGAATGCAGTAGGAGATGTTTTTCACCATTTTCCTTGACTAATGCTTAGCCCCACCAATCAGGTGCTCTGTGGCTGTCCTTGTCATGCGTGCTCCTCGTGTCTTGATAGAATAGATGTTATCATTCTCTTCACAAATGGCAAACTCATCATGCTTATCACATTCCCATGGCTTGCCACAAGGTAATTGACCCCCCAGAATCATAAAGATATATATTTTTAACCACTAACCTGTCGATAAAAGCTTATGCGAGCAGCTGATCCATCCATTCAATTGATTAAGGCATAATTCTAATGATGTCATATATCATTTTCAAACATTCAGACACTTGTTGATATTTTGCTAACATTATAAAAACAATATGAACTAGAGGAGACAACACCTGTGATTAAATGTTTATTTTGATTTATTCCAGGTCATCAGTTAACATTGTGTTACTTTCGTCCCAAATGTCTCTCCTGTAACTTCTCCCAGGCTAACACCCAAGACTAGCTAGCATGATACTTAAAACCTATGCTGTCATTTAGTCACTAGATGGGTTAAGAAAATGGCTAAATACAACTCTACAAATGAAAAACCCTCCGGGTCCATTTTTTACTTACACCTCTCTTACTTACACCTCGGCAAAACATGGTCGGACTGGGCAGTTGTTTTGCAGGGAGCATTAGGCATGTGCTGACTTCACTACGTCATTCTAGCTTCTGTGTTATCTGAAAAAATGGGTGTTGCTTTTACCCGTGTTCCTTTTGTCCCAGCTCTCCTCTAGCCTATTTCCATGGCAACAATGATTCTAGGGCAATGTGACCACAGAGATCCTATTAAATTCATATTCGTATTACTCCTTCTATAACTGTGACAAACAACGGCAATATACAGTATATGCAATGTCACGTCTATATCAAAGGCCCCTTTTCAGTACACGACACACTGACGTCACGTACAGATGTGCGCAACTCATGGCTGCAGAAAGAAAGCCCCATTCAACATAGTCTAGATGTTAGTTTTTTTTTACTTCTAAACAAAACTACTTTTTGCAGTTTTCATACCCCTACATTGTTTTTTTTTGCTTGAACATTTGTTAAGATTATATTTGGTTGTGATCTTTGCAAAATTCCTATATTGGATGCAGCAGCAGTTTGCTAGAATGCTAATGCTCATTGACATAGGCTGTAGCAAAAGCTAGCCAAAGAGCCATTTTACTGTTTGAAGTGCACGCATTGCTCTCTTAGGATGATAATGTTGGAAATGGTTTGGTTAAGAGTCCATTTTCTGTTGGACATTAAGATTTAACCTCCACCCAGAACATTGTCTTCATTCATCACTCTCTCTCTCTCTCTCTCTCTCTCTCTCTCTCTCTCTCTCTCTCTCTCTCTCTCTCTCTCTCTCTCTCTCTCTCTCTCTCTCTCTCTCTCTCTCTCTCTCTCTCTCTCTCTCTCTCTCTCTCTCTCTCTCTCTCTCTCTCTGCCTATATAGGTCACCATACTCTGTCACACCTTAGCATCAGCTCTCAACCCCACAAGTCTCATAGACAAAGTGTAATGCTCTGTCTGAGTGACATGAATACTCACACAATGGTCCTTGAAACTCATCCCTGTAACACCCATTCATCCACTGGCCATTTACCCTCCACTGGTGCTCATCCAGTCTCACATGGCCCAGCAAATTATCCTTGTGGGTTTCAGTAGCAACCTCAAAATGGAGGTCCTGTTTCACTGCATGAAGTTTGTGCAGTGTTCGATCTGTCATCTCCCTTGTACACAACATCGTAATTCATCAAGGCAAATGATTATGATAACGATGTTGATGATGGATACCATGCATGATTTATGTGGGTTTTACAGTGCAAATCAGTATGATTGGAATGGATTGTATGGCCATCTGTGTGGTTGGCTTGGTTACTAGAATGGAACAATGGAGCAGAGTCCTGGTTCAAGGAGACTGTAGATGCTGCTGAGTTCTGCTCAGAATGTTGTTGCAGTTTTCTTTTCAGCTTTTTCGTTAGAATTCCATTTAATTCAAGTAGGCCTATATGTAAAGTATGCTATAAAGATTTGAGCTTCCACAGCATATTTGTGTGTGTGTGTGTGCGTTTGTGTGCGTGTGTGTGTGTGTGTGTGTGTGTGTGTGTGTGCGTGCGTGTGTGCGTCATGAGTGTGTGTCTAATCCCGCCTGAGTAATTATCCACTCAAACACTTTGTAGAACACAACTGATAGGAAGTGAGACAGAGTGGGAGGTCAGACCCACAGTACTGTGCTGACAGACTAATGCTCTGGAAGTTTGTGTGTGTATGTGTGTTTATGCACAAACACATGCGTGTATCTATGTGCACGCTATGGGGGCAGGGTGTCCATTTCCTCCTCACAGATGATTCATCTTCGTAATGTTGGACTTTAATGTGAAGAATCCCCTCCCACCATCCTCAGGTCAAGAGGAGCGAGCACCAACCATGCCACTGTCATGACGTTGGCCTATGGGTAAGGTTTATGACCCCCCATAAATACCTTTCTCCCTTCCCCTCTCTCTCTGACCCTACTGAAGGACTGCTGAATAGCCTTTGTTAAATATAGAGAGTCTGGGAACATCAAACAAGTGGGGGAAAGGAACCATATTTCAGTAATAAAACCAGTTGGAAATATGCGTTGGAACTTAATGAGTATGGATGTCAGTTCGGTTGTCATCTGAGACATTATGACTGATGACAGGACGACATAAACTGTACCTGGGAAAGTCTACACATTCTAGTTATCAGATTCACATGGAATTGTTGTGCAATTTAAATGTTTGATATTGAAACTGTTTGTTAGGAGATTAAATGTAATTTTAGCTTCCAAATGAGAGAATTGGGTTTTCATAAGGAAAGTGCCCTGCTTAATCAGTGTGAAGAGACATGGGTTATAAACGATGAAACACACCCTTCTCCCTCTCCACTATATAAGCCTTTGACGAAAAGGTAACCAGCCTGTTCCGGGCGTGAGCTTTGGTTGCGAATGGTATGAACTTGGAACTCTTATTCACTACAGAAGTGATACTTCCTAGCCGTTGAGTTAGCAGCGGCCGCTGTAAACGTGGGCTAGGAAAGGACGGACGACGGATCCAGTCTAACATACAACGAAGATACGACAACGTATCCAATTTACCACCAGAGACATTCTTCCGAGGACAGGAAGATCTCTGTTGGCCAACCCGGCTAGCATCTACGACCAACCTACCGAAGCGCAGCTCAGAGTAAATATTTATTGCATTTTCCTTTTCCAAATGGGCGGTAATTTAGAATGCATAAGATTCTGTATTTACGATAGCACAGCTTCTCCCTTTGTTTCTCAGTCTTCCCGCTCTTTCATTCAAGCCCAACCGCTTCTCTTTGTGTAACAAGCCTCATACAGGTTCCGTCCACCAGGGGCGTTTTTTGTATGACATAATTTGTATTTGTGTATATGTAATTCTGTGTGATTAGTTTAGGTATTTGCTAAATAAATAATTAAACCCAATTTTGTATTGCTGATTCAACTTGTTAGCCAGGGTTCGTGAAGATAACCAACAATTTAGGACATTTGGAATGAGACTGACGAGGTAAAGAATACGTCATTGAATCAGAAGACTCAGAGATCAGATATTATGATATCTGAAAGTTATATTAGGAAAATTATAACTTTGTAATCTGAATATTTTCCTTGGTGCCCCGACCTCCTAGTTAATTACAGTTACACGATTAATCAGTTTAATCGCGTAATAATAATTACAGAGTTATTTGATAAACATGTCTTCCGTTTTAATGATGCCAAAGACACGACACCACCATGAATAAGTAAAGACCGCTGAGCTGGGAGGGGACATGTAAGTTAGCCTGCATCTAGGTCCCATCTCTATGGAAACAGGTAAAGGGATAAGTACAGTTGAAGTCGGAAGTTTACATACACTTAGGTTGGAGTCATTAAACTTGTTTTTCAACGACTCCACAAATTTCTTGTTAACAAGCTGCAGTATTTGCAAGTTGGTTAGGACATCTACTTTGTGCATGACACAAGTCATTTTTCCAACAATTGTTTACAGACAGATTATTTCACGTATAATTCACTGCATCACAATTCCAGTGGGTCAGAAATGTACATACACCAAGTTGACTGTGCCTTTAAACAGCTCGGAAAATTCCATAAAATAATGTTATGGCTTTAGAAGCTTCTGATAGGCTAATTCACATCATTTTAGTCAATTGGAGGTGTACCTGTGGATGTATTTCAAGGCCTACCTTCAAACTCAGTGCTTCTTTGCTTGACATCATGGGAAAATCAAAAGAAATCAGCCAAGACCTCAGAAAAAAAATTGTAGACCTCCACAAGTCTGGTTCATCCTTGGGAGCAATTTCCAAATGCCTGAAGGTACCACGTTCATCTGTACAAACAATAGTACGCAAGTATACAGTGGGGGAAAAAAGTATTTGATCCCCTGCTGATTTTGTACGTTTGCCCACTGACAAAGAAAGGATCAATCTATAATTTTAATGGTAGGTTTATTTGAACAGTGAGAGACAGAATAACAACAAAAATATCCAGAAAAACGCATGTCAAAAATGTTATAAATTGATTTGCATTTTAATGAGGGAAATAAGTATTTGACCCCTCTGCAAAACATGACTTAGTACTTGGTGGCAAAACCCTTGTTGGCAATCACAGAGGTCGTTATGTTTGGAGGAAAAAGGGGGAAGCTTGCAAGCCGAAGAACACCATCCCAACCGTGAAGCACGGTGTCACGTCCTGACCAGCAGAGGGAGCAATTGTATTAGTTTTGGTCAGGACGTGGCAGAGGGGTTTGTGTTACGTGTGAGTTGGTTATTGGACTCCCAATTGAAGGCAGGTGTGTTGAGTTGCCTTTGATTGGGAGTCCTATATAGTAGTGTGTGTTTTTCTTTGTGGTTGTGGGTAATTGTTTCTGTTTAATGTGTTATGCTGTCAGTATTGTTGAGCTGTCGGTATTTTCTTGTTTTTGTAGTGTTCCAGTGATCTTTTTGAATTAAATCATGAACACTAACTCCGCTGCACCTTGGTCTTCTTCTCTCCATGACGACAGTTGTGACACACGGGGGTGGCAGCATCATGTTGTGGGGGTGCTTTGCTGCAGGAGGGACAGGTGCACTTCACAAAATAGATGGCATCATGAGGGAGGAAATTTTGTGGATATATTGAAGCAACATCTCAAGACATCAGTCAGGAAGTTAAAGCTTGGTCGCAAATGAGTCTTCCAAATGGACAATGACCTCAAGCATACTTCCAAAGTTGTAGCAAAATGGCTTAAGGACAACAAAGTCAGGGTATTGGAGTGGCCAACACAAAGCCCTGACCTCAATCCTATAGGAAATGTGTGGGCAGAACTGAAAAAGCGTGTGCGAGCAAGGAGACCTACAAACCTGACTCAGTTCCACCAGCTCTGTCAGGAGGAATAGGCCAAAATTCACCCAACTTATTGTGGGAAGGTTGTGGAAGGCTACCCAAAACATTTGACCCAAGTTAAACAATTTAAAGGCAATGCTACCAAATACTAATTGAGTGTATGTAAACTTCTGACCCACTGGGAATGTGATGAAAGAATTAAAAGCTGAAATAAATCATTCTCTCTACTATTATTCTGACATTTCACATTCTTAAAACAAAGTGGTGATCCAAACTGACCTAAGACAGGGAATTTTTACTAGGAATTGTGAAAAATTGAGTTTAAATGTATTCAGCTAAGGTGTATGTAAACTTCTGACTTCAACTGTAAGTATTTTGCGGTAAAAAAAATAAAAGCGAGAGAAAATAATGTATTTTTCAAAAAGTCTGATGCTCACTCTGCCATCCAGCCCAAGGCCAAGTGAGGTTTGATGTGCATTGAGGTTTGGGTACTACATTGCTGAGCAGAGAAGACTTCTGACTTCTGAAGACTTTTGCTTATCCTCCAACCAGAGGATCAAGAGACTAAAACCCCCTAGAGGCAATGTCCGCTTGGAATCATTGTTTTATTTGTATTTAAATTGTCATTTTATTCATCAAAATCCATCTGATTAAGCTAGAGATTTCCAGGTTTTTGCATGGGCAGCGTTTCTCTGTTTTGCTCTACGACGGCCACAAGCTTTTCAGGACTCATCTGAAGTCGGTCCCTTCGGCGTACAAATTATATATTTTCTAACTAAAACTTTGTAAATTCAGAACGGTTTGAGCTTCAAACTAATGTGAACCCACTATGGACCCCACTATGACACCCACAAGATTAACAGGACTTGTGAGAAGGTCACCCGTAATTGTGCGGTAAATGATTAGTGAAAACGAATACACTTGAATAGGCTTTTTTTTAAGAAGTGTTGTTTTATTGTTGTCGCTGAATGTATTATTCAATGCGTTTCTATGGACTAATAGCAGTAAGGCCATAGATATAAGGCAGACTTCAGGAAAGCTCTGAATTATGGCTCCTTCTCTTTCTGCTCAGATGGAAACAGTTGGAGCGAAGCCATTTTGAGATTGCAGTAGCTGACTCAATGTGTCACTGTCTTAAAGCTGTATCATCTAGCAACAAACAGTACTACCCAGATGTGTGTGGCCCTGATTAGGACCTGCTGACTGTCTCTACTAAACCAGCAAATGTACTACTGGAAGAGGACCACAATGGAAATAAGGCCCAGACATTGTTGTGTGTTATCCTTGATGATTTTACTCATGTACTTGTATGTCTTTTTCAAGTTTCATGTGCGCTTGTTTTTAAAATTGTCAAATTAATAAACTAAACTAAATCAGTGAACACATATATTCTACTAATTGAAAATGGCAGGTTAAAATGGTATGCCTTGTACAGAATGCATCCTGAGACATCCCATAGCAAGAGCAAGATGTACAGTGCATTCGGAAAGTATTCATACCCCTTGATTTTTTACACATTTTGTTACGTTACAGCCTTATTCTAAAATTGAATAAATATTTTTTTCTCATTAATCTACACATAATTCCCCCCAATGACAAAGTGAAAACAGGTTTTTAGAATTGTTTTGCAAAAAACAAAAAGGTATTTACATAAGTATTCAGACCCTTTGCTAAGAGACTCGAAATTGATCATCCTTGGGATGTTTCAACAACTTGATTGGAGTCCACCTGTGGTAAATTTAATTGACTGGACATGATTTGGAAAGGCACACACCTGTCTATATAAGGTCCCACAGTTGATAGTTCATGTCAGAGCAAAAACCAATCCATGAGGTCGAAGGATTTGTCTGTAGGCACAGATTGTGTCAAGGCAGAGATCTGGGGAAGGGTACCAAAAAATGGTTGCAGCATTGAAGGTCCCCAAGAACACAGTGGCCTCCATCATTCTTAAATGGAAGAAGTTTGGAACCACCAAGACTCTTCCTAGAGATGGCCGCCCAGCCAAACTGAGCAATCGGGGGAGAAGGGCCTTGGTCAGGGAGGTGACCAAGAACCCAATGGCCACTCTGACAGAGCTACAGAGGTCCTCTGTGGAGATGGGAAAACCTTCCAGAAAGACAACCATCTCTGCAGCACTCCACCAATCAGGCCTTTATGGTAGATTGGCCAGACAGAAGCCACTCCTCAGTAAAAGGCACACGACAGCCCACTTGGAGTTTGCCAAAAGGCACCTAAAGGACTCTCAGACCATGAGAAACAAAATTCTCTGATCTGATGAAACCAAGTTGGAACTCTTTGGACTGAATACCAAGAGTCATGTCTGGAGGAAAACTGGTACTATCCCTACGGTGAAGCATGGTGGTGGCAGCATCATGATGGGGGAATGTTTTTCAGCGGCAGGGACTGTGAGACTAGTCAGGATCAAGGGAAAGATGAACGGAGCAAAGTACAGAGAGGTCCTTGATGAAACTCTGCTCCAGAATGCTCAGGACCATAGACTGGGGCGACGGTTCACCTTCCAACAGGACAACGACCCTAAGCACACAGCCAAGACAACACAGAAGTGGCTTCGGGACAAGTCTCTGAATGTACTTGAGTGGCCCAGCCAGAGCCCGGACTTGAACCCAATCTAACATCTCTGGAGAGACCTGAAAATAGCTGTGCAGCGACGCTCCCCATCCAACATGACGGAGCTTGAGAGGATCTGCAGAGAAGAATGGGACAAACTCCCCAAATACAGGTGTACCAAACGTGCGTCATACCCAAGAAGACTCGAGGATGTAAATGAGATACATTTCTAAAAACCTGTTTTTGCCATGTCATTATGAGGTATTGTGTAGACTGATGAGGGAAAAACCCCCTGATTTAATCAATTTTAGAATATGGCTGTAACGTAACAACAATTGGAAAAAATCAAGGGGTTTGAATACTTTCCGAATGCACTGCAAATGCCGTGATAACTGCCATGATAACCCTTCATTTAGTTTTCCTCTACTGCAATTGGAATTAGGTTGGGAGGGGTGAATTTGGAAGTTCACAAAAGCACAATTACATTTTTAGATTGATGCTTTGAAAAAAAGAATGGATGATTTATGTCTCTCATTGTAAAACAGATCCATGAACAATAATGAGGGCTAACAGCCTTGAAGTATTAAATTGTTGCCTTTAAAAATGACGCCCACAGATCCAAGGCGAGGCAAGGCGGTGGAGGAGGAAGAGATCATGGGGGATGGATGGCAGCAGATTCCAGTCGTCATCTCCTGACACACACACGTGCACACGCACACGCACACAGCTACTAGAATAACACTAATTACTGTCTGTATGCTCCATCCTTCTAACACCCTGACGGGGTTATAATAGCTCTGTAATATAGATGAACAATATAGGGCTGGAGGAAAATGGCTTCCTCAGATAGAAGCCAGTACTCTGTCATGGCAACTGCAGCTGATGACATCATCTAGTGTCACATGATCTTATGCATTCCTGCCGGACATTACAGAGATATTAAGTAAATATCAAGGGGATGAATATCTGATTTGCGGATTGCCCACCCCTTTCCCAACCCAGGTGTGAATGGTTTTGTTTGAGATGAAAATTGTCCTCTGCATCCTGCTGAAGTGCTAGATTGAATTCTGTGTGTTGTTTTATTCATGCCTCCAGAGAATCGCTCCCATTTGTTTTCCTCATAGATGAGCTGCACTGCTTGAAGCACGAGCGTGTGTGTGTTATGCGCACAGGAGACCGTGAAATATTAAGTCACTGTCGTCTCAAGGCAAGCCACTAAGGGGAGAGGAAATGATGTGACATGTCCTCGCATTCACACATTCGTACACTAGACACTCCAATCAAACAGCGAAATTGAGGTGACGTTAAATCAACACAAAAAGTCTACTTTGAGGAAAGTCTGTTCTCTATCCAGGGGTGGCGCATCCTGTTACATTAACTAGACTTTTCTTACTGAATGTGAATAACCAACTATGACATTTTCCCTCTGTTCATTGAAAATGTATACACAACGTGTACATCTGCACTGGGTGTTTTTTTAATGCAAAATGTGTGTCTGCTTGTGTGCGTGCATGTGTGAATGTGTGTGTTTTACTATAACTCAAGACAATGCACAGCTGTCTCTTAAACTTCTGCAGGGGTTCCTCTGTTGCCTGGCAGCCAAGTCGTTCTATTTGATGCCGTTAGTCTCCAATTATGCTAATCATCGTGGGGACAGAGATTATCCACATTGTCTGCTGCAAACCTTCACTCACATCTGCAAACCATGTTTGCAAATGCATGCTAATTCAATTAGACATTACAGTCATCACTCAGTCACAGGAGGGACTGTCAGTCTGAAACGTTGGGGCCTGATAGGCTGGTGTGCCTTCAGGATACTAACATGTCATTGTCTTATCCCACCAGGTTGCCAGTCTCCTTGCAGCTGGGATTAACTCAGACTCCTTCTTCCCTTAGCAAAGTGTGAAACCCAAACAAAATGGTGAATCTCAATAAAATGGAGATTGTAAGTGACATCGAGAAAACCAAATTCAAACCCAGATGTGCAGGTCTGCCTGGCTGGTTAGCAGGCCTGGGCCATATGCTTGCCTGAGGCTGCTCTCCTCACCAGATGCATAATTTGTGAGTTTAGTATTGTGTGTATTTGTGATTTGGCTGTGCTGGGTTGAAGCAGGCTGAGGAGACAGACAGGCTGAGGAGACAGACAGACTGAGGAAACAGACAGGTTGAACCACTGCAGATGTCAGGCAGGCACGGAGGAAACGTCCTTGACAGAAGCTGGAGGCCGTCGTCGGCCACTAGAGGGCATGTGTCTCACTGCTCACTCCCTGCTCTACTTTACACATCATCTTACCCCCTCACTCATTACTCAGAGAACGCAGAGAGATAAGTCTCTTTCAGTTGTAAAGAGTCATGTTCTAATGGAACTTTCTGCAGTACGACCTATAATTCAATAGGATCTGAATAGAAATAGGTTCCTCAAACCAATTCTAAATATGCCTGTGAAGTTTATGCTCTCAAACAAGAAAGAAATCAGAGGAATTCATGAAAACCAGGTCAAATCAGCACCCCCGGAGTATCGTCACCTTCCTGACATTTATAAAACCTCAATCGATCAATGTGTCACGTCGTGTCAAATGTAATGAGAATGAGTCCCATTTGAGGACATGTGTCATAGGTGGGCGGGCAGGCAGGATGACACACAAAGGGGCCGGAAGGTTCTTGTACCGAAGCAAAAGTTCCCAAATCTCTTTTCATCTTGCCATATTCTGGAGAGAGATCAAGCCCCCTCGAAACAAAGAGCTGGCTTTTGTTTTTTGATAGGCTTATTTTAATAGGAATTCAGTGCTGTATGAAATATTTAAAAAGGTGTCTCTCTCTTCCTCTCTCGCTCTATATACACTACATGACCAAAAGTAAATGGGCACCTGCTCGTCGAACATCTCATTGCAAAATCATGGGCATTAACATGGAGCACCCTTTTGCTGCTATAACAGACTCCACTCTTCAGGGAAGGCTTTCCACTATATGTTGGAACATTGCTGCAGGGACTTGTTGGGTGATTAGGTCTGGTTCGCATTCGGCGTTCCAATTCATCCCAAAGGTTTTTGATGAGGTTGAGATCAGTGCTCTGTGCAGGTCAGTCAAGTTCTTCCACACTGATCTCGACAAACTATTTCTGTATGGATTTCGCTTTGTGAATGGGGGCATTGCCATGCTGAAACAGGAAAGGACAGTCCCCAAATTGTTGGTACAAAGTTAGAAGCACAGAATCGTCTAGAATGTAATGGTATGCTGTAGCGTTAAGATTTCCCTTCACTGGCTGGAACTAAGGGGCTTAGCCTGAACCATAAAAAACAGTCCAGACCATTATTCCTCCTCCAACAAACTTTACAGTTGGCACTATGCATTCAGGCAGGTAGTGTTCTCATGACATCCTCCAAACCCAGATTCGTCTGTCTGACTGCCAGACGGTGAAGTGTGATTCATCACTCCAGAGAACACGTTTCCACTGCTCCAGAGTCCAATGGCGGCGAGCTTTACACCACTCCAGCCGACGCTTGGCATTGCACATGGGGATCTTAGGCTTAGGCTGCTCGGCCATGGAAACCCATTTCATGAATCTCCCAATGAACAGTTGTTGTGCTGATGCTAATTCGGTAGTGAGCGTGGTAACCGAGGACAGACAATTTTTACCTGGTATGCGCTTCAGCACTCGGCGGTCCTGTTCTGTGAGCTTGTGTGGCCTACCATTTTGCAGCTGAGCTGTTGTTGCTCTTAGTCGTTTCCACTTCACAATAATAGCACTTACAGTTGACCGGGGCAGCTCTAACAGGGCAGAAATTTGAAATTTGACGAACTTACTTGTTGGAAAAGTGGCATCCTATGACTGTGCCACGTTGGAAGTTGCTGAGCTCTTCAGTAAGGCCATTCTACTGCCAATGTTTGTCTATGGAGAATGCATGGATGTGTGTGATTTTATACGGGTATGGCTGAAATAGCCGAATCCACTAATTTGAAGGGTTGTACATACTTATATATATATATATATATATATATATATATATATATATATATACTACCGTTCAAAAGTTTGGGGTCACTTGTCTGGAGCATCAGCATTTGTGGGTTCGAATACAGGCTCAAAATGGCTCCAGATACTCAACTAGTCTAAAGAAGGCCAGTTTTATTGCTTCTTTAATCAGAACAACAGTTTTCAGCTGTGTTAACATCATTGCAAAAAGGTTTTCTAATGATATATATATATACACTGAGTGTACAAAACATTAAGGACATCTGCTCTTTCAATGACATAGACTGACCAGGTGAATCCAGGTAAAAGCTATGATCCATTATTGATGTCAATTGTTAAATTCACTTCAATCAGTAACTGTTCTGCCTGCAGCTATGGAACCCTGACCTGTTCACCGGACGTGCTACCTGTCCAAGACCTGTTGTCCCAGACCTGCTGGAACCCTGACCTATTCACCGGACGTGCTACCTGTCCCAGACCTGCTGTTTTCAACTCTCTAGAGACAGCAGGAGCGGTAGAGATACTCTCAAAGATCGGCTATGAAAAAGCCAACTGACACTTACTCTTGTGTTACTGACTTGTTGCACCCTCGACAACTACTATGATTATTATTATTTGACAATGCTGGTCATTTATGAACATTTGAACATCTAGGCCATGTGCTGTTATAATCTCCACCCGGCACAGCCAGAAGAGGACTGGCCACCCCTCATAGCCTGGTTCCTCTCTAGGTTTCTTCCTAGGTTTTGGCCTTTCTAGGGAGTTTTTCCTAGCCACCGTGCTTCTACACCTGCATTGCTTGCTGTTTGGGGTTTTAGGCTGGGTTTCTGTACAGCACTTTGTGATATCAGCTGATGTAAGAAGGGCTATATAAATACATTTGATTTGATTTGATTTAGATGAAGGGGAGGAAACAGGATTTTTAAGCCTTGAGACAATTGAGGCATGGAGTGTGTACATGTGCCATTGAGAGGGTGAATGGGCAAGACAAAAGATTTAAGTGCCTTTGAACGGGGTATAGCAGTAGGTGCCAGGCCGGCCCACCGGTTTGTGTCAAGAACTGCAACGCTGCTGGATTTTTTCGCCTGCTTGTAGGGGGGGAAGGTGTTCTTAATGTTTTCTACACTCAGTATATATCTCTCTCTCTGTCTATTGATCTCCCCACCCATTGTATTTGCTGCTAATTAGACAGTTGATGAGCTTTGCATGCTGTTTCTGTGTTGCATCTCTGTACTCTCCAGTCTGTGTGTAAGGCCTGCAGATGGGTGCTGGTGTGAATTCAAAGCAGTTTCCTTGTCAGTATTTAATGCACATTCCATGCTAATGCAAGCTAGCTTCCCCAAAGATCTGTATTTTTACGCAGAAAATGAATGTGTTAGTGTGGATCAATGGAGGAGTTTTTATGGAGGACATGACTCCACTACAAACACGGGAGCGAGGCTCCACTTTCTCACGCTATGTATGACGAAGCGGGAGAACGGGGGAGAGAGAGAGCAGGAGAGAGAGAGAGTAATAGGAACAGAGAGAGTGTGTGGGAGGCAGGCAGCATATCCCTCTGCAATTAAAAGCCACTCTCTCTCCTCCTCTCTCCCTCTCCTCTTGTGTTGTGAGGTATTCCCCAAATCATGATGCCCTCTCCTCTTGTGTTGTGAGGTATTCCCCAAATCATGATGCCCTCTCCTCTTGTGTTGTGAGGTATTCCCCAAATCCCGATGCCCTCTCCTATTGTGTTGTGAGGTATTCCCCAAATCCCGATGCCCTCTCCTCTGCGTCGTGCTACAAATATCATCCGGATAATTATTTGCTCACAGGCATCTGAGGCCCAAGCATCTGCCCCTTCTTCTGTTGACCTCCACTCCCCCCTCCCTCGCCTGCCTTTTCTAGCAAGCCTGTTAAGCCTTCCTACCTCAGATTGATTAGCTAAAACAGAGGCTTGGTCAATTAAACATGCATGCCTTGTCTTTTTTTTTTTGAATGAGAAAGAAATGTAGCTAAAAATGTAGATGGATGATATGAAGAGAGAGAGAGAGATAGAGAGAGAGAGAGGGGGGGGGGGCAGAGAGCATTGGGAGAGGAAATTATTGATGCTTCAGCATTGTATCAATCAAAGAGGCTTTCATGTACAAACGGGTAACTTTGATTTAGGAAGCTATCAGCGTGTTGCTTGTCTAGATCTTTCACACTAGGGCCAGATACTCCAGCTCCACTGATGCTTGGGATGGGATGGGTGTGCATTGGATCAGCACTACAGGTCTGGTCCTGCGGCTGGTGTCACAGCTCCCTGGGGTGAGGGCTAAAAGCATGCTTGTGCGTGCCACTGGTCTGTCACACCAATAGGATTGGTCCCTAACCATGATCCCTTTTCAAGGTGTCTCGTGGCCATTCCCCCTTGCTTCTGTTTCAGCTACTCAGGAGTCAGGAGGGTGGATAAGAGTGATGGGTGGTTCTACTGCACTGTAGGACGTTTTATGTTCTGGATCTGTGGCTCTAGTTGTAGGTAACAGCTGAGTCATTCTCTGTTACTTAAACGCCATCGACTTGTAGACACGTAAAGTGACTCCATATCACCATCTGTACACTACAGTATTAAACTGCTTGCAAGTACTGATATGAATTATGTGTCAGCGTGGATTGATAGATTTCTATCAATCCTGTTCATTATGTAGACCATCTTTGACTTAGCTCTGACATAAGTGACTATTTGACTGATTTAGTTGTTGTTTAATGTAGAACAATAGAAGACATGCATTATGCATCATTATGCAAAAAAAATCCCTGGCATCGTCAAACATTATCAGCCAGAAGTCAATCTCTGTCTGGCAGACATCACCAAGCATGCAAAGCTCATCAACTGTCTAATTTGCAGCAAATACAGCGGGTGGGGATATCAAATTACAAAATATTCATGATATATGTACATTAGAACCAGTGAGAGGGGGGATGGGCTCTCCAATTACTCCCATCTCTCCACGATTCACAGAGTCCAATAAAAACAGGAGAGCATAAAGAAGCTTATGGCACAGTTTGTGGATAGGACCCTGGGAATTTGGGGGGCACAAGGCAGACCCATAAATAGATAAGAGTCATAGACTATATCTCTCCCTTGCATGGTGAAACAAATGAACCATCTCCAGCTAGCAGGGCATGATTCAGATTTCAGACTGCCCTGGCATAGTCTGTGTATAAGACTTCCTAAGCATACGGCAGCATCGATAAGACATGAGTGATTTTAGGGGGCATGGGTAATCTGTCTGTGGCTGCCATGTTCATGGGGGGGAGTGCATTCTTCGAAAAAAGGGTTCCGAAAAGGTTCTTTGGCTGTCCCCATAGGAGAACCCTTTTGGGTTCCAGGTAGAAACCCTTTTGGGTTCCATGTAGAACCCTTTCCACAGAGGGGAAGGTAGAACCCAAATGAGTTCTACCTGAAACCAAAAGGGTTATACATGGAACCAAAAAGGGTTCTCCTATGGGGACAGCCAAATAATTCTTTAAGGTTCTAGATAGCACCTTTTTTTCTGGTGTAGTGAAGGCTGTGCCCCCATGCGGAGCGTGGTGAGGGCGGTGTGGGATATAGCGTGAGAGGGAGTGGATGTGGCTGCCATGGAAACCCCTTCTCTTTGGCTCAGAACAGAGTGGCTCTGGGGAAAGCCCCAGTGTCTCTTCTCTCTCTCTCTTCTCCTCTCCTTTCCTCTCCTGTCCTCTTAGCACGGCTGCTAACACTGTGCAGATCTGCCTCAGTAGATCCGCTAAAATGATTCAGGCTCCACATTTATACTGAACAGAAATATAAACGCAACATGCAACAATTTCAAAGATTTGACTGAGTTCAATTTCATATAAGGAAATCAGTCAATTTAAATACATTCATTAGACCCTATTCTATGGATTTCACATGACTTTGCAGGGGTGCAGCCATGGGTGGGCCTGGGAAGGCATAGTTCCACCCACTTGGCAGACAGGCCCACCCACTTGGGAGCCACGCCCAGCCAACCAGAATTAGTTTTTCTCCACAAATGGGCTTTATTACAGACAGAAATACATGGTATGCACAAAATTCTCTAAAACAACGTGGCAGTCAGCTTATGGTCAAAAAATGAACATTCAATTATCTGGCAACAGCTCTGGTGGGCATTCCTGCAGTCAGCATGCCAATTGCGTGCTCCCTCAAAACCTGAGACATCTGTGGCATTGTGTTGTGCGCACATTTTTTTTTTGTGTCCTTTTATTGTCCCCAGCACAAGGTGCACCTGTTTAATGATGATGCTGTTTAATCAGCTTCTTGATATGCCACACCGGTGGATGGATTATCTTAGCAAAGGAGAAATGCTCACTAACAGTGATATATATTTTATTTCAGCTCATGAAACGTGGGACCAACGCTTTACATGTTGTGTTATTATTTTTGTTCAGTGTACATAATTGTGGGCTCAGAAACGTGTCAGTGGTTCCAATTATAAGCATGTTCTTATGACGTAAAATGGTCTATGAGGCTGGAAGAATAAGGTGTGTTAAACCAGCTACTGTATTTCAGTACGCTCTCATCTTTTTCAGCCTCTTAGGTCCAAGTGTGTTGATTCATTATTCAGTTGGGTTTTCCTCTCTGCTTCCAGCCCTCTCTGCCTGCCTCTGTAATGCAGTGGACTGGTGTTTTTGTTTTCAATACATGAGCCTGGCTGGTTTCATTAATCTCCTTTTCCATTTGCCTAGCAACAAAAACCTGCCAGAATGAAACAGAACAGAAGGAAAAGAACAGCGTAACGCAGGGCAGCAATTTCCACAGTGAACAAATCAATAGCCTGGGATCTACCCAGCTAACAATAAACCTCCCCACAATTTTAGAGGACATTCCCTTAAGAGTCTCATTAGGTTATTAACTAACGTTTTAATAGGAACGTTCCCGTGATGTGCAAAGAATGTTTCCAAGAGACTATTCCCTTCATGTAAAATAGAACTTACCCAGGACGTGGTTACGATGTTCTCAGAATTTAAGATATTCATGTTCTAGACACGTTTCATGGGAACGTTGCAAGAACATTCATGTGTCCAGTTTTCTGATGGTTAGGAGAATATTTTATCAATTTC
The DNA here is from genome assembly GCF_965601325.2 of Salmo salar. NCBI lineage: Eukaryota > Metazoa > Chordata > Actinopteri > Salmoniformes > Salmonidae > Salmo > Salmo salar. The sequence continues at coordinate 57,844,525 of NC_138303.1, forward strand.
TGTGTATCAGTTGTTAGGACATTCCCAAAGAAACGTCCCCCCAAAAAGTTTAATTACACATTGTTACTGTTGCCAAGCCCATCAAGGCCCTGATTGGTTAACCACTGATCCATTTATACAGTAATTATTATTCAACATGTCCTCACCTGGGATTTGAACTCACAGCCACTTGGTTCACGGTACACTGATCTTCCCACTACGCCACCATGTGTCAGGTATTGGTTAATTTGACTATTCTCATCATTGATTTGATTGACTTATTTTAGCAATTTAAGGTCTTTCTGTATAGTTGTCTAATGTTGGTGGGGCATGTTAACCTGTTTTAATGATACTCCTGAATAACATATTTTTTCTTGAGTGTACTTTTAACAGAGCTGAGATTTACAGAAAAGTGCATTCACCCTATTGCTTACACCTATCATGTTGTTTCATCTACATAAGTGCCTCGGGAGGAGGGGTTATGGTTTATTTTGGACAGGGCCTAACTATACTGGCCCAACAAGCACATGACCTAGAGATATCCCTTATTGGAACAGTGGTTAGGGCATTCGAGACCAACTAGGAGAATCACCCTACTCTCACTTTTTTTTTTAGCTTTTTTGTTGTTGTTACTTATACATATAATTTACATATTACATTTTATATACTACATAAATGGTACTTTTATATACAGCATTCACCTGACAAAGATATATACACTGCTCAAAAAAATAAAGGGAACACTTAAACAACACAATGTAACTCCAAGTCAATCACACTTCTGTGAAATCAAACTGTCCACTTAGGAAGCAACACTGATTGACAATAAATTTCACATGCTGTTGTGCAAATGGAATAGACAACAGGTGGAAATTATAGGCAATTAGCAAGACACCCCCAATAAAGGAGTGGTTCTGCAAGTGGGGACCACAGACCACTTCTCAGTTCCTATGCTTCCTGGCTGATGTTTTGGTCACTTTTGAATGCTGGCGGTGCTTTCACTCTAGTGGTAGCATGAGACGGAGTCTACAACCCACACAAGTGGCTCAGGTAGTGCAGCTCATCCAGGATGGCGCATTAATGCGAGCTGTGGCAAGAAGGTTTGCTGTGTCTGTCAGCGTAGTGTCCAGAGCATGGAGGCGCTACCAGGAGACAGGCCAGTACATCAGGAGACGTGGAGGAGGCCGTAGGAGGGCAACGACCCAGCAGCAGGACCGCTACCTCCGCCTTTGTGCAAGGAGGAGCAGGAGAAAGCACTGCCAGAGCCCTGCAAAATGACCTCCAGCAGGCCACAAATGTTCATGTGTCTGCACAAACGGTCAGAAACAGACTCCATGAGGGTGGTATGAGGGCCCGATGTCCACAGGTGGGGGTTGTGCTTACAGCCCAACACCGTGCAGGACATTTGGCATTTGCCAGAGAACACCAAGATTGGCAAATTCGCCACTGGCGCCCTGTGCTCTTCACAGATGAAAGCAGGTTCACACTGAGCACGTGACAGACGTGGCATTTCTTTGGGGGGCCGCACAGCCCTCCATGTGCTCGCCAGAGGTAGCCTGACTGCCATTAGGTACCGAGATGAGATCCTCAGACCCCTTGTGAGACCATATGCTGGTGCGGTTGGCCCTGGTTTCCTCCTAATGCAAGACAATGCTAGACCTCATGTGGCTGGAGTGTGTCAGCAGTTCCTGCAAGAGGAAGGCATTGATGCTATGGACTGCCTCGCCCGTTCCCCAGACCTGAATCCAATTGAGCACATCTGGGACATCATGTCTCGCTCCATCCACCAACGCCACGTTGCACCACAGACTGTCCAGGAGTTGGCGGATGCTTTAGTCCCGGTCTGGGAGGAGATCCCTCAGGAGACTATCCGCCACCTCATCAGGAGCATGCCCAGGCGTTGTAGGGAGGTCTTACAGGCACGTGGAGGCCACACACACTACTGAGCCTCATTTTGACTTGTTTTAAGGACATTACATCAAAGTTGGATCAGCCTGTAGTGTGGTTTTCCACTTTAATTTTGAGTGTGACTCCAAATCCAGACCTCCATGGGTTGATAAATTGGATTTCCATTGATTATTTTTGTGTGATTTTGTTGTCAGCACATTCAACTATGTAAAGAAAAAAGTATTTAATACGATTATTTATTTCATTCAGATATAGGATGTGTTGTTTAAGTGTTCCCTTTAATTTTTTTGAGCAGTATATATATACAATACATTATATATATATATATATATATATATATATATATATATATATATATATATATATATATAAATATATATATATATATACAATACATTACCAAAAGTATGGGGTTGAGGTCAGGACTCTATGCAGGCCAATCAAGTTCTTTCACACCGATCTCGACAAACCATTTCTGGATGGACCTCGCTTTGTGCATGGGGCTATTGTCACGCTTAAAAAAGAAAGGGCCTTCCCCAGATATGCATCTGTTTGTCACAGAAACCTTAAAAAAAGGTAGGCGAGTGGATCAGAAAACAAGTCAGTATCTGGTGTGACCACCATTTGCCTCATGCAGCGTGACACACCTTCGCATAGCGTTAATTGTGGCCTGTGGAATGTTGTCCCACTCCACTTGGCTGTGCGAAGTTGCTGGATATTGGCGGGAACTGAAACATGCTGTCGTACACGTCGATCCAGAGCATCCCAAACATGCTCAATGGTTGACATGTCTTGTGAGTATGCAGGCCATGGAAGAACTGGGACATTTTCAGCTTCCAGGAATTGTGTACAGATCCTTGCAACATGAGGCTTGTGCGTTATCATGCTGGAACATGAGGTGAGGCTGGCGGATGAATGGCACGACACCGGGCCTCAGGATCATGTCACAGTATCTCTGTGCATTCAAATTGCCATCGATAAAATGCAATTGTGTTCGTTGTCCGTAACTTATGCCTGCCCATACTGTAACCCTAACGCCAACATGGGGCACTCTGTTCACAACATTGACATCAGCAAACCGCTCGCCCTCACGATGCCATACACGCTGTCTACCATCTGCCCGGTACAGTTGAAACCAGAATTCATCCGTGAAGAGCACACTTCACCAGCCTGCCAGTGGCCATCGAAAGTAAACATTTTCCCACTGAAGTCAGTTACGACGCCAAAATGCATCCAGGTCAAGACCCTGGTGAGGACGTCAAGATGAGCTTCCCTGAGGTTTCTGACAGTTTGTGCAGACATTCTTCGGTTGTGCAAACCCACAGTTTCATCAGCTGTCCGTGTAGCTGGTCTCAGACGATGGTCTAAGGTGAAGAAGCCAGATGTGGAGGTCCTGGGCTGACGTGGTTTCACATGGTCTGCAGTTGTGAGGCTGGTTGGATGAACTGCCAAATTCTCTAAAACGACGTTGGAGGTGGCTTATGGTACAGAAATTAACATTAAATGATCTGTCAACAGCTCTGGTGGACATTCCTGCAGTCAGCATAGCAATTGCACGCTCCCTCAAGACTTAAGACACCTGTGGCATTGTGTTGTGTGACAAAACTGCTCATTTTAGAGTGGCCTTTTATTGTCCCCAGCACCTTGAGCTCCTGTGTAATGATCATCCTGTTTAATCAGCTTCTTGATATGCCCCACCTGTCAGGTGTATGAATTATCTTTGCAAAGGAGAAATACTCACAATAGCTGGAATGTAAACAAATATGTGCACAAAATTTGAGACAAATAAGCTTTTTGTGCGTATGGAACATTTCGGGGATCTGTTATTTCAGGGACCAACACTTTACATGTTACATTCATATTTTTGTTCAGTATCGTTAGGCCCTGTCCTGTCCAGATGAAACCCTACCCCCGTCCTCCCTAGGTCCTTGTGTAGATCTGAAGCAACTTGATAGGTGTAAGGTTGTAAGCAATAGGGTGAATGCACTTTGAAGTAAATCTCAGTTCTGTTAAAAGTACATTCAATATATGGTTACACTAGTGACCATACCCCCCGTGCATCCGGCAAAGGCGGAGGTGTTGCTAACATTTACGATAGCAAATTTCAATTTACAAAAAAAAAAACAATGACGTTTTCGTCTTTTGAGCTTCTAGTCATGAAATCTATGCAGCCTACTCAATCACTTTTTATAGCTATTGTTTACATGCCTCCTGGGCCATATGCAGTGTTCCTCACTGAGTTCCCTGAATTCCTATCGGATCTTGTAGTCATAGCAGATAATATTCAAATTTTTGGTGACTTTAACATACACATGGAAAAGTCCACAGACCCACTCCAAATGGCTTTCGGAGCCATCATCGACTCTGTGGGTTTTGTCCAACATGTCTCCGGACATACTCACTGCCACAGTCATACTCTGGACCTAGTTTTGTCCCATGGAATAAATGTTGTGGATCTTAATGTTTTTCCTCATAATCCTGCATTATCGGACCACCATTTTATTGTGTTTGCAATTGCAACAAATAATCTGCTCAGACCCCAACCAAGGAGCATTAAAAGTCGTGCTATAAATTCTCAGACAACCCAAAGATTCCTTGATGCCCTTCCAGACTCCCTCTGCCTACCCAAGGACGTCAGAGGACAAAAATCAGTTAACCACCTAACCGAGGAACTCAATTTAACCTTGCGCAATACCCTAGATGCAGTTGCACCCCTAAAAACTAAAAACATCTGTCATAAGAAACTAGCTCCCTGGTATACAGAAAATACACGAGCTCTGAAGCAAGCTTCCAGAAAATTGGAACGGAAATGGCGCCACACCAAACTGGAAGTCTTCCGACTAGCTTGGAAAGACAGTACCGTGCAGTATCGAAGAGCCCTCACTGCTGCTCGATCATCCTATTTTTCCAACTTAATTGAGGAAAATAAGAACAATCCGAAATTTCTTTTTGATACTGTCGCAAAGCTAACTAAAAAGCAGCATTCGCAAATGGAGGATGGCTTTCACTTCAGCAGTAATACATTTATGAACTTCTTTGAGGAAAAGATCATGATCATTAGAAAGCAAATTACGGACTCCTCTTTAAATCTGCGTATTCCTCCAAAGCTCCATTGTCCTGAGTCTGCACAACTCTGTCAGGACCTAGGATCAAGGGAGATACTAAAGTGTTTTAGTACTATATCTCTTGACACAATGATGAAAAAAATCATGGCCTCTAAACCCTCAAGCTGCATACTGGACCCTATTCCAACTAAACTACTGAAATAGCTGCTTCCTGTGCTTGGCCCTCCTATGTTGAACATAATAAACGGCTCTCTATCCACCGGATGTGTACCAAGCTCACTAAAAGTGGCAGTAATAAAGCCTCTCTTGAAAAAGCCGAATCTTGACCCAGAAATTATAAAAAACTATCGGCCTATATCGAATCTTCCAATTCTCTCAAAAATTTTTGAAAAAGCTGTTGCGCAGCAACACACTGCCTTCCTACAGACAAACAATGTATACGAAACGCTTCAGTCTGGTTTTAGACCCCATCATAGCACTGAGACTGCACTTGTGAAGGTGGTAAATGACCTTTTAATGACGTCAGACCGAGGCTCTGCATCTGTCCTCGTGCTCCTAGATCTTAGTGCTGCTTTTGATACCATCGATCACCACATTCTTTTGGAGAGATTGGAAACCCAAATTGGTCTACATGGACAAGTTCTGGCCTGGTTTAGATCTTATCTGTCAGAAAGATATCAGTTTGTCTCTGTGAATGGTTTGTCCTCTGACAAATCAATTGTAAATTTCGGTGTTCCTCAAGGTTCCGTTTTAGGACCACTATTGTTTTCACTATATATTTTACCTCTTGGGATGTCATTCGAAAACATAATGTTCAATTTCACTGCTATGCGGACGACACACAGCTGTACATTTCAATGAAACATGGTGAAGCCCCAAAATTGCCCTCGCTAGAAGCCTGTGTTTCAGACATAAAGAAGTGGATGGCTGCAAACTTTCTACTTTTAAACTCGGACAAAACAGAGATGATTGTTCTAGGTCCCAAGAAACAAAGAGATCTTCTGTTGAATCTGACAATTAATCTGGATGGTTGTACAGTCGTCTCAAATAAAATTGTGAAGGACCTCGGCGTTACTCTGGACCCTGATCTCTCTTTTGAAGAACATATCAAGACTGTTTCAAGGACAGCTTTTTTCCATCTACGTAACATTGCAAAAATCTGAAACTTTCTGTCCAAAAATGATGCAGAAAAATTAATCCATGCTTTTGTTACTTCTAGGCTGGAATACTGCAATGCTCTACTTTCCGGCTACCCGGATAAAGCACTAAACAAACTTCAGTTAGTGCTAAATACGGCTGCTAGAATCCTGACTAGAACCAAAAAATGTGATCATATTACTCCAGTGCTAGCCTCCCTACACTGGCTTCCTGTTAAGGCAAGGGCTGATTTCAAGGTTTTACTGCTAACCTACAAAGCATTACATGGGCTTGCGCCTACCTATCTTTCCGATTTGGTCCTGCCGTACATACCTACACGTACGCTACGGTCACAAGACGCAGGCCTCGTAATTGTCCCTAGAATTTCTAAGCAAACGGCTGGAGGTAGGGCTTTCTCCTATAGAGCTCCATTTTTATGGAATGGTCTGCCTACCCATGTGAGAGACGCAGACTCAGTCTCAACCTTTAAGTCTTTACTGAAGACTTATCTCTTCAGTAGGTCCTATGATTAAGTATAGTCTGGCCCAGGAGTGTGAAGGTGAACGGAAAGGCTGGAGCAACGAACCGCCCTTGCTGTCTCTGCCTTGCCAGTTCCCCTCTCCACTGGGATTCTCTGCCTCTAACCCTATTACAGGGGCTGAGTCACTGGCTTACTGGTGTTCTTCCATGCCGTCCATGGGAGGGGTGCGTCACTTGAGTGGGTTGAGTCACTGACGTGGTCTTCCTGTCTGGGTTGGCGCCCCCCCCCCCCCCTTTGGGTTGTGCCGTGGCGGAGATCTTTGTGGGCTATACTCGGCCTTGTCTTAGGACGGTAAGTTGGTGGTTGGAGACATCCCTCTAGTGGTGTGGGGGCTGTGCTTTGGCAAAGTGGGTGGGGTTATATCCTGCCTGTTTGGCCCTGTCCGGGGGTATCATCGGATGGGGCCACAGTGTCTTCTGATCCCTCCTGTCTCAGCCTCCAGTATTTATGCTGCAGTAGTTTATGTGTCGGGGGGCTAGGGTCAGTCTGTTACATATGGAGTATTTCTCTTGTCTTATCCGGTGTCCTGTGTGAATTTAAATATGCTCTCTCTAATTCTCTCTTTCTCTCTTTCTTTCTTTCTTTCTTTCTTTCTCTCAGAGGACCTGAGCCCTAGGACCTTGCTGTCCCCAGTCCACCTGGCCGTGCTGCTGCTCCAGTTTCAACTGTTCTGCCTGCGGCTATGGAACCCTGACCTGTTCACCGAAAGTGCTACCTGTCCCCGACCTGCTGTTCTCAACTCTCTAGAGACAGCAGGAGCGGTAGAGATACTCTCAAAGATCGGCTATGAAAAAGCCAACTGACACTTACTCTTGAGTTGCTGACTTGTTGCACCCTCGACAACTACTATGATTATTATTATTTGACCATGCTGGTCATTTATGAACATTTTAACATCTTGACCATGTTCTGTTATAATATCCACCCCTCATAGCCTGGTTCCTCTCTAGGTTTCTTCCTAGGTTTTGGCCTTTCTAGGGAGTTTTTCCTAGGGAGTTTTTCCTAGCCACCGTGCTTCTTTCACATGCATTGCTTGCTGTTTGGGGTTTTAGGCTGGGTTTCTGTACAGCACTTTGAGATATCAGCTGATGTACGAAGGGCTATATAAATAAATTTGATTTGATTTTGATTTATATACTTGTATTGATGATAGGGATTCAGAAGTATCAGGTTATCATGCCCCACCAACATTAGACAACTATACTGAAAGCCCTTAAATTGCTGAAATAAGTCAATCAAATCAATGATTAGAATAGTTAGATTAACCGATACAAGACACATACATAGTGTCGTAGCAGGACAATTGGTGTACCGTGAACCAAGAGGTTTTGAGTTCAAATCCCAGCTGAGGAATGTTGAATAATAATTACTGTGTAAATGAAAATGCACAATGTAATCAGGTATCTCAAGTGTGTCAAATATGCAAGTTGGAAACACTCCCACTGGGCACAGATGTCATTTCAACACCTAGTTTTGATTTACATTTGGTTGAGTTGTCAACTAATGTGAATTCAACGTGAAATCAACCAAAAAATGTCACCATGTCTTTGAATCTCGATTGAAAGTTGGGGCGAAAAAAATCTGAAATTCCCTTACGTCGGTGACTTTTCAACGTCATCGCATAGATTTTTATGTTGTTGAAATGATGTGGGAACGGTGTGCTGTATGCTAAAAGCGTTGTGTGTGTGAGTATCCATAACCTTGCCAACAGACAAAGAGCTGTGAATGGATCAGTAGTTCCCCAATCAGGGTCTCGATTGGCACGGCGATAGGCGTGATGTGTAATGGAACCATTTTTGGCGAGGAGAACGTTTCATTGGTTCCATCAGGCGATGACCTGACAACTGACACACAGAAGTGTTCTTGCAACGTTCCCATAAAAAGTGTCTAGAACATGAATATCTTATGTTCTGAGAATATGGCAACAACGTTCTGTTTGTTTGGTGGAACATTGATGAAATATTCTCCTAACCCTCAGAAAACTGGAAACATGAATGTTCTTTCAACGTTCTCATGAAACTTGTCTTGGAAATGTATATATTATATTCTGAGAACATGGCAACCACATTCTGTGTATATTTGGTGGGACGTTGATAGAATATTCTCCTAACCCTCAGAAAATTGGACATAAATGTTTTTGCAACGTCCTATGAGAAGTGTCTAGAACATTAATATAGCATATTTTGAGAACATGGTATCAATGTTCTGAGTATGTCCTCTTTGACATTACCTCTAATGCCAAAACATGCTAAAAATGTTCTCAGAAGGTTTTTGCTAACATAGATAGAATGTTCCTTTAACTAACGGAAAACTGGACACTCAAACATTAGGGGAACATTATGGGTAACATTACAAAAATGTACACTCTCCCTAGAATTGTTAGCTGGGTAATATCTCTCCTGCCCAAACTATGACTCAGAGCTCAAGGGGAATCAATACAGCCTGTAAGTGGTTGCCATAATGGGAGGCAGTGGTGGTGCTTGTGTTTGTCTGTTTTTGGTTGTGTGGGGGTGGTGTGTGTGTGTGTGTGTGTGTGTGTGTGTGTGTGTGTGTGTGTGTGTGTGTGTGTGTGTGTGTGTGTGTGTGTGTGTGTGTGTGTGTGTGTGTGTGTGTGTGTGTGTGTGTGTGTTTGGCCCTGCATTTGTCTGTGTGTGTGTTTGGTCTTGTGTATGTACTCCAGTGAAGGCCAGACATATGGGGCATGGTTCATGGCGGGCAGACTGGACCTCACTCCCAGCCGGGGGTGTATGATAACAGTAATTCAATTGAGTTGGCGAGCCGAGGCCGATGGGATTTACAAAGTGCGGGCAGGTGTGTGTGTGTGCTGTGTGTGTGTGCGTCTTTGTTTGTGTATATCTGTGTGCATGAGTGTGTATGTGTTTGCCGGTGTGTGTGTATGTGCATTTGTTTGAGTTACTGTGTGTGTGTGTGTGTGTGTGTGTGTGTGTGTGTGTGTGTGTGTGTGTGTGTGTGTGTGTGTGTGTGTGTGTGTGTGTGTGTGTGTGTTTCTATGCTAGTGTGGGGGTTGACATTACAGGCAGGCCGTGATCTGTGATTGTGTGTTTTTGTTTTCAGTAGGGGGCAACTTGAGAAGCCTGCCTCTTTCCCTCTGTGTCCAATAAAGAAATAAGTGGGAGTGGATTAATTATTGAAAAGTCTGTGGAGGCAGGAAGAGATGACATGTCAATACAGCTTGGGGGGGTCAAGGGTCACTAATCTAACCAATGCCAGGGCCAGGATTCTCCAACACTGACATGTGTGTTGAGGCATGTCCTGTTCTCCTGCTCCTGCTCCTCCTCCTGCCCAGTCCAGTTTGAACAACCATACCTTGTTGGGACCTGCCCACAGTGTTGGGGAGTAGTGAACAACATTTAGTTCAACTAGTAATTTCATTACATTTTGCAGTAGATTGGTGGTAGTTGAACTAAATTCAAACCTTGGTAGTGTTTTCAGTTGTTAATTACTTTTTTGCCACGTAGTGGTGTTGCTAACTACTGGAACTATACATTACTTTCTTTTGCAAATAATTTAATATGGGTGAAGTAGGCAAGAAGGTCCTTTCATTTTCAGCATCAGACCAACCTAATTCTCACTTTAAAAATGGTTTGTGTGCCTAATTAAACTGCGTTTAATAGGCTAAATGACACCTTCTGTTTACATCTGACTCCAGATTGAACTGCTCTTGCAATTTGTAGTCTATGACATTTCAGATTTAGATATGCTAATTTTTCACTAAGTAGTTTGGATGTAGTGAACTACTTTTTCTAAGTAACTTCAGTTAAAGAGATTCTCCGGTAGTTGTGTATACTTTTTAGCGAGTAGTTCTGAAAGTAGCGCGCACAAGCAAAAAGTAGTCCCCGATAATTGCATACTACGTTACATACAGTACCAGTCAAAAATTTGGACACGCCTACTCATTCAAGGGTTTTTCTTTATTTGGACTATTTTCTACATTGTAGAATAACAGTGAAGACATCACAACTATGAAATAACACATATGGAATCATGTAGTAACCAAAAAAGTGTTAAACAAATCAAAATACATTTTAAATTTGAGATTCGTCAAAGAAGCCACCCTTTGCCTTGATGACAGCTTTGCACACGATTTTGCATTCTCTCAACCAGCTTCATGAGGTAGTCACCTGGAATGCATTTCAATTAACCTGTCTGGGAACGTGCTTGCGTCCCACCCTAGTCAACAGCCAGTGGAATTGCATCGCGCGAAATACAAAACCTCATAAATACTATAACTTCAATTTCTGAAACATATGACTATTTTACACCATTTTATAGATACACCTCTCCTGAATCGAACCACGTTGTCCGATTTTAAAAAGGCTTTACAGCAAAAGCAAAACATTAGATTATGTTAGGAGAGTACCCTGCCAAAAAAAATCACACTGCCATTTTCAAAGCAACTAGATGCATCACAAATACCCAAAACACAGCTAAATGCAGCACTAACCTTTGACAAACTTCATCAGATGACATTCCTAGGACATCATGTTACACAATACATGCATTTTTTGTTCGATAAAGTTCATATTTATATATAAAAACAGCATTTTACATCGGCGCGTGACGTTCAGAAAATATTTTCCCTCAAATGCTTCCGGTGAATCAGCGCTACAATTTACAAAATTACTATTCGAAAACATTGTTAAAATGTAATATTGTCATTCAAAGAATTATAGATTAACATCTCGTGAATGCAACCGCATTGCCAGATTTAAAAATAACTTTACTGGGAAATCACACTTTGCAATAAACAACGTGGTATGCTCAGAAAAATAGGCTAGGCGATACATGTTAGCGTCATCTTGGAACCATCTAAAATCAAAAATACTATTGTAAATATTCCCTTACCTTTGATTATCTTCATCAGAAGGCACTTCCAGGCATCCCAGGTCCACAACAAATGTAGTTTTGTTCGAAAAAGTTAATAATTTATGTCCCAATAGTTCCTTCTTGTTAGCGCGTTCCGAAGGCTACTCATAATGTACTGAAGCGCGCGGGACTTGTCGTCACGAATGTGCAAAAAATATATATTTACGTTCGTTCAAACATGTCAAACGTTGTATAACATAAATCTTTAGGGCCTTTTTCAACCAGAGCTTCAATAATATTCAAGGTGGACGATTGCATTGTCTTACTAAACGTTTCGGAACAAAAGGGTTCCCATGGGCGCCTGCGTCATAGTAGTAATGGCCCTCCCCCTGTGACCAACTTCCCAAGGTCAGTTTCTACCATAGAAGACTCAAACCACTTTGTAAAGACTGTTGACATCTAGTGGAAGCCTTAGGAAGTGCTAAATGATTAATAAGTCCCTGTGTGTTTCAATGGCAAAGGTTTGAAGTGATTCCACACATCAGATTTCCACTTCCTGTTAGGATTTGTCTCAGGGTTTTGACTGACATATGAGTTCTGTTATACTCACAGACACCATTCAAACAGTTTTAGAAACTTTAGAGTGTTTTCTATCCAAATCTACTAATTATATGCATATTCTAGTTACTGGGCAGGAGTAGTAACCAGATTAAATCGGGTACGTTTTTTATCCGGAGGTGCAAATACTGCCCCCTATCCCCAACAGGTTAACAGGTGTGCCTAATTTGTGGAATTTCTTTCCTTCTTAATGCGTTTGAGCCAATCAGTTGTGCTGTGACAAGGTAGGGGTGGCATACAGAAGATGGCCTTATTTGGTCATTGCTCTCTCTCTGCTGTGTGTATCTTGCTAGCCGTCACTCAAATGGCGAGAGGCTGAAGTTCATTGGCTAGAACTTGAAGTGCTCGGGGGCCTGCCCACGTGGGGGGAAATGGCGCAGCATGGCTTCCAGAAAAAACAATTACTTTCAAACTAGGGATTTTGTGGCTAACTGAGGTAAGACAGTAATTCTGCTCATAGATTATGCATGAATGAACTACACATCCAGTCCGAAGCGGGAGATTTAAAAATGACTCAGTAGTTGCCAAAGTTCCGGAACATGTTATTAAGTTGGCCTAAGATATATTTTTCTTAAGAGTAGCTTTGGTGTAGCTTAACTTCTTCCAGTGTGAAGTAATTGGTAGCTTGGTAAGCTATATTTTCAGAGTATCTTCCCCGACATTGCCTGACCAAATGGAAATAAACAGCCTATTCCCCACCAAAACCACGCCACACTTCCCACATTCCCCAGTCTCCTCTCCCCTCTCCTCTCCCCTCTATTCTTCTGTTCCTGCACATGCTGTACTCCAATCCAAAGCTAATTAAGACACCAACTGTGTGTTGTGCTCTCTCTCTCTCTGTGTGTGTGTGTGTGTGTGTGTGTGTGTGTGTGTGTGTGTGTGTGTGTGGTGTGTGTGTGTGTGTGTGTGTGTGTGTGTGTGTGTGTGTGTGTGTGTGTGTGTGTGTGTGTGTGTACTTGCGTTTGTGCATGCGTGCGTGTTAGTCTCTGTTGCCTCCACATGAGACAGTATTGTGCCCTGGTTGGGACGGGCAGAGATTCATGTAGCAGTGGGTGTGTGTGGGGGTGGGGGTGGGTGTGATGGATGCAAGCCCAAAATGCCCAGATTGTAAGCTCATGGTGACACTTTAATGAGGAGAGCTCAATATGCTGCTTGCCTCTGGCTTATGGGATCCCAGGCAGGCAGCCTGCAGACTGAGTGGTACCCCTGCCAGACTCCTGTCCTGTGATACTGTGACAATCCATTGTGCCCTCCAGACCCAGTTAAAATACGGAGCATGCATACTTGGCTGAATCAGATGATGGCCAGCCTAAGGCCATATTGTCTGATATAGGCATTGGGAACAGGTGCTAGTCACCAATAAACCATGGTGAATTTGATATATCTCATATCAAGTCATATTGTATTCATAGCGTTTCCTGCAGGGTCAGCTATAGCTATAAAACTGCTTCCATTCAGGTATCCCATGCATTATCCATTCAGCATTATCCAGCAGGAGCTCAGGAGCAACTCATTCTGAGAAATGTTCAAATCTCAGTTGATTATAAGCGTAATCCTTTCATGCCCCCATTTTCCATCCATTAGGATTCTAAATATAGGCTATGAATACTAGTAGGGATCCGGTGCACATGCGAGGTCTGATTACCACATGAGTGTAGCCCTCCTCGGGCACACTGATTACCACATGAGTGTAGCCCTCCTCGGGCACACGACGGTCATGGCTGGTAGAATGGTAGAACAGCACTGTCCCACTCTCAGCCTCCCATCATATTGGCAGGCTACAGTTAGACTGTAGTTAGAGCTTGTTGTTCTAGAGAGCAGGAGAGAGAGAGAACAGGGCTTTAAATTCCCTATTAGTACCACCACAGACCATGGCAACTAATCTCCAAAGGAACACACTTCCTGTAGCTCCCCCTGTTCCTCTCTGGCCTTTGATTGTGATAAAGGCAGGCAGAAGGATACGTCTGACCCAGTCTCCCCTGTGCCCCCTCCCCAGCTATGTCGGGGACCAGAAATCCACACAAGGATAGTAAAACAAGGACAATTCGTAAAGTGGGGACATTTTGCCGGTCCCCACAAGGAAAAGTCTATTTTAGGCTTAGGGATTAGGTTTAGGGCTACAATTAGGGTTAGGGTTTTAGGTTAAGGTTATGGGTTTGGGGTTAGGGAAAATATGTTTTTATTTTTTATTGTTTGGTCCCCACAAGGATAGTAAAACAAATGGTTAAAGAATAAGGTTTAAGAGAGCGGGGCTTATCCCTTCTTCTCTTTTCCTTTGTCCCTGTAAAATCTCTGTCTTTCTCAGGCTAAAACTCTCATGCTATATCACATTCATCTTCCACATGACTGATTCATTAATACAGTTCCTCTACAGAGGTTTTCCATGGTCAATTATAGAGAGGATTTATGTGAAAAGCTCATCTAGCCAGCAATGATGAGGTACACTGTATCACACAGAGAGGAGATGGAGAAACCCAAGATGATGGTCTAAATGACATAAAAACAGTAGAGGATCAGGATGTGGTTTGTATATCAGCTTCTACATGGGAACTAACAATGTTCCAGTACAGGATATCCTCAATATGGCAGATCTAATGATCTATGAACAAGACAGAAACAGGAAGAGAATATTATGAAGAGTAGCTCTCTCTCTCTCTCTCTCTCTTGCTCTCACTCTCTCTCTCAGCAGGTGTAATCTTGGGCCGCTTGGCTGGGATCTGAGATCTGCAGCTCTGTGCCTCTATTTATGGCTCTCACATGCATCCTGTCTGTTAACTGTGCCAAACCGGGCTGGGATAGGATGGAGTGGGTTAGATGAGATGGGGTGGGGTTGACCTAGGCTGGTCCTGGACTGGTCTTGGACTGTGAAAGGGTGGGATGGGGTGGGGTTGGTTGGGGTGGGCGCTAGCCCCCTGCACCACACCCTATGCACATCAAAGTCTCCACAGCGCAATCCATTTAGCCTATAGCAGACCTTCCCTGTCCCTGTGCTACTGTATATGTAAATACACTATGACAGGGTCTTCCTGGCTGACACTTTCCTGTAAAGGTTTTGCCTTCTGAACTAGCTCCTGTGCATTCTGCTTTTGTTTGTCCAAATAGCAATTTCTGGATGTTTGATCATTATGTTTAAGACCAAAGTGAATCCCGGTGAGGTAGCACCATTTGTTCCCACATTTTTACCAGACATGCCACTATGCAAATCTTATGCCATTAGTAATCCTAACATGTAATACATGTTGCTTTAAAAAACATACAGTGCTATGCCTATAATACAATTAACAGACACTCACCTCTATTCCTCAACCCCAATATCTATATATACCTCAGCCCACTTAACCACACACCTAAACCCAATTACCCACACACCCCAGCCCTGTTACTCCCATACCCTAACCCTACACCCACATGTCAATACCCTAATACTGATACAATCAAGTACCTATACACCCATATCCTAGCCCTAAATGCCCTATTTGTTACTCATAGACCCCAGTTATTTTGCCAATACATGTTAATATTCATGTTAATTGCCTATCTCAGCCCTGTTACCCACTTTCCTTTGGCCTGTATTCCAAGTAACCAACAGTAACCTATATCCAGCTATTTGCTGCACATCCAAACCCTGTTATTTCCATACCTTAGTCATCGAATCAGATGTATTTATAAAGCCCTTTTTACATCAGCAGATGTCACAAAGTGCTGTACAGAAACCCAGCCTAAAACCCCAAAGAGCAAGCAATGCAGATGTAGAAGCACAGTGGCTAGGAAAAACTCCCTAGAAAGGCAGGAACCTATGAAGAAACCTAGAGAGGAACCAGGCTCTGAGGGGAGGTCATTCCTCTTCTGGCTGTGCTGGTAGAGATTATAAGAGTACATGGCCATTAAGTCTAGATCGTTCTTCAAGACGTTCAAACGTTCATAGATGACCAGCAGGGTCAAATACTAATCACAGTGGTTGTAGAGGGTGCAACAAGTCAGCACCTCAGGAGTAAATGTCAGTTGGCTTTTCATAGCCGAGTATTCAGAGGTCGAGACAGCAGGTGCGGTAGAGAGGGGGAGGGGGGGAGAGAGTGAGAGAGAGAGAGAGAGAGAGAGAGAGAGAGAGAGAGAGAGAGAGAGAGAGAGACAGAGAGACAGAGAGAGAGGGTTGAAAACAGCAGGTCTGCGACAAGGTAACACGTCCGTGACAAGGTAGCACGTCCGGTGAACAGGTCAGGGTTGCCAGAATTCATTTGAATGGGTAATAGGCGTTCATCCAGACCCATTACCTGTATGAGCCTTGTATATCCCTAAACCCCATTGCTCATACTGTTTAAACCAGGTAAATCCATGGGCACACTCGTATAGAAGAGGTTTACCCCAGTGCCGTAGCTTCCAGGTCTAGCTTCAACATTCATACAAACCAGGTCGACACTTGTACTTTAGCCCCAATATTCTTACAGACCAGGTGTACACCTGCACGTCAAACTCAATATTGATTAAAACAAAACAGGTCTACTGCTACAGGTCTGTCAGCACCAATTGTCATAAAAATAGGAGTACTCCTGCATTTCAGCCCTAATATTAATACAAATCAGGTCTACACCTGTACTTCAGCTCCAAATTACGTACCTATGAAGTCTGCACCTGTGCTTGAACTCAATTAGTCAACTAAGCCAGGTCTTAATGTGTCAAAACCTGAATACTCATAAAGTGTATACCAGGTCTATCCCTAGACCTCAGCTCCAGTACTCCTACAAACCAGGTCTACACCTTTGACTGAGTCACAATACTAATATAAACCAGATCTACATCTACATATCTCAGCCCAAATACTAAAACGAACCAGGTTTACACCTGTGGTTATGTCCAAACTCTCTGAAAAACCAGGTCTACCCGAGTGACTATTCAGCAACTCACATAAACCAGTTATACCATTGTGTAAGAGACACTAAACAAACTTATTGACATTCAATATTTGTTAAGTTATTACACTAATTCATGGCCAATTCTCCCCTTCAAATAACAAAGTTACATTTTACAATACCTCTGTTTTAAACATATTTAAAGGCTAATGGATAATGGTAAAATCATCTGAAAGATCATCTTGAATCAAGTATATCCATATCCCGACTAAACTTCAATCTACTGAAAAAATAAATAATCTGCTATGATTAAATATACTGTATATAATAAATTAGACTCACTGCATTTTCCCATCGCTAAGATATTTTCATATACAACAGGCATCATGGATTCAATGTATTGAAAATGAAGGCACATACGTAAACTAGACCCTTTAAACATTATATTTACAAAGAAAATATTTCAACAATTCTTTTTTTTTAAGTTGTTGAATACAGACTTCTGGGGTCAAATCGTCTGTAAAAGTACACCTCGGAGATTTATGCTTGTGGTCTTGACCATTCTGAGAAATCATATGAAACTTTCCCTGAATCATACTAGACACCTTAACAATGCAAAATATGGGACTTATTTGTTAATTATGTACAAATTGAAGTTCTCTAGAGGCTGTAAAGTACAAACATTTTTCTTCTTCACTGTTGTGACTGCTGGGATGAAATGGGTTATTAATGGACTCTTAACTACTTATGGGAAACAACTTTCATCAAAGGAAACATGGGTAGATTGAACGGAACCCGTAAGCATGGCAGCTAGCAGCTGGAGGGTTGGGTGGAACTGAACTGCCACATAGTTTCATGGCTCCACTGAACCATGTGCTCTACGATGGAATGTGAAAAGCAAGTATCAGCACTATCGGCTCTAGGGGGAAAAAAAGTCCCAAACAAAACAGTAGGCATCTCCACTCCTCAGGCTGTTCCTGGCTGGCCAATGACCTCCCACCCCGCTAGGTTGTTCATCTCTTGCCAGCCTTGAGAGTGAAAGGTTTAATCAGCTGAATTACTGGAAGTTATCGGTCTCAATCAATTAGGTCTTACAGGGAGAGCCGTGTGACCTCCTCCCACTGCAGCTCTGACCAATCCCAACAGCAATAGGGAGGGAGGTGATTCCTATCAGTCGCACAGCACAGAACCTGTTTCCCTGCCTTACAGGGTAGAGGCAGTCAGGCAAACACATAGGCTATGCCCTCAGACTCTGTTAAACAGATACAACCCACTCACTCCTACTCCTACTAACACAAACAGTGCTGTGTACATACTGTAACTGGCTGCACACACAGACTGATTGAAGGGGGGGATGTACAAACACACAGGCTCCTATGACCTACACACACTAACAGACTGAAAGCAAGACACGTGCCCAAGAACAACGTGCAAAAAACAGTGCGGAACTTAAGAATATCCTCTGAAAATGCATATTATAAATGCATGGGGACTGTATATTTTCAGTACATTCAGATTCTCCCTAACATTATTGCAGACAGTGCTATAAAATGATAGCCACGGACTTTCACCACAAGATCAGAGAAGTTGGTTAAAAACACATTGCCAGAGCTCATGTGGAGAAGGTCTCTGGTTATGGCGGGGGGGGGGGGGGGGGGGGGGGGGGGGTTATAGATAAGGGTGTGCCCTCCCTTCTGATTCCACAGAAGTGTGTGAGGCCTTTATCAGTCTGCCTTATCAGCCGTGCTGCTGTCATGCAGGAAAGACACCCGCTGAGGTGAATGTCTAGCCCCTTCAACCTTTGAAACACGCTGGCTCATCCTTCCTACCAGAGGGAAAGGTCCGCTGTTGCTAGTTACCTCCCTCTCCGATCAATGTGCGTGATTAATGGATCTAACCGGGGAAAGCTGAAGAACGTTCAGCAATTTCACGGAAGTTTGACTAGCGAACTGCATCTATTACTATCAAGACCAACGATTGGTCACATTTCTAGTGGATCCTACCACACTGTACTGTACATGACCAGGTCACATGTGTTGTTGTTCTGTTTGGCCAAGGGCTTAGCATGGGTTGGTTATGTAAACGCTGGAACAGTACAGAGTAAGAGCTGCATTTGTTGTTAACTGGTGAGAATGAAGGAAAACAGGCCTGCAGATTAGATTAACAGTGGACTATGACTGACACTCACACAGCAGAGCTATAGGCTCACCCCTCACCCATTCCACCCCCCCCCCCCCGCCTTGTGTTAGCTCTCACATGACTATCTCTCCTCTGCACACTGCACTAGCCCTCTGTCCTTGTGTTGTATCTCTGCTCTGCGCTCTGTTTGGGCAGTCAGCATGGTGAAGTACTGTATGTGCAGGGCTGGGTGTCTCTGGGTGGCTAAATAGGACACTAATGATCTATTTAGTCCTCCCAAACTAAGAAGTGAGGGATTCTGAGCCGGCTTGTGAACAAAGCTGCCATACGGTGCCTGCTGCCGGGCCGTCCCCTAGCTGTGTTTGACATGCGGATGTGACAGAGGCTGTGACGTTCCTTATCACATTTAATTGACTTTTTCAGGCTCTTTAGATAAAACAGGATGGCACGTCCTCTAATTGTCTATGAACATGACTAAATTGTGTGTGTAAATCATTATGGAATTTCTTTGCTTTATATACTGTTAGAGTGGACGCTTTTATGACTAAGGTTGCCTTAGTCATATGGTATATGATGTACAGTATTGTTGTTTATCTGGCTGAACTAATGATTTTGATAAAGAGTTTGACTTACTCTCATAGACATACACTCATGAGACTAATATAGACATACTGTACATTCATGTAGACATACTGTACACTCATGTAGACATACTGTACACTCATGTAGGCATACTGTACATTCATGTAGACATACTGTACACTCATGTAGACATACTGTACACTCATGTAGGCATACTGTACATACATGTGGACATACTGTACATTCATGTAGACATACTGTACATTCATATAGATTTATAAAGACTCATAGACGAGACGAAGTGTGACAATGATGCAGTCTAGTTATTCAGGCGCTCCAGATCCCTCCAAGGTCATATGTCTGGTGAGAGGTTAGGCATGGATGTGTGTCACATTGTCACCTGACCCAAACTCTTCTGTTTTGCTGAATGAATTACAGAGCAAGATTTGTGCAGAGATGTCCAAATTTCTCTTAACTGGCTACCACGTGTGTAAAGTATGGTATAATCAGCTTGTGACAATGTGCCTGTAATCAGCTGTGTGTGTGTGTGTGTATTTTATTGCGCATGTGTATTTGTGTGTGTGTGTGTGTGTATGTGTGTGTGTGTGTGTGTGTTATTGCGCATGTATTTACAGTGTGTGTGTGTGTTATTGCGCATGTGTTTACAGTGTGTGTGTGTGTGTGTGTGTGTGTGTGTGTGGTTGTGTGTGTGTGTGTGGGTGTCAGTGAGCGCTGGGGGAAGGGTAGCTAGCTAAGTGAGTGAAAATTCAGAACAGTGCTAGCTAGCATGCGTTTGCATGTGTAGATAGATACAGTCCACACAGTAGGGGGATGGATAACATAGAATTACATGAGAAGTAAACCGATAAACATGTCTTTTATAAGCCATGGAGGGATGAAAGACTGGCACAGCTGGGTAGTACGTGCTTCTCTTACACAATCCCCAAATTTCCATTGAATGAAGAGTTTCGTAATCAGCGCATGGAGTTCCTCCTGGAGGTCACCAGCCCCCAGAGAACAGTGTTTCTCCATCTGCAGTAATGTAACCCTTTATACACATGCCTACATAATCATAGAACTGCGGTGTATTCACCAATGAAATGAGGGTAACTATGTGGTCAATTTGCCCATGTAACAAGATAATGGTTGACAATGCACCAAGGTTATAGGAGAAACAGATAGGGCCAAATAAATAGCTAGGTTTCCATCCAGTTGGTGACAGATTTTCACGCGAATATTCTAAAATCTGTACGCCAGGGGTGTGATGCCTTCAAACTGACTTGTTGAGGATAACATGCTGTGCGCGATGACATAGTATACATAAGAAACACTTTTGCACTGACGTTTCCATGTACCGAATAAAAAGCAGAAGTTCAATGGGTTGGGAGAAATAGCAAACTTTCTCAATCTGGTTTTGGTGCACGCTGTCTAAACAACGGTTCGCTGATCAGGTGGACAGGGTAGGTTATACGATGAGATATGGTACCCTCAATATTTATTGGAAATTTGCGTCAAACTCATCACCGTCCATCACTTAACCATCATGAAGGCCATCATAAATTATTATTTAATCTGCCTATAAACTCTTGATGCTTTCCAAGGTCGTAGTGCTAGTACAATTTAGCATGTCATTGAGTTTCCACCGCAACTGTGGCATAATTAATTTTACAGACACAAAAAAAATCTACATTTACAGTATGAATTTGTACTGACACTTTGTGTTTCCATCACACTTGCCGTGTTTTTTTTTTTTTTATACGGTATGACTTTACTCGCATTAAAACTGTGGATGGAAACATAATTAATGTCATAGAAAAATCTGTATTGTAGAGCTGGTGAAACATAGACAGACATACTGTAGATTAAGTGACATAATCCAGCAGGAAGGAATCCCACAAGCCCCAACACTGTGGATTTCCATGAGCACCGGCTTGTCACACTGCAGGCTTCTGAGAGAGAGGGAGAGAGGGAGAGAGGGAGAGAAGGAGAGGGAGAGAGAGAGAGAGAGAGAGAGACTCACATGGCCAAAAGTAAGTCACATGGGCTCACCATGTGCAGCTGCTCTGTGTCGGGTGGACTGGGTCGGCTGCACTGGAGCTCAGCCTCTCGGCTCCACACAACAATCCCCTGTTTGTGTGTCGCTCTCTCTCTTTCTCTCTCTCTCTCTCTCTCTCTCTCTCTCTCTCTCTCTCTCTCTCTCTCTCTCTGTGTCTGAGTGAGAGCCTTTGTGCTTGTGTCGTTGAATGTGTGCATGTCTGTGTGTGTCTGTGTGAGTGTGTCGTTGTGTCTGTACTTGTGTTTGTCTGTGTCTCTCTGTGCATCTGTTTATGTTCCTGTGCACCCACCAGGGCCTGAGAGACTGTAGGGAGAGGGAGACAGAGAGAGCAATAAAGAGACAGAGGGAGATAGAGACAGTGGGAAAGAGAGAGGTGGTAGGATGGGGATGGAGACAAGGTTCAGCATCAGTCACCGTCTAATTCCTGAGCACTGCATGCTGGCTCTCCCCCGCTGCTCTAGTGTGTCTGGGTACCTAATGGAGTCTGAAGAAAACAAACCACTGGAGCACCATAAACAGCAGCTGTCCCTACGGCCACACGGACAGACACACTGCTGTCCCCATAGTTCTGTGAGGTACGCCACACCGAGTGACACAGTGCTGTCCCCATAGTTCTCTGAGCTACGTCACACAGACAGACACACCGCTGTCCCCATAGTTCTGTGAGGTACGCCACACGGATAGAGTGGCATGAAGGTAGACCACCCCAGCAAAGCCACCCCCTATATCCCATAGCTAAACATGACACACCTACCTCCTAAACAGACAACTAACCTACACAGGTGGAGGAGGAGAGGGGGGGAGGGGATGTTAGAGGAGGAGGATGAGGGGTCAGTTGGGCAGCAGTAGGATTAGCTAGGTATGGCATTTGATGACAAGGAGCAGGTCATGGCTTAACCTTGAGATCCCTGTTGTCTCCGCGATAACGGTAACTGGAGACCTGCCAGGTCTCCTGTCTTTCTCTCCAGTCACACAGGGCCGAGGTCACTCAGCGCCGTTGTATGGCCAGCTCAGAGTAAAGTAAAGGGAGAGATGTGTTCAAGACAAAACATTGCTGTCTTAGATTTCAACAGGGTTAAGTAGATATTGTTCTTTAGAATCCAAACATCCTATTATTCATTGTGATCATGGCAGCTACAGATGTAGGATCTTCATTTGGATCATTATTTGGTCATTCTTTTGTTGCTGAGAATTTTTCGGCACAGCAGGAAATGCAAACTTGTAGTGTATTTGATGTTTAAAAAGGCTTCTAAAGTTTGTAATTTCCACTTGAAAATGTCAGACTTGATTTGCCCTAACGTAAAATGTATCAACCCCTGCAAAAGTATTCCATTAATTATAATCCACATAATTCACATTTCCTGTTGCTGCAGGATTATTTACCTGCTGTAGCAAACCTGCTCAAATGAAGATGCTACAACTGTAGCTACTATTGTGGGGAGTAAACAGACACTGGCCTGGATATGGAGAGGGGGCTCATCTCAATCAAGCCAGCTTCAAACAGGAGCCTGGGGTGGAGGGGTGGAGGGAAGGAGGGTATGATGTGGGTATGGAAAAGTGGGGCATGATGATGCGGGGGACATGGAGGGGTTGGATGAGTTCAGAGGTGGGGCATATAAGGGTTGATGTGGGCATTTGATTGGGGTAGGGTAGTGAAAGGAGTGAGAGTGAGATGGGGGGGGGGGGGGGGGGGGGTGTCCACTGAGGAATGTGGTAGTGTGTAGGGGGACATGGAGGGGTGGAAAGGGGCACAGAGGGATGGTGTAGTGTGTAGGGGGACATGGAGGGGTGGAAAGGGGCACAGAGGGATGGTGTAGGGTGTGGGGGGACATGGAGGGGTTGGCATTGAGATAGGTCATGTGGTGTGGTGCAAGAGGTGCGAGGGCCCTAGCGATAACGCAGGGCAGGCTGGGCAGTGGATGGTGGAGGTGCTGGAGCACCCATTCCTGGGGCTGTGCTGCCTCTCCAGCCTCTGTGTGGAGCTCATTGTTCCTAATCCGGTCATGAGAGAAGCCAGATCACATGCAACAGCTACACACTCCCACAGATACCAACCAACACAGATCCGAACGCCGCACAGATCCACAGGGTTGTTGGTTGTCACGCGCGCACACACACACACACACACACACACACACACACACACACACACACACACACACACACACACACACACACACACACACACACACACACACACACACACACACGTGGCAACACAAACAATTACACTGAGTATACCAAACATTAGGAACACCTTCCTAATATTGTGTTGCATTCCCCCCGTTTGCCCTCAGAACAGACTCAATTCGTCAGGGTATGGACTCTCCGAGGTGTCAAGCGTTCCACAGGGATGCTGGTCCATGTTGACCCCAATGCCTCCCACGGTTGTGTCAAGTTGGCTGGATGTCCTTTGAGTAGTGGACCCTTTTTGATACACACGGGAAACTGTTGATCGTGAAAAACCCAGCAGCGTAGCAGCTCTTCAAATCAAATCAAATCAAATTTGTCACATGCGCCGAACACAACATGTGTAGACCTTACAGTGAAGTGCTTACTTACAAGTCCTTAACCAACAATGCAGTTTTAAGAAAATACCTAATAAAAAGTATGAGTTAAGAATAACAAATAATAAAAGAGCAGCAGTAAATAACAATAACGGAGTTATATACTGGGGGTACCGGTACAGAGTCAATGTGCGGGGCACCGATGGCGAGGTAATTTAGGTAATATGTACATGTAGGTAGAATTATTAAAGTGACTATGCATAGATAATAACAGAGAGTAGCAGCAGCGTAGAAGGGGGGGGGGGGGGGGGGGGTTGATAGAAGCTGCTTTAGAAGCTGTTTAGAAGCCTCTTGGACCTAGACTTAGCGCTCCGGTACCGCTTCCCGTGCGGTAGAAAAGAGAACAGTCTATGACTAGGGTGGCTGGAGTCTTTGACAATTTTTAGGGCCCTCCTCTGACACCGCCTGGTATAGAGGTCCTGGATGGCAGGAAGCTTGGCCCTGGGGATGTACTGGGCCGTATGCACTACCCTCTGTAGTGCCTTGCAGTCGGAGGCCGAGCAGTTGCCATACCAGGCAGTGATGCAACCCGTCATGATGCTCTTGATGGTGCGACTGTAAAACCTTTTGAGGATCTGAGGACCCATGCCAAATCTTTTCAGTCTCCTGAGGGGGAATAGGTTTTGTCATGCCCTCTTCATGACAGTCTTGGTGTGTTTGGACCATGTTAGTTTGTTGGTGATGTGGACGCCAAGGAACTTGAAGCTCTCAACCTGTTCCACTACAGCCCTGCGATGAGAATGGGGGCGTGCTTGGTCCTCCTTTTCCTGTGGTCCACAATCATCTCCTTTGTCTTGATCACGTTGAGGGAGAGATTGTTGTCCTTGCACCACACGGTCAGGTCTCTGACCTCCTCCCTATAGGGTGTCTCATCGTTGTCGATGATCAGGCCTACCACTGTTGTGTCATCGGCAAACTTAATGATGGTGTTGGAGTCGTGCCTGGCCGTGCAGTCATGAGTGAATGGGAGGGGACTGAGCACACACCCCTGAGGGGCCCCAGTGTTGAGGATCAGCATGGCAGATGGGTTGTTACCTACCCTTACCACCTGGGGGCGGCCCGTCAGGAAGTCCAGAATCCAGTTGCAGAGGGAGGTGTTTAGTCCCAGGGTCCTTAGCTTAGCACCATGGTGCTTTGAGGGCACCATGGTGTTGAACGCTGAGCTGTAGTCAATGAATAGCATTCTTACATAGGTGTTCCTTTTGTCCAGATGTGAAAGGGCAGTGTGGAGTGCAATAGAGATACTATCAACTGTGGATCTGTTGGGGCGGTATGCAAATTGTAGTGGGTCTAGGGTTTCTGGGATAATGGTGTTGATGTGAGCCATGACCAGCCTTTCAAAGCATTTAATGGCTACAGATGTGAGTGCTACGGGTCGGCAGTCATTAGTTAGGCAGGTTACCTTAGTGTTCTTGGGCACAGGGACTATGGTGGTCTGCTTGAAACATGCTGGTATTACAGATTCAGACAGGGAGAGGTTGAACATGTCAGTGAAGACACTTGCCAGGTGGTCAGCGCATGCTTGGAGTACACGTCCATGTAATCCGTCTGGCCCTGCGGCCTTGTGAATGTTGACCTGCTTAAAGGTCTTACTCACATCGGGTGCAGAGAGTGGGATCACACAGTCGTCCGGAACAGCTGATGCTCTCATGCATGTTTCAGTGTTACTTGCCTCGATGCAAGCATAGAAGTAGTAGTTGGCTCTTGTCACTGGGCAGCTCTCGGCTGTGCTTCCCTTTGTAGTCTGTAATAGTTTGCAAGCTCTGCCACATCCGACGAGCGTTGGAGCCGGTGTAGTACGATTTGATCTTAGTCCTGCATTGACCCTTTAGCTCAGTGAAAATGTTGCCTGTAATCCATGGCTTCTGGTTGGGGTATGTACGTACAGTCACTGTGGGGACGACGTCATCGATGAACTTATTAATGAAGCCAGTGACTGATGTGGTGTACTCTTCAATGCCATCGGAAGAATCCCAGAACATATTCCATTTTTTGCTAGTAAAACAGTCCTGTAGTTTAGCATCTGGTTCATCTGACCACTTTTTTATAGACCGAGTCACTGGTGCTTCCTGCTTTAATTTTTGCTTGTAAGCAGGAATCAGAAGGATAGAATTATGGTCAGATTTGCAAAATGGAGGACGAGGGAGAGCTTTGCACACGTCTCTGTGTGTGGAGAAAAGGTGGTCTAGAGTTTTTTCCCCTCTGGTTGATAGAAATGAGGTAAAACTGATTTGTTTGCCTGCATTAAAGTCCCTGGCCACTAGGAGTGCCGCCTCTGTATGAGCGTTTTCCTGTTTGCTTATGGCCTTATACAGCTCATTGAGTGTGGTTTTAGTGTCAGCATTGGTTTGTGATGGTATGTAGACAGCTACGAAAAATACAGATGAAAACAATCTAGGTAGTTAGTGTGGTCTACAGCTTATCATGAGATACTCTACCTCAGGCGAGCAAAACCTTGAGACTTCCTTAGATATCGTGCACCAGCTGTTGTTTACAAATATGCATAGGCCCCTACCCCGTGTCTTACCAGAGGCTGCTGTTCTATTCTGCCGATAGAGTGTATAACTCGCCAGCTGTATGTTATTAATGTCTTCGTTCAGCCACGACTCTGTGAAACGTAAGACATTACAGTTTTTAATGTCCCGTTGGTAGGATATACGTGCTTTCAGTTCGTCCCATTTATTTTCTAGCGATTGAACATTAGCTAGCAGTACGGATGGCAAAGGCAGATTAGCCACTCGTCGTCTGATCCTCACAAGGCACCCCGATCTCTTTCTGCGAAATCTCAGTTTCTTCCGGGGATGAGGGACTGTTCGGGAGTTTGGAGTATATCCTTCCCATATGACTCATTAAAGAAAAATTCTTTGTCCAATTCGAACGGAGTAATCGATGTCCAAAAGCTCTTTCCGGTCATAAGAGACGATAGCAACAACATTGTATACAAAATAAGTTACAAACACTGTGAAAAAACGAACAAAATAGTAAGGTTGGTTAAGAGCCAATAAAATGGCATCCATCCCCTCCAGCGCCATTTTTTTTTCTTAACACACTTAAATCAGTGTGCCTGGCACCTGCACTCTTAGAAAAAAGGGTTCCAAAAGGGTTCTTCGGCTGTTCTCATAGGAAAACCCATTTTGGGTCCAGCTAGAACCCTTTTTGGTTCCAGGTAGACCTCTTTTGAGTTCCATGTAGAACTCTCTGTGTAAAGGGTTCTACCTGGAGGTGAAAGGGTTCTATCTGGATCCAAAACTGGTTCTTCAAAGGGTTCTCCTATGGGGACAGCCAAAGAACTCTTTTAGGTTCTAGATAACACCTTTTTTTCTAAGCGTGTACCACCATACCCTGTTCAAAGGCACTCAAATATTTTGTCTGCCCACTCACCCTCCATGTCTCAATTGTCTCAAGGCTTAAAAATCCTTATTTAACCTGTTTTTCTTCTCTTTTCACCTGGATTCACCTGGTCAGTCTGTCATGATGTGTTCCTAATGTTTTGTATACTCGGTGTATAATGTGTGTGAATAAAATAGAAAGTATTCATACTTTCCTATCTAATCTTTTTTATATCCCAGTTTTTAACCTAGATTCTCTACTTGAGTACTCTTACCTTGTAAATGACTATAAAGACTCTCTCCTCTCCTCCCCCACCGCCAGATGTGACCTATCACAAGCTCCATCTGTCTAACGCATCTCAGAGCACCAGTAGTGACATTTCTATGACAGGGTCCAGGATACCTCTGACACACACACACACACACTCACACTCACACACAAACAGACCCACTCACACTTATACACACTGTCACGCCAAATGGATGCTGTAGTCTCTAAAGGAACGAGAGTGCTAGGCAACCATTTTAGACTATCCACTGCATGAGATGCATAGGATTTATATCATATGCTTTTTCTCCATCTCGATCGTGTCTGTGTTGCAGTCTCTTGGGCGATTTTGGGGAGCTGTTTTTGAGTCTAAATGTCGATCACTCATTGTAATATTAAAGAATAAGGAATCATTAATCTGATTAAACCACCAATATATTCTGGCATGTTGTAGAGACTAATGTTTGGTGCCTTCATGTAGATAACCCACTCACCTCGCCTTGCCAGCTGTGTTCCCAATCCTTTCCACAGCACAAGATGGTGTCCCTCACTCCCACTAGCGCATGGTGATGCCTGTCTTCCCTCTGTTTGAATGTGCTCTCCATTGCTTCTACCCCGCAGCCTTCACGTGTAGGCTGCAATGCAATCATCGCTGTTGCCATGGAGAGGGAGTACAGGCACCATTGGTGGTGGCGGTGGAGAGGTGGCTTTTGGGTATACATGGACACACGCTTGCATGACCTCGTGAGGAATAGCTTGGCGAAGGAGCAGCACGCTGCCTGACTATGATTCTGCATCATGAGTCACCATGAGAAGCCGTGCACAGAACACTGCACTGCCACGCTGCTCCATCATGTTGTCATGGTAATTAGTGTTTTCTTCGTCACCCACAGAGCCATAATGCATTGTTTATGTGGCACGGCGAGGGACAGCAAGAGAGGACTCTGGGTATAGGGACGGACAGTTTTGAGCGCTTCAGTGGCATCAGTGATTTCTCTATCCGTAAATCAGCTTTACAGAGCGAACTGTACTGTAGCCTATATGCACTCAGCTAAATCTGCTGCATGTGAGGCAGCACACCACACCACAGAACCCTGCTGCATTCAACCTTCCTTTTAAGTTTGACCTTGTGCTGATGCATTGACTGAGAGAGAAAAGAAGGGAAAAAAGCTTTTAGACTGTCAGCTGAATCCAGCCCTGGGAAAAAGCCAGACTTCTTCCTGTATGGGTAATTCAGTTCTGGGCTTGATACACTAAACCGGCAGGCCACGGCACCTGAAACAAAATGGCCCCGTTGTTGAGAGTGACTGTGCAGTTTCTTCTCAACAGTGTGGTCTATGAGGCGTTGCCCTGAAACCGGGCCCGTGAGGTTAACAGTGGTCAGGGTGTGAGACAGGAGCCCCACTCCATGCCAGGACAGAGGGCTGGTCTGTGCCGGGCTAAGCAGCTCTGTCCAGCCTGGTCTCATACACTAGACGTAACATCCGAGACACTCAAAATAGTATAATATGTTATGTTTGGTGTGGTTACATAAGACAGAAGGTTACTTAAGGCAATAACGAAATTAGGGTGCTTAGTTGAGGTTAATGGGTTGGCGGGCCCACAACGTGAATGTCTAGAAACCCAAAAGTTGTGTGTTTGAATCTCATCACGGACAACTTTAGCATTTTAGCTAATTAGCAACTACTTACAAATGATTTGCTACTTTGCAACTACTTAGCATGTTAGCTAACCCTTTAACCTAACTCCTGACCCTAACCTTAACCCTAACCTTAACCCCTAGCGTAACTAATGTTATCCACCTAGCTAACATTAACATTAGCCACCTAACGTTTGCCACAACAAATTGGAATTCGTAACATACACTATAATACTTTTTGCAAAATTGCAATTCATAACATATCACATGAAATGGATGATGGACAAATTTTATACATACCACACGAAATGTAACATATCATATCAATGAACTTTATTATGTTATGTCTACCCCAGAGTCCAGGTTGCTCGGTCGGGGGCTGGAGGAGCAGACTGGGACCCTTGTCAGGGCAGAGCTGAAGGGTAAACATCCCCAGCTCAAGTAGCCCTTATCCTCCTCTCTACTTCTAGAAAGAGTAGAGTAACAGACTAAAGGAAAGAGAGAGAACCGGAGCACGGCACTCTATGACACACAAAATATATTTCCTCATTTGCGGATGATAAATGACACCTGAGCGTGAGATGGGAACCTGGACCTGAATGTAATAAAGTTAATCGTTAAGAGGCTGAGGCTAGGTAACACTGTCACCACCAATAAATCCATGATAATCGAGAATTTCAATAAGCATTTCTCTACGGCTGGCCATGCTTTCCTCCTGGCTACTCCAACCCCGGCCAACAGCTCTTCACCCCCCGCAGCTACTTGCCCAAGCCTCCCCAGCTTCTCCTTCACCCAAATCCAGATAGAAGATGTTCTGAAAGAGCTGCAAAACCTGGACCCGTACAAATCAGCTGGGCTAGACAATCTGGACCCTCTCTTTCTAAAATGATCCGTCGCCATTTTTGCAACCCCTATTACTAGCCTGTTCAACCTCTCTTTTGTATTGTCCGAGATCCCTAAAGATTGGAAAGCTGCCGCGGTCATCCCCCTCTTTAAAGGTGGTGACACTCTAGACCTAAACTGTTACAGACCTATATCCATCCTACCCTGCCTTTCTAAAGTCTATGAAAGCCAAGTCAATAAACAGATCACTGACCATTTCGAATCCCACCGTACCTTCTCCGCTGTGCAATCCGGTTTCCAAGCTGGTCACGCGTGCACCTCAGCCACGCTCAAGGTACTAAACGATATCATAACCGCCATCAATAAAAGACAGTACTGTACAGCCGTCTTCATCAACCTGGCCAAGGCTTTCGACTCTGTCAGTCACTGTATTCTTATCGGCAGACTCAACAGCCGTGGTTTCTCAAATGACTGCCTCGCCTGGTTCACCAACTACTTCTCAGACAGAGTTCAGTGTGTCAAATCGGAGGGCCTGTTGTCCGGACCTCTGACAGTCTCTATGGGGGTACCACAGGGTTCAATTCTTGGGCCGACTCTTTTCTCTGTATACATCAACGATGTTGCTCTTGCTGCAGGTGATTCCCTGATCCACCTTTACACAGACGATACCATTCTGTATACATCTGACCTTTCTTTGGACACTGTGTTAACAAACCTCCAAATGAGCTTCAATGCCATACAACACTCCTTCCTTGGCCTTCGACTGCTCTCAAATGCTAGTAAAACTCAATGCATGCTTTTCAACCGTTTGCTGCCCGCACCCGCATGTCACGCCCTGACCTTAGAGATCTTATTTATTCTCTATGTTTGGTTTGGTCAGGGTGTGAGTCGGGTGGGAATATCTATGTTTTTCTATTTCTTTGTTTTTGAGCCGAGTGTGGTTCCCAATCAGAGGCAGCTGTCTATCGTTGTTTCTGATTGGGAATCATACTTAGGCAGCCTGTTTTCCACCTGAGTTTTGTGGGAGGTTATTTTCTGTTTAGCGTATGTGCCTGACGGATCTGCGCATTTTCATTTTTCCCTTTTTGTTATTTTGTTTGAGTGTTTCTTGAAAGTAAATAATCATGAGCACTTACCACGCTGCGCTTTGGTCCACTTCTTCACCTTTGTTGCAGGCTCCCCGCATTTGCCAGGCTAAAGTGAGCATTCAGCCAGGACGGATTGTGCCGGCTCAGCGCTCCTGGTCTCCGGTGCATCTCCTCGGTCCAGGATATCCTGCGCCAGCTCTAAGCACTGTGTCACCAGTGTGCCTTCACAGCCCAGTTCGTCCTGTGCCAGCGCCCCGCACTTGCCGGGACGGGTTGTGCCAGCCCTACTCTCCAGACCTCCAGTGCGCCTCCACGGCCCAGTGTATCCTGTGCTAGCTCCGCGCACCCGGTCTCCAGTGCGTCTCCCCAGTCCGGTGAGACCTGTTCCGGCTCCACGGACGAAGCCTCCAGTGATGATCCATAGTCCGAAGCCTCCAGTGATGATCCATGGTCTGAAGCCTCCAGTGATGATCCATGGCCCAGATCCTGTAGTGATGATCCATGGCACAAAGCCTCCAGTGATAATCCATGGCCCAGAGCCAACAGTGATAATCCATGGCATGAAGCCTCCAGTGATGATCCATGGCCCGGAGCCTGTAGGGATGATCCATGGCCCGGAGCCTCCAGTGACAATCCATGGCACGAAGCCTCCAGTGATGATTCATGGCCCGGAGCCTCCAGTGACGATCCCCAGTCCGGAGCCTCCAGCGACGGTCCCCAGTCCGGAGCCTCCAGCGACGGTCCCCAGTCCGGAGCCTCCAGCGACGGTCCCCAGTCCGGAACCTCCAGCGACGGTCCCCAGTCCGGAGCCTCCAGCGTCGGTCCCCAGTCCGGAGCCTCCAGCGACGGTCCGCAGTCCGGAGCCTCCAGCGACTGTCCGCAGTCCGGAGCCTCCAGCGACGGTCCGCAGTCCGGAGCCTCCAGCGACGGTCCGCAGTCCGGAGTCTCCAGCGACGGTCCACTTCTTCACCTTCTGACGACCGTTACACCGCCTGCCCATCTAGCATCATTACTCTGGACGGTTCCAACTTAGAATAAGTGGACAACTACAAATACCTAGGTGTCTGGCTAGACTGTAAAGTCTCCTTCCAGACTCATCTCCAATCCAAAATTAAATCTAGAATCGGCTTCCTATTTCACGACAAAGCCTCCTTCACTCACGCCGCCAAACATACCCTTGTAAAACTGACTATCCTACCGGTCCTCGACTTCGGCGATGTCATCTACAAATTAGCCTCCAACACTCTACTCTGCAAACTGGATGCAGTCTATCACAGTGCCATCCGTTTTGTCACCAAAGCCCCATGCACCACCCACCACCGCGACCTGTATGCTCTCGTCGGCTGGCCCTCGCTACATATTCGTCGCCAGACCCACTGGCTCCAGGTCATCTATAAGTCTTTGCTAGGTAAAGCCCCGCCTTATCTCAGCTCACTGGTCACGATAACAACACCCACCTGTAATACGCTCTCCAGCAGGTATTTTTCACTGGTCATTCCCAAAGCCAACACCTCCTTTGGCCACCTTTCCTTCCAGTTCTCTGCTGCCAATGACTGTAACGAATTGCAAAAATCGCTTAAGCTGGAGACTTATATTTCCCTCACTAACTTTAAACATCAGCTATCTGAGCAGCTAACTGATCGCTGCAGCAGTACATAGCCCATCTGTAAATAGCCCATCCAATCTACCTACCTCATCGCCATATTGTTTTTATTTACTTTTCTGCTCTTTTGCACACCAGTATTTCTACTCGCACATCATCATCTGCACATCTATCACTCCAGTGTTAATTTGCTAAATTGTAATTACATCGCTATTATGGCCTATTTATTGCTTACCTCATCATGCCATTTCCACACACTGTATATAGACTTTCTTTTTTCTATTGTGTTATTGACTGTACGCATGTTTATTCCATGTGTAACTCTGTGTTGTTGTTTGTGTCGCACTGCTTTGCTTTATCTTGGCCAGGTCGCAGTTGTAAATGAGAACTTGTTCTCAACTAGCCTCCCTGGTTAAATAAAGGTGAAATAAAATAAAAATGAAAGATGGGAGTGCATAGTGTCTTGTGGTATCACCAGGGCTATGACACGTTCCTGTTGGGTGGCTATCTGGGGCTGCTTGCTGTGGAGGATTCAGGTAGAGGGGGTATCCCACCCCCACTGAGACGAGGGGTGCAGCGGCGACCGAAGTAGAGCGGAACGGCGGGGTCACTGCATCTTGGGGTGCCATGGCACCCCCTACCCATAAAAGATAATTGCACGTCAGTGGCAGGCAGGCAAGGTAGAAGGCTGTCTTTATAATGTTGATTCCTGGCGCCAATTACAGCATCTGAATCAGACTCCTTATCTGTATCAGCTATATGGGGCGGCAGGTAGCCTAGTGGCTAGAGCTTTGGGCCAGTAACCGAAAGGTTGCTAGATCGAATCTCTGAGCTGACAGGGTAAAAATCTATTGTTCTGCCCCTGAACAAGGCAGGTAACCCACTGTTCCTAGGCCGTCATTGTAAATAAGAATTTGTTCTTAACTGACTTGCCTAGTTAAATAAAAAAAAATATATAAATAAATATCTGGTCTGGTAAATCTTACAGAGTAAACCGCATCGCCAGATGAAAAAAAGAGCAAGCAGCTAAAAGAGGAGTTTTCTTGTCTCTCTACTCCTCCTCCTCCATGCCAGTGCTGCTGAGCCAAAGAACAGATTAGCTTTGTGATTTAATTGCACACTAGAGCAACCTCAGAGAATCCTGTAGGGTGCACATGCCAAAACAGTTTGTGTTCTTTCTTTTTCTGCCTTTGAAAAAAAACAAAAAGTAGCTGCTCTAGGAGCGGTAGTGGTGCTTGTTCAAGGCTGAGTAGGTCCGTTATGCACCAGCCCTTTTCACCCTGCTCTGGTCTGACCTTTGTGCTCTTAAACCCTTTGGCAGACCTACCCCGGGGGTGGGGGAGTATGAGGGGGGCAAGTTACTAATGTGGAAGAGTAACTCCTCTCACAAGGGGTGGGATGAACTAACTGGAAATCCTTGACAGAGAAACCATTGGGCCTTCAAACACCAACTTGAGCTGCAACTGTATCGTAAAATACTTTGATTGCTTATTCCGTGTCAGTCTGACTGATTTAAAAATACTGGACCATGTCATGCATTTCAATGTATTGTAGTGGTGCTGCTGGAAATGAGATTGGGACACTTGGAGGTGTTTAAATAGTGGTCTTTATGTCTGTGCCGTCAGAGTGTACTGTTCTGTAGGAGGATGGGGCTGGTAGACAGAGTGTTCTGTAGGAGGATGGGGCTGGTGGACAGAGTGTACTGTAGGAGGATGGGGCTGGTGGACAGAGTGTACTGTAGGAGGATGGGGCTGGTGGACAGAGTGTTCTGTAGGAGGATGGGGCTGGTGGACAGAGTGTACTGTAGGAGGATGGGGCTGGTGGACAGAGTGTACTGTAGGAGGATGGGGCAGGGCTTGGGAGTGTGTGTTTGGGGCAGGGCTTGGGAGTGTGTGTTTATTTAACTAGGCAAGTCAGTTAAGAACAAATTCTTATTTACAATGACAGCCTACCAGGGAACAGTTACCTGCCATGTTCAGTTACCTGCCATGTTGAGTTACCTGCCATGTTCAGGGGCAGAACGAGAGATTTTTACCTTGTCAGCTCGGGGATTCGATCCAGCAACCTTTCGGTTACTGACCCAAAGCTCTAACCACTAGGCTTCCCTGCCACCCCAATGTGATGTCCTGGCTGTTACATTATCCCTACTGGCAGAGTGCCTCCTGCCTCCTCGCTTCTGTGGGCAGCTGAACAAATGACCTTCCAGCAGGAATTTGATTACAGTGCATTTGCCGGGCATCCGCTCCATGAGATTAACAAAAAAAAAAAACTGCTCTGGACTGGTCTATGACAACTCAACCTATGGGGACAGGGACAACGACAGCTTGCATAGCATCATCCTCCACTGCAAGTGATCCAGTACGATACATTTTTGCTTGGAATGCAGTCTTTTTATCATACGTAAAACAACACGTTTTAACAATTCATTCTTATGTAATTGCTCTTTAATATGGTGCCCAAAGACAATACATGTATTCCCCGTATCAAGCAGGACCTTCGTACAATACCATGCCATGCATAATTTGCAGTCCACATAAAGTGCAAATGTTTTACAGCAGCAATATGGGTACCTCTCACAAAGGTTAGCATGGCAGCGGGCCGGTCGCCTAGAAAAACACTCCATATATTCCAACAGTTATCTGAATTCTCTCCCCAACTAGGTAGGCAGGTAAACAGTCTTAAGGTGCACTGACCTGGCCTCGCCTAAGGAAGGGTGAGCTGGCTTAAACCATGATCAATGGTAATGTTTTGGCTTGAAATAGAACCGGACAGAGATTCAAGTGGACTTT
Organism: Salmo salar; assembly: GCF_965601325.2. Classification (NCBI taxonomy): domain Eukaryota; kingdom Metazoa; phylum Chordata; class Actinopteri; order Salmoniformes; family Salmonidae; genus Salmo; species Salmo salar. The sequence continues at coordinate 57,880,350 of NC_138303.1, forward strand.
GTATTGAGAGATGTTGCAGCACTCCAATTGGATGTGATGAGAAGGAAGAAGATAACTTATAGGATAATAGGGCAATGGTTGACTTGGCAACCGGCACAGAGAGTTGTCGTTTACATAAAAAGACATACATAAAAGTTGCGCTTGAGAGATGACTTACTAGTGCCATCTAGACTAGCATGCCTCTGGTATACAGCGTCTATGTCTGTCTCTGTGTAGTATATTAGCTGATATCCCCTATCAAATCAAATCAAGGTTGATTGGTCACGTGCAGATGCAATACAGCTTTATCTCTGTGTGTGCTGCTGCGCTGGCCTTGCTATGGGGAATGGGCCGTGGCCTTGCACAGATGGCCCGGAGGAGAGCCTGGTGTGACAGTGATGTGTGCTGTGGTCCACACCTTTCACTGCTCACACACTGCCGAGATGCAACACACTCGGGCTCAGCCGTTGCCATGAGCACAAGGACAGAGGACCCCTTCTCAATGCCTGGCTGAATCAAAATCAGGTAATGGAAAAAGAAATACTGTGCTTAACCAGGATTCCTTAGAAAATGTCTTATCTTTTCCATAAAATTATGTTTTCTTAGATTTGCTCTTAATTGTTTAAGCTATAAAATACAGTACCATAATAAATATTTACGGAAAAAAAAGCTTAATAATACACGACAAAGATTGGTCCATGCCAGAGACTGTCATAATTCAATGGACAAACGCTAATGTTTGTGTTGTTGCAATGTTTGTGGGACGGTTGTTCGATAATGCCTGTGAGTTACTGTGAAGGTTAGAGCCTGAAAGTGCTATACATTGCATAGCAATTGTTTATGTGTCAATAAAGATTTATAGACAGCGAATGACAGAAATCAATCTAATCAGCTCCCATGTTGGCCTGTAGCAGAATGGCTTGCCAGTGACCCAGCCAGAACTGGCGAGTGGAAACTGAAAGAACATGTTTCCCAAAAAACTGTGCCACATCCCTTCACCCCCCCCCCCCCCCCAAGCAGCTCTCCCATCCCCATGAAAAGGAGGAGCTCAATGAATGCAGATGAAAGAGAAGTTCAATGGAGGGTAGTATTGATCAGAGCTAGCTACGTAGGTTTCATCTGAATTCATAAAGGTTTAGAATGGTCTCAGAGTATTGATGACCGGTAAACGTGTGCATGTATATGTCTATGGCTTCTAAGGTTAGAGGCACACATAAACAGATGCATCAAACTCATCCAAAATAGAGCACATATATAAACCAAGGCATTGAAGCCTTTTCTCTCACACAAGTACCTATTCGCTCCACTCCTTTCCTCCAACACCATCATGTTGCTCTGTGGCGTCTCTAAGAGGACAGACAGTATGGGCGTCGACACATGCAGGGATGTCCTGTACGTAGTGTTTCTGCGAAGGTAACTGGTAACAGGAGACTAGCAGGGTGTGTTGTCCCAGGCAGGCAGCACAGGGCTGGGTCTGTCATGCTAGCCCTGGAGGGGGGTGGAGTGGTGGTGTAAATGTTTTGTGGGATTGCAGATTGCTGGTCTGATATGTTGCATCATGCCATCTGTCCCCTGCCTAGGCCTGCGTTCTGAACGGAGAGATGGAGAAAAGGAGAAAGAGAAGCAGAAAGATGTAGTCATAGGCGTTCCCTTCCCCTGCCCATGAAACCGTAATATCAAGAGGTTATTAGGGGACGTCATAAGTGATGATCAAAGGATATGTTAAATGGTTTCCTCATGGATTTTGTATGGTATTGATCCTGTATGGTGGTGCAGTGTATAGGTGGGGCCGGGGACAGCTCTTTTTCATGCACAGTGCACACTGCAGGGCCTCTCCTTTGGTTCCATCGTTGTTACTTAGGCAGCAGTCCCGTTGTGCTGGGAGGCTGGGAGCATCCCGGGCAGGGAGGAGAGTCAGAGAGAGAGATTTAAACTGATTAATAATCTATGTGTTATACTTCAATCAATGGGACCAACTATCAATCCGCCAGATTGTGAACTCTGCAAACTGAGGTCAATAAACATAACAGTGCCTCAGGGGCCCTGAGGGGAAATCAATCTCTTTACTAAAGCCCAGCCTCGCTCTGGTCCTGATTAAAAGGTCAACAGTCCTCTTCACATCATAAAAACACTGTGGTGCTAATCATAATGTTCCCAGGAAACAGAAAATAAAACTGAACTATGACTCTAGGATCAATGCCCTTCCATTTGTATTAACTCCGTCTTCGATTATTTATTCTGTAAGCACCGGCACCCACTTTGGAATATTGGATTGAATCATACATTAAAGCTACGGTACACTTATGATCATGTATGACCTGGAAGGCTGAAACCCAACCTGGACTAGATACAGATACAGTTTACCTCATGCATAGCCAAGCCAGTTGCCCAGACCCAGGTAGGCTACTGTATACTGAAAGCAGTGAAGAAAAGAATGGGGCTATGCCAAGCCTCAGGGAATCCATCTCAGTTCTTTTTTGTCTGGTGCTAAAACACAGGAAGTTTATGGGGACACCAAGAAACGAACATCTGGAGCAGTAATTAAGACAGAAGAATATAAGCTCGGAAAGAGAGCGAGAGAGGGAGTCAAAAACATAAGTATCTTCCCTCCTCAGGCTTTCAAGTTTTTATGATGATGATGGTCTCAAGCACTCCTGGGACAAGTAGATAACCGTTTAGTGACTGGCGCAACTCTATTTCACTCTCCTTCAAATGTGAAACACTGTTTAGATTCTGTTGAAAAAGAGTCAGGTTCTTTCACATGGGATGCCACTGTATCACGTGTGGCTGACACATAGACATTACATTGTCCATGGGCTGACAAGGCATCAACTGATGAGGTTCATGTTGAAACTCCATCCGTCAGCTGAGTAGAGGTGGAACCATAAACTGTAGGCTATGTCCCCTCAAATACAGCATGGCGGAGGACTTTACATTATTGATGAGGCCCCACTATGCATCTCTACCGGGGTGAAGGATGGCTCAGGTCGGTCTTACTCAGCACTTCTGCTTCCAAAGCTCCATTATTTAGGCCGCGTCAGCATTACGTGAGAGAGAAGAGAGAGATACCTGTAGGTGGAGAAAGGGGAGTGAGGCGAGAGAGAGGGGTGAGAGGAAAGAGAGGTCGTTCTAGGTGGATCGGTAGTGTGAGTGAGATGATGCTAAGGTAGCCATTTTGATCATTCACCGTCGCAGTAAGCTATGCCACTAGCTCTGGCCACTGTCAGATGTTCCCTGTCAACAGGCCAAGCTCATCAACAGCGGAGAGCTGCCCCAAAAGGAAAGTGGACACAGTGCTGGTAGAGGGAGGATTTCAATTGTTACACACACACACACACACACACACACACACACACACACACACACACACACACACACACACACACACACACACACACACACACACACAGCTGGTCCATTGTAATTTATTCCTTACAGTACCCAAAGGACTAATGAAATCAGTAAGACCTTTCTGACATCCACCATCCAACATTCCTCCCTCAAACACTGATATATTCCACTGGCCAGACCTCTTTGGCTTAATTAGTATTTCATCCCTGGGGAAAAATGCACTAGGACAAATACACAGAGAACAATATGAAAAGCCCCATGGCCTGCTGTACTGGAACATAGTTCATGACTATATTCCATTCCTTTCAAACAATCTACGGTGATAAGGAATGGATTAAGTGTCAAATATAAGGAGGCAGTCTAGAAATATAGTGGGACATGCTAGTGTAAATTTAGGTTGGGCGTCTGGCACTTACATAGCAGTGGTGTTAAGCACATGTTGCTGAAAAAAAACACTATGTTTATAGTATATACACAACACGTCAAACATAAATTATGCCTTTGTTGATCCTCCTGCCTTGCCCTCATGAGGACAGATGACTGCTGTGAACACAAGGCCAGGCACCCAGTAGCTTTCCCAGATTGTTTTGTTTGGTGTATGTACACGGCTTGAATATTTTTTGTGGCGCGATACAATGGTATTACGCAACATAATGTGGCTTTGTTACAGTCTATTCTCAGCCCTCTAGGAGAAATCGCACCATAATTATGCCTTAGGTAGGGGTGATACATTTTTTTATGGATTCAATGTTTTATTCATAGCCTCCGCAGCACTATTGCGATATATACACAGGGAAAAACAGACACAAAACATGGCTGGGTCTGCGATTGGTTTACATGCGACGGTGGACAAACAAACGCACATCCTGATTGGAAATACAGTAGGTTACATAGTTTAAAAGCTGTTATCATCCGCCAAGCTGCTCTCTCTTATAAATATGTATGTTATTTCCCTGGGTTGCATGGGAAGGAAGATGAGTTGGGGGGGGGTTCTTTCTGAACAAGGCCAGTAAGACCAGTTCTTCTATTCATCTGTATTCTATTTGCCTACACTTCAACATCTCCACCCCACTGTGCGAGAAAAATATGTACAGTATATCAAATGGTCCCTTCCTCTGGCTCTTCCCACTATTGTCAAGGTGAATGATAAAATATCCCTAGGACCATGTTTGATGAATTGGAGAGAAAATGGAAAAACAACGGCTATAGGACAGAGAGCTATGAAGGTATCTACTGTCTACATCAGAGTTTCCCAAACTCGGTCCTCAGGACCCCAAGGGGTGCCTGTTCTGATTTTTGCCCTAGCACTACACAGCTGATTCAAATAATAAACAAATCATCAAGCTTTGATAGACCAAAACGTGCACCCCTTGGAGTCCCGAGGACCAAGTTTGGGAAACACTGGTCGACATTAACTGACTCTATGTAATTATTACTGTGTAAGCATTAGGCTGCTATCTGTCTCTGAACTGGAAAAACTATGGGCCATAAATAAGCATTTACTCAGTGTAAAAAAGCTGCTCCTCCAGAGTTCTGAGAACAGCAGCACCCAGGGAAACAGAGTGGTTCCCTTTTACTCCTTTACAGAAATCCTGAAATGTTGGCTGAAGCGAATGAACCCCATTTAAAGGGACATGACAAATGTAATGTCATGGCAGAATGATTGGATCTTGAACTGTTAAAAGAGATGTTCCTGAAGATTGAAAACAACCTATTTTTAACGACCTCCCGTTTTGGACTCGACGTATAAATGTATGGCTCGTACATGAAAAAATAAACAATCTACAGTCTTTTCCCAGTGGAAAAAGACCATCCTTACATTCTAACCTGCCGTCAAGACACACCGTGCTTGTTCCTGTCATGTAGTGAACGCGCACTCTGAAGCAAGTTTTCAAGTGGCTGCATGGCTTACCGTTAGCTGTTTTGATAACAGCAGAAATACATTGAATAAAATGATCAAATCCATGCATCATAAGTTACAAAAAACATCAAAAATGTGAAGTTTGATCTACAAGACCTCAGTATTATTTTTATGCTTATTTGCTTATTGTAACATTTGTGCTTTTAGAAAAACACTATTTATTTTGTGCACGTGTGGTATGTTGTTGTTGTTGGTGACAGTATTATTGAAAATATAAAATAATTGAAAGAACGACCTTGTGGTAGTTTCATTTCCCTGTCAATGCATTTCTCTGCAAACCAGAAAATGCCTGGTATGGAATCACCGCCTGTTACGGTAACTTCTCAGCCTCCGACCGCAAGGCACTACAGAGGGTAGTGCATACGGCACAGTACATCACTGGGGCTGAGCTGCCTGCCATCCATGACCTCTACACCAGGCGGTGTCAGAGGAAGGCCCTAAAAATTGTCAAAGACCCCTGCCACCCCAGTCATAGACTGTTCTCTCTACCACCACATGGCAAGCGGTACCGGAGTGCCAAGTCTAGGACAAAAAGGCTTCTCAACAGTTTTTACCCCCCAAGTCATAAGACTCCTGAACAGGTAATCAAATGGCTACCTGGACTATTTGCATTGTGTGCCCCCCCCCCCCCCCCAACCTCTCGTTTACACTGCTGCTACTCTCTGTTTATTATATATGCATAGTCACTTTAACTATACATTCATGTACATACTACCTCAATTAGCCCAAACAACCAGTGCCCCCGCACATTGGCTAACCGGGCTATCTGCATTGTGTCCTGCCACCCATCACCCGCCAACCCCTCTTTTACACTACTGCTACTCTCTGTTTATCATATATGCATAGTCACTTTAACCATATCTACATGTACATACTACCTCAATCAGCCCGACTAACCAGTGCCTGTATATAGCCTCGCTACTGTTATAGCCTCGCTACTGTATATAGCCTCGCTACTGTTATTTTTCACTGTCTTTTTACTGTTGTTTTTATTTCTTTACTGACCTATTGTTCACCTAATACCTTTTAGACATTTCACTGTTGGTTAGAGCTTGTAAGTAAGCATTTCACTGTAAGGTCTACACCTGTTGTATTCGGCGCACGTGACAAATAAACGTTGATTTGATTTCAGATACTATCAGCCTTCCTTTATTTTGTGTCAACCATCCATCAAAATTAAATAATTCCATGTATCCACCTTTTGTCTTTCTAAACTTTCACACACAAATTCCACGTTATAGGGTAATCCAATGTGGGCACCACCTCAGCTGTTGATTGATTCGGCTGTCAACCAAACTTGATGTACAATGTTGATTGGCAGGTGGAATGATGTCCAAAGAGGTTGCAAGATTAAAGTGTGATCAGATCAGCAAAGTATTGTCCAATGAGGTTGTGGGGTGAGCCCAACATACACACCCCACATAGGTTGTCTTTTTGGGGGGCACATTCTATAGAGGATAAAGAACAATGACGTTGTACACAATTTTCAGGGACCCGTTTTGGCTCGTGAGCATTACATTCAAAACTACTGGCTGCAATTATACAAAACCTTTATAACACATCTTTAAATGGCGCCTGATGCTGCATTATAATGCGGAGTAATGGAATCCATTGCAAACAAACGCCTCATTGTATTTGAATTCCGTTGGCTTGTCAAACACAGCAATGACAGCACAGGCAGATAATAACACACACATTTGAATTCAATTCAGTCAAAGCTGTTATCAGCAGGTGAAGGGACATGTCTCACTGAGTGAAGTATGAGGTTAAATAGAAATGAGACGGAACATTCTAAAATGGGCTCTCATGCTCTAGTAGCCATGGCCACCACCATCATGCGGTTACACACTCTGTGGAACCCCCAGTACACCACACTCACACTTCAAACAAATAAAATGGGGCATTTGTTTTTGATTTGTTTCATGAAAAGGCAAATGAGAGAATTTCAGTTAGTTGTGACCCAAGTAGCCCAGGAAAATGATCAGGCAGGAAGAGCTTGATTAGTGGGTGAGAGAATAGAAGACTAGGTAGCAGCTTGGTTTAATTAGATCTCTGTCGGTGACACAGCTGTTCAGAGCGGAGGCTCTCTCTCGGTGCTCCCTGACCCATCATTTCACAGCCCACTGGTAATGAGATTGATCCTGCTTGCCCAAAAATGGAGAGAAGAGAGCAAGCAGGTGCCACCACCACTGCCACAGACAGCAGGCCTTTCCCTCGCTGTCACAATCTGCCCCATCACCACCAACTTCCCTTTCAAAACCACAGAGATAGGAAGAATTTCAGAAAGTCAAAGAAGATATTTGCATCCCAAGCTTCCATGCCTATGGCCTGCAGTTAAAGGGCTGCATGCTCATTTAAGGCACATCGCATGATCCTGGTTGTCTGTGAGTGTTTGATGGTGAATATATCTAAGATCAGAAGAACAAGCTTTCTTTTCCATGTTGAATATTGCCCTCAGAACAGCCTCAATTCGTCGGGGCATTGCCTTTTCTGGGTCAAGATTACTTTCCCAGTCAAAATTTAAGCCGAGATCTACCACTCAAATTTTTTTTATACAACTTAAATTTGACAATTCTGTAGGAATGAGGTTTGTGCAGTAGACCTAATACATTATCACAGCACATTGGCTATATGCCTGGCCTGCCAATATTGTTCTTCTCAGACCATATTTTATATTTCAAAACTTGAGCTTTGATAACAAAATAGATCAGTTGGTGTAGCTCTTGCGAGGCACAGCTCAGGATACATTGAAATAATTTGATAACAATTTTGTTGGTCATGGTGCTTTCAAGACAACTGGGAACTCTGGGAAAAAAACGAGGTCAAATCATGACGTCAGTGATCTTCAGGTCGGAGATCTAGGGTGTGTTCATAAATTCAATCTTGAGTGCCAGAGTGTGCTTGTAAATTCAGAGTGTTTCGCTCTGGAAGCGTTCAGAGCGCACTGGACGCTCTGGCCGAGGAGTAGGGTTGATCCGAGCGTTCTGACATCACAACGGCAGTCAAGCGCCCAAGCTAATTGGCTAACGTTGGCTAGCTACTTCCAGACACAAATGAGAGAACACCTCACTCTGACCATTTTACTCGCCCTAGCAGAGCTGGTAAGGCTGTTTTCATGTTATCCAGAGCGTTGGTGACTAACTGTACTGCTGGCAACAATTTAATTATGCTTTTTTTGCCGGCGTTTACTGACACCGGCCATATTCAACTGGTGTTGAGCGTTCATAAATTCCTCAGTTATTCTGCGTTCTGGCACACAGACGACAGTGCTCTAAAATCGGAGTAGATAGCCAAATTGAATTTACGAACGCACCCCTAGAAAGATGCCAGAGTTTCCGACTTGGAATTCCGAGTTGGATGACCGTTCAAAACGATTTTTCTTGTTTTTTTTCAGAGTTCCCAGTTGTTTTTAACACGACATTCGTCTCAGAGGGAGGGAGAGAGCAGCAGAGGGTCAGCCTCTCATGGTCCCTGCGCTCTCCTTCCTTTCTTCTGCAGAGACTGACCAGAGACCTGATGGCGAAACTGTAGTCGCACCGCATCATGCAGAAATTCATTTTGTTCCTATGACCAGAGAAAGTGAAATATTCTTTGATATTCATTCACTCTTTCATTCCAACTGCAGCGCGTGTGGACATAGAGAGACACGCTTTTTATCTTTTGTAATAGTGATGAATAAAACAGTGTTGACAGTGTTGGATAAAAACCTAAACATTAACTAACTGATAACAGCAGCTCTTTGCTGTATTCTTTGACAGTTCCTCTCTGGTCATGGTTTCAAAATTATGAAACGTCAAGTAGGCTAGTATCAAACTTTGCTGTGGCAGGGGTCGTAGAAGCTGTAGGCACAGTGATTTAAGCTGTCTGATTGGCCAGCACAGTAGACACACTCGATTTGGCCACAGATCTCCCGGTCCGCCAGGTAGGCAGAGTTTGTCTTTTCAGACAAATGAAATGGTCCCAAAATAGGAACACTTTGCCTACCCAGTGTACAGGGCTTTATCGTTGGCTTTTCTACAGTAAAGTTTGAAGATCTATTGGGGATGCCTTGAAGATTGACCGGCTGATGACCACTGGACAACAAGGTGTCGAAGCGTTCCACATGGATGCTGGCCCATGTTGACTCCAATTCTTCCCACAGTTGTGTCAAGTTGTCTGGATGTCCTTTGGGTGGTAGACCATTCTTGATACACACGAGAAACTGTTGAGAGTGAAAAACCCAGCAGCGTTGCAGTTCTTGACACTCAAACCGGTGCGCCTGGCACCTACCACCATACCCTGTTCAAAAGCACTTAAATATTTTGTCTTGCCCATTCACCCTCTGAATGGCATACATACACAATCCATGACTCAAGGCTTCTTTAACCTGTCTCCTCCCATTCATCTACACTGATTGAAGTGGTTTTAACTGGTGACATCAATAAGGGATCATCACTTTCACCTGGATTCACCTGGTCAGTGTCATGGAAAGAGCAGGTGTTCCTAATGTTTTGTGCCCTGTGTATATGCATCTAAGAGTAAGGTAGGACTGTCACTATATCATTCTATTCCACGGGGGGCCAGCACAGAAAAAAATGTATGAAATTGTATGAAATGTATGCATTCACTACTGTAAGTCGCTCTGGATAAGAGCGTCTGCTAAATGACTAAAATGTAATGTAAATATCATCATAACTACAGTCTGGTCAATGCTTTAATTCTGCTCAGGATCCATACCATACCAGGCTCATGATAGGGTTGCATAAGATACCGTGCATGGAATGCAATTTCAGCTGGATCTCATCTCTCACGATTCAACCCTACTAGGTGGAGACTTTGCGTGAAGAGAATATGCATATCACGTTAAAGACCTTAAAAGGCGGACACATCTTTCGCATGTACGCCTTATTTGGAAAAAATGGGTGAGGCTACTTTTTGTATGACCAATTACACGACGCTGTCTCACGAGGTGTGGGTGGTGTCACGAATTGAGGCGAGGCTCTCAGCCATCCGTGGGAGGGCTTTAAGGAGGGGGCAGAGCTCTAACCGGAAGTGTCTTGTGGATGAGAACCTTGTCATTTGGCCACGGTCGGTTCTGAGGAGAGGTAGAGCTTCGGCGAAGAAACACAGGAACAAGTCAGTTGACTAGAGAAACATTTGAAATAATTTAAACAATGAAACCGACCGAATAAGCCACTACACTTAACTAGTATTGAATTAGTTGTATATATTTAATTCATGACGTAATTTTGTTTTATACAGTCAAGGTTAGCGCTCTCCAGAGAGGGCTGTGTCATTGATCAGGCAGGACACGTCAGGAGAGAGAAGCTGTTTAGCCATAGCTACTGTATGAGCGAAAGGCATAGAAGGACCATATCGCTTGAGTCATAAACTTTCTTTTCATTATTTTATCAGACACATCGAGGTTGCAGGTTAACTACAGGACGGATCGAGTCATCGCTTGGATCAAGGGTAGCGACCAAAAGGTGAAAAAGGGATTTTATGATCGATGTTTGCAGCGTCGCTTTAGCCAGATTATTCAGAAGTTAGCTAGTTAGCATCTACGACTATCGACTTGATAATATCCGTTTCATATTTTGCCTAAAACAACCAGAAACTATATGTATAAAGAGATAGCTAACGCGTTAGCTAGCTACGTCATAAGTTTTATGTAATTAAAGGGTCGAGTCCAAATAGCACCCACACAGGGAATAGGCTTTGACAGCTGTCACGCAAGGTCGCTTGTCTGTCATGTTTTCGTTCTAAATTTACCTAGCTAGATACATTTTCCAAATACTCTTGAATAATACTATGGCAACTAGAACACTAATTACGCCTGTTGTCGACAAAATGCTAGCTATTAAGTTAGTTGGCCTTAGAAATGTTGGATCAACTGTCGACTGTCCGAAATAGCAGGCTAACGTTTACTAGCTAGGCAGGCTAGCTATCCGAGTTGCTAGCAAATTGGCTAGTTGCTAGCGCGTAGCATATTCTGACTGTGGCAACGTCACGAGCCTGTAGTTTAAATATGTTGCTAGCTAGCTAGCTAAACAGCTAGCATGCAAACGAAATAGTTAACTACAGGGAACTGATGTGGCAGAGAAACATGTCTCGTTAGTAAGGTTGTTATATTGACAGCTATTCTCGACAGACGTTAGCTGAGTATAGCTAGCTAACTGTTATTCGACTAGCAAGATGGTTAGCAGCAGAAAATGAGAAAGCTAGTGTGCTATCAATGTCCTGTCTGATTTCTCTATCAGCCTGATTCTCATTTACAAACATTGAAATAATAACGGGTGTATTTTGTTTTTTCCCCCTCTCTTTAGGACCTAAAGATCAAGGGATAGCAGATATTGTGTGTGGGAAAACAAATGGGGGATTACGGGTTTGGAGTCTTAGTGCAAAATAACACTGGCAACAAGTCTGCTTTCCCAGTTAGAATTCATCCACATCTGCAACCTCCACACCATCATCAGAATGCGTCTCAAAACCCTGGTGCTTTTATAAACAGTACCACAGCTGGTAATGGCAGTAACAATGGGTCACCTTGGCTGTTTTCAGCCACAGCTGCCCATGGCAGCATGCAAGATGAAATTCTTGGGTCAGAAAAGCCCAAAGCCCAGCAACAGGAAATGCAAGAAACGCAAGAAAAACAGCTACTATCCCCTGGCCACCCGGAGTCTGGAATCGTATCTGAGTTAGAGAAGGCGAGGTCAGAGGAAAACAAGGTGGAGGGCGGCCCCTCTGAGGGTAGCAATGGAAAAGAGAAGCTGCGCCTCGAGTCCCCAGTACTGACAGGCTTCGACTACCAAGAGACATCAGGTCTTGGGACTCCGTGCCAGTCCAGTACCTCCTCGTCCCTGACTGGCTTCAACAACTGGTCAGCTGCTATTTCCCAGACCCCCTCCACCATCATCAACGAGGATGTCAGCTTCTTTAACCCAGCTGCCTCTGCTAACAACGGGCCCCTCCTGTTCCAGAATTTCTCCCACCATGTCAGCCCAGGCTTCGGGGGAAACTTCTCTCCCCAGATTGGACCCATCTCCCAGCACCATCCCCCACACCCCCACTTTCAGCATCCCCACAACCAGCACCAACAGCACCGAAGGTCCCCGGCCAGCCCCCACCCTCCTCCCTTCCCCCATAGGAATGCTGCCTTTAGCCAGTTGCCGCATTTGTCCAATAACCTGAATAAGCCCCCGTCACCTTGGGGTAGCTACCAAAGCCCTTCTCCCTCCCCCTCCTCCACCTCCTGGAGCCCCGGTGGGGGCTATGGTGGCTGGGGAGGCTCCCAGGGGCGTGAGTACCGTCGGGGCCTCAACGGAGGCATGACTCCCCTGAACTCAATCTCCCCACTGAAGAAGACCTTCCCCAACAACCACGTGCCGTCACAGAAGTACTCCCGCACCAGCCCCGGCTTCAACCCCAAGTCCTGGATGGACGAGAGTGTGAGCAGGAGCGAGAACATCTTCCCCTTCCAGGTCAGTGAATAATTCCCACCGCTTTTATACCTCTTAATTCTGTAATCATACTTAGAGCCACTCAGCGAGATGTAATTGTATTTTATGTACCCAAAGGCCCTACTCTCCGTTATATGATGAATTTGTCACGATATTAATGTTAGTCCTATGTTTTAATTGCCAGAGGCCCCTTATGACTAACATGGCTCTGCCACTGCAGTGATGGGTGCCACGTATATGAGATGGAGAAGCTATGACATAGCCTAGAACGAATCAGATATTTTTCTTCATCCAGAGAACACGCGGTAGAGAAATGGATGGAGCATCAATTACCCATCTTCCCGTGAAATAGTGATTTTAAGATTACAGGGCTAATAATAACCCAAGACTACCGGTCTATGCCATCTTTATAATGCAGTCTCATTTTTAATGCAATTTGATAGCACACAATTAAGATGACTTAGATAACAGTCTTATGTGCAGAAAACACTGATAGGATTGATGGAAAGGGCATGGAGGTTATTTTATCGATCAAGCACAGGGGTGTCTGTGGGGTAAAGGTGGGTGCGGGGGTTGGGCTGGTATAAATATGTGCTGAAAGGCCTGATTGAAGGCTTTGAGGATCTCCTTCCCCCCCAGAAGTGCCGCATCAGCCATGACGCCATACCGACCATGTTACATATTTCTAACAGCCTAGCTACTACGTTACTATATCACACAGCAGTGCTGTGCCCTTGTTGGTTTAGAATCACCCTGTGTTGCTCAGGCTAGCTCGATTATGACACTCTGCCTTCTAAATGCATTGGGGGTAGAGGGCTAGATTGGTGGTTTTAGCTTCCTGATGCAGGCTGTAATACTTCAATTTGTCTTTTCCAGAGGCTGAATATTCTCACACGTCAGGTTAGGTTGGCCTGATCGGCAGTTCATGATGCAGAGCGTTGAATAGAGACTGTCAGAATTTAGTTGTGGTCTTAAAATCCATTGGAAATGAGGTTGAATCCTTTTGTGTGACTGGACCGAGGGATCTGTTTTGTATCAAAATGCAGTATAGTAGGCTAAGGTTAGCTGTTTGAAAGTGCTGTTGATTTATTCCATCTCTACTGTACAATCATGTTTAGTCACACTAGGCTAACTCTCATGGTTGTATTCTATTTTTAGTGTTTCCCCTAGGATTTTTTTCAGCAGTGGTGGCAATGTTGGTGGGGGTGAGTGCATTGCTACTAGTGTTAGTGGAATGACATGCTAGCTGTTCCCATAGACTATTGAGCCAACGACTATCCAATTAAATGCGCATCTCTGCAAAAAAAAACAATGGTAGCAATGTAGCAGCGGTCGCTCACCGCCACTAAATAAATTTAGGGGAAACACAGATTTTTGTAGTAAGGGCATTACTTCATAATAACTAGGTTCTGTTTCCTGTCTCTGTCCCTGACCAAGCAATGTTTTCAGCTTAAAGTGGACAGCGATTGTGAACACAAGCCCATTTCCATGGATCACATGCCTTTCTCTTGTGACTGCCAGGCATTTCCAAATGGCTCCACATAGTTTCCATTTTATCACAGAGGCAACATGTGGGTGATTGTGGAGTCCCTTTGGAGTCCCCCGTTTGTTCACTCCCTATTCATTCTTAACCACTCACCTGTTTCAAAATAATAGATTGCAGCAGCCTATAAGCTGTCACCAATTTCCTTTTTTAGCGTAGCCTTCAGCCATCAAGCTTACACCACATTTAGGCTACATTGCTCAAGTAACATTATGTAAAAATACCTTGATCCCATACTGTAACAGCACATTTTCATAGAAACCCTTGGTTATGTTAATCAACACTGGATGTCTGTTTGTAGTTAAAGGAGGCTTCAGTAATTTAGGTATATGCCTTAGGGACTTAAGTAGTTACATTGATACAAGTGATGTGATACCCATCTCTTAGTCAAAGCTTAATGGTGCTGTAAGTTTCCATAGGCCTCCTGTGTCTCAGCCTAGAATATCTCATGTTTGGTGTGAAGGCAGAGGCTCTCTGGTGGGGTAGGAGAGCACGGGTTCCATGCAAGCTGACACAGGTGAGGCGTTCATGATTAGGCTAACCAGCGGCTTAGGGAGAAAATAAGAGAAGGGAGATGCTGCTCCCACTCAGGGGAGACAAAAACGGGCAACAAAAGGTTTGTCAAGAGACAATGGTGCTAAAAACAAAAGGCCCCTCCTTTTTATTTAGATGTGACGTGCATCCTGTGATGGCCTTGGGCTGTGCTGCTGATCACAGATCAGTTCTGTACTGGGAGACCTAGACTACTGTAGGAAGGCTGTTTGTTTTGCTGGCTAGGCCACTGTACTCTCTGTTTGTTTCTGTATTAGAGCAGCTTTTGTCATTGGGTGCAGGTGCCCGTGACAAATTGTCATCTGTTGCCTAGGTCCAGTGTCATCTTTCAGGGATTAGTGACTGTTTAGTGACTCCCAGAGAGGGATGTCATGATAATATTATACAACGTGGACGAACACACATACAGACACACCAGTATCATCTCTCATGATATTCTTTCAAAGATTGTACATAGGAGACAGTTTGTGTGAAGGGCCCTGGTCCCTACTATACTGCGTTTGGGTATGGTACTAGAGCTGTGTTATTAGACCTCTCTGCACTGAGGCAAAGCAGGTCTTTCACTTTCTAAAACCCAAACTTCCTCTTAGCCCTGTGTAAGCTGCTCTACAGCCTTCCGTGACTGGGAGGAACAGGGCCTGCTGCCTGGTAACATGCCTTTTGGATTTGGGGCTGGGCAGGCACCCAAAGGGCCACATTAGCAATCTACGAGGGAAGTTGTTAGAGGTAGGTTATGGTGTTCTGGTTAGCTAGTTTAAATGAAGGACATATATTTGCTTGAATGTATAACAGCTCCAAATCAGAATTGAGGTTATCATATACATTTTTTTTTTTTCATTGAACCATGCAATATATATTGATGCCCTAATAGAATTATGGGGACATTGGGCTGTGCACAAGGACCTTACTGGATGGTGATTGCATTGTCCTTGTATACAAGGCTGAGCGTTTAGAATCTGGAATTAATTGAATATTTTCTCATTTTAAAGAGATTCATAAATCCTGACTGAATAGGTATGACTGAAATACCTGTAAGACATTAGTTTATAGTAGACCTTGCTGCTTTGTAAAAAAAACAATCTATAAGGCATTACGAACATTCAAATTAGTCTGATATCCATTGGGTCACAATGTGGCAGGATGTCTTGTTGTTCACATCACTGTTGTATCAGTTGACAGTGTACTAATGGGAATATGTTTTTGATCGTGTGGACTAGACTGTGTGACTGACTGCTGTTCTGAGGTCAGTTCCAGATAGAATCTTTTGTTCTACTGCTGTAGTAACGAGCATCATTCATTAATTGTCATTCAACACCTCGTTTATGGCCAGAACACACTTCCAGCTATTAACATTTTGAGGACATCAGACAATTATGGAATGATCCTATGGCGTTAAATGCGGCAAATGTCCCTGGAATAATGAAATAACCATCAGTGACTAGCGTATAACTGTGTTGTGTTCTATTCGCCCTTCTCCTACCCTTGAATGTCGTTTTGAAACAGGAAGCATCTTGTGTGTTGTAATGAGAGAGATAAAAGAAATGAGAGAGAGAGAAAAGAAATGTCAGAAGTGTCACAGGCATTTAACACCCCTTCTCTGATTAGGCTCTGTTGCTGTTCATTAATTACTTTATCACCAAAGTAGATCTGGGTCCCCCGTGGGACCCGTCTGCACCCCCTGCCTCCCTAACCAGGCTCTGAGGCTGGATTAATGGGCTTGAGGGTGTTTTAATGTGCAAGGCTTTGAAGTACTTTGACCAGCAACACAAAAATCAACAGTGTCAAAGCTGGGCCCCTTATACCTACCCCCCCCCCCCTCCATTCACTTTTTCATTAGTATAGCCGTGACATTGTAGATTAATGTTGTAGCAGAAACACCCTTAGCATGCCATACTTAATCATTCTGCTCAGGGTGTTTCATCAAGGCCTATTTTAGCAGTGTTCTTCACGTTGGATAGTTTGGCCCTAGCTTCAAGCTCCCAGACACAGGCTCTCTGCCTGGAGAAAGATATTATAATACAAATGGGTTACACCGGTTTGGTCTCCTTCACAGTTTCCTTTGTTACACCGGTTTGGTCTCTCCCTGACTGTTTCCCTTGATTCTTTTGTCTCTGTAAGGTGCAACTTTTTTTTCCTCATAGTTGGGGTCGGGGGAATTCTTTGATTACATTCCTGTATATGTGTAACTCTCCTATTATGTGGACTAAAGGCGTCGTCATGCTTCAGTTCGGCTGGCGCCTAGCCGAAGTTCGTTAGGCGAACTGAAAGTGTGTGCTGGCATACTCCCTTAAGACCTTTTGGGAAAAAAATGGCAATAGTACTGTTTGGTTATTTTGAGATGCCATTGCCAGTACACACTACCTCAAAATAGTCAGAATTAATCTAATCTGTCATTCATTTAAAGTTTTTGCAGAGGGGATCTTAGGATGTAAAACGACTTGTTTTCTAAGATGTTTGCTGCAGTATTTGTCAATGAGAAAATGTGCATGAATACGAGTCGTCTCTCGTTGAATGACAACAGACTTTATTGAATAATCCCTACAGTTGCCCAATTACAGACAAAGTGGTGTGGACTTTGGCTCCCGAACTTCTGCTGGCTTCGAGGAAAACATTTTGTTTGCCCAAACAGCCGAAAAAACAAACAAATGTCACAATGTCGCCATAATATATGCAAAAAAACTCTTCTGAAACTGTTTCGGCTGGGAAGCATGCAGACACCTAAAGCCTGACTTTTTATTTTATACATGTATTTATTTTTTCAAAGGTTATTGCTGAGCTTGGTAAGGAAGTGCCTTATCTGACCCGCGTACCTTTCTATCTGTGTACCTTGGAGATTAACCAAACTTCTGAGGCTGTGAGACACTGAGGGCCAGGCAGGTTCAGCTGGCCCATGCCATGTGTGCTCTTAAGGGCTGTTTGTGTGCGCCTAAGTACGAAGCCTGGGCCCTCTAAGCTTCCAGGGATGAGTGTTGCTGCCTGTTCGTCAGAGGGGAGGAGGTGCGTGAGAAAGGCGGGCAGAACAGATAGTTAATCGCTACGGTTGCCAATCCATTCAGATGCTTAACAACAACAACAACAACAGCAGCCATGCTTGTGCGTCGTCGTGGTGGCGGAAGGGTTTATCAGGATCTTGCACAATGTCACACCTTTATGGTATCTCGTAGTTCATGTCTCAGCATTGTAGAAAATAAACCATAGTCTACTGGAGCACCAGCCTGCTGGTAATAGTTTGGTTGTCCCTGTCAAGGGTGTGGTTGTTAATGTTATCACTTTATATGGTGGCCATGGAGCATTAAACGCCTGCTTCAATTCCCACCGCCTAGCATGATGTGTATTTTACCTGAAGGTGATAGGATGTCGCTTAAGTTTTATTCAAAGCATGGATTTTTCAGTGAACGGTTGAAATTCCTGAAATGGGGCCTGTGTAGAAATCATGGTATATGATTCCATAACATGTGAGACGTGACCATGTCCTGAACACCACATGAGCCTTCATACTACTGCTTCTCCTGTCATATGACAGCCAGATCTTGTCTGGCCTGGGTTGAAGGATACTGTGAATCATTTCCAGCTCTTGCGCAACAAGCCTCACATTATCATCAGGTAGGACTTGTCTTGTGTTATTCCTGGTATGCCATTCAGTAGAGGGGTTTAACCTGCTTGCTGCTCAAGTAATTCTTAGAAATGAGTCGCGACTACCATTGTCATGGGAAGTGTTGAGTGTCCATTGAAAACCTTCAAGTCAAGGACAGCAAGTGAGAGGCTGCCTTGTTTTAGTAGTAGGCCTCAATATTGTTTTTGTATACAAGTTGAACTGCTGGCTTAAGAACGTGTTTGGTTTATGTTATGAGCGCTCTCTTATCGCACTGCCACGTCGTGCCCGACTGACAAAGAATTGAACATTTCCAGTTTGGTCGCAGTGTCAGCCCTTTTTCATGGTCTTGTGTTTAAAGTTCATCTGTCATTGCTTGCCTGAGCTTCCTCTGCGTGCACAGTGAGTGTGTTTTTGAGCCGAAGACCTGCGTTCTGTACTGAATCATACTTGCAACGAAAATGTGTAGATACAGATTTACTTCTGAAAAGATAAAGCTATAAAATAATTATAACACTGCAGCAAAAAGTAACAGTCACGATTGCATTTACTTTATTCACATTATTCCGTATTCCATGCATGAAGTGTGTGTGTGTGTGTGTGGTGTGTGTGTGTGTGTGTGTGTGTGTGTGTGTGTGTGTGTGTGTGTGTGTGTGTGTGTGTGTGTGATGAAAGCCTAATGGAAATTTCATGGCGTCGGACTCCGAATATAGGCCAGCAAATGTAACATTTAACCAGCGGCGGCTCCATCCCTCTAAAGCAGAACTCTCATCTATCTTTTACATAGGAGCGCACCAGATCCTTTGATGGCTTCAACATGCACTCCCTGGAGAACTCTCTCATTGACATCATGAGGGCTGAGCAAGATACCCTGAAAGGTAAGATGACAATCGCACAACACCAGGATCGCATGTCCGGTCACAAAATTGCTGTTAACGGCCGTATCTTACAGCCTTTGTTCTCCCAAATCTGCTGCAAGGTCATCGAGGACAGCCATGTCAGAACTGCTGATTTAGACTTTTTATTTCAGTGGCCCTAGAGTAGACTAGGATGTAAGGTGTGGAGGCTTATATAGGCTATTCTACTGAGATTGAAAAATGGACTTATGATTGTGCAGTAGGGGTGTAATGGTACACATTCTTGTACGGGGACCTCGGTCCGGTAAATACATAATAATTATATAAATAAATAAAACCCCTAGGCCTATAAGCTATGCCGGGTTGTATGCCATTGCCACTTGAGTAAATCTGAGCTGAAAAAAAACTCATTGTAGGCTATTCCATTACAGCTACACCTGACCAGATTCACATAAATTTGAGTTATAGATCTTTCATTCCTGTTGAAAGTAACTGTGCTATTTCTGTGCTTCCTTTTCTGATATATTTCTTTTACTTTCGGTTTTGTACACCAGTTTAACAGCTGAATATACATTATTTTGGGTTATGGAAAATATATTTCACAGTGGTTTAGATGGTACAATGATTCTCTACAGAATGACTGTTTTGTCACAAACTGAAATTAGGCAACCTATTAATATTTTAGCAACCAGGAAATGCTGGTGCGATTTCTGCGTAGTGCGTCTTTTTAATACAACTAGAGCCAATGCGCACGTCAAAATTCTAGGCTAGGCTATTCTACAGAGGGTGCAAATTGAGGTCTATTTCTGATCTGGCACATCTGCGTGTCACTTTAAGCATTCAAATGTTTGTAAAATGGCTTTTGCAATATTAGGCTTTATTCGTTGAGTGAGAGCCACTGCAATTTGCTAGGTTATTTTTATCAAATGCGCTGTTGAAAATGTTGTTTTACTGGAATAAAAGTAGCCTAAGCTACCACAGTTTTTAAATAAATAAACCTACTCGGGGCTTATATTTTATTTTGATCAGGTTCACCATGAGCAATAGTTTTGGTAGTTTTACTTGAAACAACTAGTATGGTCATTTTTTTTTTAGATATACAGAGTAAAGTTGATACTTTCTTAACGAGTACAGCAGTTACTTGCTATAGGAAGAGGAGCTCACTCCGAGAAGCTCACATCGTCTGAAAACTTCACAACGGTCCAAAATATTATAAAAATGCAACCCCCCCCCCCCCCCCCCTCGAGCTGGTAGTGGGGGTGGTAGTTTCTCTCACAGCTCTGCTCAGGTGCCTACATACCCCGTACATAGCCATTGACACACAGATCCAGCTCAAAGAGGCTCATAGGCTCCATCAGCAGCAGATGCTAGTTTACAATGGAAAACGAATGTGTTTGCATCGATTCCTTCCTCTAATTAAACCGTTATGTTGCAATGCCACGGTCCCCACTAGACCTCTCAACTTTGCATTGCATAAGGTACGAAAGTCCCATTTTCAGGTGTGAAGTCAAATGGAACAGACATTCAGAGATAATCAAGTTTTCCTTCCCAACTCTTCCTTCTCGTTCATAGTTGCCTGTAATTCCCCATTTTGAGGTCGTTGCAGATGGATTTTGAGCAGCTGCCCAACTTAGGTCCATTAGAGCTGTGCGGCTGCACACGTACAATGCCGTGGCGCAGCAGATTGGTGTTAGCAGCAGCTACACTGACCTATAAACGCCAGCACCTCTGGAGCAGACCTCCACAGGAGCCTCTTTCCCTGGCCCAGCCATGCCTGGAAAGGAGCACTTGTGCTGGGTGTGCTGACAGGCCATCCCCGTGGTGCTAGTGGTGCAAGGCTTCCTCAGGATTAGTCAGGCAGATCCAGGATGTGGAGGGTGGAGACGTTGTGACGTGGAGGAAGGGACTCCGTCACTAATTAAACTGTCTGGATTTTGAATGAGTTTATAGTGATGTAAAGTGAGGTGTTTAGAGGTCATGTTTGGGGTTAGGTGCTGGTTGTGTGGGAGGTATTTTCATAGCTGCAGCTAGTGAAGGGTTTGTTGATTTCGCAGAGTTAAAAAAAAAAAAAAAAAAGATTTTATGGGACATGAAAATGCAATGCTTGCGACGGTCTCTATAGGTTGTCCGTCTTGTTTGTGACGCAAACATTGCAAACCGGAATGTTCCTGTTGTCAGTCAGTGAGGACGACCTAGCCTACTCTTTGGTTTGTTTGGGTAAGGACAGACTGGGTCACGACTGGTTAGAGGGAGTAGCTTAGGCATGGGTTTCTAATGTTTATCTCTTCCGTAGCATGTGTATTCATTTTTACACCTCCGTATTGAGCTGTTAAACCACAAAGTGAAAGTCAACAACTTTGTCACACACAGCAGCTCATCACTTCAGGCTCTCTGCCTCTCAGATGTTCTCCAATCTAGTTTGTGCCTCTGCTGATTATTGGAATGACGCCCCCAGTGCTGCGTGTCAGCTACAGAGGGCAAAGAAAAACATCATTATGATGCATCATTCGCCTTGTGAGCAGCAGCAGTTTCTTGCCACTGTCTCCAGGGCAATGTGTTTCTACATTAGAAAGATCCACACAGATGCAGGCCCTACTCCGGCTGTGTCCTGACCTTACTGGGTCGCTTTGGGTGAGCTCCAAGGGTACCAAAGCAACGCCCCGGCCCCCCTATCCCTAATTGAAAAGAATGATCTGACCGTCAAACGTGGACCTCTGTAGAACAGATTAAAAGGAAAGAGGGGGAAAAAAATGGACTGTAGAAGTGGCTTTGAATCGATTCCAGCATTGTCCTCTGCGACTAAAAAGAGCACTCTGTTCTCTGAGAAGTTACAAAATGGTGTGTTGGCTCTGTGTCACCATTGACTGCTGAGCCTGTCCACCAGCCTGTTCTCTCTTTGATTGAATAGGTGGAGGGAGGGGCTTAGAGAATTTGTGTGACGGAACGGAATTCACCAATCACGGCACTCATCTAGTCCACACAGGAGCCATGTATATAGAGAGTTGGTCGGACAAACAAACAAAGCAAAATATTGTTCCAATTCTAGACATTAAATATTCCCCATGTAATGCTTATGGGGCGTTGACATGGCTGCCATAGAATGTTGAAGTGTCATGTAAATGCAACAACGCTGAAACCTCAATGGCCCAACTCTCTTAATACATGGCTCTGGTCCACACCAGTCACAATGGGTTTGCTATTACGAGTTTTTCCTCTCATTATCCCCTTCACCAAGGCATCCCAGCATGGCACAGTTCAACACTCAAGTACATTTGGCAGGAGGTCATGGGAGGAACAGGGTGCGCGCAAATGGCTCAGTGTAAATTGTATGAGGTGCCAGCGAGCAGGCGGCTGGGCGATGGACTACGTGGGCTAATGTAACCACGACTCAGTTTGTGTATTACAGCGTATGCTTGTAACTGAATCTCTTAATGATTTATACTCTGTTTCTTCTCACTAGGTCGCCTAGGATTCACACATCCAGGGGGAGATAGTCCTTTGCCCGTAAATGATATGTAAATAGCACTAGTGATCTGATGGCTTAACCCATGCTAGCGAGCGAACGAACGGATGGATGGATGGAGGGTGGGTGAAACAAGCCATATGTTAACGTTGTCAGCAAGATTAGCAGCACCGTGTTTGTGCTTAGCGTGCTCTTGAGGCACCAGTGTGGGTTTGCTGCTCTGTGGACGATTTTTATGCCATTAGTTCTTTAATGATTGATGTGGATTTATTGAATAGTAATCTATTGTGGACAGATGCACGTAGAATTACTGGTGTTGTAGCATCTATCAACAGACTGTATGGATTGCAACCAGGTGTGCTGATTTTTCAGCACTGGTAATTACAACAAATCACAATTTCGCAGGTGTAAGTGTCATTTGAATTTCGGATGGGATGGGGACATTTTGCCCATAGACTTGCCTGTAACTTCCAAAAAAAGAGCGGGTGGAGCTCCTTGTTCCCCTACCGCTCCTCATTCTAGTATCTGTTCTAACACGTCTCCCCCAGAACTGAATGTATTATTTTTTTGCTCTAGATGTCAGATTAGTTGAATAGTGATAGGAAAGCTACGGTAGACTAATTTACCAAATCTACTGCAATCTTGGATCTTTTTGGTAATTAACAGATCATTTATTGTAACATAAGTAATTTTTACTAGAATAACTTTTAAAGAAATGTAGTTTTAAGCCTCCCGAGTGGTGCAGCGGTCTAAGGCACTGCAGTGCTTGAGGCGTCACAACAGATCCGGGTTCTATCCCGGGCTGTGCCGCAGCCACCCGGCCTGACCTGGAGAACCATAAGGCGGCACACAATTTGGTCCGGGTTAGAGGAGGGTTTGGCCGGCCGAGATGTCCTTGTCCTATCCCGCTCTAGCGACACCTGTTTTGGGCCAGGTGAATGCACGCTGACACGGTCGCCAGTTGGACGGTGTTTCCCCTGACGCATTGGTGCGGCTGGCTTCCGGGTTAAGTGAGCAGTGTGTCAAGAAGCGGTGCGGTTTGGCAGGATCTCGACCTTCGGCTCTCGACCTTCGCCTCTCGGCAGTCCGTATGGGAGTTGCAGCCATCAGACACGACTGTAACTACCAATTGAATATCACGAAAAAGGGGTAAAGTAGTACAACAACAAAAATGTCATAGTATTCATTTTTTATATTATACCATGTTGTCCACGGTCTTCCCTGTGTGGCTCAGTTGGTAGAGCATGGTGTTTGCAACGCCAGCATGGTGTGTGTGCAACGCCAGGGTTGTGGGTTCGATTCCCACGGGGGGCCAGTACAAAAAAAAAAGAAAATGCATGAAATGAAATGTATGCATTCACTACTGTAAGTCGCTGTGGATAAGAGCGTCTGCTAAATGACAAAAAATGTAAAAGATGTTTCTAGTAGATAGACCATATGGTTCAAGAGAGAATAGCCTAATCAATGAGAAAGCATCTAATCAACAATGACATTTTCTATTAACTCTGCAACTCTTCCAACTATTGACTTTTTTCACAACTGCCACAAGTTTGGAGCCAACACATTTACAACAAAGACATATTGACGTAGTAAAATAAAAATAAGGGTGTTAAACATTAGTAATGAAGGACATTTCATGCTGAATCCCTCATATTAAACAGCAGTGGAATTCACTAAGTTGATGGTTTATATTTAGGATAATGTTTTACAGCTTTGCTATTCTAATTCCTATTTTTAAATAATGTTCTAACACTACGAGACTCAGGGGGAGACTCCATGGTGGATCACTGGGCTCTCAGGTGCACGTCGGCTTATGCATATCAAAATACAGTTGAGGAAACAATGTTATATTTTGTTTAAATGAACATGTCACCATCTCTAGGCAATGGGTTTCATTCTCAAGTAAGGACACAAATGAGGAGCTTAGTTCTTTCATTGCATAGGCAAGATATTATTTTAGATATTTTACATGTGATAAGGGCCAGAGGCTATGCTATTTGCATTTAGCCAGACCTCTAATTTGCCTAGCTATGCAATGAAATAACTAAGCTCCCCATTTGTGTCCTTACTTGAGAATGAAACCTATTGCCTAAAGATGGTTCATTTAAAAAATAATAATAATAATAATATACAGCTTCTTCAACTGAATGTTGATATGCATAAGCCGACGTGCAACTGAGAGCCCAGTGACCCAACATGGAGTCTCCCCCTGAGTCTCATAGTGTTAGCCTATATTGCTCGGTCATATGGTCAGACACTGATCAAACTGTACAGATGGTGGTCCTGCATAGATACCATTCAGAGAGTACTAGTCTTAGAGAGGCAGTCACACCAGCTGGTAGTTACTCTGTGGAATGCACACACGTATCAGAGGGCGTCACACCAGCTCAGTTGGTAGAGCATGGCGGTTGCAACGCCAGGGTTGTGGGTTCGATTCCCATGGGGGGCCCGTATTTAAAAATGTAATAAAATGTATGCACCCTACTGTAAGTCGCTCTGGATAAGAGCGTCTGCTAAATGACTCAAATGTAAAAAATGTGTAAAACCACCCTCCACTGACTTCCTGAAGAGCTGCTCGCCATCTGATCCATGGAAGGGAGTGGGTGCGGGATCCTCATGACACAAGGGCGTCCTCTGGCTCTGTCTGCCATGTACTGCTGGGCACTGAGGAGGCAATACAGCACTAATCACGTGTAGGATTTGACTGCAAAGGAGAAGGGCATGTGTTGTGACTGAAAGAATGAGCATTTCAATGAAACTGTTGATGTTCTATGCATCCCTATGTTCACCTGTCTTGTTTTTACATGCAGCAAGGAATTATGGGAGGAGACGAGGTAAATTAATTATTTTGGGTTATTCAAGTGGATAATGTTAGTTTGCTTTTACATTCAAAACTTGCATAGAAAGACCCTGTCTTTTGCATCCATGTCCAGTGTTTATGAAGGGGGACAGTATGTGTTTGCATGTAGATGTTGTGCTTCATTGTTGGTCTGTGGTGTTGTGGTTGTCAGCATTACATTTGTTTGTGTACAGAGCGAGACTCACAGATACACATGTCAAGCAGTGACCACTAGCCGGCCCCCGCCCAGTAGCGTGCCCTGTACTTTAGTCACTGTCTCTAGACGGCTACCACCCAGTTACTCTACCATGCACCTTAGAGGCTGCTGCCTTATGGAACACTGGCCACTTAAATAATGTTTACATATTGTTTTACCCACTTCATATGTGTATACTGTATTCTAGTCAAGGCCTATCCTATTTAACTGTTGCGGCACGTGTACTATTATTCAGGTATACTACATATTCTATCCATATAGTGTCCATATTGTCTATACATCCCATCACATATACAGTACCAGTCAAGTTTGGACAAACCTACTCATTCAAGGGTTTTACGTTGTAGAATAATAGTGAAGACATCCAAACTGTGAACGAACACCTATGGAATCATGTAGTAACCAAAAAAGTGTTCAAAGTAGCCACCCTTTGCCTTGACACCTTGCACACTCTTGGCATTCTCTCAACCAGCTTCACCTGGAATGCTTTTCCAACAGTCTTGAATGATTTCCCACATATGTTGAGCACTTGTTGGCTGCTTTTCCCTCACTCTGTGGTCTAACTCATCCCAAACCATTTGAATTGGGTTGAGATCAGGTGATTGTGGAGGCCAGGTCATCTGATGCAGCACTCCATCACTCTCCTTGGTCAAATAGCCCTTACACAGCCTGGAAGTGTGTTGGGTCATTGTCCTGTTGAAAAACAGATGATTGTCCCACTAAGCGCAAACCAGATGGGATGGCGTATCTCTGCAGAATGCTGTGGTAGCCATGCTGGTTAAGTGTCCCTTGAATTCTAAATAAATCACTGACAGTGTCACCAGCAAAGCACCATCACACCACCTCCTCCATGCTTCACGGTGGGAACCACACATGCGGAGATCATCCGTTCACCTACTCTGCGTCTCACAAAGACACGGTTGGAACCACCAAAAATCTCAAATTTGGACCGGTCTAATGTCCATTGCTTGTGTTTCTTGGCTCAAGCAAGTCTCTTCTTCTTATTGGTGTCATTTAGTAGTGGTTTCTTTGCAGAAATTTGACCAGGAAGGCCTGATTCACACATTCTCCTCTGAAACAGTTGAGACGTGTCTTTTACTTGAACTCTGTGAAGCACTTATTTAGGCTGCATTTCTGAGGCTGGTAATTCTAATGAACGTGTCCTCTGCGGAAGAAGCAACTCTGGATCTTCCTTTCCTGTGGCGGTCCTCATGAGAGCCAGTTTCATCATAGCGCTTGATGGTTTTTTGCAACTGCACTTGAATAAACTTTCAAAGTTCTTGAAATGTTCAGTGTTGACTGACCTTCATGTCTCAAAGTAATGATGGACTGTTGTTTCTCTTTGCTTATTTGAGCTGTTCTTGCCATATGTACTTTTACCCTATTTGGTAAAAGTCCATCTTCTGTATACCACCTTTACCTTGTCACAACACAACTGATGGACTCAAACGCATGAAGGAATTTAACTTTTAACAAGGCACAACTGTTAATTGAAATGCATTCCAGGTGACTACCTCACGAAGCCGGTTGAGAGAATGCCAAGAGTATGCATTTTTGGTTACTACATGATTCCATATGTTATTTCATAGTTTTGATGTGTTCACTATTCTACAATGTAGAAAATATACTGCTCAAAAAAATAAAGGGAACACTTAAACAACACAATGTAACTCCAAGTCAATCACATTTCTGTGAAATCAAACTGTCGACTTAGGAAGCAACACTGATTGACAATAAATTTCACATGCTGATGTGCAAATGGAATAGACAATAGGTGGAAATTATAGGCAATTAGCAAGACACCCCCAATAAAGGAGTGGTTCTGCAGGTGGTAACCACAGACCACTTCTCAGTTCCTATGCTTCCTGGCTGATGTTTTGGTCACTTTTGAATGCTGGCGGTGCTTTCACTCTAGTGGTAGCATGAGACGGAGTCTACAACCCACACAAGTGGCTCAGGTAGTGCAGCTCATCCAGGATGGCACATCAATGCGAGCTGTGGCAAGAAGGTTTGCTGTGTCTGTCAGCGTAGTGTCCAGAGCATGGAGGCACTACCTGGAGACAGGCCAGTACATCAGGAGACGTGGAGGAGGCCGTAGGAGGGCAACAACCCAGCAGCAGGACCGCTACCTCCGCCTTTGTGCAAGGAGGAGCATTGCCAGAGCCCTGCAAAATGACTTCCAGCAGGCCACAAATGTGCATGTGTCTGCTCAAACGGTCAGAAGCAGACTCCATGAGGGTGTATGAGGGCCCGATGTCCACAGGTGGGGGTTGTGCTTACAGCCCAACACCGTGCAGGACATTTGGCATTTGCCAGAGAACACCAAGATTGGCAAATTCGCCACTGGTGCCCTGTGCTCTTCACAGATGAAAGCAGGTTCACACTGAGCACATGTGACAGACGTGACAGTCTGGAGACGCCGTGGAGAATGTTCTGCTGCCTGAAACATCCTCCAGCATGACTGGTTTGGCGGTGGGTCAGTCATGGTGTGGGGTGGCATTTCTTTGGGGGGCCGCACAGCCCTCCATGTGCTCGCAAGAGGTAGCCTGACTGCCATTAGGTACCCTTGTGAGACCATATGCTGGTGCGGTTGGCCCTGGGTTCCTCCTAATGCAAGACAATGCTAGACCTCATGTGGCTGGAGTGTGTCAGCAGTTCCTGCAAGAGGAAGGCATTGATGCTATGGACTGGCCCGCCCGTTCCCCAGACCTGAATCCAATTGAGCACATCTGGGACATCATGTCTCGCTCCATCCACCAACGTCACATTGCACCACAGACTGTCCAGGAGTTGGCGGATGCTTTAGTCCAGGTCTGGGAGGAGATCCCTCAGGAGACCATCCGCCACCTCATCAGGAGCATGCCCAGGCGTTGTAGGGAGGTCATACAGGCACGTGGAGGCCACACACACTACTGAGCCTCATTTCGACTTGTTTTAAGGACATTACATCAAAGTTGGATCAGCCTGTAGTGTGGTTTTCCACTTTAATTTTGAGTGTGACTCCAAATCCAGACCTCCATGGGTTGATAAATTGGATTTCCATTGATTATTTTTGTGTGATTTTGATGTCGGCACATTCAACTATGTAAAGAAAAAAGTATTTAATAAGATTATTTCATTCATTCAGATCTAGGATGTGTTATTTTAGTGTTCCCTTTATTTTTTTGAGCAGTGTAGTTAAAATAAAGAAACCCTTGAATGAGTAGGTGTGTCCAAACTTTGTATTTTTATGTTACATTATTTTACTTTTAGTTTTGTGTGAATTGTTAGATACTACTTCACTGTCAGCGCTAGGAACACAAGCATTTCGCTACACCCGCAATAACATCTGCTAAATATGTGTATGTGACCAATAAAATTTGATTAGATTTTGACACAATACACACAGTGTACAGACTCAGGGCTAACTCTCTCCCATAAAGCTGCTCAGCTCTGGTTTCCGTCACTTGGTTAGGAATAAGGCTGGGGGAATAAGGCTGGGGTGGCTCCAGGACACCAGGCCGGAACGGTTATTTTAGGCCTGCCCGGCCTCTGCTGCTGCCATGGGCTTGGCTGCAGGCGCTCATGTGGGTGGGTGTGTGGACTGTGTGTTTTTGAGCTGAAACGGGGGGTGGCTGGTGTAGTTCTGTGCTGGGGGACGGATGCGGAGAGCGGGAGGGGAGATTGATTAGTATACCTGGCTCAGTCCCTCTTAATGCAGCTCAGCAGGGCCTTACTGTAGCATTGTTTCTGGCACTCAAAGATTCATGTCAGATGAACTACTGGAAAATGGGCACGTTGTTGTAGCTAAAGTTGCTAGACCATACCTAACCATGCAATGATACCCCCCACCCCCCCAACTCAACTCATGTTGATGATACACCTAGGAAATAAACCCAATGAGTATTGATCTTTTTGTTGTTGTATCAGTTGTGTTTAGTCATGCTATCCTCTGTTATTGGCTGACTGCGTTGTCTGGGATCCTCTCCTCAGTCCATTCTTCCCTGTTCCCCATGGAGGATGGTTTCCCTGACGACGAGCGCGGCGAGCAGAGCCTGCCTGGCCTAGGCTCGCCCCACTGCTTCCCCCACCAGAACGGGGAGCGAGTGGAGCGCTACTCACGCAAGGTCTTCGTTGGCGGTCTCCCCCCTGATATCGATGAAGGTAACCTTTTTTTAAATTTTTTATTCTTCTTCTTTTTTTAAAAATATAAAAACAGCTTCACTGAACACCACTGCTGACGACGTTTACGTAGGTGGAGGCAATGAACTGTGAACACAAGGATGATAGTGGACTGGACACCTGGTTGATGGGGTGGAGGTCTAGAATGTGCATGTCTTCATGGGGCTGTAGTCTAGGGTTACATGACGGCTGTTGAAGATGTCTCCCTCTGTGACCAATTTCTGCCGTAAGAGCGGCGCTGCATGGTGAAAAGCCTCTTGTCATTTTTCTCACTGCATATCACAACATCTCGTGTTACTTGGTTCAGTTTCTGCCTGGTTCTTATTGCTTTCTGAGGGTTTGGCTCTTAAGTAGGCATAGTTGTAGTACATTGTGTTTTTTTTTTTTTTTAGAGTAAGGAGTGGAGGACATCTCGTGTCAGATTGGTGTTGCTGGCAGGGGACTAGAGAACAGCTGAGGCCCTGCTTGTTTTCTTGATGCTACCATCTGCTCTGCTTTATTCTCCTTGTTTACCGTTACAATCTACAGCCAACGTAACAGGGACTCACATATCCCTGTAGTCTACCCCGCTAAGAACAGGCATCTGATGTTGCACACGGTATAACCACTGTGAAGCAATAGTTGAATGTTCTTTTTTTCTTTTTCGCCTTTTAGATGAGATAACGGCTAGTTTCCGTCGCTTTGGACACCTCTTTGTGGACTGGCCTCACAAGGCAGAGAGCAAATCTTACTTTCCCCCGAAAGGTGAGTCGCGTTTTAAGTCGACCTACTGCTACTGCCCTTATCGTCAGCCACATACAGCATTGCCATCAAAATGTACAATCAGAATTGACTATTGAGGCCTAAATAGTCTGAAATATTAAAACAAACTCATGAGCAGAGCGGTCTTACCGTTGACAGTCATTTCCAGCAAGCAGACAGAGAATGAAACGCTAGGGGTAAGTCCTCTAGTAATCTCTGTGACATTGTTCCGTGTAGGTGATCTTGTCCTCTGTTTGCTCTGTAGGTTATGCCTTCCTGCTGTTCCAGGATGAGAGCTCTGTGCAGGCCCTGATCGAGGCCTGTATTGAAGAGGACGGGAAGCTCTACCTGTGTGTGTCCAGCCCCACCATCAAAGACAAGCCGGTGAGCGGATTGCCCCATCACCCATCTGCTATTATCTTCTCTCCCCTTCTCTCATACTATTGTGAAAGGTATCAAGATGCAGCACCACAGCAGCGTTTTACTGCTTCATTTATTATTTAGTGAGCCCATTCGATTAGTGGCTGACCAAGGGAATAACCAAGCAGCCACTTTTCTTTGTAGAATTGGCTTTCCATCATTACAAGCGTAACATGGTAGACATGACAGACGTTAAGACGTAACATGTTGTGATACGGACGTCTCCCTGTGTATGTGTTTAACAGGTCCAGATCCGCCCCTGGAACCTGAACGACAGTGACTTTGTGATGGACGGCTCCCAGCCTCTGGACCCCAGGAAGACCATATTTGTGGGTGGTGTGCCACGCCCTCTCCGTGCAGGTAACCTATTGACCCTAGTCCACACTCCCATTGGCACTTTAGTCCTGGGTTCTGTGTTCCAAATGGCACCATATAGTGCACTACTTTTGACTAGGGGGCCCATAGGGAATTTGGGATGCAGCCCTAGCTCCTCTATGGTATATTAAAACCGGTTAGATGAGCGTTGCCTTTCATTACATTTTACATTTAGCCTTCCCTGTAGCTCAGTTGGTAGAGCATGGTGTTTGCAACGCCAGGGTTGTGGGTTCGATTCCCACGGGGGGCCAGCACAGAAAAAAATGTATGAAATGTATGCATTCACTACTGTAAGTCGCTCTGGATAAGAGCGTCTGCTAAATGACTAAAATGTAAAATGTAAAAATGTACATTTTAGTCATTTAGCAGACGCTCTTATCCAGAGTGACTTACAGTAGTGAATGCATATATTTCTTTCCGTACTGGCCCCCGTGGGAATCGAACCCACAACCCTGGCGTCGCAAACACCATGCAAACACCATGCTCTACCAGCTGAGCCACACGGGACATTTCATCACATCAGCATGTGTGTAATGGGGGGAGAAGGAAGGACTTTAGTACAGCTATTTGGAATATTATGGCCAAGTTCGGAATGTCACATTAAATCTATGAGGCTAGATCCTGGAACTGTGCTGCATTTGAACCCATCTGTAACCTGTGTTTCCCTCTTTTCACAGTGGAGCTAGCAATGATCATGGACAGGCTGTATGGAGGGGTGTGCTACGCCGGTATCGACACAGACCCCGAGCTCAAGTACCCCAAGGGAGCAGGGCGGGTCGCCTTCTCTAATCAGCAGAGCTACATTGCTGCTATCAGCGCTCGTTTTGTCCAACTGCAGCATGGAGAAATCGATAAACGGGTTAGTGAAGACTTTTTATGTTTTTTCTCTCTTTCTCTCACAGGAAAATGCAGCATTACACACACAAATATGCAGACGGACAGAAATGTTGTACAAAACAGATAATGTCTCCTGTCTTGTAAAAGGACAAATTGTTCTTTATTGTTCTGGTTTTAAAAGATTAAAGCAAAATATTTTGTCATTTTGACTGGGGCATACGAGGACAGAAAACAAATGCCTTGTACCTTTAACCAGCTGCCACCTGCAGAAGAATTTGGCTATTTCACTCGGTCAAACTGGAATAATTGTTCACAAATTAGTATGTGCCAATCAAACATGTCTCTACTTTTGTAGTGACTTGAGAATTTTTGTAGATAAAATGTTTTTGTGAAAATGATGACGTGCGTAATTGTCAGTACAATTATGTGTTGTGTGTTGAATCTTTGAAGATGCACTATATATCTATATACAAAAATATGTGGACACCCTTCAAATTAGTGGATTCGGCTATTTCAGCCACAGCCATTGCTGACAGGTGTATAAAATCGAGCACACAGCCATGCAATCTCCATAGACAAACATTATCAGTAGAATGGCAAGTACTGAAGACCTCAGTGACTTTCAACTTTGGACTCTGGAGCAGTGGAAATGCGTTCTCTGGAGTGATGAATCACGCTTCACCATCTGGCAGTCCCAACGGACGAATCTGGATTTGGCGGATGCCAGGAGAACGCTACCAGCTCGTATGCATTGTGCCAACTGTAATGTTTGGTGGAGGAGGAATAATTGTCTGGGGCTGTTTTCATGGTTCGGCCTAGGCCCCTTAGTTCCAGTGAAGGGAATCGTAACGCAACTGCATACAATTACATTCTAGTCGATTCTGTGCTTCCAACTTTGTGGCAACAGTTTGGGGAGGTCCATACAGAAATGGGTTGTTGAGATCGTTGTGGATGAGTTGGAACGCCGACTGAGAGCCAGGCCTAATCGCCCAACATCAGTGCCTGACCTCACTAATGGGTGATGTAGTGTTCATTAATGTAAATGAATCCTAGCTTTATTCTCTAGTGGGTGTCTGACAGATGGTTCTCTCTACAGGTGGAAGTGAAGCCATACGTCCTGGACGACCAGTTGTGTGATGAGTGTCAGGGAACCCGGTGTGGGGGCAAGTTTGCCCCCTTCTTCTGCGCCAACGTCACCTGTCTTCAGTATTACTGTGAATACTGCTGGGCGGCCATTCACTCACGCGCCGGCCGGGAGTTCCACAAGCCACTGGTAAAGGAAGGAGGGGACCGGCCTAGGCACATCTCCTTCCGCTGGAACTGACTGACACACAGAGAAAGATGCAGAGGGGGGAGTAGGAGTCGCAAATCATTGTACAAATAAATGCACTTTTCAGTTGCTGGTTACTTTTTAGCTCTAATTTGAATTTTTTTTAAAATTTTAAATTCATATTTATTTTAAAGATGAGAGACTGGAATTATATCCAGATATGTCAAGGAAGGAAAAGAAAATGTTTAAATCCCATTCTTTACTTTCTCCAGTTGATTTTATATTTTATTAGTGCATATAGACATTTGGGGGAAAAAATGGGCTTTCAATTGTCACTCTGATATCCAATTTGGCGTGTCATTGACCATGAATTTCAAAGCAGTATGTTCAGTTGTAATTCAGAGCAAATGTGAATATAAAAGGTGTCGCTAAAGAAGAGTGCACTTATTTATTTACTTTAGAGTGCAGATGATTCAGTATAAAATCCCAGTAGTTTAACCAAAGCTTAATCTCAATTGGTTTGAAAAAGAAACGACTACAGATCAAATGTTTGAAATAATGTTTTAAGACCATGCTAATATTTGATGTTACTTGACAAGATCGATTTCACAACAGGCGTTTGAGTTTGATCTCCATTTTGACATGCAAAAACTAATACCTCAAGCTTAGCTGCTAATGTGCCGAATAAGTTAAAGAAAAGAAGCTGGTCTCCACCTTTCCCTTAGGACCACAATCAAAGGGAAACGGCGTCAGCGAAAAGGCACACTTTTCTAGACACTGCTTTGTCACTTCCTTATTTTTGTAATCCAACCAGGGTTGTAGTAAGAATGAACAGAGCATCTTATTGAGGAATGTATGGCGTTGGAGGTCCCAGAGGCCCTGAGTGCTGGCCGGTGTCGGGATGATAATAAGTGAACCCCCCCTCTCTGTGTCTGTGGTCTTGCTAGCTCGGAGAGGAGGAGGGGCTAGGGTCTAGTTCTCATCAGGGCTTCATGTGAGCAGAAAGCCCTGTTTTTTTTGTTTTTTTTTCATTTATTATTATTAATGCAGGTGTGCAAATCTCCCAAGCCTTTATCCACAATCTTATTTTGTTTTTAACCCCCCTTAAAAAAAAAAGAGAGAAATTAATTAGAAAAGTTGGGGGTTGTCATCAACACACACTTACGCCTAGAGGAGTTGATATAGCTAGAACAGCAGACCTCTTTTCCTGTGCCAGCCGAGCTAACTCAGCCAGTGTTTTAAGCATAAATGAAGATACTCCATGTAATGTGCTCTATTATGTGCGTCCCACATGCAGTTCATTCACTCAAGACTGCAATAAGGAGTTTATTCCTAGACACTTTAGGGAAGCAAAGACGGCTGTGCAGTAGTGAGTAATACTAGCTCATTTCTTTTTTTTTTTCTTTTAAGAGTTTTCATTCTCGTTTTTATATCATTTCTACCCTTTCCTTACGAAGACCAGATGGACACCAGTAAACCAAAGATTGGCCTTGAATAGCAAACAGTGCAGTCAAAATCCAGGAAAACATTAGTGAAAACAACTGGATTTATTGAGCTTACAAGCACCCAGGCCTTTTCACCAGTCAATCCGCTCATTTCCAAAGGTCAAAATGGAGAAGCTTCTTGCTAGGCAGTTGTGTAACTTGGATAGATCTGCAAAAGGTTTGGAAATGTAACACAAAAAGCTAAACAAACACTCAGTTGGTCTGGTTAATATAGTCATACAGTATCTGAATCTACTAGCGTTAAATATGTCAGGGAGTAAGTGCTGAAATATAACTTAATACACTAGTGAAATACGTATCCTTGTGTTGGCTTGATGGTGTGCTAATGCACCAGTTCTGCACCATGAATTTAGCTTGGGTGTGGTGGGTGAACATTTTAGAATTTAAAAACCCTTTTTGAAGAATTTGCTGTTAATGAGAAAAAGATTATTTTATACATGGCCTGCTGAATTTTGGTACAGTGTTTTCTAGCTAAATTATTTTGTCATGCACATATAAACATTTTATTATGCACTACTTTTCTAAACATTTTTTTCAACAGTCATTTTAGGCACATTTTTTCACAAATGGGAAAACTCCTTTTTGCAATACCTCAATTTTTCACATTGTGAAAGGTAGCTTTTGTACTTTTGTTACTGAGAGATCTGCATATATGGAAATTTTAATTTAAAGAAAAAAGTTGAGTGATTTCAATATATTATTTTCAATTATGCTTTTTATACATTTCAGTGCTGAGGAATCTTTACAACTAAGTGCACACTTGTGTTGATGCGACTTCAAAACTGCAGAGGAATGATGAAAAGTGTATTGCTTAAGGTATTAGATCTCATACACTAAATGTTTCACAAAAATCTGATCTTAACAGCATGGTGAGAAAAAGTTGTCATTTTAAAATGTAATGTTTAAAAAAAATGGCTATCCTAGTTGGAAAACGATAACTTCTATTATTTTGGTTTCCTCTCTCCATAGCTGGAATGTAACAATTTTATAAGGAGAATGCAAATGATGGTTCATAATTAGGCTGAATCTCGTATCACAAGAATGGATGTTTGGTGTTTAGATATTTTAACATTTGAAAATGTATATTCCTGAACTTGCCAACTAGCTCCTATTATAATCCTTAGCATGCATGATAAAAAAAAAAAAAAAAGATAAGTACATGAATTAGCTATTGAAATTAATTGTTGTAGTGCACCAGATGTTTCACAACTTTTAATTTGTTAAGGACACCCCCACACCTCACTCCCCTCCCATGTGTTCATCTCTTTGCCTTCCCCATACTCAGACCTCTGCAGGATGCACAGAAAAATATACAAGAAAATAACAAAAAAACTAACTCTAAAATATATTTTAGCAGTGCAAGACTTGAGCATCTTTTAGGACCCTGTTGAAAAGACTTGATAACTCATCTCCACTGTCTGTTGAGGCAAATCAACCTAGTTGGAGGAAGGGGAACATTAAGACTTGAATGTGGTAAATGTTGCAAGTTAACTTCGAGTTGTTATGTGCAATACTTTTTTTGAACTTTTTTCCAGATAAAGACTTTGCAATGTAATTCTTTAATGCCGTTTTTAATTGCAGACATTTAAAGAAGATGTTAATATGTTTTTCACAGTCATTTTCTACTGTTATTGTAATCCTTTTCATGCTGGTGTTTGTAAAAAAGAAAAGAAAAAGAAATCAAACTATTTGTACTAATATAAATAATTGAAGTTATTTTTTAAAACATTAAAGGTTTTGTGCTCATTTGCTTAATTTGTTTATTTCAAGCTACTGTGATTGATTGCATTGTAATTATTAGGTCAATAATGTATTTAGCTGTTTATTGGTATATTTTTAATTGGAATGTATAATTTTTTATAATTTTGATCAGATTTTTGTTATATTTTTGAGGTGAAGCTTTTAATATGTTAGTGTCTAGTTTTTACTAATTGCTATATTGTGCTCCACAATATATGGTTCACATTTTCTGAAGGAAATAAATATTTAAATATTGGTCTGTTAATGATGTTACTTAATGGCAAAATGTCAATAGTTTTTAACTGTGTATGGGAAGGTTGTATTTATTAATATTTTTTTTTTTACTTAAGATATCACCTTAATTTTTATTGTCATTTCACTTTATAAGTTACTATTTTTGTATTTTCCTTTCAAATTAAGTTATGTAATACAAATTGTCCATATTTCTAGGAGTTGGTCTGTAGAAGTGCTAGTGAAATGAAAAAGAGAAATCTGTTATTTAATTGTTTGCAGCCAACTATTTATAACAGTATGCATAACTTTTAAATATTTGTAATGTGAAATGTTGAATGAATAAAACTTAACTGTGACAATAAGGCCCACTGTGTTTTTATTTATGTGTGGACAGTTAAAAGTGTATTGCGTTTTCTGTAGATGTTCGTTGGTTGCTGCTTTCATAAAGCTAGGCAGCAGCCATTGCTGGGCCCTGGCTGATAAAACCTCTGAATCAATTCAGATATCTTTACTACATACAAGAAAATAAGGTCGCAATGAGTTATGTACGTTATGCTGTGTGAGCGAGAGAGGGTGTTAAAATGGCGACCACCAGCAGCTTTCGCAAATGTCGGTATCAGATTA
Source organism: Salmo salar (assembly GCF_965601325.2). Taxonomy (NCBI): domain Eukaryota; kingdom Metazoa; phylum Chordata; class Actinopteri; order Salmoniformes; family Salmonidae; genus Salmo; species Salmo salar. Next base: position 57,918,010 of record NC_138303.1, read on the forward strand.
ACCATTAATATTTTATGAGCAGTTATTTTGCAACCATTATTTCCTTTTCCAGTCTAAGAAATCAGTGTGTTTGTATGCCAGTCGTTACTGGATCCTTTCAAAGAAGGTCACTATAATGCTACTCGTTCCATGGAGGGCCGGGTGTCTGCAGGTTTTTGTTCCTCCCAAGGACTCGATTGATGAATTAAGGTCATTGATTAGTAAGGAACTCCCCTTACCTGGTTGTCTAGGTCATAATTGAAAGGAAAAAACTAAAACCAGCACACAAGGCCCTCCATGGAATGAGTTTGACACCCCTGCTTTATACAAACTGTAGCTGATGAAGCCAGTCATTCAAAATAGATGTATCATCACACATGCCAGGGTATTGATAATCCTGCAGAAATGTCCTTGGATAAAGAATGTGATTAATGTCAGTCTACAAACATACTGTAAGTGATCATATCAGACTCAGCAGCTCCACCTGCCTGCTGACTGGTACATTACCAATATAAAGCACCACTCAGAATTCACTCTAATGTACTGTAGTCTTCTAATAATGTGTCAAACCTGAAAGAAAACCATTAGCTTACTACCTTGGGACCTTATGTACCGTAGGTAGCAGCACTCTTATTGCCTGAGTAAGTGTAAAGCCATACAATTTTCCTTCAATGTAGGCAAAACCATGAATTTACCTTGCTATCATCAAAATAGGTAATGCAAGAGAAAAAGTGCATTTGGGAAAATCTTTCCTCATGAGGCTGCATCAAAAACAGTAGTTGGGCTCCAGTCAATCTGGACCCAAACCCTGTTCTCGGATGGCATTGCATGGATATACCGCTGCAGGAAGTGTACATATACTGAACAAAAATATAAACACAACATGTAAAGTGTTGGTCACATGTTTCATGAGCTGAAATAAAAGATCCCAAAAATGTTCCATATGCACAATAAGCTTATTTCTCTCCAATTTTGGGCACACATTTGTTTAAGTCCCTGCAAGCAAGCATTTCTCCTTTGCCAAGATAATCCATCCACCTGACATGTGTGGCATATCAAGAAGCTGATTAAACAGCATAATCATTAACCAGGTGCACCTTGTGCTGGGGACAATAAAAGGCCAATCTGAAATGTGCAGTTTTGTCACACAACACAATGCCACAGATGTCACAAGTTTTGAGGGAATGTGCAATTGGCACGCTGACTGCAGGACTGTCCACCAGAGCTGTTGCCAGAGAATTGAATGTCATTTCTTTACCATAAGCCGCCTCCAATGTCAATTTAGAGAATTTGGCAGTACGTCCAACCGGCCTCACAACCAAAGACCACGCGTAACCATGCCAGTCCAGGACCTCTACATCCGGCTTCTTCACCTGCGGAATCGTCTTAGACCAGCCACCTGGACAGCTGACGAAACTGAGAACTATTTCTGTCTGTAATAAGCCCTTTTGTGGGGAAAATCTAATTCTGATTGGCTGGGCCTGGCTCCCAAGTGGGTGGGCCTATGCCCTCCCATGCCCACCCAAGGCTGCACCCCTGCACAGTCGTGAAATTCATAGATTAGGGCATAATGAATTTTTGTTCAATTTACTAATTTCCTTATATGAACTGTAGCTCAGTCAAATCTTTGAAATTGTTGCATGTTGCATTTATATTTTTTTCAGTATCGAATTATAGTGACAAAAAACTTGAATGAAAGATCCAGATGACATCACGCCTGTCTCTCTGACAGTGGAGACAAAGGTTCTGCTGAGCCAATCCATTCTGCGACCGGATGCCTGCCTCTCTCTCTTTCTCTCTCTGCTTCTGTAGCAGCCAGCAACCAGGTCACAGAGACATGGACCCCTCATTATTAAGCACAGCTAGGCTGTGGTGTCTGGTAAGACTCAAAGCAAGGCAAAGCATCTGCCCTGGACATGTTGTCCCTTAGGTATTACATTTATAAGAATGAGTTCTCTAGGACAGTAATTTGAAATCTCCTTGTTTTGGTCCTATGTGCCTTTTGGTCCTATGTGCCCTGGTCAAAAGTAGTGCACTGAACCCTTGAAACAAAGAATGTAACGTTGTGACTACTGTTTCATGAAGAAGGGAAACGAGGTACATCATACTATGGGGAGTCGCACTCTCGCAACTTCGGTTGAAGGATCTACAATCACGCCTGACAAAGCCAATGAAATCTGTGCCTCGATGGAAGCCCCGCCTTCCACAATGCTCTTCACCAAGCCCAGGAACGGGCGGTGCGGGGCCAAACAGGTGTTGTATCTTCTTTCCCTCCTTCAGGGAACAGTAGTTATAGTCATAACGTTACGTTCCCTTTAAGTCAGTCAACTTTGGTAAAACGTACTATGGGGAAATATAATCACGCCCCAATGGGCAATGGCAGACAACCCAGACCTGACACCACCAGATGTGACAGTCTGGGTATTGAGCACACGGTGCGCTGCCTAGTGACTTTCCCCTGTCCTTGCCGTAAGCAAAAGTGTGTGGTGATGCCCGACTCGCCGCAGCACAAATATCTCCTATAGTCAACCCTATAAACAACACCCAAGATGCCGGTGGAGTGGGCGCTTACTCGTCTAGGTAACCCCTGCTCCTTGCTGCTATATGCCAGGGAAATATGCCACAATCATATAAAATCATATCAAAATCAAATCAAATTGTATTTGTCACATGCACCAAATACAACAGGTATTTCACCTTACAGTGAAATGCTTACGTACAAGCCCTTAACCAACAGTTTTAAGAATATACCTAAAAAAAAGTAACAAATAAAAGTAACAAATAATTAAAGAGCAGCAATAAAATAACAATAGTGAGGCTATATACAGGGGGTACCAGTACAGAGTCAATGTGCGGGGGCTCCAGTTAGTTGAGGTAATTGAGGTAATATGTACATGTAGGTAGAGTTATTAAAGTGACTATGCATAGATAATAGAGAGTAGCAGCAGCATATAAGAGGGGAGTGGGGCAATGCAAATAGTCTGGGTAGCCATTTGATTAGAATTTCAGGAGTTTTATGGCTTGGGGTAGAAGCTGTTTAGAAGCCTCTTGGACCTATACTTGGCGCTCCGGTACCGCTTGCCGTGCGGTAGCAGAGAGAACAGTCTATGACTAGGGTGGCTGGTGTCTGACAATTTTTAGTGCCTTCCTCTGACACCGCCTGGTATAGAGGTCCTGGATGGCAGGAAGCTTGGCCCCTGTGATGTACTTGGCCGTACGCACTACCCTCTGTAGTGCCTTGCGGTCGGAGGCCGAGCAGTTGCCATACCAGGCAGTGATGCAACCCGTCAGTGAGAGAGACGCTGCTTAGAGAACACCATGCACTGCCCGAAGTGAGAGTAAATGTGCTCTGCTCCACAGAAACAGGAAGCCAAGGGGAGGAGGGGGAGGGACCGAGTTCCCCCTGCCTGTTGATGTGTGCCACCGTCGTCATGTTGTCGGATCTGACCTGCACATCACGGCCCGGCAAACGCGGGACTAGGCGCCTAAAAGCTAAGTACACCGTCAAAAGTTCAAGGTAATTGATATGCCAGGCGCTCTGTGACACTGTCCATACTGCCCAAATTGAGTAACCATCGCACAGCGTGCCCCACCATTGGGAGGACGCATCTGTCGTGACCACCTTGTGAGACCTCACCTGGCCCATAAGAGCCCCTTGTGACAGCAGCTGGGATCCCTCCACTGGGCCAGTACCCGAAGGAATGTCGGGGACACCTGAATCGACCAGTTTAGGTGGCAAGATGCATCCAAGCTCGTTGCTAGTACCCACTGCTGGAATGGCCGCATCAATAATAGTCCTAGGGGAATGACCACTATCATAGAAGCTACAATCCCGAGTAGGCGCAGTAACTGGCAAAAACGTACTGTGAGCCCCAAACCGAAATTGGGCCAAGCAGAGCTGGAACCCGGACACCTTCCCTTGACTCCATTGCGATCAGCCAATCGTCCAGATAGGCCTATACCCTCAGCCCCTGGCTCCTCGTGGGTGCCAGAGCCGCCTCCACCACCTTTGAAAAGATGGAGACAAGAAGCTCAAAGGCTTGCCTCTTTATGGAATCTCAGGAACTTTCTGTGACTTGGGTACATGGGTACATGAAAGTTTGCATCCTTTAGGTCAATGGTGGTGAACCAACGCACGGACTGTAACAGCCACTGATTTGTGAGCATCTTCAATTAGTAAACTCTGAGATGTTTGTTCAGGGCATGTATGTCTAGAATGGGCGTAAACCCCTGTCCGGCCTTCCGAAAGCTGCCCCCCTGGCATCCCCAAAGGACCTCCGAGGAAGAAAAGCGTGCAACGCCTGTTCCTGCTTCTTTTTGGCCTCAAACTGTGCCAGCATAGCCTCCACGGCCAAGCTTAACGACCCCGTGGGAGATATTGGCTCATCGATATACATCAGTCTGTTCCTCTATGGCACCTGCGAAAGCATCACAAAAGATGACGCTGTGCCACCACAGTAGTTGCCATGCTTTTCCCAAGCGCCAGAACGGTGCACCAGGACATGCGTAGAATGAAGTCGGCCGTAACGCGGATCTCATCCAGGAGCTCTGCATGGGGCTCTCCTGTGGCCAAAGCCATGCCGAGCTCCTACAGCAACTCGGTCTGGTAGACCTGAAGCATAGTGACAGACAACAGGGACCGGGCAGCCACCCCCTCTACACTATACACCTTCTCCAGCTGAGCAGCCGAAAAGCAACAGTGCTGCTTAGGGAGAGTAGGATTCGCATTAGCAATGCCCTGGTGTGTGTACCAGCCCTGTCCCCTTCATCCTTTCCAGAAGGGGGCACACCCATGCAGCAACAGCTTAGCTGAATGTAGGTCGGACCAGGTTGTTGTCAATTCTTCAATGAAATCCGGAAACTGGGGTAGGTGGTGTTTGACTTTGGTCACCTCCAAACGCATAGCTACCCTGCAGCGCAGTTCTATGAACGATGCGTTGTAAACTATGTTTTCCCCTGCTACTCCCGTAGCATGAGGAGGTGGCCGTCCCAGAACCAAGTCCTCTTCCTCAAACCGAGAAACTCCCACAGGCACCAAGTCGTCATCCGAACATGAGCTTTGTATGTAACCAACCGTCTCACTATCCCCCTGTTGGGATGCTAGTTCCAACCACAGCCCCAAGTCTCTCTCCACTTCCGGCACCAAGCCGAGGTACCTGCATCCAGGAAAGGAAAGTCACCATCGGTAACTCCAAGCTTTCTCAAGAATGCTACACGTCTTTCCAGGGAGTTTGTCCGCAGTACGTGGCAATGCGCACACTGACTGGTTCGAGCGAGGGCCACCTGAGCGTGTTCCAAGCCAAGACAAACTACACATAAATCGTATCTTTCAGAGAAATACTATAACCGCATGACTGGGGTCATGATCTCCACCACAAACCCGGCGTAGCCACTGTCGTTTCGGTTGCTTTCTTAGACATCTTACTCATTGCGCTAGCAAATTGTTTGTGATTAGGAAACTAATGAGAACAAGTACAAACTTCAGCACAAAACGTCCAGCGGGTGAGCAGGCTCTAACACTATGCAACAGTTTAGACAGTCTCATTTTCCAATTGTTTGTTTTAGTAGCGTGAATCGTTCCTGTTCACACCGAGGTGAAGAGAGGAATAATTGAAGGAATTAAACCGAGCCTCACGCTTATCACCTGTGGAAGGCAGGTTCCCAGCGAGGCGTGGATTTTATTGGCCTTCTCAGGCTCGATTGTAGATCCTCCAAGCGATGTGCTACTCAACTTGTACCCGAAGTTGACTGACTGGAGGGGAACCATGTATGTGCGTTTAGAAAAAATATGACATTGTCAAAAAATAAATGGGGGGGGGGGGGGGGGGGGGATTTGTACACCACATCAAGTGTCATTATTAAAATGCACCTTCTCTCTTTTAATTGTACTTGTTTTCAATTGTACTTGTTTTCATACATATTTTTCACTTTTTATAATGATTCATGAAGTCTATTTAATTATTTTCAAAAGGCACATATATGGTTCTTGGATGCAGCCACTATTTTTATCTACAGTACAACAAGTACACTGAGTGTACAAAACATTGAGAACACCTGCTGTTTCCATGACATAAACTGACTAGATTAATCCAGGTGAAAGCTATAATCCCTTATTGATGTCACTAGTTAAATCCACTTCAGTCAGAGTAGATGAAGGGGAAGAGACAGGTTAAAAAATGACAATTGAGACATGGATTGTGTATGTGTGCCATTCAGAGAGTGAACGGGCAAGTAAAAAAATGTATATAAGTGCCTGTGAACGGGGTATGGTAGTAGGAGCCAGGTGCACCGGTTTGTGTCAAGAACTGCAACGCTGCTGGGGTTTTCACACTCAACAGCTTCCTGAATGTATCAAGAATGGTCCACCACCCAAAGGACATCCAGCCAACTTGACACAACTGTGGGAAGTATTGGAGTCAACATGGGCCAGCATCCCTGTGGAATGTTTGGACACCTTGTAGAGTCCATGCCCTGACGAATTGAGGCTATTCTGAGGGCAAAAGTTTGTTTCTCAAGGTAAGGGACAAGTGGAGCTAGGGTTAGGGTTATGTTTGAGGTTAGCATTACAGCTGTAATAATAACGGAAAACCCTAACCCTGAAAGGGTATTGCAATGGACCTACAGCTGTAATGCTAAGCACAAACCTAACACTAACCCTAACTCTAACCCTAACCCGCCCATAGGTCTCCCCCACCCCACCTCCCAATTCCACGTTTTACTTGTTCATACAGTGGATTGATGGGATGGATGCATGTTTTCCTGTATATTTGCGCCCTCTTGTGGTGTTTAGTGAAACAGATTTTGGTATTGATGGCCAGATTAAACAGGTGGACAATACAGCCCTTTAATATAACGTACATACAGACAGATAAAACATAAGCTAACACTTTCAATGCACTAGATTCATTTTTGATGATGGACAGATCATTGCCTTTCTCATCGGATTATCTTTTCCATTAATTGTGGCATAGGGGCTATAGCTGGATATACAAAACAGATGGCTTGGGACGTGGACCTATCTTGACATTAAATTACTTTTGATGTCTCAAAACATCTGTCAAATGTGGACTTTGAAGTGCAATAAATGTCCCTTTTTACGTTCTTGCACTTCAGTCCTTCTTTACCTAGCCTATATAGCCTCCACTAGATAGACTATCACGCAGAGGGAGAGGTACAGGCACGTCATAGTTCTAACTTTAAGTCTCTAGATGGCGATAAAGACTAAAAAAAATACATCTGAATGCGGTTTGTGTTTTTTTTTTCTTCAAGTCAGGCATAATAATTGTGCGATTTCATTCAAAAATCCCCCTAGCGGCGCCAGATGCAAGCATAAGGTGAGGAGGCAGTGTTTGGAATTGGGTTCTGGGTTGCCTACGGAGCCCGCTAGTCTCTGCAGCGATCGGGCTGTCTAGTTTCCTGCATCAGCATCGCTGAGCTTTGATTGCAACTCCGCCCGGTCTGCCTGCATGCATCTGCTCCTTGCATCCCGTCTTTGATATAACAAAACAGCAGACGAAGAAACCGAAAAGGACTTATACAAGTGCGTCCATCGTAAGTAGATGTTTTTTTGTTTGAGATCTTTTGCATTTGGCCGATAAGAATGGCGAAGTAGTCTAAGCTAGGCTACTGCAGATGCATCCCTATGCACAGTTAGCCTATGAACGAACATAGGATTTATTTTGACGCCTGCTCTATGGCTTTTTTTTTACCCACAATATTTAATTGATCCAATATTTAGGAAATTAAAACGGGGTTTCAGAGCGTTTTATTAGACTGTAAAAAAGTATTATTATGAAGTTAAAGTTTAAATCCAATGTATGTAATTTAATGTTTAAAGAACCCTCTGCTCAGGAGATGTTTTGTTGTTTGATAAATGAGACATGTACAATTAACTAACAGTGTCTGTCATATTTACAGCATCTGCTTGAGAAGAGCACTATTTTCTATTGGTAAAGATGGTTAAACTGGGGAGTAATCTACAAGACAAAGGCGCTAAACCGGTCAGCGTGGAGGATGGCTTCCAAAACGTGCCGCTCATCACCCCTCTGGATGTCGGAAATCTCCAGTATGGAGCCCCAGACAAGGTAAAATGGACTGTCTGTCTGCTGAGATTTCCTCTGATTCACACACACTCCTTGATTGATGGCCAAAGCCATAACCGAATAAAACAGCAAACCCATCTCCTTGTCATCTCAATTGCCCTGTTGCCTCCTTTGTTTAAAGCGCAGATTAAAGAAGCCGTTTTTGGTTTATAACTGGGATGCACATCATCCATTCTGGGAAACCAGCAAACGTGTCATCTCTAATTTACTTTGACAAGCGGTTTTATTTCTGAACCAGACTGCTGCATCTTATTACACAGAATGATTAATGAATTGACTAAAGCCATATAACAGTTTCTATTAGTACAGTTCCCGTGCTGCCTCACTGAACTGAATGTGTTAATATGATTGATATGAGTGATGATATTTGTAATTGTTTAATAATGCACATCATTTAATCTTACTTTGAAGTGATTTTCAATCAAAACAGCTCCATATGATCAAAGTACTTTTAAATTTTTTTTTTTGAATTTCCATAGGAGTGAAGGACAGCTCCTTTGTTGTGTTATCACAAGGCCTACAGTACCTGCTGAAGTCATTTCATGCATGTTTTACTTCAGGAGTGACTGCTGATATGCTGAAATGATGCTCCTCTGTGATTTATTTGTCAGCTCCCAGCTTATCATAAGGCGTATTTGATCAGCAGCACAGAAGAACCCATGGCCCCATGCAGGCTGAACCCGTCACTCTGTAGTAAGCATTAGGGGAAGAACCCTGACACTTTTGCAGAGTGGTGCTTCAGCCCTCGTCTTGGATTCTGCTGTCTTAACCATGCCCGCCCGAGGAGGAATTGGAGCACCATTCAGAATTTTCAATGGGTTGATACACACCTCTAAATGTTATTTTTTTAAAGATATACCATGCAGGGGGTCAGATAAGTACATATTTTGTGGTTGTTTGGAGATGGAGTTGTTGAAGTGGACTAGGTGCCATGCCAGTAGGTTTCCCCAAGGTAGTTAGATAAATAGAAAAAAAATGTAGACTATTGGGCATACAGCCTTGGAAAATACCAAAGATTTTGTTTTTTTATGCAGAATTATTGACATTTGAAACAGTACAGTTAAGGCTCATTTCATGACGTGTTTTACAGTGGTCCTGTGTTTGCTGAACAGGGCAAATTACATGGCTCAAGAAACACAAGGAAATCAGATGGTTTGAATAGGCTACTTGGTTTGTCATCTTTGAATATATGAAGAGTAGACCTCACTAGCTCCTTTTATACCTGGTTCTAATATGCTACCTTTGTCCTGATCTTATCCACATTCTGATTGTGTCAATGTTTTTTTATAATCATTTTTTATTTACCTTTATTTAACTAGGCAAGTCAGTTAAGAACAAATTCTTATTTTACAATGACAGCCTAGAAACAGTGGGTTAACTGCCTTGTTCAGGGGCAGAATGACAGATTTTTACCTTGTCAGTTCGGGATTTGATCTTGCAACCTTTCAGTTAGAAGTCCAACGCTCTAACCACTAGGCTACATGCTGCACCAAATTTTTAGACAGGTGTAGACAATCAAAAGATACATTGTGATCAGATCTTGCTGCCCACCTCCGGAGGTAGTCAGGCAGGCATTGTCTCTGGATATCTTACAAATGTAGATGGATCTGGACAGTAAAACCATTTTAATCATCATTATTCCACCCTCTAAAATCATTGACAGGTGGGACCCATCGACTTATGGCATCAATATGTGTCAAAATAAATATGATGAAGGAATGTCAAATAACTTGCATACAGGGAGGGATGTGGACACAGTGGAGCGGATAAGATGGCAAACATACAATGTTTAGACGCGTGTCTGATAATGTGGCCACAATCATAATATGAACAAGATCAGGACACATTAGAACCAGGTATAAATTAGGCAACAGTCTCCAGATTCCACTCAAAGAACGGTCGTTCTTGTATCCAAGTTCAATCCCTGTCAGAGATTGAGAGGTGGTCCATGCAGGCTCTCAGAGCTCTGGGAGCAGTGGTGTGAGTAGAGTGGGCACAGTGTGGTTTCGTTGGGCTACAGATACGGCTGTGGGAACAGTTCACATTCTGCTTTACGCAGATTCTATTTGCAACCCTCATGTAAAAAGCCTCCCAAGCCCGAGGTGATGCTACGGTACCATGTTTTCTCAGAGGTTATTGGATGTATGAAAATAATGTCTCTGTGTTACCTTTAAACGCTTCTCAGATGAATGTATGAAGATGTTTGAAATAGATGAGAAGGAAAGTTAACCATTACTCCCCCTCCGAATATTAGAGAGAGAGGCCTGGTATAGAGGGTATTTATACATTGTACCTTCAGAAATAACACTGTGGGTTTAAGTCTATTCTGTCATCCTGTGTGGGAGGAGTTGTCAGTGAGCTACAGATGTTTTTATCCTTCTAACCACTGCTGGCTGTGGGACCAGGGCTACACAGGGCTACAGGGCAGCAGTGAGACAAACGTGCCTGATAAACACAATCCTCAGTAGGCCAGTGCTGAGGGATTGGGGAGGAATTAGCCTTGATCCCATCTGGACGGCCGGGGATGCGCCAAAAGGGGCACCAATATCTGGATTAGATGGACACTGATTTCAGGGAAACTAGCAGAGCTTGACTAGAAATAGTTGACCTGCGGAGTGTAGTGGAGCGTGGTACATGCAGCACTTTGAATAAATCATTTTCTTACGAATTCAGGCTCCAGGCCGGGCCTTTTATTGCACTTCTTTCAAGAACAAGCTGCTGTTTGCCAAAGTGAACTGGATGACTTATCACTTGGCCCAGAGATCTGTTGGATGAGGGATGCCATGTTGTTACTCTGTACAGTATAAATTTGTCAATATATAACTGCAGTGCTTTTTAGCAAAGTGAACACATCAAAACATCAAAAAGAATATGGCATATGTAAAGAGCATATTTGGGTGCTTTGTATCTTGGTATTCTTCCTTTGGAGTTTCCATTTCACCTCATTACTCCTGGTAGCAGTGATGCAGTGATTCATGTGCATTATTCAGACAGGAATTCATGGGATAGGTCCAAAATGGCAGGCTATTCCTTATTTGGTGCACTACTTTGACCAAGCCGTATCCCTAAAGGTATTGCACCATTGAGAGCATCTTGACTGGCTGCATCACCGCTTGGTATGGCAACTGCTTGGCATCTGACTGCAAGACGCTACAGAGGGTAGTGCATACGGCCCAGTACATCACTAGGGCCGAGCTCCGTGCCATCCAGGACCTCTATACCAGGCGGTATCAGGGGATGACCCAGCCACCCAAGTCATAGACTATTCTCTCTGCTAACGCATGGCAAGCGGTACCGTTGCACCAAGTCTGGAACCAACAGGACCCTGAACAGCTTCTACCCCCAAGCCATAAGACTGCTAAACAGTTTGTTACATAGTCCGGGCAGCTATTGGTTAACTATCTGCATTGACCTTTTTTGCACTAACTTTTTTGACTCATCACATCAATGGGTTGATACACGCCTCTAAATGTTTTTTTTTAAAGATATACCATGCAGGGGGTCAGATAAGTACATATTTTGTGGTTGTTTGGAGATGGAGTTGTTGATGTGGACTAGGTGCCATGCCAGTAGATTTCCCCAAGGTGGTTGAATAAATAGAAAAAATGTAAAGACTATTGGGCATACAGCCTTGGAAAATACCAAAGAGTTTGTTTTTTAATGCGGAATTATTGACATTTGAAACAGTACAGTTAAGGCTCATTTCATGACGTGTTTTACAGTGGTCCTGTGTTTGCTGAACAGGGCAAATTACATGGCTCAAGAAACACAAGGAAATCAGATGGTTTGAATAGGCTACTTGGTTTGTCATCTTTGAATATATGAAGAGTAGACCTCACTAGCTCCTTTTTATACCTGGTTCTAACATGCTACCTTTGTCATGATCTTATCCACATTCTGATTGTGCCAA